>NC_079151.1:44271567-45471567 GCF_947563725.1 Argiope bruennichi
GATTTTAGAATAACAAATGAAGTAACTATTATTGTGATATCATAAATTTATTAAAGTCAAAGGAGCTTTGACCTAAAAGTAAGAGACTATTTTAATAATGTTCTAATTATGTGGGACCATATGTGGGTACAAAACAAAAACATTAATTAATGTTCCTATATTATAACATTTAATGCTATGGGTCATAAATTATTTTCAATCAAAAACTACATTATTATTTTTTTTTTTTTGTAATTTTGCATTAAACACTTTAACAATTTAAAATAGTAAATATGCCATTTCATACTATAATAAAGGTATTTATTTAGAGAGATTAATTTACTGAAATTTTTAATGAACTTTACAATTTTCTTATCATTATCCTCAACTTTTGAAAAAAAGTAAGAAGTTTTGGAAAGCAAAGAACAAACCTCAAAAACTTAATTAAGAATTTCATATTAATACCATCAGTATTCCCCCCCGGAGAAAAGAGCATCGTATTTGGACCAAATTCATGACTTTAGACAAAATTTACTGGTAACATTTGGAGCTTTACTAACAATATTTATAAATTTTGATAGATGGAAAAAAATGATTCGAAATGACATGTGAATAAGTTTTAAGAAGGATTTTGCATTTTATATTGTGTAATTATTTTTATAAGTGGAAATATAAGTTATTTGATCTGATACATTACATTAAAAAAGATTGAAATTATATTTATTTGCTAATACCCAAGAATTTAATAATATCAGAATCTTTTGAAATCAAGAAATTCCTAGATTTCTCTCGGTAGCCGGCATAATGTGTTTTGAATGTCTTAATTTTCAGAATGTTTTTATGTAATAGTGTAGAAAAAGCATCCATAAAATATCCATAAAATAATTGAAATTAAAAATGAGGAAATAGACAAATGTGTTCAAACATGCATTAAATAAAAATATTTATTTGATTTTATTAATGATAAAACCATTATTATCGCTCAGTAATTTGTTGTGCTGTAGGAGATTGAATCCAATTTAAAATTTGAAAAATTAATACTAAAAAAAACAATTTCTAGAAATATATTAAGAAATTTAAATGTATGTTTTTAACAAAAATACTTCGTATTAAACATTAGTGAAGAACTATATTAATTTACTTTTTCCTTGTTCCATTGAATTTAATACGGCACATATCAGGATTATTAAGTTTTAGTGCAATAAGGCTACATTTTCGCATTGATTTGAATTTCATTCATGAATTTCAAACAAAACTTAAGCTATGAAATAATTTCTTAAATTCCTTATTGCGTAGAAAATCCAGTTTAATATTCAGCTTCTTTCTTTTTAGAATACCTTCCATGATATATCATAATTGCAATGGCTGAAATTATTTACTTTCTTTATTAAAACACACACAAATTGTAATTTTTAAAATAATTATAATTTAGATTAATAAAGTTTATAAATAGTATTAAAGTTGATTTTACAATCAATTAATATATGCACTAAAATATAATTTTACATAAAAGGAGTTAAGAATGAAATTAGAAGATTAATCTATTCTGCAAAGCATTTAATAATAGAAATGCAGACAATTTGAAACGAAAATGTTGCTTTGAGTTTTATTTCGAAAAGTTATTTCCAAGAGTTTTGTATGTGAAGGAACCCATCCAAAACTCAGTCTTTGCAACAATTATTTAAAACACCACATCTTCATAAAAGCAATCTGAAGTGAAATCCTTTGAGAATTTCACATAATTGAGTGCCATTAAAGCTCAGCTAAGTAAATATTATAATACCTGACTTTTGCTGCAGTTTCAAAGTCAGAGACATTTGTTCAAAGATTTTAAGGATTGGATTCTTGAAGTATTTAAACAGGCAAAATATTATTTATGTGTAATTTTTGTTTTTATGAAGCGTTTTTGTCTTCTGAAGATTTTTTTTTTGTTATTTTCTTAATTCAGTACATTACTACGACTTTTTTTTTAACTAATACAATATATTTAAAATGTACTTTTAGAACGTATGTAATGAAGAATAAAATTAAACATATTTGAAATATGAATAAAACAATAGTATGTATGAATAAAATATAATATTTTTGAAATATAAATAAATAATTATTATCTGTGTTTAGTATCCAACATTGAAAAAAAATATAACTTTATAATTAATCATAAATATCTTTTTATAGTTCCCAGTCTGTAAGAACAAATATTACACCTAATATTCCTTCAAGAAAGGTATTTTTGTCGGATAAAGTTTATTTATTTCATATGCAAAAGTTCTATTGATTTCCTTTTAATTTTGGATTCTGCATAAAGCTTCTTGGTTTATTAGAATCGCACTTATTTTTTTAAACCATAATGAAAGGACTTGAAAAAACTTCTCAATTATCACACTGTTCTTGCCCCTTCCATATCCACTACTCAAAATTAATCACAAAAAGCGATATCTACTTGTACCCTCATATTGTTATTAAAATATCAGCACATCAATGCTGTAACAAGAATAATCAAAACCATAGCAGAACGTCATTAAATATAATTTTTAAATAATAATTACCCATAATATTAAGTTATAATGTTTAGAAATTCCAATTTAAAGCTCAAATTTTTACTGAATTAAAAAAAAAAAGATTCAAATATCACTCAAAGAAGCTGTAATCGTCTTATTACGAAATATTTAATCTTTAGTAATATAATAGTCAAATGTTCCAAAAGATGACAGATAAATTTATCATTTTAGCTTCCCAATCCTTTCTTGATTTGTTGAAGTTTCTAATTTGCTTTATAAAAGCACAGAATGCTTCTTTTATCGATACGATCGCATTACCTTATGGGCTTATTGAGGGAGCCTCGACTTTATGATCACGAGAACACGCGACCAAAGTCACAATGGACAAAAGAACAAGCCAGAAAATACCTGCGCAGCGAAAATCACTTAACAGACCCCCCTCCCTTCGGTTCATAAAGAAACACACGCTGGATGTCCAACCGAAATTTAATGCCTTCATATTTCATTCGTCCCCGTCACTCCCAGGTGGCGTTTACCCCCTCTTTTCCCACTGGCGGCGAGGGTGTATGCAGGCCCAATATGACGGGAAAGAGGATAATGTAAACTGGTTAAAGAAAGAGGTCCTATGTTAAAGAAAAGCAACCCAATCTTGATTTTTTTTCCCTTCTACTTCGTATACTCTTGGTAAATATTCGCAGTAAAAAAGAGAATTCGTGCCGTTGCTAAGATAGGCGTTGTTGATTGTGGTATTCAAAATTTATTGGCCGTTTACTATTCGTAATCAATAGCCAAGGTGCGAATAGTTAAAGGAATTAAAGAAATTTTTATACATTCTTTCAGCAAGGTAAATTTTTAAATGATGGTATAAAATATATGGGACTAGGTCAGTTAATAAAGTTATTTAGATGTCCATTAAAAAGACCATTAAAAGACTAATAAAGAGTACTATATATGTAGGAGGTGGATTTTTAGCAAAGATAAAAGTAAAAATCATTGATATTTTAATATAAACTATATGGTAATGTTTCGCTATTAAATGTGCTTATTCGTTGCTTGAGATATTTATTACATCTCTTATATTAAAAAAGGAGGAAACAAAGCAGTAAACAATTTTGCATTAATTCATTATAAAGTATAATTCATAACTTAATTGCGAACTTCATATGGTTATGAAATAATAATTTTAAGTATAGCTTTGTAAATATAAATAAATGCTACATTATTTAACTTTTAATGCTATGTAAATAAATTTCTAATACAGATTTTCTTTGACAATGTCTTTTCCTGTAATAAGTTTAGGTTAAATGAATAATTTACAATATAGAAATAACATGCACAGACTTCACACTCTTTTCATGTAAATATTTCATCTAATTTCACCAACTTTTCGTATCAATCGAATCTTTCTATTTACTCGCAGAAAGTTGGCGACATGTTTAGCTAATTGAAAATATTTCTAATTGCAATCTAGTGGAATGACGTTATAAAGGAAATAGTAATTTTCCAAAATAATTATTCGCGGTATAAGTTTAATTGAAATCATTTGGGCAATATTTTGTTTGTGTTAGAATCTGAGTTAGCACATTAATATAGTGAGTTGTTTGGAAAAAAGGGGGTAGAGATTGTGAAATATTTGCGATATCGATTTATTTTGAAACTCTCCTATACTTCAAGAAATTATCAAACTTTATGATTTAAAATGAGCAATTTTATATCATTGATGTTGCTAATATGATTTCTACATTAATTTAAGAATATTGACATTAAGATTATCATTTTAAATTAAATTCTCAAAGGAATGGGCTTGTGAATAAAAAAAGGAATAAAATAAAATTGTGTATTAATTTATTCAGACTTTTAACATAACTTATTTGAAGAGATTGTTTATAAATTAACTTGCCCTATTTTAAGATTTAGTTTATTTTTTATAGCTTTATAAAACAGTGCTATAACTGCATAAACATTACACTTTAGAAAATTTGTTTCAACGTTAAGCACTAATAAGCAGATACTGCGAATTAATACTAAATATTATTCAGAAGAGAGACGAAATGAGTCTTTAGATGTCATATACGTGGAAAAATATTTGACAGATTATATATGTAAAACATGTTTGTGGAAAAATTATATACCTTATAACATTATAATCAAATAAAGGGCAATAAGAAAGCCCGGCATTAAATGATAAAAGATTTAAATAGAACACCTTCATTCATTTTTCTCCTGTGAATAGCTTTGCATAATTTTTAAATAAATTAAGAATCAAAAAGAGATATTAAATTAGAAAAATAAACCATATTGAAAAAAATGAAGTATCATAAGAATCTAGATTCGATAAAAAATATAAATACTGAAAAATATTTGAAATAATAGGATGAATTAAGCAGTAAAGAAAACTATCAATGTAAGTTACATAATATTTTTTTTTTGAAAAATTGATAAAAAAAAAAGCAAATATTAAACAGAGAATATCATCATTTTATTTTCTTTCATTACATTTTGATTATCTAGAGAAATAAATAGGCATAAAAACACAAAAGTGAGATTCAATTACAACTATTGTTCTTCATAAAAAAATTTCATTAATCAAATATTTTTTTAACATGTAAAAAAAATAATATTTAAAACTTGTTCCGCCTTCGTGTTACTCACTACAACTTTTATTAAATATAGTTTGTTAATTTCTTCTACATTTGCTTTAGGTATAAAATAGCATTAATCTAGAAGTTATCTTTCATATATTTCCTTAAATTTTCTACTAGTGTAATGATAATGAAAAATGAACCAATTACTAGTTATTTTTGATACAGGAATGATTTGTCAATAATAATATTTAATATCTTTGGCATGCATATTTCACATATGAACAATTTCCAAATAGAGCAATTGTGGTTTTTCTCATGAATTATTATCAATAAACAGAATAATTATAAAAATAAGAAGCATCTTTCTTTTCAGCAACAAATTTTATCATCTCATAATAATGTATATAAATTTAACTACATTATTAATAAATTTTATTGTAACTATCCTGAATATCAAGGGAGAACCTCCGGAACCATTGATTTAAATGGCACTACACTTATTGTAATTTTAGGCTATATCGCTGTAATTCATTTTTTTATAATCTGTTTAGTATTTTGTATTGTTGAAAAACATTGATGAAATTTAGCCTTTTTTTCTTCATGTAGTTTAATTATGTGACATCACAAGCTGCGCCAAAGATAAATTTTCCAGTCTCTCTCTTACAAGTCATCAAACACGTATACCGATCTTTACAATTTCATCAAAATTTTCCATTCAATCGGAATTTCTACTTCCATAACTAGGGATAAGTTAAATGTAATAAGCAGGTTTTTCCAACCTGTAATTAACGTAGAATTTTCCCGACTGTTGGATATATAGTGCAACTCTACCTACATCTAGTTTCAGACGATGTACTTATCTACATTTCCAGCTATTCTTCTCTTAGAAGAGAATCAGCTACACATGATTGTATTCGGTATTAAACGTATGATATTTGACATTATAGAAGGAAGATACATTTTCGAACCGGAGCATTTTTGGCCTTTGCTATCATCTGTATGCTTGAATTGATTACCTAGATTTTTGATAAGAAGCCTAGTGGAACGTTGATTTCTGAATTTGTAGATGAATCTTATCTCATTGTTCTCTACAGAGCAGCAAACAATGCTCTTTCTGATTATTCACGAAACGACTCTAAGTTTTAAAGATGAAACTTAAAGATGTAAAAACTATCTAATCATCTTATATTTATTCCTATGCATAAAAGAAACTCGTAGCTGTCGTTTATATGCATAGTTCCTTAATTGAATCGAATTTTACATAACTTTAAAATATTATTCATTACAGGATAATTTCAGCTATATTCAGATCCTTTTTCCTTATTCCTTATTTTATTCTACAACTTTAAAATATTACTTTATCTTTATAGCTTAAAAAGTCAAATAATAAATAGGCACAAAATTCTACATAAAAAGCACAATATTTGTAAAAACCAAACAGAAGTTTTATATATTGAAACTGAATAAAATTCAGTTGGAAAAAATCTGAATAATGGCACTAAAAGGAATTACCTGTGCAAATTTAAATTCCTTAAGTAAATTCTTACCGAGAAAGGAATAACAGAAAAAAGGAGTATTCCATTAACTCGATGGCAAATACAAATGTAACAGAAAAGGGTGAAATAAAATAGAATAGTTTCAATCTAATCGGTTTGCATGTATAATTTTTTCTCTCTTTTAAATTAAAACTATTTCCAGTTAGAAAAAGTAAGTGTTTTACTAGAGGGGGGATTAATTTAAAAAAAAAGGAATCTGCAAATAAAAATCAAATTTTTCTCTAACTTGTCACGTATTGAAGAAATCCAAAGAATTCCAATATTTAACTCCATTCCCCGGTTGCACTTCACAGCAGAGGGTATACTTCACCTTGGAAAAAAAAGGGAAAAAAATTCCGAATTACTTATTTCCGAGTTGGGACTCTCGAGAGACAGCGTCTCATATTTTCTTTTGTATTGACTTTACTCTCTGCTGTTCTTGTCCATGTTCAAAAAGTGCACTTATAGAAAATGAGTAATCCTGCCCGTGTGCAGTCTTCACTCTCCATGCTTTCCTTCTGGAAATTTCCAGATACAATTCGGAGCTTTTATCCTAAAGTTTTATCGTGATTTTGGATACATTTTTGATGTTGCAAAGAGAAAACTCTTGACAGCGGGGAAGAAAAGGAAGTTTCATCAGGTGAGTGCTCAATAGTTATTTCTACTGTTCCTTTTATTGCAGTGCTTATAAAAGGTTTTGTTTCATGTTTCTAGTTTTAGTTTTTTTGAACCAACAAAGAAAGTATGCAATATTTTTCTTAGGTCAAATGTTCGATAATTCTATCTTTCCAATCCTTTCTTTTGTCTTTGGTTCTGTTAAAATAATTTCTAAGATGAAATAATGTAAAATAATGATGATTTAATGATGATTTAAATGATGATTTAATGTAAAATAATGAATGCTTAATTGATATTCAACTATTTTTATTCTATTTTACTTTGTAAATATAGATATGATTTTAATTTTTTTGGTAAATAAAAAATGTTTAAAGTACTGCATGGCTCTCGTTCGAGCAGTTTTCATATCTCACTAATAAGACAGAAGAAAAATTGCCACTGGATATTATTAAAATAATTATTGATATTACAAGGGTTCACTAATTTAATTCATTATTTTAATAAATAAGTTTAGATTGTAAAAATAAAATATGATTAAAATATATTTTAACGTTATTTTGAGCCATTTATTATTCATTTAATGGAAATTGTTTCAATCATTCAAATTAAAATAGATTAATTTCGGAGAAATTTATGCAATTAAATATAATAAAAAATATTATTTAGAAAACAGCTAACTATTCTTAGAAAATATCTGAATTTAATATTTTCGTTAATTGATTTCTTATCAAAACTGCTTTTGTTTCAAAGCTCTTGGAATTGAGTAATTTCAACATAATTAAAACTTTTAAGTCAATTTTATTGACTAACTTCTATTCCTAGAAGTCAAAAAATATTTCTTCGAAATAATCGAATATAAAATTAATGACTTTTAAAAATATTTCGAAATCTTAATATAACTATATAAATAGGAATAAAAATCTTATTTTTGATAAATGTCGCTATCTATTTTTAGAATAAAATTCTATATACACTGCAATATCATTCGAGATAAGAAAATTTGAATTTTAGGATTATTTTCCCCTACATCTAAACTTGATTTCAGATAAAATGAACCTCTTGAGATACAATTAAGATTAATAATATTGAAATAAAATCATACCTTT
Organism: Argiope bruennichi; assembly: GCF_947563725.1. NCBI lineage: Eukaryota > Metazoa > Arthropoda > Arachnida > Araneae > Araneidae > Argiope > Argiope bruennichi. The sequence continues at coordinate 44,279,892 of NC_079151.1, forward strand.
GAATTTAACTTATTTGGTTTGTTAATATTGAAAATAAATATTCTTAATTAAAGATAATTTCATAAGAGATTAATTTCCACATAACTGTGATATCTTGCAGAAGTGGATAAAAGTGAGGTAATTTTCAGTATCTAAAGATCGAAAGGCTGTCGAAGCTAAAATATTTAATGCACAAATAGGCAAATTTATTAAAATATTCATTGTTTGATAGAAAGCTACATAATATTCCCGAAAAGTCATAATTTAACAAATTTCATCAATGATATTTTTTATTAAAAAAGAAACAAATAGTTACTATTTAGTCTGGTAGGACTGACTATACATATTACCTTCTTAGGTGAATTTTGAAAACTATATTTTTAATAAAAAAGTAGCAGACATTTTTATTTTAATAACAATATTTATAAAATGCATGTTTCAAAAAAGCTGTCTTCTTTCTATATTTCACTGCAGTTTTTGTTGGCCCATCCAAACACTTCCCACAATAGATGCATCTTTCTCCTTTCTTTGAGATGGAGAATACATCATTTTAATACAAGCAATCAACGTCTGATATGTTTTTATCATCTTCATCTGGCGAATCATCAATCAAGTATTTAGGTAGGGGGTTGAAAAAAAAACTATTTTGTTATATTGGCTCTTCATATACTTCTTTTATTTTAATGTTTTTGTGCTGGAATTTTCATTTTCTGTTTTTTTTTATCACCTTAAAACAATTTTCTTTTTATTAATTTGGTTTTTGCATATATTTTTCTCTTTTAATTGATATTCTAATTTAATTTTATATATGGATGTTGTTAAAATAAAATTTTCTTCTCTCTTTATTTTTTGCTCCTTCTTCCAGCTTGGGGAGATACTGATATATCTTTGAGGCAGTATATCAGTTGTTCATGACGTAGCCGAGATTCATTCCTAAAACTTGGTTAAAAATTTTATAACTATAGAATACAGTTTTGAAAACAGTTCAGCATTTTTTTACGAAAAAGGACAAGGCTTAACCAAATTTTCAAGCCTTCTTTGTATAAAACTTCCTTAATATTGTATATTAACAACTGTATTAATTTTATCAACATGTCAAATATCTTTTTGATACTGACGTTTTCCATGGAAACTACATGGAAAGCATGTTGCTATGTTCTTTCAGAAAATATCATAAGTAGTCTGTTTCGATAATCTTTATTCCATCATTGAACTTGCGCTGAAACTTATATTTAGTTGTAACAGCATATACAGATCTTCGATATTTATTAAAGTTACAAATAATCGTCTTCTCACTTGCATAAATATATAACCCAGTTGTTCTTTTCCATGTTGTTCATAAAAAATAAGAGTGCATGAACCCAATTCATCTATAATAGCCGTATACTTCGAAGCCAGATTGGTTGCTTTGGTCTTTATTTTCACTCGTGTTTCTAAGGCACTTTATGAAACATTAGAGTGATCTAGAATATTAAAGTGCATCAGCCTATACGTAATATTTCTTATACAGAGCCTTTCATGTTCTTCTGGTTTTATGATTATCCGTCTTTTCTTCTGATAGTTTCACAGATTATTGGGTCCTTCAAACAATTATAGTTCAGTCTAACATCGTGGATCAAGAATATACACTTTCGGATCTTTCCTGACTTGATATATATTTCCTTTTGTCGAATACATATGCCATAAAAATTAAGCGAAACCACGCTTCTATTGCGCTACTTATTGTTTGCGATGGTATATATCCTAATAAAATGCGTAATAAGCCTGATAAAATTGAGTTTTTATAGATTTAATGATTACTAAGAAGTAAAGGCAAAAAGAACATTAATGCGCTGACATAGCAAAATAAATTCATATACACAGCTTTCATTAGTTCTACTTTAATAACAAGGCCAATATAACCGACTCTTCATCTTGACTGGTGGAGAGTAATTCAGAATGCGTCTACAGAGTAATGACATCATAATCAAAATGCATAGGCTCGATCCATTATCCAGTCTCACTTCTCCCTCCCTTACTTTCTCTTATCCATGTAGCAATAAGACAAATAATTTTTTCATCAATTATTCTTTACATATTGCTATTTGTAGGTAAAAAGTAACGCCTATAACATCATTCAAATTTCTATTAATTTTTTTTAACGATTCAGTTTTATAAGCAACAATACCTGTTGAAATGTTGCTAATGATTCATTACACTATCCTCTCTCACTCCCGATGTTAAAATAGAAGCAGAAAGAGTAATCGTGATTCAGAATAATGATGATAATTCTGAAATATTGCTGATAGAATTGCTAGTTTTACCAAATAATTTTAATTCTGTGTCTTTTTCTCTATATAGTGAATATTTTCTCTATATAGTATTGTTCTCTATATAGTGAATATTTTCTCTATATAGTATTGCTCTCTATATAGTATTGTTCTCTATATAGTGAATATTTTCTCTATATAGTATTGTTCTCTATATAGTGAATATTTTCTCTATATAGTATTGTTCTCTATATAGTGAATATTTTCTCTATATAGTATTGTTCTCTATATAGTGAATATTTTCTCTATATAGTATTGTTCTCTATATAGTGAATATTTTAGAGCCACTCATAATAATTTTGGACACAATAAAACACAGAAAATAGAACTTTTTTTAGACGAAAAACATTTTTTGTATATAATATATTTGTAAAGAGTAACATAATAGCAATCGATTAGTGTAACGTTACCATTATATAAACTGAAGATATCTTTTATAATGCAAAACTATAAAAGTCTAAAAAAAAGGATCTCAAATTCACATTTGAGTTACTTCATATTTTTTTAAATTTGGAAATACAATTAGTATTCATAAATTATTTCAGAAGCTAGTGAGTTTCTTTGACCTTATGCGATATGTTTCTGATTCCTCGATACCACTCAATATGGGTTCAAATAAGTTACGGAAAAGTTGAAGATAGACGTAGAATATATCATATGAATATTTTATTAGTCATCATGGTGGATGGTAATTATGCATACAATTCCCATAAAACCTACCTTGCATATATTTAAATAATGGAAGTTTAATAAGAAAATGAGGAAATTTGCAACATGAAAACTTCGGCGACATATAAATATACATACAAATGTTTTAACAGATTTTTTATCATTTTATATAATATTGAATACATAAAATTGTATTGTACTCAATTAAATTGTTCTAAATAAAATAAAAATAATTATTTATAAATTGAATGGAATAAAAGTCATAAAAATTTTTCCTTAAAAAATTATCTTAATTAGTAATTGCCACAAAGAATTTAATTCTCAGAAATGCATAAAATCGTGTATGTTTAAAACAAAACTATATACTTATGCCGTTGCTCTGCTAAAGAAACATGACGCTACACGCAAATATATATAATTTCTGTTAACCTATAGGAGTTTATAACAGCATAGTGTAAAGAGATAAAAGACGCTAATATTAAATTTACATTTATTAAGGCTCATGTTTATATGTCAAAATATCTTTCTATTTTTTCCTCTTGATATTGAAATCGATTTTTTCCCATGTATATTGTACTGAAAATTATCAAGAATAGGAAAAATATCTTACTTTTTAGAAAAATCTGATGCAGTTAGCTACTATCTATGGGTTTTTTCTCTCACGTATTCTCATGAAAACCTATGACATTAATTTCGTACTATATATCGAAGAAATTATTTTAATATGCTTTAATAAATCTATAGAAATAATATGATAGTCTTAACATGAACTTCTTTATGCCGCTTGCTTTTTAAAATTGTTTCAGTTATATTACATAAATAATTTAAGTTACTAGTTTCACAGTTTAAATTAATTTCAAAAATTAAATCAAAATACTCATCTTCAGTTTCTTAACTAATAAATTGCGTTATTCTTTTCAAAAATATCTGAAAAGTTTTCATCCTATTGAATTATCAGATATCTAGTTATCATAATTTCGAGTTTATGTTATAGCTTTTAAATTATAAAAAAAAAATCATAGAAATATATGATTTAAATAATGTATGAAAACCGAGGTATTATTTCAAAACCACATATTGCATAACCAAATTAAGGGAATATGGCAATACTAAATAAAATATGTTTATAAATTCTTTTTTAATTTAATTTAATATTGATGTCTGAATAGTAAAGACTGAAAAAGAATTGAAATATATTTGAAGACTGCAAAAGGAATTAGTTGACTCTTAATTAATGTGAGACTAACAAGAAAGCAGCACATGTGAAGACATAAATTTAATGAGTGTGAACATGAGTAATAACAGAAGAAACACTCAGATTTTCTTTTCAACCAATCTGAAATTACATAAAATGGAATATTTTATTTTTTGTACTTAAACTTAAAAAAAAAAATATGTTGCCTTTTTAACAAAGTACATATTTTTCAATTTATCTTGAATTAAAAACAAATAATATTAAAAATTTTAGAACAAAAAAAATGAAACAACGAATGTAAAATAAATTTTGTCGGTGAAATATTTTCGTTTTCACATTTCTCAAATCGTAAAATATATTTGTAGAAATTGCTTGCATCGTGTAGTTCGTTTTGTAAAAATTTAAAATATTATCATAAAAATAAAACTGCTGTGTTTATACTTACAATTCGTATTTTTTGAATATTAATCAAATATGTATTAAAGTTAGAAATCGGAGAAAAACCTTTTTCCTTCTTTTAAATCTACTGTTGATATTTCTAAAACTCCCATGGGTTAAGCCTCACATTTTATATGTAAAGAAACCTCAAAATACAAATTAAATGCAATAGAGTGGTTTTTCTGAATTCACAATGTATTTTCTTTCAACGAATGTTTTAAATATAATGAAATATTTTTTCCTTAAAATTCCTTTAGCTTTTTCTATTTATGTAAAAGCAGTTGTATTTTCGTTTCTGGTTTGCATTTTCATTTTTGTACTCCTTCGATAATTATTTCCTTTTGATTTTTAACTTTTATCATATTGTTCTTGCACTTATATTTCTTTTTTATTAATTATTACAGAACTCTGAATTCCTACATAATATATGTGTTTTTTATTTATATATTTATGGACAGGATTACAATTCATTATAACCTAACAAATAAAAGTTGAAAACATGATACATTTCTAGCATATATCGAAGTACATTTCTAAAACAAATGATGAATAGGGAAATAGAAATCTTTATTTCTGGGAGTATAATAACAAGGGGAAATGTCAAAAATATATAAAGGAATAATTTTCGCAACCTAAAGGTTAAAAATATCTAATGAAAGATTAAGTGTTAATTTCAAATATATATATATATATATATATATATATATATATATATATATATATATATATATATATATATATATATAGATTCTATAAAAATATTTTATTTATGATCCTTTCACATTTGATTTTTTGTGTTATTCCCTCCTTAAAATACTTCTAAGTAGTTCAAAATCAATTTATCTTTATTTTTTATTTATAATAAAAAGTTTATGCAGGGTGTGTGCGTGATGGCCCTTTACAGGACGAATTTTTTCACCTAGATACTAACTCGTGTGCATACTTTGAAAGGTGGAAATGCGCAACTTATAGCTATTTTTTATATTTTAAATAAACTTTTAATGAATTAAAAATTAAACGAACTTTTGCCGTTTAATTTGGTTCTCATGACTTTCGAAAATATTAAAGCACAAACACTATTTCTCTGCCCTTTTAATTTTTAACAACCAGATGAGGTTTCCCCAAACCTTTTTAGCTTACTCTCTAGTAAAGGTGTTATAAGCTACCCACTTTAAAAAAAAATACCCCATATCAAATTTTATATTTTTAAACCATTGGGGTTTTGAGCAGTCTCGCTTACATAGCTCTAAAGTACAAACCGGCAGACGGTCAATTCTTTCAATACATTCAATGGTCAATTACAATATATTCCCTATACTTCATATACGGGTATAAAAAATTATCATTTCGATGATACCAGTTTTTAAGCAAATAAATTAAGTTTCCAGTTTAAATAAATTTTTAAAATATATTTTAAGCATTCTCCCCAAGAATTTGCTTCGCACAAAAAAATAAATAAATAACCTGTACAGGTACGTTGTGCGTGTATGGGAAAAATTAACTTTTATCAACGTGTTTCTATCACATTAACAAAAGCTCAAATTAAAACATTAAATTAACTCTTACTGAAAACCAAACCGAGAGAAATGCATTTTCCTGCACGTGTCTGCATGAAATGAAGTAAATATGGAAAGATATATTTAAAAAAAAATACTAGAAAAACTTTTTTGCGGCTCTTAAAATTTCTATAGTATTAATTCAAAACTTTTATTTTATTTAAGGAAAGCATATTTTAATAAAAATAGGATATTTTATCTAATCAACAGGGAAATTTCTAGGATTTTAGTAATAGCCATATGCAACTATTAAAAAAATGATCTAAATGAAGTAAATCATTATTTTTTACATTGTTTTAGTCTATTAATTTTTTACACAGTTTTCTGTTATATGTGTCATATGTAATAAAATATTATTGATACCGAAATTCCACACCTTTGAGATTAAAACGTACTGGGTTATGAAAGTTTAAAATTTGCCGCCATTAATTTTTCCAAAGCTTATTGGTCTGGATTGATGAAATTGATGATTATCTTATAATAATTATTTTCAAAATTCTATAACTTTGTCAAAATTGATAGCAGATTATTGAAACGTTAGATTTTCAAAATTATTTAACTGAATATAATTCAGAGGATCGAAGGAATGTATAAAATTGAGATTTGATAATTGTTCCCAGGAGTACATTTATTTACTGGAATAAAATGTAATATGACTTACGCCATTTCAATTCTTTTGAGTGTAAAATTGATAACTGAATTTTATGATGGATCAGAGAATTTTTTATCGAGCAGTTTTTTGAGATATTGCATAAATTTATATATTATATATATATATATATATATATATATATATATATATATATATATATATATATATATATAATATTTTATAGTTCATATAAGACTTCAACGCTGAATGATTCTGATTTCTTATATCTTTAACATACTTATAGAGAAATAGAAGGAAGGGGATACAGATTATTCGTTAAGAAATTTCATGGCCAATTTATTTGAAGATTAAAGTTTTGAAAAAATAAAATAACATTTTATACATTTATCGTTTTTCTAAGCTCATGGAATTTAAAGACGCAGAAAGCTTAATCAAAAAAAACATATTTTATCACAAATACATAAAATTAATTATACAGAACAATACCTGGAGTTTTCTGGAAGATAGAAAATCTCTTCGAAAGACCAATACCTCATGTCAAAAGGTGTTCCGTTATCCTTAGGATGGTTTTCTAGGTGACCACTTTAAACGAGTAGCATATATTTCTATGCGTTTCTCTTTGTGGGCTCGATAGAGAAAAGTCTTGATACCAGAAGCTATATTTACTTCTAGCAAGCAGTTCTATTTTCGGTTGTCAATTGCATTCACTTGCATTAAGTAATATGGTTTTAAAACCGTTTTAATAATTATTGTCACTATTAACTATTGTCTAAGATCCATAATCTGGAGAGCAAAGCAGGTTGTAATGTCTACAGATGCCATAATTAGTAGAGGACACAATAAAATATTTAAAAAAACACATTTGTTGGAGATAACAACATTATAAAAACAAGAAAGAATGAACTATATATCCATAAAAATTAAAAGAACACAGATATTCCGCCTATCAGGTAATTGCAATTACAGTTACAGAAATTATTCTAATATCTTACGCCGTCATAGTGCTATCGTCGCTCTAGAGCTTTTCGTTTGAACCCTAGAAATGAAAACATCAATGCGAAAAGAGCCATGAGACGGTACACAAATAGCGGGGTTGTGTGTTCAAAATCTTTGAGTTCTTGACTGCACTCAAAATCGCGAGTTTATTTCGACAATGAGAGTAATAGTTTTGGTTTTGATTATAGAAGAAAATCCCTTACTAATATGTTCCTACCAGTGGTGAATTTAAGTAATTTGAAGTCCTATGTAGTGTATAATATGATGCCACTCTTTTAATAAAATGATTATTTTAATTTCACATTTTTAGTACATTTTTAACATGCTAATAGTGAATTCTAATTTATAATTTTTTAATTCAATATAACATCGTGAATATGTATTTGTCTTTGTTTATATATTATGGACATAGAATGTAGAATGCTACATTTGATCCATCAGTCCTTTCATACTATTGAAGCAATATTCGGTTTTATAATCTAAAAATAATTGAGTATAATGAAATATATAGGAACCTGATCAATTACACTTGAAAATTATTAATATTATCTTCATATTTTATCATCAGGAATTCAAATCTTGTAAATTAAAAAAGTAATTCTTTAATCACCCTGCCAACTGGGTTCCCTAAATCCAGTGGTCCAAGTCAACTATCTAATCTTCTCTAATTATAAATCTTCAGTACAACTGCATGTGAAACTAAATAATATGAAAATCTGCTTCGTCTATCAAATTATTACAACATTTCAACTAGGAAATTTCTTTTTATTACATAAGTGTGTCTTATTTCTTCTATTTTTAGTAATTCTGTTAATGAATTGTGCTGCATTTAATTCTGAAAGTCGCAATTTTAATAATAAACATATTATTTGTTGATAATATTACTTTAAAAAATAGCAGTAGAAAAATTTCAATATTTAATCAGAGGAATCTCCACTATTTCATCTAGGAGTTTGATGTAGATCTTCATGAAATAAATATTTATGATAAACCTTATATTAAATACTCTTTTACTTTAAATATTGTTTCTATGATATATAATTTATATAAGCAAAGGGTTCAGTTGTAATTAAATAAATACATACAATATACTTCTTTAGAAAATAATAAAACATTCTGAATGGAATATTGTCAGTAATTATGATATTTTATGAATAGAACAATTTCTTTGATCTCATAATGGAAATTCATTTTAACAAATCTTTCAGAGTATATTCAGAGTATAATTCCTCTACCAATATAGAAGAATGTGTGGTTGTGTAACTGTATGAAACTGTGGGTGTTTGTTGGTGGCTCTATAGAGCCTAGAAATAGCTACCAACTGGAGTTGCAAAATATAACACAGATGTATTTTGGAGAGGAGAAAAATAAATTTTGGAAAGATATTTTTGAATTATAATTATTTAAAAGCTTACTGAGACTTTGCATTTTCTGGAACACCTTCGGATTTTTGAGGCACTAAAAAATTAAATTGTCTTTTTTAATTATATAAATTTACATTAAACACTATTTCTTCCTGAAATTAGGAAGGGAATAAGCAAGCAGCATAATTTCAAGTAATGGAGTTCATCGTTACATTAAAATACAAGTCGTTTCTTTTTTCTGAAATAAATATTTAATTGCATTACTTTCTTACATTTTTAAAAGTTAAATAAGAAGTATACTGTTTACTATCTGCGCAAATTACCTGACAAATCAGGAAATTAAATTACTTAACCGTTAAAGACAAAATGCAGTTTGAAATTGATTATCCTCACACTTATACTTAGTTCCTGCCCTTGTAAAAAAAGTTGGTCTTAAAATTGGAATATCTTTTCCATGTATACATATTTCATTTTAAAGTATAATTGTGATTATGAAATCTGATAATTTTATTTATCTATAAAATATTCTATGTTTATTCCTTTTTTATTCATTCAATTAAATCAAAACTTAATATCAATAAAGTAATTAATTTTGATAAAAATGTTTAAATTGTATCTATGAAGCTAATAATAGAGGGTCTTTTCAAACTTTTGTTGACAGACAAGGAGCATTTCGTGTTGATTGATCGCTAAAAATTTACCCATAATAAATCATACAGCAAAGAACTGCATATACGATCGAATCATATGCCTGTGATAATAGTCATATATCCGTTAGTCAGTTTAAGATTGTTTTTGTGTTTATTGAATTTTTATCACTCCCACTTCTATTTCAAGTCCAAATTTTACAGAAGCTGGTGGACAAACACAGAGATGCATAATATAATGAACATAATATTTTCAGCCTTCTATGATAGTATGAGTTACGTATATGATTATTGAAATCTGAAGTTTAACATATTTTATTGAAAAAACTGTCAAGACCCCGAAGTTATATAAAATATTTAATTTATCCCAATGAATCAGTTGGAAGTTAAAAGCGGGTAATAATTGTAATAATCAAAAACTTATATATCTTCATTGAACGAAATGTTTCTTACTATCCATAATTACATCTCATAGCAATACTGGATGCAATTATAAGTGCACTTACTAAATTTTTATCACACACTATAACAGCATGGAAGATTTAACACAAAAGATAAATAATACAAATGATAATATAATTCGAAAAAATTAAAATTCAGAAAATTTTTGGATTGGAGATGATAACTAATAATACAAATTAGGCTATAAATGCATTAGGTTATGACATCAAGATAGAATTCTCAAAAGTACTTATTTACATATTCCATTTTAGCTTTTGGGATTTTCAAACCTAATAGTTCATAATTTCCTTTCATTCCTTCTGATGCTTGAAATTTTCGGGATGTTATCAAAGAAATGTTTACAATGAATTGAGCAGATAAGTTTACAAACCATTAACATTATTCTTAGAATAGAAATAATATAGAGCACTTAGGAATGCCGATTGTCTTTGTTTCCTTCTATTTTCTTGTTACCAATGATTAAAAATACTAAACATACTTTTTATTTTTGCAATAATTATTTTCTAGGTGCATCTCTTTTAAATAAAGGCATTGTTAATATAAGACTAATTCAAAGATAAAATAAATTTTAATTGTAAGTAGAAAATAAAATAATAAAATAGAATGATACAAGAATGTGTAAGACGGAAACACAGTCTAATCAGCTCAAGAATAAACCATGATGCAGAAATGAGCCAAAAAAATCTTTTTATTTAGCTATAATTTATTCTACGAGAGTATAAGTAAAACTATAAGTTCTTACAATTCTCAATTATGCATGTTTCATAACGACGATAATTCGATTGGTGAACTCTTTCAAAAATACCTGACATTTTAAGAGTGTTTATAGCTATCAGTGTCAGATTCAGTGTGTCATGGCTTACAACAATCAGGCGTTATGGTTTTCAGATTCTTTCAGAAGAAAAAACACTTGACTGCACAAATAGAGTGATTGTAGGTAGATGAGTGATATACGCCAAACCATCAAGGTGCAAATATTCTTTAAAATATTTATAATCAATCATCAGTTTCTATAAATACATAAAAATGACTAAAGTCTGTATTCCAAGTGAAACACACATTGGGACAATTTCGAATAATTCTGGCGTACTTTTTCTAGAAAAATATGATTTTTTTTTTACCTTTAATTCGAATTAATAAGAATTATGGTCTGATTAAATAATCAGCATTTATCAATAATACTTGTCCATACATTACTTGCAGCCCAATGTCAGGCAGCAGGTGATTATATGTAATTCGCAGATTGTCGCATTTCACATGTGAAAGTTATATTGTTTGAAGATCCTTTAAAAAAAATATTGTTTTGTATTTCAACAGAATGAAGAATGGAATGCTAGGATCAAGATACATTTGTTCAAATGCAGTTCTGAGAATTTTACATTTCGAAAATTACTTTCAAGCTCCAATGATTGGGTTTGTTGCAAATTATATGAACGTAAATTATTCCTGTGTATGCACTGCGTACTAAACTAAGATGCTGCAATATCACGAACAACGATTCGTTTGTTTGTACTAATAGTTTCATCTTGATGTAGTGTTTTCTCTTAAAAGACAGGTGTACGACTTTTAACAGGTGCACTGTACTCAACCGCTCTGTGCCATACTGACTGCTGCAGAAAGTCTCATATTCAGCATGCTTGCATCTCAGTACATTTTATAATGTAATACACGTATATTTGTGTACAGATCGGAATTGTGTATACCCTCGGACAAGAACGGCAGTGTAACGGAATAGGAGAATACTCAATCAACGAAAAGAAATTTCAGTCGTCTAAATACTTATATAAATCACATAAAGAATGTACGAAATAAAATACATAATTGCTCATATTGATAGAGACTCAATAAGAAAAGAGGGTTATGTAATATGAAATGAAGAAATATATGATTCAAATAAAACTTCCATAAATCAGTCACGTAAAAATAAATAAATCGAGAGAAGAAAATCAAAATTAAGAGTAATAAATTCAAATATGTAAAATAAAGAAACAAAAAGCAATTATAAAAATAAGAAGGCTAAGATAATAATAAATACAAATAAACAAACATAAATTCTGCATTCTAAATAATACTGAAAAAATTGTTTTTAATGAATACACAAAGCGATGGATTGCTTGCTCTGTAACTACTAAGAAAGGAAGAGGACATGCAATTGATCTTTTGCATGCTCTTACACTGTGCACCTTCTGGAGACAAAAAAAAAAAAAAACTTTGTATTCTAAATCCTTTTAAGGTAGATTTAATTGTATTTTTACATTATTGTTTCAATAGATCATTATTTTTTGCTTTAATTATATATACAACAGAACTAAGCTTAACTGCACTGAATTCAAAAATTTTTAAAAAGAAGCACATATCTTATTTATAAGGCTATAATCTATTTTTAAAGAAATAAAATAAAACTATATTATATATATAAGATTCTTTCAAAACTGTCGGTGGTCATATCTTGGAGATTTTAATGCAACATATCCATTGAGGAGTCAAAACTGTGTATTGAATATTAAAAAAAAAAATGTGAATATTTACAGTTAAAGTAAATAAGATTAACAGTAAAAACTGTTTAAGTACAAAAACATTTGCAAAATAGCTTAAAGATCTTAGTTAGGCCAGCGATCATACCCTGGCCGTTTGTCTCGCATTGAGAACACGTTTTCGAAGCATCCTTACGAAACAGCAATGTATATCAAATCCATCGCCTAAAAACTTTTCTGCTCATTGAGACGCACAAGTTTGCACAGGCGAGAATTTTTGCATACCGATTCAAGCTGTTCTCTAGGTAAAGTGGAACATATTAACAATTACAAATAAAATAATAAACACTACAGATTAGTCCTACATATACTGCTTCAAAAAATGAGGTTCATTTCTTTTTCAGACTTTTTAGGCAGTATCCGACTTTCAGATAAGTTCGAATATATTTAAAATATATTTTGAATAAAAAAAAATTCCTAAATGCACTGAGTTCTAAAATTTAAAAAAAAAATCATATATATATATATATATATATATATATATATATATATATATATATATATATATATATATATATATATATATATATATATATATATATATATATATATATATATATATATATATATATATATATATATGTGTGTGTGTTATTTTAAAAGTAAAGACCATTTCAAATTTATTTTAATATATTTATATTACATTTTGATTAAATAAAATTTTGCTTACTTTTTTTTCATTATAACTATCAATTTATTTTTAATTTATAGTTATAAGGAAAACATTTTTTTGAATAACTTATTATTGTGAGAATATGTTTCAACAAGAACCTATTATAATGCTATTTAAAACAATAAAATATTTTTCTCAAAGTAATATGCAACAAATATCTCTTTTACATGCTATGCGCAAGAAATAAGAAATTATTATACTTTACGATTATAAAATAATCGTCAACAACTTACAAAGTTAAAAACTGCAGTGACGAAATTTCAAAGTATTATATCCTTAAGTATTTTGACTCTACTTTTGAAAATATGGATGTATTTTGCTAGATTACATAGGTTATAGAAAAAAAATGATAATGTAAAGTTTTGAAAAACTGGAGTGGTTAAACGTAATATTTGTATAGGATTAAATTAGAAAAACTCTTTCACATAGCCTTGGGTATCATTAACTGTATCTACTCAAGTTTTTTTTTCTTTCGTATTCTTTAAGTACAAAGTGTAGCTCGTTAACGAGTGTAATTGCCTTTGTAGCAAGTTATTATAATATGTTTTATATTCAAGTTGGGCTCTTTGTGTGAAGAGCACACTTAAGTGATATTAAATTCATGTCAAAAGATGCTGTAAAGGTTTCCTTTCTTAGAAAAGGAAGAAGGTGAATACAAAAGTTAAATTAAAATTTCTGAGAATAACAAGAATTTTTTTATAGCAAGAAAATTAGAATTCTTGTTCTTTGAAGCTTGAATTAGCATTGTGCTAGTTAATGCCCTCTGCTTTAAGCGATGAAGACAATATAATTTTAATAAAACGATATCGTAGAGGAAAAATTATTCTAATAATAGCTAATGACCGGTAATTTCAGACTTTCAGAAACATCACTCAAATGATTCTTTTGCATTAGCTATTAGTAAGAAAAATATTAAAGTAACGATAATTACTAAGTGTTATGCCACTCAGCGTAATTTTAGAAACGGACGTGCTGTTTCTTTTAAACGCTTAATACATTTGTTTAAAGTAAAAAAAGAAACTGCCTTTTATAATTTATTCCCCATTTTGTAAAAGTATCTAAGAAATTAATTTCACAGAACACTCCTGAAGAAAGCATCATGCACATATTTACAATCAATATACATGCATATTATCTTATACATGAAGAACCGTTTAGCATTTTGAAGCCGGAAAACCAGTTGTTTAATTTTTGAATTTGCTAACCGCTTTTCACTGTTAAGAACAATTCCTATAAGAGATTATGGGATAAATTTTTATCATGTATTTTGGCAATATTCGCATACCTTTAATATCTGTGTAGATTAAAATGTGTGATTTTATATTATTATTTTATAGTGTTTATAATACGAAAGTTAACCATAATATGGCAACTCCATCCCATCTGAAAGCATACGGGAAAATTGATTCATCAGAACATTGCGACAACATAATTGGGAACTATGTCTAAGTACTAAGGATTATCGCTGGCCATAATACTACTGCTCTCGTAGGAGCAACGTCCCGCCATTGACGTTTTATTTCTGTACCCACCAGGGGTCGAAAACCAACCACCATGCGGAAGATTTTCATCGCCAATCTAAAGTGATTCCCAGGGAGATCAATCTGAAAAATAAAAAAAACAGTGTCCAGGTTAAAAGTATAATGCAATTCGAAGTAAGGAAGATGCAGTGTAAATAATTATATTCCTAAAAAAATGAACGTTTCAAAAATGTTTTGAAAATTACATCCTTAAGTGGCGATCGATAATTATGATGTCGTTGTAGTCAGATCTTCACCACAGCCTTTTGATATAATCTCATATATATTTTGGATTGATTGAGTTCCCTCACAATAGATAGAACTTGGGAATCATGCTCTTCATTGATTTAATAAATAACAGGATTCCAAAGGCTAATGTTAATGATACTTTTATACTTTCTAAATTTATTGGATGACGTAGATAAAATTGGGATTTTGATAAACCTGTGAGTGTGATACCATTTCCACAAAAAATAGATCTCACGGTATCAGATTCTCAGAACTTGAAGGCAATCCAATATCACAGAAATGAAACAAATTAACTTGAGTACATTTCTCAGAAAATTCTGAGCGAATACCATGAGGTATGAAATGTTGCAGAGTCTTATTGAAATGCTGGATTTTTCAGATTATGATTATTGAGTGAAGTAAGCGCTTGTGAAGAGAGAAAGTCTTCACACCGATCATAAAATTGATTCGATCATTTATATATATATATATATATATATATATATATATATATATATATATATATATATATATATATATATATATATATATATATATATATATATATATATATATATATATATATATATATATATATATATATATGGAAAACATCATCTTAAAGAACGGGTGCCTTCCAAGACCTTCCAAGATTTCATATGATATTTCGAGTGCAAGTCCTGGTGATTATGGAACAATAACCATAAATTCTTCAAGTGTATATATATCAATTTCGGTATGAAAACAAATTAAAATAATAGTATTTTAAAATGATAATTTAATAATGATAGTTGTTAATGACAGTTACAGTTCTTATAGAGTTATAATGGAGATAAATTTGTAATAACAAATTAGGGTCATCTTTCGACAGTATCATGTTTTTAATTATTGAATAGATAATTAAAACTTTATAATTCTTCTCTTGCAGACACAATGATAATTGTCTGCATTATTGTGAAATTATAATGTAATAATGTTATGAATTTTAATGTGAAACATTTTAGTTTGAATGAAAATAACTGTAATGCAACTGTTACTAATAGATTTTAGCAGATTCTTCTAAAGCATGTAAAATGCTAGAAATCTTCAAGATTGGTGTTCATAGAATATTTTCTTTTAAGGGGACCAAAATGAGTGCATCGTAAATCACGAATGTTCGCGTGACTCACAAAAAACTGTAGTTCTAATTTGCATATATTAACGGAAGATTTTGAAAAAAAAAATGCTTTTTTCACATAAACTCCCAAAATTTTCTCAAATAAATAACGGATCATGCAACGTAAGTTTCAAAGAATTCAGAAAGTGAATATCTTCATACAAGACTGTGTACTTTACAACATTACTAGAGGGCAATTCAATATTTTTGCTATTGAATAATATCATAAAAATATTATTCACTAATATTCTATTATTAATACTCTGAAATTCAGATTGAGGCCTTACGGTTGTTGATGGTAAAGTTAGGAGTTTGTTGTGTAAGCTTACTGCTAAATACAGAAGATATTTTGAGCTAATTTAAATGCGAAAATATTGACTTATGTTCAACTATCATTGAGCATTCATATATATTTATTACCAAACGAGACATATTATCCATAAAAAAGTCCATTCTCTCATTATATAAATACAGTAGAAATAAGATCCAGAAATTCAGGCACTTGTGAGGCCCTAAATGGCTAGAAATGTAAATCACAGAAGCTTTTTTTGTAATTATTTCGAAGGTTGTCTTTCAACATAAAGAAATTTTTCAGTATTTATATTTTGCTTAGTTTTAAAATTAATAACAATATTTTAATGTTTCATAATATCTTTCTTACACTGTTTGACGACTACTAGAAAAAGTAAACTTTCTAGTTATAAAATGGAATTTTGAAAAATAGTATTCATCTATTTATGAAGCTCTGAACAATAAAAGTTAACTCAGTCTTTGAATAAAGAATTTAATTATGAATAATATATACATTAAACACATACATTAGAAGAATAGCACATTTAAATGAATATCTTAAAAAAATTACACACTAAAATATATATATATATTAAAAAATAAAATAAATTCATTAGTAGCTAGTGGGATATGCATACCTTTTTTTTATATACCAACAAATCTATCTGAGCCTTGCGTTATTTGTTTTCCCCTTCCGATTAAAACTCAAAATGCATTTGTGTCATAGATTTTTCAAATTCATAAAATTAATTCCCTTGAAAGATTTTAAGATTCCCAAACTTTATTAATAATACATAATAAATTACTTTCCCAAAGCCTTTGGATAAATGGCATTTTTAGTGACACCGTTCGCAGCACATATGTAAAGATTATTTGGAATTCCCATTCTAGAACCTCGCAACATATAATTGGGCATGGTAGAAACGTATAATTTATAAATTGAAGCAGGCAACAATTAAACAGATTGAATTTTACTTAATTCATACATTTTCTACAGTCTTAGATGCTTAACACTTCCTTAATTTAAAATTTAATGTAAAATAACAAATATGGGAGCTAGGGATTAGGTGTAAAAGGGGTAAGTTGTAAAGCTCCTTTTATACAGTGATTTTTAAAATTTTTGTTCAGAAAAGTTATTAAACATTAGTTTTATGATCGAGCTTATTAAATAAACAAAGAATCCATCCGAATCGAATAGTAAGAAACTGCGTGAATGTACTCCATTTTCGCTCGTTCATTGAAAAAAATGATACTTCGTCAATTTTGATTTAAGATAAATTAATTAAATCACTTAAAAAAGTTTTTGCTCATTTATTTTGTAGATATATTAAGTTATAAAATATATGTTTCAATTTTTAATGAATGCAATATTAATTTATAAATCAATATAAACATTGGGAGCCATGCTATAGGGAAAAATGTGACAAATTCTTGGGGCAAATTGAAACATGTGTTTTCTTCATGTTTCGATTTGTAAAGTTAGACTGCCTGCTTTAATTGATCCCATGTCAATTACTTTATTCTTGTTAAGGTAATTATTAAACAGTTACTGATCGAAAGAAAAAAAATTATTATTTACAAAGAGATGATAGAGTAAAATGGAAGCACCCATATACGTACATAACGAGCAAGATTATATCGATTCATATTAAAACGCACTAAATCATAACTGGGTCACACATCGTTTAAAAGGTATGTATATGAGTCAGCTATAATTGGTCATAGAAAAAAATATTAAATACTGGAAATGCAAAGTTATTCAATGTTTGTTTCTCTCTCTGCATAGATATATTAAAAAGAAAAAGCAAAACATTCATCTTTATGTTGTGTATGCTAAACCAAGGTTACATCTACGGAAGAAGAGAGAATATCTTCTTATTTGTTGAAATTCGGATATATATTTCAAATTGCTTCCACTGAAAGTAAGAAAGTTGGTTTATCAGAATGCTGTAAGTATTGGCATTGAATATGTCTGCTTCCTGGTATGAATATCAAATGGCTGACCAACTCTGATGATGAAAAATGGCTGTAATACTTAATTTTCAAATCCATGACAGTTAATGATCTATCTTATGTTTGTTTTAGTTGCAATTATCAAAGAATGACTATTATATTGATTGTTTAAATATTTTTATAATTTTTGCTATAAACCACTTAATATCATTCATTGTCATTATGCCAGGTAATAATAATTAACAGATTCCTTTTTTATTCCAATTAATAAAGAATGTTAATGAAAAAATATATTTTTTTAAATATTGCTGTTTTTATTGGTATAGCTTGCGACAGGAATGTGGTAAGTTATAATAGCTTATCTGTTTTGAAAATAGATATGTTTTGTGCTAAACATATTTAAAACTGCAGGAAGTTCCATTTCGATATCATGAATGAATAATTGTATTCTAACAATAGATAGCTATAAGTCAGAAATAAATATTTGTAAAAATATAAACATTTTTCCAAACCCCCCTTAGCACCCAACTCCCCTACACATCGTAATATGAAATGCAACTGAAATCAAAAACCAAAAAATGGAATATTCGGATCATGCGCAAGTAAATAATTTTCTGAAATAAAATCTAACCTGTTTTCATTTCGGAATGTTATTAAGCATGTAAATAGTCATATTTATTTCATTCATATTATTATATTTAGATTTATTTTATTTATTATTTTTCGTTATTTTCATTTTATTATGGATACATTTTTATTATTGCTCCTGTTTTATGATCCATATTCACACTTGCTTTGTTTCCAAAATCTTCACGTTCAAACTTTCCTTCAAATTTATTGAAAAATTCAGTACTTGAAATTTCAACTCTAATGCTGAAAAAGCAAATGAGAATGGGAAAAAGATGCCTCAATCCTAGATTCTGTTATGTTAAAAAGAAGTAAAAAAAAAAAAAAAAAAAAATCCGTTATTAGAAAATGCAAAGCAGGAGGAAAAGTTCGTTTACATGTTTTTTTTTTTTTTTTTTTTAAGTATGAGCTTGAAGCTAATGAGGTGAAATGTATTACATTGCAATAAAATCTGACAAACACATCATATATAATAATCCTATGTCACAGGCTAAAAACAATCATAAAAATGAAGAGAAATAATTTGTCAAACAGATATATTGAATGTATAGATATGTTAAAATATAAAACAAAGTTAAGTCAAACAATTAAAAAAAATTGCAAAAATTTCAGAAATGTATACTGCAAAATAAAAACGAATATTTGGCTTGAAAATATCCAAAGAAGTCAACATTTCTCAAAAGCCTTCACTTGATTGATGTAATTTAATATTGAAATTGATCGACGGTATTATTGGACATTGTTCTAAAGGTGTTAGATTAATTATGAAAAATGGATAACAAAGTATAGAAATAATTGTACGGAAATGGAGTTCGTATCTCAAAAAGTTTAAGGTTTTAAATTTTAAGACAGCGACAAAATAATGTTCCTATGTTATGGAGGAAAAATAGTACAACTTTCCTCTTTTTTATCCTTCAAGAATAGGAAGTTTTTGGAGAATATTTTTGTTTTCGAATTTTAATTTAATTTCGGTTGAAAATTTTAATTTGTTTGAATTTCAATTACATTTGGGATCTATTTTTTAAAAATTTTGATAACGTTTCGAATCGAAATTTTAATTTCTATGAGATCTGATTTTATTAGAATCTGTCAAGTTTAAAGTTAAAAATATATATTTTTTTCTTTACAGATTAGCAGAAGTTAGCTGTTACCATTATAGCCATAAAGAAAAAAAATGTTTTTTTTTTTTCAATTTTAAAAAGAATATTTTAGTTAAAAATTTAAATAGTAATATAATTAATTATAAGAAATAAAACTTATGCTTTTAAAACTTTATCTGTATGCTCTCTTTGACTCCAAATAATTCATTTCTTTTATGTTTTTGATTCACATCACAGAACAAAGATATTGAAAGATGATCATAAACTCGAACCTACTGTTGCCATTTTCCATCTTTAAATTCTGATATTTTGAATTTATACCCTTTGCTTGTGTCATCATCCATTCTTGGAGACCATGAACATACATATAAAAGAATATACGATATTCTTAATGCAACATTGCCCAGATTTAGTCCTTGTAATTTTCAAATTACAATAATAATCGTGACCTCATAATATCATATCCACTATTTTTAAGGTTCCATTGATAAGTAAAACAATTAGTATTTAACAGAACTTCTCTTCAATACAGTTATTAAAATTTTGCAAGAAAATTAATCGAAATATTTCAACATGGTTAATCAAAAGAAAGAAAGAAATTAGCGATACTGGAAAAATATGTTAAATATTATATAACTATGCATGTTTCATTTTTGAAGATCACAATTATTTCTTTCAGCAACCATTCTGAAAGATTATACTTCATTTATTTATATAAATTCAAACATAGTTTATTACTACCACTCATAGAAACATCCTTTATTGAATGGAATGTGTGTATTCAATACGACATAATAAATTTTTTGCTTTCATAAATTTTAATTATAAAATGTTTGCATAGTACCGAATCTCACAAAATGAGTTTTAGAAAAAAACTTATATTCAAGAATAAATAAGAAAATATATTAATTACCCTCATATTCTTGAGTATGGGATATTTATGATTTTCATATTTCTGTATAGTTCAAGTATTATTTATGATAGTTAAAAATTAATCTTAAAATCAACATCTATCTTAATATTAATGTTGAAAATTTACGATATTGTTTATAATACGAGAGTTCTAGTTTCACATTAATTTGCCAGTACTCGCGTCTCCTCAACACAAATTAATATGCTTTGAATTAATTCCCATTAAAACTAGTTCAATTTACGTTTTAGATTCAAAAGAATACTTCAGCGATATTTAATAAAATATTAACATTACTTAAAATACATCATATCACTTAAAGACGGTTTAAAAGTGTTTCAAATGGGGTAAGAAGCTATCAATCCATAAATAAACAATGTGCAAAAACACCTATATAAATTTTCTGAATCTATATAATAAAATATACAATATACATTGTATTTAGAGAGCGCTAATGCTGCTACAAATAAAACACAAATGAACTTAACCAAATTAAAATTAGAAATAAATATTAAGTTATAAGCCAAAGAATCAAAAAGAAAGATTAAATGAATCCGGCCCGAAGACTTTCTCAAGGGTCACCCTCAGGCAAGGATTCAAATTTCAAATTTTAGATAATTCTGTAAATTATTATTATTTTTTGTTTTTAATTTTGAGTGATCAGAGATTTACTGTAGTCATGATCATCGATATAATATTTATTTTCACTTGAAGTAAATATTATTGCTAAGAGTATATATTTTGTGATCCCATGTTATTTTGGATATTTGAAATATTTGAAAGTATTAAATTTTCCCTTAAACATTTCATGTATTTTATTTCTATAGTATTGCTATTAATTTAAACTAATTAAATGCAAATATTTGTTTCAAATATTGTTTTTAAAGAAACAGCATTTATGAGACTTTATGCATAGTATTTATCACGTGTGCAAGCAGGGAATATATATAATGACTTTCTAAGATGTTATTAAATTATTTTCTCTACGAAAATAATGAAGCTAAAAAGCAGAAAGTAGAACTTTTTTATTCTTTTACAGTATTAGTTTTTGATGCTTACCGGATGATTTTAGATTCGATAAATATATCACTTTAATATATCAAAATGAACTCTATTTATTTTACAGAGTATCAGTAGCCTTTCGTATTTGCAACAAATATGACATACAAATTGAATAAAAGTTGTAAATTTTGTATCCATGTAAGATCGAACTAAGGTTTTCTTTCACTTTCTATGCACTCATATCATTTATAAATAAAATGAAAGACACTCATATATATTCTTCTTACTTCAAAATCATGCATCCTTCACAGCCTAATAACGCAATCTATTTACATACAAATACCTAATATATGAAATGAATGAAAGAAGAAAGTTGTATCGTAACAAAATAAGAAAAGCACTACCAGCGGAATTCTCAGTCAAATAAAATGTAAGACAAGAACAATTTATCAATCTATTGACTTAAACCAATGTATCACGTATACAATGACTTAAATCAATGCATCACCTATTGATATTTCCCAGGTTGTTTTAGATTTAACAAACATATCCAAATAAATCCTATTTCTTTTACAGAGTATCATCAATAGTTTTACATATTGGCAAGACATACAAATTGAATCAAAATCGTAAATTTTGCATTAATGTAAGATCGCTCATAGAAAGAGATTTATTAAAGATATTTTTTTCTCTTTCTACGAACTTATATCCTTTAACATTTATATTAGAATGAAATATGTGCAGATATATTCTGCTTACTTCGAAATCATGTGAATCCTTCACAGCCTAATAACGCAATCTCTTTACATATAAATATCTAATGCAGGAAATATACTCTCACTTAAAACTTTTGATTATTAAAGTAGAGATAGATACATCACTGACAATAATTTACTGTTTCCACTTTAATTTTTTTCAACTTACCACTTGCTGAAACGTCATTGAAACAAAATAGCAAAAGTACTACCAGAGGAATTATCAGTCAAATAAAATTCAAGTCAACAATAAGTTTCTCAATCTATTGACTTAAACCAATAGACTTAGTTGTATTTTCATATCTGCCTAAACTCTCTATATCTATCCATTTTTCTCCGTCGTAAATCCTAGTCTCTATTGGAATATTTTCTTCTGCTCTTCTTATATAGTGGCTTGCAGAAGTTTCTTACCCCCTCACATTCTGATATTTTGCAGCCTTGGGCGAATCTATCCAATTATTTGACCAAACTTGTTTGCTTGCAGACACGAATTACAAGCGACACAATTTCGTTTATTTGAATTTCTGTGCAAGACATTTGAATTATTATTTTTTTTTTGCTTCTTTTTAAAGCTTTGTATCCTACGCAATATCCTCAAAAATGATGGCAGTATATGAAATATCTACTTTTTTTCTGTCCGTCGTTTATTTTGTTCTTTCTTTACTTTCTTTCTTTCTTTTCTTTGTTTTTTTTCTGTTTTTTCAAGTTTTTTTGCCGTTTTGTATGGGAAAGGACCGTGTTCTATTTCACCGAACTTGCCTAAGGCAAAATCCCAAAGTAATAATTGTGACTATCAAATCTTGGAAGAAAGTCTGCACAACGACGATGATGCAAAAAAAAAAAATCGAAAAGAACTTGCATATACATTTTTTTGATTTTTTTTAAAGTATAACTACCTTATACAGTTTTACAAAGTTTTATATTTCTTTCTCTCAAAATGTATTTTAGGTTTTGTTTCATTTGTTTATAGTGATTTTATATTGTCTACTTGTCGTCTATTTCAGGCAATCTATTTCAGACCAGACAGTATTTGTCTGATTGATTGAAACTTATTTTAGAACTATTTACATTGTTTTCATATTTATATTATTCGCGCAAGTTTGAATTCTTATTAAAATATTTCTCGAGTAATCCAACAATTTTTATTTAAGTACGTTTTATTTTTATTACCATCTTTAACTTAATATTGTGATACTCATCTTTGAAATGAAAGGATAGGTATTCAAGAAAATATTTACTAATAAATACAATTTTATAAGGATATAAACATTATTCTTGTATATCACTTTAAAAAATGGAAATAATTTGATCTGAATCCTACTGTGTTATTTTAAATTTATGGAAAAATAATCATCAACTTAGCATTTATTAAAAACGTATCATTTATACAGTTTTATTTTAATATAATCATGCCTTCATATATAGAATTCATTAATTTATATTTGCTTTAAAATCAGCTTTCATTAGACAATGCTATTAAAGTGATATATGATTCAGCTCCATGTATGATTATATTATATTATGAGTGTTAAGCGGAGTAAACATGCTTTAATGTTTATTATTAATACATTTATTATTGTATATGAATACGAATATGAAATACATTTATTATTCATAATTTTTAAAACTTAATAGTGGTCATTTACTATAAAGGAATTCAATTATGGATGCACAATTGTATGTATATGCGAGGGAGGATTAAAGAAATCAAAAATTGTTCCATTTGTATTCATGAATATTTTTTTCTTTTGTTAGGTGTAAATTCCTAAACATATTTGTTTATTTGTTGTTGTTGTTGTTGTTACTTATGACAATTTACAAGCCCCCTGACAGTTATCTGTCAGAGAGTTAAGCCGAGTGAGCGTCTCTTGTTTTTTGAGTAGCGCCAACTAGGGCTAACAGTACAAGTCAGCTACTTGTGCACAACTCCTTTTTAAAGGGAAGGGGGGCACATTCACACACCGCACAGATAGAACACAGAAGATGAACAACCATGCCCGAATTGGGAAGCCTAGATCATTTGCTTATTTAATCTATGCATACAACTCTTCATCCTTTCTATAAATTATTCAGAGATAATTCATAGAGTTCTATTCTTGGAACATATTCGTAAATATCCAATACAAAAATAGCTGATTTAGACATATCAATATTTAATGGAAGGAGATATGTTGAGAATAGTGTTCTTTAATTTCGTACGTTCATTTAAGAGAATAATTATGAACATTTCTTAAATTTGACAGAGATATTATTATTGTTAGTTACTTAAAGCAAAGTAATAATGAAAAAAAAAAACCAAAAAAAAAAAAAAAAAAAAAAAAACAGCACTTATTTTCAAAAATTATTAGTTTTATACTTAAAAAAAGCACAAAGCAAATATGATTTCCAACTCTTTTTTATACAATATGTACAAAATCATAATATTTGTTTGGTGAAATGAAACAGCAATTAAATATATTTCCAGAAATGTAGGTCTTATTTTTGGAAATAATTATTTTTAAATGCATTAATTAGTGCTTATAAAAAACTTCAGAAAATTGAGAAAGTTTTCGCCATGCATAGTATTATTTTATAGGTTGCATATTTGAAAGCTTTTTGAGTATGAAAAAAAGAAATAATTTTCGTTTAAAATAAAAGCAGTTTTAAGAATTGCTTGTTAAATAATGAAGAAATTCTGCTTAAAGCATGCATATCATGTTAATGGACATGGAATAACTATCATTATACACTATATAACTATCATTTTAATGATCCTTTACATAATGCGAGAACGTTTTTATATAAATTAGGGAATATTAGATGAATTAATGAAATAACTATTCATAAATATAATAACACAGAATGCAAAAATCGCTGAGTTTTGAAACTCAAATGTATCGAATACACACTAGTTTGTGCAATTTATAATAAAATAGAAGCAATTTATGTGAATATCCACATTTTTGAAATTGCGAGAATTGAAATTTGAAGATAAAGCTCAGTTGAATAAAAATCTTTATATTCTATAATTGTTTATCAAGAGCGAAAGCGCTAGGAATTTTAACATATGAAACTATTTCCATGTTTCAAAATAAATATCGATGAGAGAAGTTACATCCACTAATGAGTGTGAGCGTTTTAGGTCTATACAAGTTTCTACTACTAAAGGGCATCATCAGTTAAATTGTGTACTCTATGTAGTGCAGATTTTGAACTCAGCTTTTCATATGCCTATATTTTGTGTCAGTATATTTCAGATAAATATCTCTTCTCATTAGAATCCTCGTTAGAATTTTTATTAAATATGACTGCTGAATTTAATTTGAACTATGAATGTCTGGAGAAGACTAATCATTTATGTTCTTACAAAATTATACATTTTAAAGATAATTTTTGCCGAAAATAAAATTCGATAGTAAATTTTTGTTGAATTTCAAAATTGTATGCCAATTTCTTTCTTTCAATGGAATATTTGGTATTCATTTATACAGCTCTCCCAAAAAATGGTAATATTTGAAATCATTAAAAATAAGCATATATATATGCCGTTGAGCGACTATTAAAGTTAGTACTCTTTGCACTGATAACATATGTTGTTTTATTAAAATCTTCAATTTCTGAAAAAATATATTTTGCATCAGCAAAATGAATTTATTAATTAATAAAACAGAGAAATTAACAAGAAAAATCATAAATTAAAAGTTAAGGAAAATGAGAAGTTTTAGAGAATTGTAGCAATGAAGAACTAAAAGGATCATCCATAGCATGAAAGGGTATTTTGTTTATTTATTATCTTTGGCCCGAATAATAAATCAACAGAAAATGCAAAACGTTACCAAACATTTTGGTGTCTTATATATAATGAAGCTGGATGACCTAGGCGTAATTTGAAATTCGCTGAGTATACCAGGTCTTAAAAATTACAAAGTATCTTCAAAATTATAATATATGTTTGATCGTAAAGTATACATAAAATGAAGTAGAGTCGCTTCCATTTGAGTTCTATTTTCTAACTAATTCTAATAAGATGTAGCCTTATAGAAAATATCTATATATAAAATATCATAAGAAAGTAACATGTAAAAGTTAGTAGCAGCATGCGATATAAAATACAATTACATCTTATTATAAGTAGCAATTATTGAAACTTTCATTAAAAAAGCTTTGGCACTATATCTAAATGTCTGTGCTTAATATTACAAATAGCACGAAATTTTCAGTACATTTCAGCTTTTTGTAATTTTTAAGGAAAAAAAATAATAAAAAATTTAATGAAAAGGCTAAAAAGGAGAAAAAAAAAAATAGAAGCATGCAATGAGAACTGCTTAAGAACGCAATAACAAAAGAAGTGAAAGAAGAAAAAAATCCGTGTGAAGTCAGAAAAACTGAAATTGATTATACGTTAGGAACGTGATAATAATTTCTAACTTTGAATGAAATGAGAGTAAAGATATTGGTAGTGATGTGAAGTGAATGTAGGAAAAAGCCTTTGAAATCTTATGCTTTTTTCCTATCCAATTTCTAATATATGCGGGGATTTTTCCTTTGAACTTCGCGTTTAAGTACGATTCTTAATTATTTTTTTAATTTAAATGGAAGTATTAACTTTTATAAAATCATTCTCCTCCAAAGAAAGAGTTAATTCAGGCTATATTATATATTATGCACCACATTTTATTTCAACCTCAATAGTATAATCTGTACATTTTTTATCAACTGGTGAAAAATTAAGCATTTATGGTCCTATTTGTTATGCATTTTTAATATTTGTACTGCTGATTAAGTTATTTATAATTTGGTTTTAGGATTAGGATAAATTGATGGATTTATAAAAGACTTATCCATTAGATGGAAGCAGAAAATTGAGAATAAGAGAAAGAAAATTGAAATATACATGAAAACTTAAATAATCAGATGTAGTCTATATAATAAATATTTTAAGAGCTTCTACATCTTTTTCTTTTATTTTTTTTAACTAAAGATTGTAATATCAGTATCACTTTTTCTCTTTTTCCATCACAAAATTTTATATATTATAAAATTATTTAATGTTATAATTGGGCATTTATGTCTTTATTTATGTACCTTAACTTTAGAATAGAGAATTAATTTGTTTTACAGTTCAGAAAAATATTATTGTAATAAAAATCAATCAGTGAAATCAATAAATAAGTCAAATATTTAATAACCATTATGTTGCATTATGTTAAATGTTACAAGTATATAATTTTAAAGCAATGCTGTATCTAAATAACCCGCAATCACACTCCTTACCATTGTTTGAAATATTGCATTTGTTTATAATTTATAAAACATGAAAAAACTGGTTTATTCGATTGTGAAATTACTTGTCTAAATTTTTCCCTGGATATAAAATTGAAAACCATGTGAATTTTAATATTTAAAGATGGTGGTGCGAAACAAAATTAATTTATATAATGGAAAATTGTATTTTTAAATCAAGCTAGAATTTCAGTAGGAATATCATTTAACAACTATTAAAAATGTGTTAAAGCGACTTGATACTCTGAAATCAATGAAAATGCTGAATTTTGAATTTAAAATTATCTATGGGCCTTTGAATGATACCTATGTAAATTTCAGAACGATAGATTTTGATAAATTCTTTTGAAAGATATGAACTCATTTTGATAAAGGTATTATTAAGAGTCATGTCCTCTTACATTTTTTTTTTTTTTTGCCTTACCTGTTTCCTGGGAATCACTAAATTATTTACCTTGAAGTAAAATAAAGCACTTACCTGAAAAAAAAAATATGGTTCACACTCTTTTTGGGGGGGAGGTGGGTAATTTTGTAATACCATTCCAATTTGGACTATATTTGATGACCAAATCATATCTTTGAAGTCTCCAATTTATTGTTTATTTAATTTTTGATTGATTTCAAATACTGTTAGCTAACAGAAAGACATATCAATTCATTATGAATGGTAAGAGATGTAGGGCATGTTGATAGAGCATTGCTGTGAAATTTGGCTTTAAAAATATATGGCAGCAGAAAACCTACTCGAATGCCTTTATTAACAATACGACATCGCCTGCAGCGCCTATCCTGGACTCGTAACTATATGTGGACCCCTAAATGACAGTAAAAACATGGCTTGATGAGATGATCATGATTTTAGTGGTTAAGAGCTGATGGTAGAATTCGTGTGTGGCGCAAAACCATAGACACACTTGTCAACAAGGTACCGGTGGTGGCTTCATAATGATGGAAGCTATTTCTACAAAAGATGTACTAGGTCTTTTGGTCGAACTAAATTGATCATTGACTGGAAATTATTACGTTCAAGAGCGTGGAGATCACTTGAAGCCGTTCGTGTATCCGAGAAACAATTTAATTTTCATGGATAATAATGTGTCATGTCACTGGGACGCAAACCTTTTCGATCGACTTGAAAAACATTCTGGACAATTCCAGCGAAAGAATGAGTCACCTAAATCGTCTGACAGAATTCCCATAATGCGGCTTAATCAAGAGATGAGTTCGTGAATAAAATCATTGAGCCAATAAAGCTTTCGTAATTATGGACGACTATAGAAAAAACACAGCTCAATATTTCTGCAGTTACACGAATTATAAAGTTCATACCACTTTGAATTGATGTGCTTTGCTGGATAAATGGAGGTCCCTATTAGGAGATATTCCATATATTTCATTAATTCAGTGTATATGCGAACAAATAAAAGAAAAACGATATATATCTATTATTACATTCTAGTTTAAAAACTGTTCTCACTGAAATATTAGTTTCGAGAAAAATAATATTTCTCTTTAGATTAATTTTTTCAAATTTTACGTTTTCCGAAATCATTTTAATTTTTTCTGGGAACTCCAAAATATGAGCTTAATGGAAAATGGATATCGGATAGTGAAAATAATGATTTGAAAAAATTATCGAAAAATGTTGAGATTTAAAGAAGTAAATATTTTTTTGAAAAAATCATCATACAAACTTTGAGAAACTATTTTTTTTTTCTCCAAAACTAAATTAGATATTCAAAATCAGAGCCCTAATTCTTATTATGAGGATTCAACAAAATGCTTTGTTGATCATATATTAAAAATTATATAAGGAGATGTGTTTAAAAAAAACATGAAATTAAGTGTTATTTTTAAGGAAAAAGTTCAAAAATGTTAAACTAAATTTCTGTTCATGAAATATAATTTTAAAATATAAGTTTCTTCACATTTTGTATTCAACAGTAGCGAAACAAAGCAAATTTAGTTGAAACTGAGTAAAGAAATAAAAGGTGTGGGGGGGCAGAACTGAGTTCTTTTAAATCGTTTTTGATTTCACAAAATTGTTTTTGGACTAATCATATTAAAAAAAACTTTTAATTGTTTGAAATAGAATTTCATCACGTTTATTTACATTTTTATAAAGCAATGTTTGATTTTTGAAATTAATAAGTTTATTTTGTGAGTACACAGACAATCTTATTCAAATATAATGGTTTTAAAAAATGTCCTTTACTATGCTGTTTTTATTAAGTTGATGTAAGTTATATTTCTTGATGATAAATCCAAAAAAATCATTTTAATTTTCTCTTACTCAAAAAAAAAAAACCCTCGCTGAATTTAAAATAATATACAAACATACTGAAATCTACCAATGTTGCATATCTATAATTTCATGCATAATAAAAATTATAATATATTTTGATGCATAATAAGTTTTACTAATTCGGGGACGTACATAGAGGCATGCATGAACGAGCCTTTTATGTCAATCAAATGAGATGTGAGATTATAAACGTAACTCAGGACTTAAGGAATTCTGCGTGACAATTAAAAGAAAAAAATAAAATATGCCAAATTTTTCAGCTAACCATATTATGACGAAACGTACATGGTTTGGGAACATTTCCTCCAAGAATACCAATACCTTTACCCGTTGAGGTGTGTTGAGCAAACAATCTCTCATATTCCCAATTCATGAAAGCGGTTGAAATCATTTCATGCCCGTTCTACCTTGTTACTCGTGGCTTTCAGGTCTTCACAAATGTTAAATGAGCTTAATTACCACTCCGACCTTTGAAATTGTAATTTCGGTCATGGAAAATTTCAGAACTTAAAATCAACTTACATTACAATTTACAACTTGCCTGTTCCATCACTACTTCAAGTAATCGAATAGTTGAATGTGCGATCATATGCTACAATATTAATATTTTTGTTTTGAACTTCATTATGTAATTAACGATTATTCTGAGGCGTCTTATATTATATTGAAGTTCATATGTTTTCTTAGTAAAATCAGATCATAATTACTTTACGTTAAATAAATGCCAGAACTTAAATAGATTTATATAGAAATTTTAAACATAAAATTCTTATTCTCAAAATATTAAAAATGTATGATTTCTCACCTTAGTATAGAAAATTCATTCATAATTTTAAAATCAATGGATATACTGATTAATATATAAAGTAGTTATTTGCTTAACATAACATATAAATACTAATTTGTAAAGAAGCTGTATAGCGCAAACGGGGTTCTCTGCATGGGAAATAAGCTAAATAAAAATCCGATGGGTATTCCGAGGGCGTTCGGAGTTCACAGCTCCCAAAACACACGAAATCCGAAAGTCAAACATCATTTGTACCCGGGCAAGAAACCTTTCGCATTTGTCCTTCTAACAACTTTCGGGTATCAACAAACTTGGTGCAAAGAAATCTCATCCTTCACGAGTTTATGCCCGTGAAAGGAATGATGTTAAGAACGATATCGTTCTATTCCGAATGTAGAGAAGGTTCCTGCTCGTAAATCACTTCCAGGATTTCAAAAGTGGAACTGTAATCACTGTGATTGATGATGAATTCTCTCCCTCTGTAAAGGCGGGGAAGGTATTTTTCTTCGTCTGGAGACTCCCCATCATAGCGCAATCTGGAAGTAAAATATGATAGAGATCTCGTTTGTATAAAAACAGGTTGCATTTAACAGAACTGGATACGGGGGAGGGGAAATGGATCAGTTCCAGAGCAGAAAATGAACCCTTCCCCTTTCATTCTGATACGAATCGGAAATCAGGTACAGAGCTTATGGTTGAAGGATTTTTAAAAAAAGATTTCGATAGATTCAACAATGAGGACGCTTTAATGTTGGTGGTTTAAAAAAAACCGAAAGATATCCGAGGGGATATTGTTACACAGGATTTAAAGTTTCCTTCCGGTTTTGATGTTATGAAAGGCTTTATTTTTTTTTTTCAAAATAGTTTTCAGAATTAAATACTTTAATGATTTGAATTTTTTTATTTGTATATTTATCGAAATATATATTCATGATTGGTATATATTAGGAACAAAATCTTAATTGGCTAATTTAGTTTAATTAAAAAATAGTTATTCCTAGCCATAAAATTTCATGGATGATTATTACAAAAATAATACATTTATTCGATAAATATATTGTGGATGGAAAAATTGAAGTTTAAGTAAGTGAAGTAAAAATATCTATAATCAAAATTCAGACCATACTTTCATGTACTTTGATTAATTCTATTTAAATTCAATAACTGTTTTTACAAAAATTAAGAATACCTTTTCTAGTAATGCTAGAAAATCTCTGATTTTTTTACATAAATTACTATTCTAAATCATTATGATTACTTCAAGAACAAGTACCTATCTGATCTCATTCTACCTTGAATAGAAGTATTATCATATTTTAAATAGTTTTTAAATTTTATATTCAAGCACGGAAAAATGATATGCAGATCTATTGATAAATTTACAAATTTGATTATAACGCCTATCCAGAATTTTCAAATAAACAAGTTTTTTTTTTTTTAAAGGTGGACTCACTGCCGACACTCTTTTTTTTTCTTTTGATATTTAACTCCAAAATACTTATCGAGAAAGGGTGTAAAGTCAAGAATGTGATCAGGCCGAAAAAAATTAAAACTAAAGACAGTCATATCCGGAGACCAGTAACCCCCCTGTCCTCACTGGACCCATTAGATCAAAATAAGGGCATCTACAAGGATTACCAGAAAAGTGTCAGTAACAAATACACGTATAAATTAAAACAACGTCTATATTTCATCAGCAGAGAGAAAGGTCCTCTGTTATAAATCATTAAAGACAACACTTTTAAATAAAAAAAATATAAAGATAAAAACAGAAATAATAATAATACATTTTGACTTTCAAGTATACGTCTTCACAGTAATTACAGATTTATGTGCTTTCAAAATAAATTTTCTGCGTGTTATACAACTAAACATTATCGGCTGCCATCAGTAAAAATGTTATAACATTTTTTTATTATCTGGATTATTACTATAATATTTTATTTTTGCAATTTTATTTTTTATGGCGTTAACTTACTATTTGTTAAAAGAAAACCATTGTAATGCCATATTAAAATTCCTAATGTCACATATTTAATAATTCCAGTAAAATTCCTACTGTTATATATTTCGCTGATTTCTCATAATTTTTAATTAGCTTATTATTGATTTTATAATTAATTTTAAGGGTAATTGCACATACACACGCACAAACAGACAGAAACACACGCGCGCACCCCCCCCACATACATATATATATATATATATATGGTGCAATAATACTCGTACATTTCTTTCTTCAGGAAAATGTGTATCATTATAAAAGCAATCAGTGAAGGTATCATTTTCTAAGATGTACTACCAAGAATTATAGTTATTCAGCTGATGATCATTTTCAAGCAAAGCACGTTTGTAACAATTTTGGGAAATGTTTTTCTCATTATTTATCTTTTAAATCCATTTCCATAATTCGTTCACAAAAAACGAACATACACAAAGAAATTATTTTAACACTGGTTTTTATAGATTTAAAGAATTTATAAAATCAATACTTTTTTGTTCTTTAAAGTATGAACTGGAAAATAAAAATACAAAAAAAAACCATTAAAATAAAAGTTAAATTTGATGGGAAAAAATCCATCAAAAATGCGTCATTCGTACAAAGACCATATGATTCGAAGAATTATTTCATCGAATATGAACACAGGAAATAGAATTTTTTTTTTCCAATTACAAATTTAAATCAAAAAATCCAATTCAGGAATAATTACAAAAATCAGCATGAATTCTATAACTTTGTCAGCAATAAAAAACAAATTTTTAATGTCCTTTTTCAGTTGAATATTTAATGGGAACCATTAAATCTGAAAATAATTAAATAATGAACTTCCTTATTAGAAACGAAGAATAAAATTGTGGTATTTTAAAATACTTCAATTTATATATTTTCCTTGTCGGAATAGATTCCCTATAATATTATGGCTATAGGAATTTAGCCCTTTTATTTAAACTGAATTATACTTTTTTAATAACAAATCTGATGTTTGATAAAAAAAAAAAAAATAAGATACTCTTTCAATTCCAATTTTTCTACAAACCAGATGGCAAAAATTTCATTGAATCTATAATTGAATACAATTCATTGTTAAATTTAATAACTTATACTTAAGCGTTTCTTATTCCCTGTTGCAATTAGATAGTGTAATTAACTTTGTTAATTCTTCTTATGGGAATTATGATTAAAATCCCCTTCATTTATTCTTAAAGAAAATAATCATAAAAATTATTGCAACCACGAATATTAAGAAGAAAAAAAAAGTTTTAAAGCTTCTCCAATGTGAAACATTTTCTTAAAAACAAAATAAATATATACAGCCCACTCAGAAGGGTGAATAATTCAAAAATATAACAACAAATAACAGAATTCAGAAACGCATGTAGAAATCCTTCTTTCTTCTTTATGATAACAAATGTAAATGACAATTTAAAATTCAAATTATACCGCTTCTCTAAGACGGCGCGATGGAATTAATTTCGTAAGCGATTGTCAAGAACATTCTTCGAAAAGTTTCCCGATTATAGAAGGAGAAATTTTCTTTAACAATTCCTTTTCTAACCAAACCTTTTTAATGTCCCTGCTCAAAAACATGATTGAGTTGCTGTAGTAGAAATGCAACTCCTCCTTTTCGGAGTCCTTTAAAGTCGTGTTCTTTTCTATTTGTTTCCGATATAATCATACGATACTGCTGTATTTTGAGCATCGTTCTTTTTGGAATCTCTCCAACTCGAATAATTATGATTTCTAGTATCTACGAATTCTCTGCTGCAGTTTCTCATCACCGTAAAGGTGAAAACTTGGTAAAACTGCTATTAATTATATTCTTAGAGATGCTTTTCTGTGACACATAATATTTCAAGAATGCACAAGGGACAAAAGTGTTGTAAAATTGTATTAAAAAACTGAAAAAAAAATCCA
Source organism: Argiope bruennichi (assembly GCF_947563725.1). NCBI lineage: Eukaryota > Metazoa > Arthropoda > Arachnida > Araneae > Araneidae > Argiope > Argiope bruennichi. The sequence goes on from NC_079151.1 coordinate 44,315,139, forward strand.
ATGCCTTTTATGTAAGTTGAATAACTAATCATTAATATTGCAATCATGTATGCGCATATTTTATGTCATAAATCTTAAGCTCTTGTATTTCAAAGTGATGAATTTCTTCCGTTTTGTGATTTTATATCTGTCATAGATTATGCATGTATATCATACTAATTTTTTCAAGGTTAATTCTTACAACTGTAAATTTGATTTTTCAAGCAAATGTTATTATATATATATATATATATATATATATGAAAAGTAATAAATTGAAATTAAAATTATTGCTATTTAAAATATCACTGTCTTGAATGTCTGGTATATCAGTAAATAAATAAAATTGCATTTAATTTACTATCTTGGTAACTGATAAAATAATAAGTGTTATAATATATAAGTGTATATAAGAATCTCCCTTTCAATTAAAGCCTTTCTTAAATAAGATACAACCAGATACATTAAACTTATGACAAAAATCTAAATAACTTATTTGAACATTTTAATTTATATTGCATTTGTCAAAATTTTATTGAAATTTCAAGATGTTATAACTATATACCTGTATATCACATTTCCCAAGTTAGTTGCTCCTTAAATTTATAATAATCAGTATTAATCTCATATCTATTCATCATTAAGTAATATCACTAAATACTTTAAAAATTAAAAATGGGATTTTTTTTTTCAATTCAGGAATATTATGCATAAATGTATGGTGCTTCTAACTACATTATAATATGAATACTATTGATTTTTTTAAAGCAGAAAGTAATAACATTGATCCTTACTAACTCATCCAAAAAATTGTGCCAGCGTCTAAATAATTGTGATCAGATAGTATTTTTCATTTTCCAAACCCTGCTATTTGACTAATGTCACATTTAGAAAATGCATTGCTTCACTATCGGAATTTAGCTAAAAGTTATCAGATGAGTGTAAAAATTTTCTCCAGTTATATTATTATAACTTTAGTCGCAGTATTTGCATGAAAAGAATAATTGATGGATCTCGATGATTTGACAGCTAAATTTTAAAATTGTGTGTAGAGGATTAGAGATCCAATTCAAGAAAGAGTCTATAGTACTACATTTAATTATAATAAGTTTTATTATTGATGACCTTTCCTTTAGAGATTGTGCTAGATTTCTAGTGTGTTTTTTCCTTCGATCTTTTTTAACTGAAAATATTCTTGTTAAAGATACTCATCTTTCAAAAATTACAATTTCTTCAGTAGTATGTGTATTTAAAACAGATGGAATGTGTCGACATACTCTTTTCTGACATGTAATTAAAGGCCTTATTATACTTAAATTTATAACATAGCAATACGCTTATTCATAAAATCGTCAAAATAATTTGATTCTTTGAAAACAGATTCAAACGTATTAATATTTTAATAATACCATTTAGAAAATTTTAATAAAGGAGCTTTAATCTTTTGCTTTGATTCCAATATGTAAATTTTTGTTTCTCGGAAAAAGTAAATGAAATATTTATGAGTTAAAATTCGTAGAATTAAAAAAAATGGTAATTTAATTTGGCACTTTTCAGAAAATTGTTGAAAGAAGTTAGCTATTTATTCCGTTTTCAGCAAATTCAAATATAAATATAAATGCATTTATTGAAAAATAATTCGTTGAATAAATGTGCGTGAAGAATTTCTATATGTCATTTTTTAAAACATTTGTTTAATGACAACATTTTGTGACTTATATCTACGATTTTATATCTTAACATCAAAGAAACCTGTTTTGAAAAATTATTTTCTTGTCTGTACTCTCATTTGCTTAGTATTAATAGATATTTTTTTTCTGGATTTTTATCATACAATAATAATGACAAAATATTTTTGTATCATTTTACGAAATAGAAAATTAGAATTTTAGGAAAAAGTTTTGAGTTTTGACAGTAAAGATTATAATTTTATTCGTTTTATTTTGAGAATTATTAAGTATCCCGAGTTGCTTATACGAATATCTAGTTGCTTATAGCACACTAATTCTTTGTGATTATAAAGAAAATATGTTGTTTACAGAGATTTGGAGCATGCATTGGATTGCTTGAAAAAATATGATCAGAAGTAATCCAATTATTTTAATCAAATTATTAGTAAAGAACTTGCAAAAACAAATACTTCATTTCAACTTCGTAATTGAATATTATTAGAACAGTATAAGTAAAAAGAAAAGAAAAAAAAAAACATATTCACGAAATAAAAATGCAGACTTTTCTGTCAATGAGGTGAGAATTCATCTTTTGGTAAAAGTAAAATGCGAAGTCACAGTTACAGACAGACAGAATCACAATCCTAATCTCCCGTTCATGGGCTGACTTGATTAGATGGATTATTAATTGAATATCCAATGACTGCTTTCAGACATTCCATTGCCAGCTTGCTGGCATTTAAGCTGAACTCTTTGGAGAAAAGAGCTACAAATGTCAAGATCTGTGATTCTCCATTTGCTAAAATATGCTGGTTTCTGAGTGCACCTTTAACGACAGTACAGTAAATACTAAGTATGTATTATTTTGCCTGTGTTTATTTCGGGAAATTCATTCTTTGTAAATGGTTTATTAATTGTTTTATTCCTGTCTCATATCAACAGATATGTAGATATGAGGAAGGATTTCTGACAGGAGAAGGATTTTGAAATTCAAACGAATGATCTACGTGAGAGAAACTCACTCATTAGCAAGTAAATATTGCAGTGTGCTATAAACAACATGTTACAAAAGACAATAAAGAAATTAGTAGGTTTTTCTTTCTTTTTTTCCGGAATTTCTGATATTAATTGTTTTCATTAAAAACCTCATAAAATATTGACATTCAAATCAGATTATTTTTTTATTTCGAATACATCATTAATAAATTGAAGATTGGACCGCTATTATCTTAAAATTGTGCTATCAAGACATTGTCATTTTCTGAATGAAACTAACGAATATAAATAAGCTGTGTCAATGATACATTAAAATTATTTTAACTTCCTCATAATATTTTTTTTTTTATTGCAGTTGAGGTTTATGCGACTTAAAAACTTCTAAGTTTCTAGTTGGATCAGCATTGAAATGTCCAATTTGTAAATAAATGAAATTAAAATACATCAAGAATTTCTCAGAGTGGTATCAACAATTGAAGGAAAGGGAATTCATTCTTGTTATTATGAGTTTTCCTTTAAAAATAAAATTCAATTTCATTTCTAGAAATCTTTTTTTTTATTGGTATTTAGGCTGTGCGAAATTCTCTATGCCAAACTAATTTTTGGACAACGCATTAAGCAATCTGAAGAATTTTTTATATTTAAATTATTATAAATCATAAGAATGCAAACTGTCAAATAAACTAATCAGTTGAAAATTAATTAGTTAAAACAACTCTCCAAAATCAACTAATTAGTTCTCTACTCATTAGTTTCAACTCTCTTTAATCAATTATTACTATTGTTGCGAGCTATAAGATATTTAAGTACGTTAATTTTCTAATTAATGGTAATTTTATTAATGAAATTAATAAAGGAGACAAACTTTATTAAAAATAAATGACTATTAACTAAATTGAGATTTTTTTTTGTCTAAGCATCAGGATTTTCACAATACATTTGAATTTGTGAAAAAAAAAATAAAGTAAACATTGGATTTTTTTAAAACTTTTAACTGGCATAATTTGATGAATTGCCTGATTCTCTTTAATCATACTTAGATTCATTTACTATGAAAGTTATCTACTGAGATAAAGTTTACGGCACATATCTCTTTTTACAATTATCTACCCAATTATAATCTTTTAAAAAGTGGCTTGAAAGTATTTCATTAAAAGTTCCATGAAATCCTTACAGTGCTATCAACAGTCATTGTGTACTTGTGAAAGCATTCAAAAGATTGTTCATTGCTTTCAAATAGTTTAGCATTTAAATAGTTTTGATACAAATATATAATTATTTTAAAACAAGCTTCTTAAAGGGATTCTGAAATCAACATTTTTTAAATTACTATGTTTATGTAGCTGTGAATTAAATTAAATAATATGGGTTAGAATGCTTATTAAAATTCAACTAAATTAATAAATGGCCGAATAAAATTGATTAATTTTTAAAAAGAATGTGTGCGGAATAATAGTTTTTGTTTCGAAATATGGAAAAACTGAAACATAAATATTTCGGTACGAGAATTATGTTATTATAATGTTATCTTCCACTTTTGAGCCTAGAATTTTAACAAAGATAAGTCATATAAAAATAATTTGTAATATCATCAATTTAGTGGGTGAAAAAGATAAAAGAGTATAACAACTCATTAATAATCAAATAATTTTCTAATGTTATTATAAATAAATTATATATCAGCATTAAATAGAATGTCCATAACAAAGGAGTGATATATTTCGATCATAATGAAATTTTCCTTGATTTTTTTAATTAAATAATTATGGACTAAGATTTTTGAGCATCAAATTGTTAAACACAAACATATGTAATATTGAAAATAAAGGAATATAGCATTTGAAATATAGCTAAGGTTTAAAGCTAATTTGTGATTATATTATGATATCTAGAGCCATGTTAACATGTAAATGAAATCTAAACACCAAGAAATAAATTTATTAAATTTCTAAAAATAAAATAATTTTAAGATTTTTTTGAGGTATGCAATAGTTAAACTCCAATAAAAAAATAAATACTGTATAATGAAATATTTAGTTTGGAGCCTTAACGATAAATCACGTACCTACTTACGAATTCTATTCTTAAATAAGTTGTCAGCTGCATGAGAATTTTCATAAGAGTAATTATAATAGATATACACATTTATTCATTTGCTATTTGATCTTTATTACCCTAATTTCTATGTGCATTTTGTGGCAGCTGTAGTTCTTTTGGGATAATTCCTACTTTTGCAGCAGTTATGTGCTAATACAACTTTCAAAACCTATTTTTATACAATATTGATGACTTCCACTGTCAAATCCATATTGCGTGCTTAACTTAGTTTTGAACAATGATTAAACTCCTCAGGAAAACATTTATTTAAACGATTTTCTAAGTCACGAGAGAGATTACTGGAATAGCTTAAGAGAATGCATTATTTAAAGTACTATTTTTATGAAATATTTAACTAAAGAAGGCTAATTGCAACGTGTAAACATTGTTTCATTTATATTTAGATTAACGTTAGTTTCTGCTTGTAAAACAAAGAAAAAAAATCGAGCTTCATATATTTTATAATAAGTAACTAAAAATCTTTACTTATTGATATTTTCTAAACCATACTGTAAATAACTTCTTAAAACGTTCAATATATAAAACAAGGGAATATACTATTTCCGGATATAAATCCCATTTACTTAAAGAAAAAGTCAAACATGCTCTCTGAAACAAAAGTAAAATATGTGATTTATTATGTAAGATAGATATAAAAGAAGTCATGCATTGTTAAAACTTATGAAATGAGCACGGTTTCTTGTTTGAAGCACAAGGTAAGTGCTTGCAAATTTATGAATGGATCCAGAATTTTTTTTTTTTTTATCATTCTAATTTACAAACAAAAAATATACTGAACATCTGTAAAATGGAAAAAAGTAATATCCAAATAAAAAGCTGAAATTTCTAAACAAACAATAAAAAAAAATGTATCGACTAATTGCAGGTACCATTTTACCTCTAAGTAATGTTGCAGAATGTTAAATTGCGAAAAATTTATAAGGGTTCCTCTATCATTTTTTAAATGTTAACTACACTCGTAACAACAAAAAAGATAATGCTAATTTACATTGTCGCTTATAAATTATTTAAAATATATCAGAATAGGTATCAAGCAATAAATGCTATATAAACTATTCGCTGATTCATATTGAAGTATTTCACAATTTCTATTTTTAAATTCAAATTTGAAATTTATGATATAGAATCAGTAAAATGATTCCTTGATTAGTTTTGAAGCTAGATAAAAAAATAATTAATATATAAATATAGACCAAATTATCAATATTTTCATTGAATTGATTACTTGAAGCTATAAAATCATTTCAAATTACTTTTTTAATCAACATTAATAATTAATTTTTTAAATCGATTATAATTTAAGTACTTTTAAAACAAAGTTAAAAAGATTAACAATTAAAAATTTAAACTGAAAATACTCTTTAGAAATAATTCTACTGTTGGGAAGAAATAACTAAATCTAATAGTTTTCTATTATATTTTTTCTTCAATATTATAAAAGATTAAAAAATCTTTGTAAAAATTAAAGCAAATAATTAATAAAAATATATAAAATTGAAATAGAATTTCCTTTACTGACTTTGTATAGACATTTTCTACATTGGTCATGAAGATACATGTGAAATTTTATTTATGTTGAAATACTGAAAGCAGCTTTCTTTTTTTTATAATTAAGGTCTGATGTGAACTATATTCAAATATTTAATAAGAAAATATTAGTTTAATTCCAATAAATTATTGTAACAATTCACTGTTATATTATGGAATACTAACTGTGAAATAATGATAGTTATTTAATTTAGAAATTCGTTAGATTTCTGATTTAGCCATATTTCTTTAATTTAGATTTATTAAATCAATATGTTGCCAAGTTTAAGTATAGATTTCAATGGCTAGAGATTTTTGAAGAAAGGAATTTAGCTGTTTCTTCATGCTTATTTACTCACTTTACTCATGCAGTACAAAAATCGAAAGATTAAATCATAAATTAACTTTTTCATAGTAGACTAGGAAATCTACTATTATTCTTTTTATATATTTTATTCTGTTTCATACATATTTTTCTGATTGTTAATAGAATAAATTATTTTCATTTTGTAGTAAATATTTATTTATTGACAAGGTATGGTTACAAAAGAACTGCCGAACCTATTCGTATGTCAAAGCAATAATGTATATCGACCAAAGAAAGATGTTGGGATATGTGAAACCTTTTGGATAAAGGAAGAAGTAAGAAAGATAAGTTGTAGAATGTAGGATTATAAGCTTGATATAGCTCTCTATTGCTATCAGTATTATTGCATTTCTATTGCTTCTCTAAATGCAGAATTCCATGGAAGAATAAAAATGTTTTATTTAAGAATGGCAGAAAAAGAAAGATTTGGTGCTAATTCAAAGCAGTTGCTTCAATTAGGAATTCAAATTAGAAAAATAAAAAATAATCCTGCCATGACTTTTCAGAAGCATGGTCTCTCTTAGTTTTATTTATGATGAATTGTTGAAAAGTTATGTTAAAAAGTAATAATCAAGACAATGCCGATGAATAATTGTTGTATATTTATCAACAAAATAAATCTGGAGGGTGATACATTTACTTTTTTCTCAAACTGTTCTTCTGGTTTTAAATATCTCTAATTTAGATCTAGCGTCAGTTTCTGAATGAGTTTTTTACTCCTGGGATATCCAGAAACGTTGCTGAGCAATGTATTTTGCACTGGTATAGCCTATATAAGTCTCTTTGCATAGATGCACCATTCGAAACTGCATCGGAAATATGATTCATATTCCTATATTTGATGAATTACATAGAAGAAAACGATTATTTAAAATATACATATGGTAATTATTCTCTGAATATCAGATGAAAAGTTTCCATCTTAAATTCCTCAGGATCTGACAGATTACTTCAACGCGTTAAAGATTATTGAGAGCACTTTCTGCATATCTCAGCATCTACCTGAACTGGGAAGTAATGTCTCATTCCTCCTTTTCCATCACTTGCATTTTAATATCATGCTTATAGATTTAGAATTTCGTAGAACATCCACTGTAAACTTGTCCTTGGAATTTCATAATTCAATCACTGACAACTTGTATTTCGTATTCCACCACAATCAACTTGTCTTCAGAATTTTGTATTCCAACCACTGTCAACTTGTATTTAGAATTCCGTATTCCACCACGATCAACTTTTCTTCAAAACTCTTAATTCCAACAACTGTCATCTTGTATTTAGAATTCTGTATTCCAACCACAGTCATCTTTTCTTCAAAAATTCTGAATTCCAACCACTGTTATATTGACAAGTCCATTGGTTATAATTCAAAACTACCCATTATTTCATATCAAATAAATCTGAATCGATTCTAGATATAGTAATATATGGAATCGATTGAAGATTTATGAGCTATAGATTATTAGTTTTTTTATGTTTAAAAAAAGTTTTTATGATCTTTGAACAAGAAAGACTTGCTTTACTGAATGTATAGTTGTTCAGAAATGAACCTATTATAAACTACATAAATCATAAAATAATGATTCAAAGGAAATCATTCCTTTTTCTAGCATTGAATATTCCTTCTCAGAGCTTAATAGTAAATAGTTGATATTGTTTGTGGAATTCATCATCTGACATGAATATTTACAGTATCTTATATTTTAATTTTGCATGATTAATTATTTTATCTGTACAAATATTGATCTCACTTATTTGAAAAAGGAAAACTCTTCTTCGAGTGACTTCTTTTGCATGTTACCAAATCCTCTAATAATGTGAACTAAATAGTATTACTTCATTTGCTTAGCAACAGTTAAACTGCTCTTTGCAAATATTTCTTGATTTAAAGTTGTTGGTAAACTTAAATACCTGTTTAAAAAAATTTAAGAGAAAAATCACGATACTGCAGTAGATGTGACATTATTTCAAAGAAGTTTTTTTATGTATTTCTCTTAAAACAGGCAGGGTTTCGGAGGCAACTGAAAAATCATCGAATTTGACTTTAGGAATAAATGGCCTAATGAATTAGCAAATTCAAATAATTTAAACTTTAGTGAGCAAAACTTAAAATTTTCTGAATTCTCATTTTATATTCTACTTCAGAATCAAATATTAGTACTAAATCAGCCCTCAGTTACAAATGGTGAATACCAAAAACATATAGCTAAAATAGAGAATACCATAACGATATAGCTATAATAAAGAATACCAAAAATATATACCAGCAATAGAGAATACCAAAAAGATGTAGCAACAATAGAGAATACCAAAAAGAAATTAATATATGAATAATAGTCTGTCTAAAAAAGCAATTTTAATATTATATTGAGTTTATGAAGGCACAATGAATTTTACATTTTATCTGAGTGAATACAGCCTTCTATATAAGTTTCAATCTTTATATTATAAATTAAAGAAAAAAGGAGCAACCTGAGGAAACCTATTTCTATCTTTTCAGTTTCATAGTTATACCAGATAGAATGAATTTTTAAACGATAGAATATGAATTAAATATGATGAACATGTAATTATACTTATGCATAATATGCGAATTTCTTCTTTACATTGGCATTTGGTTACTGAGAAGTCGAAGTAACATTATTTATTTCTACATACATTAATAATTCCCTTTTCCAAGCAGGTCATACTTATTTATCTTTAAAATTGAATTTATCCAGACGATTTAATTTTAATTCATCCTTGAAGTTCGATGATTCAGTAATCAATTTTTTTCGGTGATGAAGTTCGATGATTCAGTGACCAATATAAAGATGAGGTAGTTGTCACATAAATGCTTATGTTTTGAGAAGTTGTATTTAGTTCTTGTATATTTATTCATAGTAACCTTATTTAAAAATGCGCTTAATAAAACTGAATCTAATAAAACATTTAATCAACCTACAAATATTCGATTTTTTTTCGTACGTTATAACTAATTTAGAGGATTTAAGAAGTAAAATTCTTACTTTCCATTATTTATCATGATAAATATAAATTAAATAGTCTAAATAAATCTAAAGTAATAAAATAAATCGAAAAACAATAATTAATCTAAAGTAAAAAATGCATCCATTTCATAATAATTTAACTATATATAATAGTTTTATCCGATAATTATTTCTTTAAAGTAATTATAGGATAAAACCGACAATTATTGAAATTGAATCTGTTTATTTCTACGAAAAAATAACATTTAAATACTATTTTGTTAGTTGGAGTTTTCTTAGTTCCCGTCTGATAGCTATTTTAAAACTTTGTCTTAGGCATGAATAATCTGGCATAAAATATATATTTTTATTTTTTTTAATGATACAGACTTGTTTATTTATTCTACCTATTATCCTTTTTGGTCTTCAAAAACATGTTTACAGATTTTATAATATTAGTATTTATTTTTTTAAAGAAAATCACTAAAGAGTATACTAAAAATTATGAAATGTCACCAATATGCATGCTCTCTTTATCAATTAGTTGATATTATACACATGACCAGTTTTCCCAATATGTTTGATATTAAACTTGCAGAAAATTAATCTTTTCTTTCACCCGGATAGCCTAAACAGAAAGCAAAAAGTACAAATGCCATTTAATAAAATATGTGTCATTTATTCAGCAAGAAAGAAGATTGGAATACTGCATATTAGAGTAGTATATATTGAAAATTCTGGATGAAGAATTATTTGAATTTAAAGATATGCAGTTGCTGAGAAGATGAAAGGCAAATAGGGAAAATGCAGCCTGGCTATAAAGCTTTGATATAAAACTATAGAATCCAAGGTTCGAAAATCCATTCTAATAAAACTCTGCCTTGAATGTAAATATAGTCATCTTTAAACCTGATATTAAAAGACAAATTTCCTTTAATTGATGAGTATTATAATTTTAAAAAGATATTGCGACTGTAGTGTTATCCGTGTCATCGGACCTCAATTTCAGATCACAAAGGCCGGCCAAAAATAAAGACAGTTACTTCAAAATTGGCTGTTAATTTTTAAAAACTAAATTAAGCAATACTTCCTTCTAACTAGAGCACAATAGAAATAATATAAGCCTGGAAGAATTATATTTAAATGGAATTGACCCCATTTGATCAGCTTATTTGACAGCAGTTTTCATACATTCATAATGAAGTTATTCTTAACTGTTTCAAAAATTACTTCGCAGATCAAAGGAAATAATGCAAACCTAAATGTGCAAAGTTTTCATTCAGTTTAAACTATTCCATTACAATAAGTGGCATTTCCCTTCTAAATGACTGACATTAAACAACTTTTCAACATACTTTTTTCTCTCTTCGATAGTTTTAAAATTTGAATGGCATCGTTCCGGATTTCGTTGCTGAGAGTTCTTCGAATAGTCTTAGTGTGCCTTTAATACTAATTTTCCTACGTTCAAATGCTATTAATAACTTCATTCTTTCACGAATTAAGAAGCTGCATAATGCTTCAAAATTTATTTATAGCTCTTCATATCTAATTTCTTTAATTTGTTTTAAATAAATAAAATTAACAATTAACAATGATTAAACAATTAATTATTAAGGGTTTTTGGGGCCTTACCAATAGTTATAAGCCTTCATGAAACGCTCCCATCTTCGAAAGTATACTCATGTCAGCGCGTTTGGTTTCATATAGAGATGGAATTATGTATAGAAAAAATTGTTTTTTTTTTTTTTTTTTTTTGAGGTCTTTGGCTATGTGAATGAATAAATTGATAAATTTAGTTCCAAATTTCAGCATATTTTTGATTTACGATCGTGTTAAAGAGAAATAATATTAATAAATAATAATAAGTTTAATTTATATATGAATACTATTTTATATAATAAATATATAATATATTATATAATCATAATATATTATTTAATTATACAATAAATGATATTAATATATATAAGAATATTATTATTATTATTTTTAATTAAGGATTGTGTGATCCATGTTTGTAGAAATCATTATTTAAGCAGCTTCTCAATGTTTAAAAATATTTTAATCGAAAAATTAATAAAATAAAAAGAAGACTAATTATGCTTGTCATAGTTTCAATGTTATCCTAATCTTTTACAAATCTTGAATTTTGTATTTTTTTACAATTTTTTTTGCCAACTAAGCTAAAAATCTTTTTTAAATCGCCCATCTTTCGGTCCCCTGAGAAATAATTAGCTTTTAACATCTGCATAATATTCGTCACTGAGAAAAACATATATGATCAAGGATTACAAATATAATCAAGAAAATGCAATGCAAATATAAATGTACAATTATAATCAAGAAATAAATTATAAATAATACCTTAGTCAAAAATACGTTCTAATCAATAAACCGTATGAATTTCATTCCACATCTTTATTTAGCAGCAAAAATCGCATGTTAAAGAAGATTTGGCCTTGGAAAATGGCAAAAAGCATCATAAATATTAGGAATTTAATTATTCGAGACTTATTTCTAAGTCATTATTTTCTTCTTAAAAAATCAATTTCAGCTGTTTCAGAATATTTTTCTTGAGTATGGCAATATTAATTATTCAAGTGAAAAGACCCTTTAAATGTTCTTGTTCCAAAAGTGGCGAACGCATTCGAGCACACCAATCCTCCTTTAGCCTTAAACGCAGTGAAGAAGGGAGAAATTGCTACCGTTAGTTGCATTATTTAGCAAAGTGCCTTTTCTGAGGTGGGGATAAGACTCTTCGAGAAAAACACGGAAGTGCTCTTTGCAATTCTATTAAGGCAAATACCTTTGGTGAGGAAGGCAAATCCGTCTCACGATGCCAGACACAATGAGCCAATGCTATTAGTTGGAGGATAGTGGGAGGGGAGCAACGAAGAAGATAAAACCAATTGCCACCACTTCTCTTCCACCCCAGCACTATGTTGTGGAGCAAAAGGTGAGAACAATCCAATCAGCGGTGAGAGATTAGCCCGTGTTCGCGGCGTTAGTGGTAAGAGAACAAGCTGCTGGATTGAGGCTACAAATGTTTACATGAGGGTTGAAGAGGCGTGCAGATGCATTTTTATGCAAACACAAGTGTCAGATGCTGCATATTGATCGATTTGGCAATTTTGGGCATACAGAACAGAGCAAAATAAAATATGTAGATATTAAAAAAGTATGATTCGCTTTATAATAATAATATCAGCAACTTAATTGTAAACTATATTACTGATAGGCCAAAGAATATGTATTGTAACAATATTATGATTAAGTGATTAATTACCTACTGAAATTGCTCCGTCATTTTAAAATCTGTTTTACCTGTTCTGTTGACATCTCCCCTCCCTGGAGGGAACCTCGAAATGAGGATGAGAAGCTTCTGGCATGGTGGTTGGTTCTCGGCACCTGTAGGGAACACGAAATTCTGGCTCCTCCCATCGATGACGGGACGTACTTCCTTAGGGAGGGATTGTACCGTGACCGGCCCTTAGGACTCAACCACAGTTCCCATCAGTATTGCTGTAGCGGCGGTCTGGTCAATCAGTTTTATTATCCGTGTGCTTTCGGGCGGGTAAGAAAGTCAGTGATATGACTTACCTGTGATGCTGTCTTCCCAAGTATAAGGTATAAGGATGAGAAACTTGTGGTACATTAGTTGGTTCCCGCCGTCCTGGTTGGTACAGAAATGGAGTGTAGTCGATTAACCCTTACCGATAACAGAACATGCATCCAACAGTTGGGATTGCACCATTACCGGTGTTGGAATTTAGTATTCGCTGTCGCGGCATTTTGATCATTCACAATTTCCGTATGCTTTCTGATGGATCGAAATAGTTGTTATATTATTAGTGTTGCTGTGTACTACTTCATTAATGATGTTTCATTGTTTTACTGTTTAGTTCATTATCTATAATTTTAAAAGATATTTTTTTTATAATTTTCTAAATAAATGTTTGACTTATTTCGGAAAAAAAATTTAAATTATCCAGCTATATAATCATCTAACCCAGAATAACTAACTGCTGCTGTTTGAAAAGAACTTTTACATGTGGACATATTTCGAAAGAGAAAACGGCATAAAATTGAGCTTTATGACGAATTCTAAAACTTTTAGTTAATTGCCACGAAATTATTTGAAATCGCATTCTTGAGAAAAAAAATATCGTCATATTTTAATTCATAGTATCATTTAAGTTTTTTAGTATACTAATTTGCTTGTAAAGCCTTTTTTGATTATAGTTAAAATATGTTTAAAAAATTACAAACATTTTCTTGTTAAAGTAATTAAAACCATAAAAAAAAATCTTATTTCCTAGGTTACTGACTTGCTTTTGGTTATTATGAAGCGTAAGAAGTCTCTCAGAAATATGTCTACTATTCTCTGAAATTGCGTCTTTTTATGATGAAAGCCTTCATTGCCCCAGGAAAATAAACGATTTCTTTGGGTCAATATACTTGGTCATCAGTCTTTTATGCGCAATAATTTTATGATTCAAAAGAAAGTTAGATAAGGAGTGATAAGGAATGATATTTCATGTTCTCTATTCATGTATTAAATTCCAATATCTGATTCGAATTAATTTTGGATAAAATCTGTGGATATTTCTTATTTACTCATTTAAAAATTAGGTTAATATTTTCTATAATCCTTATCCATTTCTCCTTTGCTTTAATAACTAAACCATTGATAATTCAAAGGTTTATCCTTAGAAATCCTTAAGAAGTAAAATTATTACACTGTTAAATGTATCATATTTCTAAAAATTTTGTCCCTTGTGCTAAAATCAAGAATAAATAAGAAATGGAAGAAAAGAATAGCGTTTTCTTTTTCTCTTCTATAAAATTCGTTGTAATAGTTTGAATACATCTTTTTCTCTTCTGATCGTTATACTTTTCATTTCCATATAGAATGAATAAGAAATAGGGGAAATGAATAGCGTTTTCTTCCTGGTGTCAATAATGATCTTTGTAATAGTTTGAATATATATTTTACTTTTTTGATCGTTATACATTTCATTTCCATTATTATTAACTGAAGCTGAAAATGAATCAAGAGTCATACTGAACATCTCGACAAACAGCTTAACTTTTTCTTCAAATATAGCTTTCTGAATTTTTAAACAAGCAAAAATATATGAATTTTCATCGAATTTAAGCTATCTATTATTCACTCTTAAAAATATGAAGCATGGATGCATATAAATGCATCTATGAAAATAAAGATTGCAGTTTTAGATTGATATGAGATAATAATATCCAATTCGCCAACATTTACATCATTCTTTATTTTGAAAACAGTTTATTTCTTCATGTTACAAAATGATGAGCATTGAACAAATAATGAATGTCAAACTGCACTAAACTGAGAAATGCTCGATTCATTTTTTTTTTTTTTGCTCGTTCGTTATTTTATTTCCAACATTTTAATCTATTTTGTCACCAATTTATTCAATACTGATTATAGAAATAAAGTATGATGTGGTAAAACAACGTGTGAATTTTAAATGAAAATTCCAACTAATTTCCTTAAAGCCTTTAAGCGTTTATTTGAATGGATGATTTTGAGATAATTGTGATATTAATGTTGTTTTCAGTGCAATATACATATATACATACATACGTATGCACACTCACAGATAAATGTATGTGTGTGTGTGTGTGTGTGCGTGCGTGTGTGTGTGTGTGTGTGCGTGCGTGTGTGTGTGCGTGCGTGTGTGTGTGTGTGTGTGTGTGTGTGTGCGTGTGTGTGTGCGTGCGTGTGATAAAGAAATCATAAAAAGTTTTTATATAAATGTAAGCGTTGTATAAAATTTTTATATAAATTATTGTATACATTTTTTTAAATATTTTTGTATAAACTATTTAATTTACAAATCATAATACTTTTTGCATAAATAAAAGGAAAAAAAATTCCAAACTTTCTGGAGGAGCATATTTATCTTGTCATATATATATTTTAAAAAGTAAAGCCTAAAACATTTACAAAATATTTAAAGTAAAACAATATATTTTGATTCAAAGGTATAATAATTCATAATTTACCGATAATAAAATGTAAAAATATGAATCAAAATCATAAACATAAGGATAATTTCTGTTTAGAAGTCAAAAAGAAAAAGAGGATATCCAATTTCCGTCTAGAGCCATTAATGAGTTCCATTAAGTTTACTTATTATTGCCTGTAAAAAAAGAATTGAAGATTTGCATTAAGTAATGCATTGTTCGTGTAAAGCAACAAACACAAAGCACTGCATTTTTCTTTTTTATTTATTAAAACTAATAATAATTAAAATACTGTATAATAATTACTGAATAATAATTAAAATACAGTATATCCTTTATTCACATTTCTTTTTGAAACTGCCAGCAGACTAAAAATTTTTAAAGTTTTGTCAGACGAGATGCGCAAAATATGGGAATATCATACTTATAAATGTTAACTTTACCTGGATATGTGGGAAAGATTAAACCTTCACAAACTGAATATTATATCATTCGCAAAATAAATTTAAAGTAAGATATACTATATCATTTTTTGAAAAAAAAATTTAAATTTAATTAACGATTTAAAGATTTCTTACTTTTTAAATTATTTGCAAATGCATATTCCAACAGATACTTCAGTGAGAAATTAACATAGAAACCTAGTTAAATTCCTTTGGGAATTTATTGGAAATATTTTTTATTACATTCATTGCATTATTATTTTATATGGTCATCGAATATCAATTGCTTTTAGGATAAGCATACAGAAGATAAGCATACATTTGGAAGTTGTATACAAAATATAAGAGCAATTTTTTGACCGATATCTTTCAAGTTATTAAATTTATCTTCATAGAAACTTCTAAAGATTGTGATTTTTTTGAAAATATTTATATTGAGTTAACCTCATCAAAGGAAATTAAATATATTCATTTTCAAATCTCCTTTACAAACCGAATCAGTTTGATTCAATATATCGATTATATTCGGCTAATGCGTTTAAATTATGTATTTCTATTCACGTTTGAATTATCCGAACAATCATTATCTTTTAATTTTTAAGATTTCTTATTCATTGGAAAAAATATGTAATAACCAAAAAAGTTTTAATGTAGGTCACATCCTTTGTGATTAGAATGTTGTTTTTTTCACCAAGCATTTTCACTGAGAATATTCGGAAATTTTGCATTATAAATGAAAAGCAAAATGCTTATTTAAAAAAAAAAGAAAGAAAGAAACACATGCCAATGTTTTGACAAAGAAATAAAAAAACTTCAAGATGTGAAATCAGATATGACTTTGTTAATGAAAATTATTTTGAAGAAATAATTTGAATAAATTAGAGAATTTAATATATTTCAAATTTATATAATTACTATGTAATTTGATCAATAATTATGCAAAAATTAAAAGAGTGAGTTATATTTAGTTTCGATTTTTTCAAAGATTTTATGCTTCTAATATATAGAATATATTGCATTCAAATGATCATAATGCTAGAAATTTTCAAATCCAGAATCTAATTTTTACATTACATAGACACAATTCTTTCCCACTGCTCATTAGGCGAAACTTCTTAATTTCAACATAATTACACTACATTGTTCTGGCATCATTTACGTCATTTAAATCTGCTATATCCGTGCGGACATTATAGTATTGTAAAGTAGTTTACATCTATTCATTTCAGTAAGGCTCCATTTGGGGATAAAACTTTGAGATTGCGAATAAAAATTTTCAACAAATTTAATTAATTTTCTACGAGACAACAAAATAATCCACACCTCACCGAATTAATTCACAAGTGTTATTGATTAAGATTTATGAATAAGTTTAATCATTTAGATGCTGGATTGGAAAAAAATTACAACACTTATATAGATAGAAAAGGAAGATATCTACTATACATTTTTAGTAGAAACTATGATGCATTAAAGATTTTTCAACACGTTTGCTATTATGAAATTCTAACGATTTCCACGTCTATTTTGTCTATCTAATTAGATGATCCTCTTCTGTATCACAGTTTGTAAAAAAAGTAATAAAAGAATGATTTATTTAAATTAGATTGATAATAGAAATCACAGACTCACATTATTGATAAAGTATTAAATTTGACATCATTTACAGTCTCCAATGTATTCTGGGCTTTGTTACTGCGACTTAAATTAAATTCATATAATTGCGCATTATTCACAGATCTTACACAACCCACAGTACATTCCACATCACTCATTGACCCATATAGCACACTCCATGCCACTCGTTTACCTGATACGTCACACAACACAATCCACATCACTCTTTGACTCTACACATCATATAGCACACACTACATTACTCGTTGTCTTTATATGTAACACAACATCTGTTCATTGATCTGAAATTCTATTAATGAAACCTTCTTACTTTTTTAAAAAATATTTTCTTAATGAATGTTTGCACAGTGCGCATTCTGATAAAGTTATTTCAGAATGCACAATGCTGTAGCTTTCATTAGAGTATAAAGCTGCATTCAATTTAGCTTTTAATTATTCATCCAGATTCCAAATGTGACTGATCGAAGATATTTCGTACATAAAAAATATTTCTCGCTGATATTTTACAGATATTTTGTCTTTGATACAGATTATCTATTACTTTATATTTTACACTCAGAAAGTGATACATTAGTTGGACAGTAAATTTGTGAAACTCTATGAATAAATATTTCAAATGCTTTTCGAAATCACGATTCTTGATAAGGTTTAGTTTGATATATTTAAAAAAAACAACTTTTAAAATTTATAAAACAGAAATTCTGATATGCATATATTTCTGCTCAGATAGTAAAATGTTTAAGTCAGTTTTTAAAAAATGCTGCTTGTCAATTAATAATTTCACGAAAATTTACTCAATTGTTTCACATTAGTAAGCTCATTACGATTGTTTAAGAGAAATAGTTGGTTATTACTTTCATTAGAGAAAAGTTAATATACATAAATATATATACACATTTCGTTAGTATATATATATACACATTTCATTTTGTGTAAATTGAAAATGGTTTTATACTAAGAAAAAACAATAATTTATGTATATTATAAAAAATATTTTTTGTTATCCAAATCAAAAATATTTTGTCACTATCTGAATTTTCACCTTTTTCCGCCTCATCCTTTTGTTGAATAATATCCGTTTTAGAAAGTTAATACTAAGTTCTTGATCATTATTAAGTTGAAGGGCGGAGGCAAAGTAAGTTAAAAAAAAAAAGAGCAACAGATTAAAAAACAACAACAATAAAACTGTACTTTCTTTCATATGGTTTAGTTTTCAGCCATTGAGAATAGTCAGCAAGATTTTCAAGAACATCAAATTCTTATGCATCAGTTCTGCTTGTCCCTATCTGTAAAAAATATTGCAATCTTTGTAACTGAGGAAAAATATTTATAATATATCTTTCTTTATAGAGTATATGGATAGACTCCACATCAGGGAAAAGTATTCCGACAGAATAGAATGAAATGACTTTTCTATTTTCTGCTTTCTGAAGTCTATCTCTCTGAAAATGTGTTGCTTCGTCAAGAATGTAATGGTATTTTGTTATTCCAAAATTCTACTCATCGTACAATCATATAATACTTATTTTCTAAATAAGTTTTCAGTTCTTATTTCATCAAAACCTTCTCTATTTTCGGAAAATTTGGAGAATACGAGGGTATCTGACGCACATAAAGGCGTCTTTTATATATTTTTTATTTATTCCTCGCTCCATAGTTACTTAGCTGTAATCGAATTAAAGATTACCATCTCTTTGAATCATGCTAACAGCTGATACTATATCTTTATATACAATATACCGTCAGATAACATAATGATTTTTTTTTAAAATTTGCATGAATCAATATGATCCCTTCCATGATACACCCATCGTCTCATCTCATTTGCAAAAATCAGTATCTTGAACTTCTGAACAATATGAGCAATCATATTCTGTAAGGTCTTAGATGCTTAGTAATTTTATATAATAAAAGAAAATAATTTTTATGTAGGCCTACTTGTGGGAAATCAAATACGAACAAGTTTTAGCTGATCTGTTAGGAGCATGCTTCTTAATTTTTTCTTTTACTTTCATATTCCTTACAAGCCAGAGCAATAGGTTTGCATTGAAGGGAAGAAAACTGTTCATGTACCTCCAGATTCGTGGAAAATCTCCTTTCTCAATAATATAACATATATAGATAAATATTTGAGGATGTGATAGTAGAATATCAAAAGAAAATTAATATTTTGACATTTGAGCGTAGACTTACTAACAGGAAAAAAGACAGAAAAATGTTTATAATTAGGAACAATACAGAAATTTGAATATAAATTCCGGAAGATTTTGATTTATCTTCATATAATTTAAAATTTAGCTTAGTTTAATATATATTTCCTTATTAATACGATTTTTGCAGTAGAAAATAAAATTTCTAATAACTATAGTTACAAATTTCGATGAGTTTTAGCACTTCCTTAGTTTACTACGCTTATGTGCATGTAATTATTTTTTATCATTTTTATCGCCATATTTTCTCCTTTTTCAAGTTAGAGAAAATAATTTCCCGTTGTCTCAAAAATGATTTTCAAATATTCACCCACATTCATTTCACTCTCGAAAGAAGCTCATATTTTTGCGTAAAATAACTTGATAGCATTATTTGAAAATCAGATATTTGTGTAAAAATATGCAAGTAATCATAATCAATTTTGAACTCATGTAATCTGTTTTTGGTTTCAATTTAAGAAAGAATATTTACATTTAATTTTTTAAAAATAATTTTGAAGTTCTAAATATATTTAATACTGAATATATTATTTTTATTAATTCCACCATTTTGTTCCCTTTTTAATTGTATTACATTTTGTTTTCTAGTATTTGAAATGCAATTTCAAGGTTGGCATTCAATTATCCTTATTGGTTGAATTTTTCCACAGGGAGCTCGGTGTAATCTGCAGAAGATGTTTATAATAACTCTAAAAAGGCCTGTATTTATTTATAGTGAAGAAAAACATTCATAGTAATTAAGCTGCAGCCATAATAATCTTGCCATCTTGGAGTTTGAACATATAAACTTCACTAACAAGGAAACAGATAATAATTTACAGTTTCTTGAAGTTCGAAAAGAAATATTTATTTGAGACTTTTTGCAATTTTAAATATAGTTTAATTTTTTAAAAATAATTACAGCTCGAAAGTACAAATGAAGAGAACTGAAAATGTTATGACTCAATTCCAAAATAAAGAAAAAAATGATATTGCTATGAACATAAAGTTTTAATTTTTAAAACTGAAATGATTACATGTTTAGACTTGTGATATTAAATCGGAAATCTATTCTTGTCTAAATCATATTTAATTAATTTAATTAATCTTTCATATCATAAATTCAGATGTAAAAAAAGAAATAAACCCGAAATCTCATTTAAAAAATAAACATTTCCTCCTTGCAGTATTTAAATTGTGTTTACTTTCAAATGGCTGAAAGATTAATTTAATTCTTAAAACTCGTTAGAATAGCATTGTTTATACATTATTAATCTCATAATTAATTAATTTAAATTAAAATATATATTAAAAATTAATGAGAACACAGGATGGAAAAATGCTTTAGAGACTTTAATTGAAATTGGAAATGGGGTGCAAATTAGATACATCAAACAATAATGCGTATTAATATTATTTTCTTTTACACATATTTCAAGGAAAAGTGTTGTTCGATTACCAAAGATTCAAGAGAGATAAGAAAAAAAATATAGCAATAGTTTCAGGGATTCGTCTTAAAATTTAAGAAGTGACATTTATGATTGTCTTTAAATTAATAAATAGTGTTATGGATATTGAAAAAATAAGAACTTCCTAGACACATGGCCTATTAGAAATGATTCATTATTTAAGATTTCAGGTTTCGGTTTTTGCATTAAAATTACCCTTACGATATCCATTATTTCAGCAACAACTTTAGAAATCATATCCGTGTTTCCTTAATATACATACGTTATTTCTAATTTTTATTTTACTTCATTTATTCTTTTCATTTAATTCATGAACTAAAATTAATATTTTTATAATTTAAACGTAATTATTTGATTTATTAATATTTAATTAAATATATATTTAATTTTATAATGTGTAACATTTTAAATACTAACGAAGTAAATCATTTAAAACTTTATTGAATAAAAGCAAAAGGTTTCATTAATTCATATGAAATCATCATTTAGTGCCCCATACATTTATATGAATTAGTAAATTATAACTACTAATTTATATGAATCAGTAGTTATGTAAATGCTCTTCTAATATCATTTGTTGAATATCCCAGCTTTTCTACAAGTTTTTAATGAGTTTAATGATAATGAGTAAATAATACTTTCCTCTACCATCGTTGTTAGTCTTCTAAAGAAGAAGACTTGGTTCTTCTTGTTTAAAACATTTTAACCAGTTTTTGAGATGTTCGTCACTAGTCTTGTTATGTTCTTTAAAAAAAAATGAATTCTTTGAGCAGTTCCAGTGATTTTCAAGTCCTAATTTTAAATATTTAAGTTTACTCTATGTATATCACTTATTTTTCAATCCTAATTGGAAGAAAGGAGGTTGGGAAAATAATATATATATATATTTACGATTATTCCCTAAATTTATGAAGAGTTTTACAATGAATTTTTATAAAGAAACTAGAGGGTTAATAATCTAAAAAATTACATTCTAGAATTTATGATGTTTAAGAATTAATGTTATTAATTATCATATTTTTTTCTCGCAATCTTTATATGTTGAAAGATAACTGAATTATTCTATCAATTATTTATATCTCAGACTTTCAAGTTAAAAGAAGATTTTATTGAATTTTATCTAGCGTCAAGAAAATGCCTCAACAAATCACAAAGAGAAAGCACACATTTTTTTTTTTTTCATCCAACTCTTCGCACATATTTCAAGAAAGTCTGAAAAACAGTTTATAAACAACAGGAAACAGCATCGCTTCTCAAAAGT
Source organism: Argiope bruennichi (assembly GCF_947563725.1). Lineage (NCBI taxonomy): Eukaryota > Metazoa > Arthropoda > Arachnida > Araneae > Araneidae > Argiope > Argiope bruennichi. The sequence continues at coordinate 44,337,771 of NC_079151.1, forward strand.
AAAACAAAGCAGCTTCCTATCTTATTTATTTTCTTGTAAAAGTTTATTATTTTCCTCCATACATCTCTTGCAATCCTCCGTGGAGGGGGGGAGCAGTTGCCACAGTCCCGTTGCTTCGTTTCGGAAAGCTTCACCGTAATTAGATCGCTTTGAAGTTGAATTATTGTGCTGGGAGTCTAAAAGGCAACGGGAAACGGTAATTTTTTTCGCTCCCGTAGTTAAAGGACCGAGGCATTGCCACACCACGGGCCTTTAAGGGCCGGATAAACAAATGATTCGATATAGGTGGCTCGAGCTTTTAGACTCGGGTCATTTGATATGAAAGGAGGACAGACCTGAGCCTTGAGGAGGCATTGGAATGTTTGCTTTTATATTTTAAGAGAAGAAGGGGTTTTTGTTCCTTTAATGTTAATGGTCGTTCTGCTTTATTGCGTGTGCTGGCAATGGAACATACGATGAAATGAAGCAGAAGAAAGTGTCTTCAATTTATATGTCACCTTCGCCTACTATCCTAAGCTATTTTGAAGCTAATTTTAAAAGAGAGAGAAAATGCTGAAATTTTCGATAGAATATCGACTATACATGTTCGGGGGAGGGAGCTGATTTTATGGTATATAATTTTGCATTGTAGCATAAAGTCATCGATTCAGTTATATTGAAATCTTATTTTTGATGTTACCTGAGTGCACTTATGATACACATATCTTCTCATGGAACAACTTTTAGACGATAAGGTTGGCATCAGAAGTGATAAATTGAGTGCCCCGGCAGTTACTTTTAACGAATCAGGATTCCATGGTCGAGTATCTAGAAAACAGTTTTTTGTGTTGAAAGTTAATAGAAAGAAACGTATGTTTTTCGCCAAACAACATGTTAATAAAAATCCTGATTTCTGGAACAAGGTTATATTCTCGGATGAGAGCAAGTTTAACGTGTTTGGATCTGATGGCAGACAAATAGTGTGGCGTAAAAAGAATGCAGAGCTATAACCAAAAAATTTGAGTGCGACAGTAAAGCATGGCGGTGATAACATTCTAGTTTGGGGGTGTATGAGCGCACATGGAGTGGGTAAATTGCACATCATTGCATGAATTATGGATCACAAAAAGTACATTGACATTCTAAAAAGTAATTTGAATTCTAGCGCTTCACAAATGGGTCTTCAAATTAACTACATATTTCAACAAGACAACGACCCTAAGCATACAGCTCATAATGCTAAGCTCTGGGTATTATATAACACTCCCGAAAGACTCAAGACACCTTCACAATCACCAGACATGAATCCTATTGAACATTTGTGGAGTATTTTAGACGACAAAATCAAAAATCTACAAGTAAAAAATAAAAATCAGCTGAAAACCACCATATTGGAAGAATGGGCATCAATTACACCAGATATCACAAAGAAGTTAGTAGATTCAATGTCAAGTCGAATGAAAGCAATAATTAAGGCGAAGGAGTATCCTTCTAAGTATTAAAATGTGATAAATTATACAATTTTAGGGACATTTCTTAAGTGTACGAATACATTTGACACAAAAGTTTTGATAATTAATTTCTATTTTTTATATTTTTTTCTGTAATTGTTTTACAAGAAAACTTTTTTTTTTGATGAAACTGCTCAAAATTAAGGATACAAGGCCTGGTATCTGTGTTTAATGGCGTAGTATCATAAATAAAATACTATGAAGCGATGACCACTTCAAAATTCGGTGTACGAATACTTTTGACTCCCACTGTATAATCTTATTCGTATGAATTGATAAATTTAGAATTACTATTAGCATTTTAATATTCTGTCACTATCAAACTATTTAATTACTTATCAATTGATATATGAGGAACATAATATTCATTTCACATATCCGATTTAAGTTTAATAATCAATTCAATTCGATTAGTAATCATTACTCGATTCAATTAGTATTCATAGACTCAAGATTCCAAGGTAACTTGTGTTCTTCCTCTTATTAATAGAATCAATTACATTTCTTAAACATAATCAATTGCATTTTTATGCTTTGCAACTATTACACTATTTGATAATAAAGCAACATATATTTGAGATACATAATAATTATTGCAGCAATTCAATTCTAGCCCAGTGATTTCATAAGAGAAATGGAAGCGAGATTCCAGGGAATTCATATTCTTCCTCTTATTAAAACGCAGCAAAGATATTAAACCTAAAACGTGTTCCGAGTATGCAATCTACTCGCGCCAAATCTCAGTGGAGTATCAAATCAAATATTTCACTGACAAGGCGTGTTATAACACGGCTTTGTGTCAGTGATGTCGATTTAAGTTTCCCAGACCTACAGCATTGTTATGTATCACACGAACTGCCTTCTCAGCGTTTCCATTGCTCTTAGTTCGGTGTCTCGCATTATTGAACGGTGTTTAATTAGTTAATTAGTTACAAATACATCTGAGCGTGAGGCACGTGTCTATCTTTAACCAAGTATGGCTTCCAATACACATTCTGATCCATCAGGCGCAGCTGTTCTAGCCGCCACCACTGTGAGGTATGTTGGAAACGGGCATACATTCCCTTGCTTTGATTCTGTTGGATAAAGAGAGGATAAATGAGATGCCATGGAAACTCCTTTACTGCTGGCGGGGAGCATTTATTTCTTTGAATTAAACATTTTTCAATAAACGTAATATCTTTGAAAGTAAACACTGGAGCTGTCTTAAATTAAGAGGGAACTGTGTTGTAACATTGTGGCATAAAGTAATTAAATGTTATGATACGGTAAACATCAGTTACAGGAGACTTTGGATAAAATAATAATCCAAAGGAATTCGCTGTCAACTTTTATTTACATTGGAAAGAATTATTCTGGTAACCTTTCAAAATTTTGCCATTTATCATTTATCAAATTTTTAATTCAAAAGTAATAAATACTTATTTTCCATTCATTTCTTTGAATTAAATAAACAAATGTAATACCTTTAAGCATAAATACTGGACTTGTCTTAAATCAAGAGAGATTGTTGATTTGTGTTGATTGTTTTTGATTTCAATTTACTGTAAACACACGAGGAATTTGCTATCCACATTTATTCATTTATCATTAGCAAGTATTCTTATAACATTTTAAAGTGCTTTATTTATCAAAGTGAATGAAAAGATATTTCTTCAGCTATTATCAGAAAAAGCTCACATTATCAGGGCAATTTTGTCGAAAATATGTAAGCATAATTTAAAATAAGTTGTCTCCTTTTTGAACCTCAGAGACTGGAAATTTTAAGCTTTTTAAAAAAATATTTAATCACACTCGCTAGAAAATTAGTTCTGTATATGATTGAACTGGCATCAATTTGCTGATTTGCTGTATATGATTAATACCGCCTCATAATATATAATTTATATTTTCTATTTTTTATTATATTAATATCTAAAATAACATTTAGCGGTAAAATGTTGGAGGGAATACGCAACTTTAACTCTCTTTGAAATAGATGCTTAAAGAGAATAATTAATTTTGACAAAACATTTCAATACATTCAAATCTTGAACTCTATAAAATATCGAAATAAAAAAAAACTCATTATAATGCAACTATACATTATGCATGAAATTATTATCATGCGCAATGAAATGAACTGTATCATGTATATATGTCCCCTAGTTTTATTTGCTTTACTATTTTTGATCTACAGACAGACCTTATTCCTTTTCCTTAATTCACAAAGATTTTGCTCCCAATACAACTCTCGTTTATATTTAAAAGTCTTAGGAAATCCATATTGGTTTAAAATTGGGTTAAAAAATATTTTCTCTAATTTTCAATTTGTTTTATTAGTCAAAAAATCTTTGCATCGGTTTAACGTTTGTCGTATTTAGTCACAAATTTCCATGAATTAATTGCAATTGTTATTGTTTACATTAAATCCATTCTTGTATTTCGAAGATTTTCATTATGAATTATTTAATTAAAATAAAACAATACATGTTTTAAGTATTTCAACTACTTGCATGCAGTTCTTATCAATAAATTTATAAAAACTTATAAATTAGTAAAACTATAACCATAGAATTATGTATGCTGTCTTATTTAAGAGAAACCTGCAGGATACATTTCAAATTATTAATTAAATGTATCATTATATCGCATCATTATCATCATTACATTATCAAAATAAACCGATATAAGCAAACATCGATTAAATAAGAATCAGTGATTATTATGTTCTAAAGCAATATATTTGTATATTAATACTATTTACGTTCCCTACTTCTTGAATTTACTCTAATCCAAATGAGATGGAGAAAATGAAAACAATAATTACTTTCAGTCTAGTCATGCATTAATGGTTAAAAAATTTCTTTCAACTGCATTATCTTGAAAATGTACATGCATATAAAATTGACGAATTCTTTTAATATGATAAAAATATGAAAAATTTAATCAAACTTGTTACGTTGTTTAAAATAAACTTATTTATCGATTGTTGTTGTTTTAATAATATATTAAGCTCACTTAAACGCAAATATATTAACAGATTTCTTAACTTCTGACACAATCACAAACACAATTAGAGGATTAATGAAATTTTGCAGCATTATAAAGTTTTAAGCGTGTTATTTTCTTTAAATAGGGAGCGTTTTAAAAAGATTTAAATGGGAAAGTTCCATTTAAGCTTTTATTATTACCATTATCAATTTAAATTTTCACCAAAATACACAAAAGTGTGATTTTTACTTTTATTTTATGTTTAGATCTATATTTCTTTAATTTTCATACAGAATTTCCAACAGTAGAAATTTTCGTCAAATTCTAAAACTTAATTTATTTTAAACCACATGCTTCTATTAATTTCAAACATGTGCTTTTATAATAATGTATTTTTAGCAAAAGAATGTTCTTTACTCTCCTTCTATATGCCTTTTTTCTTTCTTTTGCATTTGTGTTGGTTTTTCCAGAAGATATATACATGCTTGATAATTTTGTTCCGCATAGTATGAAAGCTTGTTTTATTTAGAATATATTTAATAAGGCGAAAAAAATTGCTTACACCTTAAAAACTTAGTTTTCCTTACTTAGTTAAACCAACTCACAATTTTACGGCGTGGTTTCCCATCAAAACTACTTCAGGTAGCTTATTTCTTGAGAATAAAGTTTACATAAGCTTCATCATTTTTTCCTCTAAAAATTTCTTTAAAAAAACCCCTCAAAGTACTCTTCCCCTGAGAAAATACCAGTAAACAGTGTGTTTTCATCAAAAAATTTTCATCCCTCCAGATCTCACGCTTCTTTTCAGAAGCCTAGGTATTGGTGAAGGGAGATATATTCTTCCTACTCTGAAAAACCTACGCCTGTTTACTCTTTCCCCTAATCAAGTCAGTTGCCGCATTCGATAAGGCTCATAGCAATCACCTCACCATAAAGTAATATTTCTAGAAGCGCCCTCTACCGGTAGGGAGCTTATTTAATATTCGCGAGAAGACGTGAAGGGACGTAAAGGGGAATGAATTGGAGAGGGGGGGAGTGCAACTTGGTGACACAGCAATTATGCAGATGGAATTCCAGAAAGCTGGGAATTTTGTTTGGAAAAGGAAGCGAAATGTGATAAAGGAAAGAGAATCCGTGGAATAGTTGCGGTTACCTTTCGCTTCATTTTGAATGAATGAATAGAAAAATTTGGGTGAGGTGAAACATTATACATTTGCAATTTGCTTAAATATGCATAGTTTATATTAATGTTGAAGTTTTGGCAGAAATATTTGATTTTTTTTTTCAGTTTTTACGTTTCACATTTCGTAATCAATCTATATTTGCTGGGAAAAAAATTGTCTAAAGTCAGGAATAAAAGTTGTTCATTTTCGGAACAAATTTCATCTGTCACATGAATGAGGACATTTTAAAGAAGTGTACATCTAAGTCTTATTAAATATGTGTATGAAATTGTCACTTAATATTCCTACTATATGAAATTTTAATTCAAAAATATTAAATTGCATTAAATGACATTTAAATGAAATAATAATTATTATTAATTGATTTATCCCTTATTATTAAAACGCTCTATTAATTAAAAAAATGTTTGCACACATAAATAAGATTTAAACCTAAATAGTTTCATTAAAAGTCAAAATATCCCCTTGCTTATATTAGTTATTTAACCCTCTGGCTGCGTAATTCTTTAAAATCACTATTTAGAAGTGATGTTTGCAAATGTTGAAATATTTTTCAAAGAAAATGAACTAATATTATGTTTTATAATAATATAATATAATAAAAATCTGTAATCGTAAAAATAAACACTCTAAACTGCGAAAAACGAGGGATGAAACAGAAAATGTACTGATTGCCAACCTGCGGAAATCACGGGATACGCAGCTGGATGGGTAATAATAAGTTACTTCTTCTAAAACCATAACACCTGTGTCAATTTTAATGTGGCATAGTAGTAGTAACTAGTAAGAAAATAGTTATTTTTTTCATATAAAGTATTTAATAAGTGCTTGATACATATAATTATTTACTACATTGACTAAAAGCGGCATTTAAAATACTTAAAATGCCAAGAAATCGTCTCTAATGCCCTTGTATTACTTTTGTAATACACCTTTATTACTTGTATTACTTACCCAATGATATTACTTTTTGACTAAAATTTTATTTCTCAAGCATTTAATTTTAAGGTAATTCCCTTTGAATTTCGATGAACTCAAGCGAAACAATGGTAGACATGACTCTTTCGTAATCACTTATAAGTTATTTTTCTTATGCACATCAAAACCAAATTTATTTAGAGGAAAGTATCTTTCTGTAAAGTTATTCGTAGAAAAAGTAATATGTAAAGAAACCCAATATTATTAGATAAATTGAATAATTTATTTACATTTCAAAAATATATTAAAAACTCTTGCAAAATGTTAGTAATAAAGAGCAAAGATCTTTCTATTTCAATGAAAGTAACATTACATCATTGAAAAAGTTACATTTTATAAGTAATTAATTTTGCCATTGTAAGCCTTTATTATTACTTTAAATAGCAGTTTAGGAGAATTAAATAGGGATTTTTGATTATCAAAGGTATATACATGATTTTTTCTGTCTTTGCTAGAAGAAGTAAAAAACTAGAAAACTAAAAATAAAATACTTAAAATATTTAAAGAAAATTTATTTCTGTCAGATGTTGCAATTCTTACATGTTATTATTTGTAATTTAAATAAATTTTATATCGCCATTACCTTAAAAGTTATAATTATTTAAAATGTCATCAGACATTTTTTTTGAATGTACGAATTGAAAAATATATGAAGTTTTATTTAATGTAGATACATGTAAATGGAATTTCAGTAAAACTAATACTTTGCACATTTTTTTTCCTATAGAAATAAAACTTTAAGTAAGTCTATTTTATGGGTTGAAACTCTTGTGACTCTATAAGAATTGTCTAAAGAGTCATTACTGAACGGGGTGAAAGAAAATTTATTCTTTAGAAGAGAGGAAAGAAAGTACACAAAAAATAGGGCAGGAAACTTTTATTTCTAGTTTAATGACAGTATAGCGTGGAGCCAAATTGAATAATTTATGAACAGGCTGCACTTCTTTGACTTTTTTGAAGTCTATTGATGGGTTTAGTATTATAATGTCCCAAGAAAATTTATTCAAATAAAATTACAATTGAATAAAAAAATTTATAGTATTAAAGTCCATCTAAGTTAAGCATCCATTATATGTTCATAGTGTAGTTTTATTTAAGTCAGTAAAGTTATTTTTGTGACGCGCGTCATCAGGTTTATTTAACACGTTTATATAGTAAAAAACTTCAAAATTTATCTAGTTTGCTATCCCAAGGCGACTGAATACTAAATTCGTTACATAAATTTCAAATGCAGATACATTCATTATCTGAATTGCTATTTACAATGTTTGAAGCTTTATCCTTTGCAATTTATATATATATATATATATATATATATATATATATATATATATATATATATATATATATATATATATATATATATGTGTGTGTGTGTGTTTTTTGTCATATTATTTATTATTAAAAATTATATACCATATTTATAAAATATCTTTGTGATACTCAGGGCATGGGCTTTGGATGCATTTTTTTGTTTAAGGTTGCAAGAAAATATATTAATCTGGATTTAAATCAAATTATTGACTTAAATGTAGCTTATGCAGACTAAGCATACAAAACAAAATCATACATGTAAACTATGTATCAGTTCATATATGAAATATAAAATTTTTATCAATTGTAATAAAAGGTAGAAATTCCTATTGATATCTAAGAATTAGGATCAGTATAAGAAATATGATAAGTCATTAGTATTTTCTTGCTATTTTATATAATATTATATTTAATATTTTTTTCTTGTATTTTTTTATGTTTTATATTCAACATATGTTAATATGTTCCATAAATATATACATGAACCATATATTTAAAAAAACAACAACAATATAACAATTAATATTTCAAGTTCGATAGAAAAAAAATGAAATATACTTAAACAAATGTAAATAAGTTTTTCTGTACTATTTCGATTATGGGATTTTTGATTTACGCCAAAAACAACTAAAGAAAGAAAGAATTGCAATTTTTACAACCAACTGTCTTATGGCACTATGAAGGCAGTTAGAGTAATGGATTAGTTTATAGAATAACCAAAAACACAATTTCCATTCGAATTCCATTTAGAGTCATTTTACAAATGGTGTGGCATAACCTTTTAAGGAAATCTCAAGATTTTCAAAACATGCAATATTTAGGTTGGATATTTTATCCTAAGTGTAGTAGTTTAATATTGATTTGGAGGATTTGCAAGACATATGGCCTTTCAAAATTGTTTGACTATCACCATTATCTTCACATATTATTTTGTCAGAATATTACATAATCAAGAATTGCATAGAGTGAGATCCGGGAGTGCTGTGGTTATTTGCAATAGGTTTAACTTGCACCTAATTCAGCTTCTATTTTGAAAAGTTGTCATGGAATTTGTAGGGCCTTAAAATATTTTAGATACCTACAATTCATCCCATTCATTCCATATGCAGTATCTTCAGAAGTTAGATTCTGCTATCTCCATACAACATATTCATTGTCTAAAATAATAGACAATTTTGTTGCATTTAAGCATAAAAGTGGAAAACACTTAACAGCTTATTAGCTTATGTTTCTGATTTTAACTAAAACCTATCATTTTTTACTACGTTATAGGAAAAGAGAAAAAGTAAACTGTAAAATAAAACTATTAAATAGATAAACTTAAAAAATAATGTGATACCTAATTATATATATATATATATCACAGATGTGATTCTCTTCTATAGTCTTTAATGGCAAAGCAATGGAGATGTGATTTGATTTCAAAAACAAAAACTTGTTTTACATGCAAAATCGAAATAAATACTTTGCTTCATTTTGCATAAACTCGATTCAATGAACACTGAGCTTATATTCATTTAACTCTTGCTACTTACTTTTACTACATATTACTTTACGATGACATAAAAATATGAATCCTTATAAATATTTGTGAATAGAGTCAGAAAGTAATTCAAAGAATGTCGCATTTTTGTTACATTCAAAGATTTTTTAAATTCATAAGCGGTTTAATTTAAATGAAATGCTTTTTAAAATATGTAAAAAATGTAGTATGGCTTAATGTTTATTAGAGTTAATTACGTTCGAAATATCAAACGGAACTTTAAGAACTTGCCCGCTATTCTTTTTCAGAAAAACAAATTATGTACTTAAACTCAGAAGATCATGATTATTTTTTCGTTTTGTTAAGTTTTTGCATTTCCCATTACAAAAACACCCTTTCTGTCCCACTGTGCAAAGCGTCTGTCCCCCCATTAATGTTTAATTGCATTTCTGAATCCAATTAAGGGAAATACATTTTTTTTTTTTATTTTTTGCCATTCCATTTTGCGTGTCTGTCTAATTAACTGTAATAATGTGAAAATCCCCTCAGGGAAAAATAAACGAGATATAAGTAAAAGCGTTTAAAAATAATGAATTACGATTTGAATGTTTATTAAGTCGGTTTCGCAGTGAAATAATATTAAAAATTTTAGAAAATCAAGAAACGATCATATGGTACTTACCACAGGGAGTTCCAACATATGCTTATTATTTTTAACTGATATTGTTTATGCTTTATTTTTGTAAATTAAAAAACAATCTAAAGACTAATCATAAAATTACGAAGATTTAAATCGAAAATTAAAGTTTTAGGAAGCTGTGCAACTGTTTCTGTTCAGTAATTGATTTTATTTTAATTTATAATAACTTTTCACAAAGATGAAATGTATATTTTCATTAGTGGGGATGTTTAATATTATAAAGAAAAATATTAGACGTATTGCTACATTAATTATTCCTACCTTTATTAGAAAACATTCGTATTTGAAAAACAGAAAAAAAGATGTATATAGTTGTATTTGGAACAGATAGAAGTAAAATTGCACCCGATTAGAATATACAGATAGAACACATTTGTCGAAATATAGTCAGAGATTTTCATTACCTTAAGTAGAAATTTTGAATTTAAGCAAAAATACTGATTTATTTGTGTATTTCCCACTATAATTCAGTCCAATGCAACGTAAAAAAGTTACTCATATTAACTCACATTTAATTTTAATTAATTAATTTCATTTAATTAATTTCACATTACTCACATTTAAATTTAAAATCTTAACTAATATTCTTCATTTTTATTCTTTTAATTTCATAATTATCTGCATCACAGAATTATTTTCATTGAAAATCTTTTTTGATTAAAGATTATCTATTTTGAATCGATATAGATTGAACATATGCTTTCCATTGAATGAATTACTTTGATTAATACTATAATTAATTAAGTTAATAAATAATTCTATAATTGACCGAATTCTTTTCGGCAAAAGTAATAGTACTTAATCAAACTGACTGATTTCAACCAAAAATGCAGTTCAATTGCCTCACATGTCTTCCTTGGTTTAAAACGGCATTTTGCTGTTAATTATTTTTGTTCTTAATTTGACCTCAAAAGTTAAACTATACTAGCAACATTTGTTTATCTTTAAAATAAGCAATAAATATAATTAATAAAAGTAAAATTACTATATTTGAGGCAAATATTTACGTTTCAAAGTAGGAAAGAATATGAAATTTCATTTGAGAAGTATAAACTAATTTAAGAATTAAACTTACTTTTACAAAACGATTGTAATTTTTATTTCTATACATTTTTACATTTTAATGCCAAAATTTCATGCTTTTATTAATGATATTTATAAGCAAAAAAGAGTTCCTTTTTTAATAAAATTTTTCCATGTTCATCAAAAAAAAATAAATAAATATTCAATGCTTTACTTTATTTCTATTAGGAAACTCAGAATCTATAATTATTTTCAAATTATTTATATTATTTAAAAAAATTTCTGTACATTAAGCTTCGTGTAGAATTTAATATTAGTAGCAAGTTTTTGAAAAATTACTTCAACGTAAATGCTGCCTTGATGTGTTTGTTTTCGAATTTTTCTGCTTTTTCAATAACATTTTTTTCATGTATATTATTTTTTTTTACTTTATTAGAAACTGATATAAGAATAAATATATAAATAAACCATGAGAAAATCAATTGAAATTCTTGGTTAATGCTTTTGTTACTTCGGAATCTAAGCGTTTCTTTAAACGTTGAAAAAAATAATTAATAAACTTCGTTGATATAAAATTCAAAAATAATAAAATGTCTTTCAAATATCATAACGATTTTCTTAAAATGCAATAAGCACGGAATCATTTCACGAATTGAAATCGCAATGTTATAAATACCAAAAGTCAAGTAATCGAAATGAAAGGTTAGATTTGTAGAACTTTTCAAATAATTTAATAATCTACTATTTAGTTCAATGGTAAATGAAACTAAAACTCATCGAAAATTATCTGTGTATAAAGTGCAAAATCTTCTAAGTGCACTTGTAGTAGATGTTTAAAAGATCCATACCAAGAACATGAAAATTTTCAAAATTTCAGTAATGGTATATGTTTTTCATTCATAGATCAGAAGGATAAAAGAGGAAAAGGAAAATTACAAATAATAATTTATGCAGTGGTGTTTCAATAATTTTTTCCATAAGCATATCTTTTCCTTAATGAATAAGGACCTTGCTATGGCTTGACAAAACGTTTCAACAAAAAATACTGACACAGGAAAATAATGGAACAATTCCATCAGAGATGCAGCATATTGTTGTTATCAAGACTTCTATATTTCCTTGATATAATAGAGGTAGCAAACATCAACTGATATTTCGGAAAAATAAAAAAAGTGAATTTTTATTTGAAAATTCAGTGTAGAGAACTTCGGACATAGAGTAGTTTCATCAAAAAAACCCATTCAAAATAGCAAATGAATAAAAATATATGCTTTACCTTTGATATTTGTCCTATCACTAAAGAGCTATTTCTGAATGTTTATCGTTTCCATTTTCCATTCCCTTTGCACTTTAATAGCTAAAACATTTTATAAAAAAATATCCTGTCTCCTTACGAAAATGTAACTCAAAATGTTAAACAAGATCGCATTTTATGTCTCTCAATGATATATATTCATTCTTCTTTTTGATCAGAAGGTTTATGGCGGAAATTAAATATCTCTAAGCTATACTAAATTTATTGCTCTCACAGCGAAAAAAATGCGAGTTAAAAAAAATGAATGAAAAATAATAGAAAACGAAGGAAAATCATATTCTGATCCTCGTTTCTCATTTAAGAAAATCAATTATGCAAAAGAAAAGTTTTAAACATTAATTTTGAGACAGAACCATGGAGATGTAATAGCCTGGAGTTAAATTTCATTCCAAGAAAAACATTAATAATTAAATGAAAAAAAGGCAATAAATATTTCATTTGCATCTAAATTTCTCTTTTAGAAAGATTTGTTTACATAAAAAAAATTAAGAAAATGTTTCAAAAACTTATCCAGTTTTTGTATTTAAAATTCAGTAAAAAGTATTTGGATTAGAATGGAGTACAAAGAAATACTTTATACAAGAGGCTACGAAGAAACGAAAAAAAAAATGTATTGTAACATGTAGCTAAAGGTTTCATCTGAAATGTTCTAAGATATTTTTAAATTTGGAAATGATGGAGTTTATATAAAATATGTTGCCAAAATTTATTGCAATTTATTAGCCATTTTGATACTGATGAAAAGCGGAAAATTTCGATTAGTTACTTTCTTAATATAAAAGATCTCTATAATACCATATAGCTAAAAAAGAATAACTGTTAGAATTCATAAATTAAACATATTCAACAGAAAGTTTCGGCATATTGCATGAAAGATCTTTAAAAATGTCTAGTTTGATCATGATTAATTTTAATAAATTCATGAATTGAGTTTCCGTACGTTGTCATTACTTAAATATTTAAAAAAAAAGAACTATCTGAAAAATGAAAATGTGTCACCATTTTCTAATGTAATCTCATTCATTAATTTTAAGCGCTTTAGATTATGGCAATATAAAGTGACAAGTGATTTTATAAACGTTTTTTTAATTAGTCTCTATATATATAAATACTCATTTGGACTCTAAAGACTACTGTAGAATATAAAATACTTGCCTTAACTTGTACTTAGACCAAAACTTATTTCTAGTTACAATTATTACTTATACTTATTACAATTAATTATACCAAAAGTATGTTAGAATAATTGATTATGGTTTTTAAGCATTTCATGATAGATGACTTACATTAATATTTTTAAGAATAATTTTTAATTAAAAAGTACTTAAATACTTTAATTGTTTAAAGATAAATTCGGAAACTGGAAAAATTCTTCTCTTGATCCCAATATTTTAAGATCAATAAAATTCTTCTAACTTATTTTTAACTAGTAGTTCTTAATTTAATTAATAACAATTAATATATATTTTACACAATATTTTGATAGTAAATTTTAGAAATATTTCGGGAAAACTTTGCAAAATTAACGATTTTCCACATCATAGAGAAAAATCAAAATATCAACAAAACACTTTATTTTGTTTAGTGGCACTAAGAATTCCTTATATCTAAGAGAAATAAAATTGTCTTAATTATCAGTGACATAGTAAATATATATAAAATATATATATTCATAAAAATTATTTTCCTTGCCAAAAAAAAAAGAAAAAGAAAAAAGAAACCTAGGCATTAGAATCGAATATTCAGTTTACCGTTTATTAACTATGAATTCTCTTTTATTAAATTTTTGGATATAGAGAAAAATCTCCCAATGTTAGAAAAATGACAAAAATAAAAGAAATAGTACAACACTTAAGTCATAAAACAACCAATAAGAAAAAAAAAATAATATATAAGTTGTGTTGGATAACAAATATATAATTTTTTCCCAGGATTTCCATTCTTCGACCAATAAAGGAAGATATTTTCTTCCCTGTCGATAGCTTTATTTGCTATTTATTCTATTTAAGAAGGCATTCCATGCTCTTAAAAAGTAGCTATTATCTTTTTTCTAGAAGTGACGAAATGCGATCACAGACAATCCTATTCGTCCTGTGAATTCCGACAATTTATCAATCTCAAAGATACCTGAACAATTTCCCGCTGTCGCGGTCCAATCTACCAAGTTCCGAAAGGCACTGAAAGAAATATTTTTCCATCTTTTATTATTTTTCTACCTTTTTTCCATCCTTGCTCCTTGCTTTCCCCTGTCGGTATTAATTCAGCGGGGACACAAATATGCGAGGAGGTGCCTCCCGATTTTATATTTGATAAGCCCGGGGCACTAACAACTTTTCGCTCCTTTATGTGTCTTTTCTGCTCACTTTTTTTCTCTCAAGCACTTTTCCATTTTTCCGGTGAACATCCACATTTCTCTTTATTAACTCCTCTCGATGGAAAATGGGACAAACAGAACAGGAGATCTCAGGAAATGAGTCGCTAAGTGAGATAAGTCATGCGGATGGGAAAGAGGTGAAGCTTGCTTTTTGTTCGTTTTCACTCTTTCCTCGCCATTTTGAGACTGTTAGAAAGTTTTCGTGAAAAGTTTTAAAGTGGAATGAATTTGTATCATTTGAGTTGGTTTTTCAATATCTATATATGTGTGCAATATAATGAATAAGGTGTCAATCTTCAGTTTTGTTTTTAGTAGTTATTTTAATAAACACAATATTTTCACTTATTCAGTTTAAAATGAAGTTGAACGAAATTGAAATCGCATTGCATTCGAAAAAAAAGTGGAGCAGAAAGGCTAAGCAGTGAGTTCATTTATTTATTGGGTAATTGATTTACAGCAGTAAATGTTATTACTTGAATACAATGGCAAATTTACCTCTATTATTTTTAAAAAGATCATTTATCAATATTATTTGCAACTCCAAATAGAAGATAATGAATTTGTAGAAAGATATTTAAATAAAATTGTGCAGGGAATCGGAATTAAATATCTATTTGGCTAATAGCTCCCTGTTAGGCGTGGTGGTTTTTTAGACATCTTTTTTTATTCCTAACGTTCTTTAAATTATATAAGGAAATACTTGAAGCATGTATTTTACAAGCAAATATTACCATTAATGATTGGAATGCGTTATTTCATAAAATATGTATTTCATCAGATAATTATTTGAATCAGTCAAAGTATACAGAAAAATGCTGGATTCCACTATTGAGCTAGTTATTTTAAGGAATAAAATTGTTATTTCGTCGCTAAAGTATCAAAGGCGGCACGCGAACATTGTTTCAACTGGTTATAGCTGGTTTTAATCCATTGTGAACCGGTAATGGCTGGTTTGTAATGGTTATTATTATTATTTGAATAATAAGTTTTAATTTGTATTCGCGTTTTAGATTAAAATTCTGTAATCGATTAAAACATTTTTTTTTGCCAGTAGGACTAAGTTTCATAATAGTAAACATTGTAATAATTGTATAAATTGAATAATTGTAAAAATTTAAGTACAGGACGAGCAAGAAATAAATATGATCTAATCGAAGAACCATATTTTCTATAGATGACTGGGTTGAGTCTGCCGGAATATTAAGGATATGGCGCCAAACGTTGTCCTTCAGATCTGGTAGAGATAATGACATTTGACGGTAGATACTATCCTTCAAATAACCTCACAACGAAAATTCACAAGGGGTAATGTACGGCGATCGAGGAGGCCATGCTATTGGGAAATGACGGCTGATAATTCGTGCTTCTGTGAAATTCTGTACACACGATTCTCTTTTACACGACGATCAATATGAGGTGGTTCACCATCCTGATTGAAAATGATGTCTTGAAGGCATCCACGCTGTAGAAAAGTTGGGATTACAAAATCCGTCAACATATCATGGTACCGCTGTTCTGTGACGGAACCGGTTTTGCTTCTATTGGAAGTTATCTCTTCATAGAAATACAATCCAATGATAAAGGTAGCAGTAAACTCACACCATACTGTCACTTTTTCAGGATGCAAGGGTTATTCCTGGATAACGTGAGGGTTATCCAGGAATAACCCTTGCATCCCTCTACTCTCTACCCTACCCTCTATCAAAATTCGACAGTTGTGGGTGTTAACTTACCCATTGAGGCAAAAGTGGCTATGATCATTCCACAGAATGTGTCATAGCCAAGTTGTGTCAACCACCATTCAAGCAAGTAACTAAAGTGCAAAAGTTTTAAGAGCATCTAAGTCCTCGTCCTGCAATAAGTACACAGACTTGATTTTGTATGGGTAAAAATGCAAAATCTGCCGTAAGATTTTTCGTACAGTTGAATACGGCATATTCAGAACACGGAAAACAACTGACAAACTCACACTATTATGCGGCGACTGACTGCTGGCTTTAATGAGGGCGCAACATTTTCGACACTGGAAGACGAGATTTTTTTTCGTTCTCTACCTGGAAGAATGCCAATTAGCCCAGTTTTTTCAAATTTCTACATCATCTCGCGTAGGGCACCAGGAGACATCGGATCCCTTCACATCTACTTCATACGAAGAGATTCCTTCAGCTGCAAAGGAGTTTTGTTGGTTCTGGTAGAACAATTTCACCAGTAGCGCTTTTTCTTGTAACATAGGCAAACCGAACAGAGAAGAAACTAATGTTCGTGCAGAATCCGATTTCTTTTTAATCCAAAGAAAAATCTTAATAGACATGCGCTGAAACCCAAATTATGTTTCACATTTTCAATATATGCAAATAAATGCCATTTATGTTACAGCTCCATCTATGGGTGAATTTTTGTACTATTTTTTAATTAATAAATGTAAAGCGCATCATCTGAATAATCTGTAGTAATCTGAGTAATCCATAATTCACCGATAGTGTGGTGGGATTCAACAATGTCGCCAATGAGAAATATCTCACAAAATCGGACTGAATTAAACCAACCTGTTTTTTTTTCTGGTAAAAATGGATTGAGAAGTAAGGAACGGGCATAGAAATTCTTTCGATCATTTGAGTTAGGCAAATGAGGCATGGGAAGGCGTGAGTTATGAAGCGAGGGATGTGCTTTAGCAAACCTTTCTCAGAAGGGAGGAATTGAACTGGCGTGGAGTGATCGGGATTGGCTAGGCTAAATGTATGTCGAAAAAAATGAATTAGAGTAAAATACCACCATCCGACTCAATTAAGTTCATGATTATTCAGTGATCGATTGTCTTAAGATCTACAAAAACAGCTAAAATATTGTGAAATCAACTGGTTGCAATGTAAATCTTCTACCAACCTTAATGGAAAGTTAAACAATTTTTTTAACATGTGAAAAAGGGGTAAAGAAAAATAAAGGTGGAAATTCCTATTTTCTTTTTTACATTTTTATTTAATTATATTTAAATGAAGACAGCATTATTTATTATCAAAAACTGAATACAATTTTTACGAAGGAAAATTTTAAGAAATAATTTTAAACTACTTCCTTTAAAAATATATGTGAAAGAGGAAGAAAATCAAATTATTATTACTATTAAGTAACTAAAGTGCGATCCACGGAAATTATTTATTTTCAAAATGAAAAGAGATTTCAATGTCAGCTCATCCTCTAATCGAATGGCAATTGATTTTTTGAACTAAACAACATATTAACTAGGAACAGATAAAAAATAAAGATATGGGTTATTAAGATCATCATACATGCTTTCTCAGAAATTGATAACAATAATGAATTTAAATTACACATGTTGGATTCTAAAAGCATTATTAATTTGTATGAATTTGTATATTTTATCAATTTATATATATAAATTTATATATATATATATATATAAATTTATATATATATATATATATATATATATAAATTTATGGTGTCATTATTGCACATTAAAAATTAACTGCATTCTTGTTCTTGACCCCCCCACACATAGAAGAGAACAAGAACAAGCCCCCCCCCACACACATAGAAGAGGTCAAGAACAAGAATGCAGTTAATTTTTAATGTGCAATAATGACACCATAAATTTTAATATTTTATCATATGAATTATATTAATTTTATTTCTACACAATATTTCTTTGAATTTTTATTAATATAAAAATTAAAAGAAACAAATATAAACATATAAAGTATAATAATAATAGTAACTTATAATTTTCTAATATACCATTTTTTAAATTTCTGTTTTATTTTAATATATTTCTTTTTACTACATCTTTATTTCTTTCAAAGTATTGATTTAACATTGTCTAAATGCAGTAATAAAATAGTTAAAATGAAGCCTTTTCTATGAAATGAAACACATGTTCAACGACAATAAGCACTTCAGGATATAAGAAATTTAAAAATATTTTTCTCTTTATTCTAATGAAACTTCGAAAAAAATCATCCAAAAAGAATTTACACTAAGATAAAATTACAAACTTTTCTGGCGACTACAATTTTGTTTTTGTGTAACTTATTATTACTTCTTTCAGAAATTACACGCAAAAAATTTATTTGCATTTTGAAATATTTTAATTTGTAAATGTCCGTTTGCTAGGCATTGTTAAGAATTTGTACAATTATATCACTACTTTTTTAAAAAATATATCATCTTTATTTCAGTGTATATATCTGGGAACAAGAATTGCTTATCTATACATAAGAAGTTCCTACGTTAAATGTATTATGCATGAATGAATTTTAATCCCAAGCAACGAATGATTTGCAACTAATAATAAATAATGTCAATTATGAATATAACTGATGTAATTTAAAGAATTTATCGCTTGAAAAATATATAAGCAATTCAAAGAAATAATGAGTAGTCAACTTTACCCTTTCATGAAATACTAGGGATGATTGAGAAAAATTTTTTAGCTTAGCTGTAAGGCACTAATTCTTATCGATTCAAGTTTATTACCTAGTGATGGCAATACCAATTCACTGAAAAAGTGAGAGAGCCTCATAAAGTGCTTCACTTAACGTGAAGACGTAAAAGAGGTTCAGAAAAGAAACAGCCAATTCTAGTCTTAAGACGTTAAGTGAAATAAGTCATCCCTTTAATGAAGTTTATATTTCGCTTTGAAATCTTTTGAAAATTTTACTTTGAGCTTCATAAAGTGAAGCCTTGTTTTTTTGTTTTTCTTCCTGCTTATCTCATGGTAAATTCGCCTCTTTACTAAGTCAGTCAGCTTGAATGAGCTAATATTGCCGAAGCTTAAAGTTGTTTACTTAAAGATGGAATTGAAAAGTTGAAAGAAACTCAGTGGAAACTGAAAAGAATTTACGGAAATGAATAAAAAGATTAACAATGAGCATTTTTGGTGAAACACTGAAGAAACTGAGAAAATATATTTTACTTCTAGAAGATTTTGTGAAAGTTCATGATATTTGCATGTAAATATACGTCTTCATTTAAATATGCGTAATTCTAGACGAAATTCCATTGATATGCTCTAAAGTGAGAGAAAAATAATTTAAATAACTTCTTAAAGGATGAAATTAAAAGAAGTTTTCGATTGTTTAAAGTTCCAAAGGTAGTTTACTTACTTCCTTTATAAATGCTACAATTCTTTAATAATAGACAGATAAGAGTTGTTCTTATAAATTCATGGCAAAATGCGCTTAAATGGAATTTTTCCGTAACTAATCAAAATTATATTCAAAATCAAAATTCTAAAAGTCTAAGATAAAAAGTAACTTTCTCGTTTAAAAAACTTAATAAATATATGCAAATAATTTTACATTTAAAGAAAATTATGAATTTTTCCATAAAACGTAAAAAATGTTTAAAAAATTAACTGTTAAAAAGGAAAACGAAATTTATTAAAAAATTAATATTTAAGCATTATTATTATTAGATTAATTTTTACTTTGGTAAATAAACTTAAAATTTATTTAACATTTTACTAAAGAGAGTTTACTTAAAATTTCATCAAATTACATTTATTTGACAATGCTTTTATTAATGTGAAACATTTTTAAGAGAGAAATATTAATAAATGTTTAATAGAAAGTATGTAAGAGACAGTGTACAGACGAATGTATGAGATAAACATAAACAAAAAAAACATGATGTGTCTGTAATGAAAATGTAGATTTTGATACATTTTTCAATATATAAACGAAATCTACTATTTAAAACTGAAAACAATCATATCTTAAAAAACCTTTAATTACAAATTTAACAAAATATAAATAAAATTTATTCAATGATTTTTTTAAAGTTTGTTCGTATAATTCCATCTTTAAAAGAGATAATTGAAAGAAAAAGAAACAGAGCATGTTTACTGTTTGTATTCTTATCTTTGTAAATAATAATTCCAATATGCTGTTGTATATTTCTATTTATTCGACAGTTTATATTTTATTTATCCAAATATTTTAATTTTGCATGTTAAATTCGTGAATTTCTTTATTTCTGCACAAAATTTATCGACCGAAGATTGTTTTAATTAAAATCTTCATAGTTTCAAATATGGATCAAGAGTCATCATTTATAAGATTACAACATCGAACCAAAAATCATTGATACGAAAAACCTAATAAATCTATTTAATAAATCAATGAAACGGAACTTTATGCATTCATGCATTATATACTTATCGTATTTGACTATCATGTGGTCCACCGGAGTCATTATTATATTTATTTTTAGTTAAATGTTTGAGATATAATTTCATTATTCCGACAAATTGTCAGACATTAAAGCCGTGCTATATTAGTTGTCTTACACCTGTTCACTGATCCATGGATCTTTCTAGTGAAACCGATCCTGTAATATTAAAAACGTAAATGTCCGGCTCATCTATTTTATATATTGTGAATTCGATTCAATAATTTTATTATCTTACAAAATACACAAATTTAAAAAAAAATGTTCACCTTTGACTTTCATGAATGGGAGAAAATCACGCGATTATATATTTGATGAAACTATGAAACAAGTTTTAAATTTTAGGACAATAATGCAATTTATTTTTAGAAGCTAGGCAAAACAATATTTTTAACAAAATGCTAAAATTCAGATAAATTTTTTTAAGATTATTAAATTAGCATTATTAAATAGGAAATATTTTAAATTTTTAAAATGTGTAAAATTTATTTTTTTGCAATTATACTTTTGGTAATTATTGAGGAAAATCATCGATTCAGCCAAATTACTAAACAATTAAAATCACTTTTGAAATTTCTGTGAAATCTCTCCAAGGTTTATATTCCTGCTCCCCAAGATCTATATGTGAAAAATTTGGCAGCTACAGAAAAAGCGATCTGGTTTGTAGTAATATATATATATATATATATATATATATATATATAAAGAGAGAGAGAGAGAGCAGTTAATGCAACGTTTCCCCAATAAATTAATGTAGTTTTAAAATTTTATTAGAAATGTTCTGGAGAAAACTCTTCGTGTACAAAATAATTCTATTCAATAAGAAAGAAGGAAAAGTGAAATAAATAAAGAAAAATATGTATCTAACAGGAAATGTAATGCAACATCCTTATATAGCCTTAATATCCTTAACTGTCTTCAGACGGATAATCACTATTACTTACATATGTAAAAATATGACCATATCCTCTAAAGTAATTATTTCATCAAAATGGTTGTCACACTATTTTAAAACTCACAATAAAATATTTTTAATTATACCAGCTTCATTTCTGAACATTTTTCTCTTTATATTCAATAAAGATTTTAAAAGCAATATATAATCTGTAAATATGACAAATTTATAATAAATATTACTGGTTTATACAGCTTGCAAAACAAGGCGTTGTCAGAGATTGTTTAAGCAAATTAGTAAATCCAGATTTGTTTATTCGCTTATAAGTACGCTGTTTGAACGGAACGCCAAACATGGCGGCCAAGACGATCACTAACTATTTTTGAATGTTATGATGATCTTCAAATTTATCCATGATGACTTTCAGTTGCTTAATTTTGCGAAATCTAAAATTAAGATGAAAAAATTTGTTATTGTTTCCGAAAAATGACTTTTATTTCAGCTTTTATTGCAGAATTGTACTTTTTGATTATTGCAGCGATTAGCTACACAATGCTTCAATCAAATTCATTTATTTTCAGTCCTATCAATTAACAAGGGGAAAAATTCTTTTAAATATATTTTTTGTCTATTTTATGTCTATTTTAAATATAGCAACATTAAAGAATAATGCTATTAATCAATTAATCCACAAGAACAAGTTGGTTGCAAAACGTGAATGTAGTTTATAAATATAACTAAAACATATTTATAGAATTATTGTGAAATGTATGCTTCAACAATCTTAATTTAGTGTAGCTGAATATTTAAGAATTAATCATTCGTTTGAGTCTTACAAAGAAAAGGGAAAAATTAATATAAATATAAAACAGGACATCTTACTAAATCTTTTTTTCTACTTTTAATACTATTTATTATTTAATTTCACATTTAATTCCTCATACAGCATTTAATACATTTGCAAAATTTTGAAAATGTATTAAAATTATTTGTATACACATTTAATACATTAATTTCACATACAATACAAATTAAACTCATTAAGATGCAAAAAAGATGCATATAATCGAAATTTAAAATTATCGTGCAAAAAATCTTACTGAGTTTAGATTTCTGTCAAAAATTGGTATAGTTCTTTTGAAAACAGCAGATAGGTCGGAAAAATAATGATCTCTTAAAAAGAACGTATCTTTTTTAACAGTCTGCATAAATGTAGGAACCTTATAAAATGTTTCAAATATGGATATATTTTTATATCTTAAGCAAAGGACCAACTAAAATAGAAATAATATCGATGTCTACATCAAAAGAGATCGATGAAAATTCACAATCAGCCATCGCACATTTATATTTTATCTGTATCGTTTCAGTTATTTGCATCGCAACGAAAGCTGCTGGGATTCCGAACAGGCGATGAGCTCTGGGGCTGGTTTTTCTTTCTTTCTTTCCCGTTTTTTTTTTGATTTAGTTCCCCCAGCAGAGACCGAGATTTTGAAAGCTGAAAAACATCGCTGACAAAGGAAAATATCGAGCTGTTTTCGACACTCGTTTTTCGGCACAAAATGGGAGGAAAGAGACTTGAGGGTAAATGGAAAGGAAGAATTTCTTCCCTTCGGAAAAAATACAACGGAATCCGAAACGCGATGCGCTTGTTTATTATTTCGTTCGGGATAATAGTCGATATAATTCAATCCTTTAGATACTTTCGAGTGCCGAAAAATGGTATCCGTGCTTCAATTCCGACTGCGATTTTTGAGATAGAAAACTTTGTATAGAGTTGGATAGTTTTGTATAGTTTTATGTCTATAAATTTTTTGTCTAAACTCCTTTTTAAACTCTGAGGAAAAACACTTTCCTGGAATATTCATTGCAAATAATATTACACTTTATTCTCCTATATCATCTAGAAACTAATTGGTATATATATAGATTTGTTAATCGCAGTCGCTGATTAAATTATTTAAATATTTTCAGTTGGATAATTCGTTTAAGTGAAACGCACTTTGATGAGAAAAAAAAATTAGAAACTGGATTCTAGTAATGTCTGTCTATAAAATTTGAATAAAGTATTGTGTATGATATGTTTTAGAATTAAAATACCTTTGCAACCAATGCTTCTGTAGAGACATCAGCGGAGGTTTAAAGGTAAAATGTTACAGGAGACTTAACGAAATATTTTGCTTTTTGGTAATTTCGCGTAAGTTTTAAGAATGCATATGTAAATATGTATCCTCTATTATATATGTGAAATTTTAAATAAAATGTCATCGGTATGCTCCAAAATAAAATCAATATAATTAATTAATTAATTTAAATCCAGTATTAAATTTGATTATGGATTGCTAGTAGTTCTTAATACTTTTTTTCAATAAATTTATGCAAAAATAATAAGATCAATATTTTGTAAATTTCAGCACTCTTAACTATAACGATCATACCATAAAATGTCTTATAAAACAGAATAACATTTTAGTCTTAGTAAAAAAAATTATCAAACACACTATATATAACTTCCTGACATTTTTAAAGGAATATTTTTCGTAATTAACATTGCATTTACTATTATGTTTTTCATTACCGTTTTAGAAAGTGCACTAGTTTCTATTCTGGAACAATTTAGCGAATTCTCAAACAGATAAGATAGAACAAATAATTTAATTTTGAAAATATATCCTATCAAAATAACTCGTGCACTTACTTATAATCTGTGTATGAAAATAATTGCAATGGCAGCTGCAGACGAATTTCTAAACCGTAAATGGCTATCATGTCTGGGAAAACCTTAAGTCGCTTTAATTTTTTAAGTTTAGAAGAAATTTCTAGTATAAAATGCAGATTTTTATCATTCTTCTGAATTTTCCTTGCAGAATCAAACCAATACATATATATCTACTATTATTTCAAGAAATATGAAATTTCTGTTTTTTAATTAGTTTCCTTTAAATTGGTAAAAATATTGAAATGTTTTTAAAGAAATCATTCTAAATCAATCGAACCTAAATAAAGATAAATATCAATATATAATTAATAATATAATGTTGTATTAATAATCTATACACAATTACATGTTCTTCACAGGGATTAAATAAGCATGTTTGATTGCGAACTTCCGAAAGAAAACTTCAGCGCATTCTATTGTCAATTCTTTTCTCCAAGAAAATTTTTATATTCTGTAAAATCTTATTTGCAATAATTCTCAATACAAAATTATAAAAGAAACGAATAAATACTATTATGTTATCTGAATTTTTAGTAATAAATTTTTTGCAAGGCTAATATTTGTTTATCTAATTTGAATTTAATTTGATAAGAGCTGTTTTTGAGAAAACAAGTAAAGACTTCTTTTGGAAAGGAATTATAATCTAATTTTGGCAAAAAACTGAAACTTATTTATAAAAAATAATCTCTTACATTTTTAAGTAGAAAAAAATTGAATGAAAAATGTGTCAGGATTTTAAAGAAAGATTTTAAAGTCCGACCTCACAAAAGTTTTCTACAGGAGAATAAATTTTACGGCAAATTGATTTTTTTTACAAGTATAAACTTGTCCTGCGGTCAAAAAATCATTTCATTTGAATTTTTGAGAAGTAGCACCGAACTTATATAAAATTATTCTCAAAATTTATGTGATTGGTCGTAGATAAACAGTTGAAAAAATTGAAATATCTGTTTTTACTACAAACAATTATCTTAATTAACAATAGTAAGAAATAATAAAGTGCATGCTAATTGCAGGGAAAAATAAAGTAGAGTAATATTTAGTTGTGTTTGGTACCAGCAATCCAGAAATCGAAAGCATTTTAAGCTACTCTGAGATATGAATGCCACTTATTCTAACAAATGAAATCTCAACAAAATAATGAGACTAAAGCAAAATATAGATTTTTAATAAAAAAAGAAATAACAAATATCAATGAATAACGAATTCATTTCTGATTTTCTTGAGATAGAATAAATGAGCTCATGAATTTATACTTCAAAGGAAAAAATAAAAATGCCAGCTACTATGACATTTTTTCATGTGGTTGTTTCGTAGTTTTGGAAAGAAATTAAATTAGACAGACTTATTTAAAGACTTGTTTCCTTCTATTCTACAATTTTAAAAATTATTTAGTTTCCAAAAAAATATCCAAGTAGACAATGTGTGAAAACTTTGATTACTTCCTTATAAATAACTACAGGAAGTATTCCTTTAAAATATCGTAAAAATTATTTGCAACATTCTTTTTCTTTCATAAGCTTGGATATCAGATATTTGTTTATTCCAAAATTTAGTTAGACGTTTTATGCTCTATTGCAGAAAATCAAAATTCAAAGAATTAATAATAAAATGTCCACTAAATCTTTTTTTTTCATTTTTTGTCATTCGGATAGTTTTAATAGCAACTATTTAAATATAAAATAAAAATAAGCATAAAATTCCTGACACAACAAAGAAGTAGTGTCTTTCTAGTGTACACAATAGAAAAGTGGTGTTTTTCCCAACACCACTTTTCTGTTCCAACACCAAGAAGTAGCCAAAATCATAAAGATAAAAAAAAATCCATCAAATGTAAAAAATATATAATTTTATATCTAAACTGTTTTTTTTTCTACGTACGTTACCTCATGTTTAGCATTTAGACATGAGGCAATTAATGAAAGATATTCTTTTTACACTTTCTCTAAAGAAAAACCCCATTTAGTGAGAGCATGACTTTTAGAACCATTACAGAAAATTTGTATTTGAGGCACGTGTTTCAGACCCACAGATGTTTTGTGCGTTTTTTCTGTAAATCGTTGCTGTTGAAAGACACATTCTAAAAACTGTTTCCATCTTAGAGTATTACATTTGTATTCCAAAACCATTTCGATCAACCTGGATTGGATAAAGCTGGTGTATTTTCTCGTATTCCAAGCATAAAATCCTTTTTCAGCAAAATATGTTCCCTTGCTAGATATTATTTTACTAGCTGAAGATAAAATTCTTCTCCCTGAGGATTACGACGTGTGAAAACATGAATCTTCCTTCTTTAATTTATACAGAGCCTCCTTTATGTATCTTTACAATTTGAAGGTTTTATTAAAAAATGAACAAATGAATGGACTAATCGGTGAAAATTGAAAGTAAATAAGGAATATATGTTGAAATTAGCTCTGCCTGATTAAAAACACTCTTATATCGGCACTATTAGTTAATTGCTAAAAAAAAACGATATGAAAACGTTGTTAGCATAGTGTTATCAGGAGCTACAAGTTTTTAGGTTATTAATGCTCTATATTTTTGGTAAACGACAACAACATCATACAGATACCGGAAATAAAAAATTACTGTGCACTGACTTATATCATGTAATGTCTTTTTAACAAAAATAACCCGTGTTTGCCTACAACCTCACTTTTCTCAAAGATGTACCTGGATTACACAAATACGATTTCAAAAACTTGTAAAATAATTGAATATATGCCAATCTAGTTTTGGTTTAGTTTAGTGAAATGCTCATCCCTTTCCAAAATTCTTTTAGAGCGGATCTCTTAATTGCGAGATAGACCGCTGTGACCTGGTGGCAAGACATCGTCGTCGGAATCGGTGGGTTTCAGGTTCGAGACCGGATTCCATCGAAAACACATCGTGCGGCTGGTCTGGTGCTCATTAAAACTATCGAGGCCAAATGTCCTCCTACTGATATGGTGCGGAAGTTGGAAGAGAGGGCTGCCAGCTCAGGTGTTGTCCTCGTCATCTGACCGTGGTTCAAAATTACGAGGTATGTCCCAAAATAGCCCTAATGTTGCTTTAAAACGGGACGTTAGTATAACTAAACACAATTATCAGCTGTTGTCATGTGATGATATCTAAGCAGACACCCTTCTCACCAAACTACTGGGAAGATTCTAAATTCGTAGAAAGTATTTTTTTTGCTACATCTAATCAACTGTCTTATTATCAAAAATGTAAAGATATTTTGTGGACATTATTCTATTAGAAATTACCCCGCCATAAAAATAGACGTTATTATTAAAATATCTTTTTTTCTTTCAAATGCTTCAATTGATACAATAAAAAACATCCAAAATCGTAAGAAAAAATACTAAAATAAAATTTTTCTTAAGATAAATATATTTTTACCACATGCAATTAATTTTTAGATTAATAAAAAATTGAATTATCTCTAACGTGAAAATTGTAAAGCTTAAAAAGGAACTTGGCATCCTATTTATTATATCCCATCATATAATCAGAAAGAAAATTTAAAAAGAAATGAGTAGTAAGATTTTTTTCATCTATTTGTCTGATAAAATCTGTATTTTTTTTATAAAATTTCAACAACACATAGTACTAATATTCTTTTTTCCTTTAATTAAATATCAAAATACATGTTGAATAATTGAATTGAATGGACAAAGATCTTAACAGAAGTTTCCAAATCTGATATCCGCACACTCCTGAGATACATGGCTGATATTTAACAGCGCAAGATTTTTTTTCGATATAATGGAAAACAAAAAGGATGAAGGACTAAAATAATAATAAAAAATATTATGTAATTTTTAACTGAAGTTATATGCATTATGAAGGCTATGTAAAATTATCGGGCATTAACGAAAGAAGGGTACAAAAAAATTTGAACAGAAATTAAAAAAAAAAAATCAATACCTTTTGTAAGGACAGGAATATTGAAAGAAACATATTCGCCTCTTCTTGCATAAATATCGAATAACATAAAAATTTAGCTGCAGAAATCATATTATATTGTCAGAAAAAACATCCAGCGGATGAATAGTGATAAGTCCATTATGTTCAATAACGGATAGCAACATCTTTTTTCTATACGAATACATAATATCAAAACACAACTAAAGCATACACAAAAGCAACACTGGTGAAAATAACTGAACACAAACAACGAATCGCTATTTACAAACTTGATAATGGAAAGTATTCAAAAATTAGCTTCTGGAAGGAAATCGTATCTTCTCATCTAATTGGTATATCACCAAAATCCTAATCGTTTCGAGAACCTCCATTTTTTTTTTCCAGCTAAGGCATGGAATTCGTTGCCAAGGCTTGGGGAGGGGGGGTATACTTATCTGGCATTCATTAAACAGCCATTGAAATATCTCTAAAATCGATTTCTTACCATGAAAGCAGTTGCGCAGGAAAGCATGTTACAGATTCACAATAATGTCTTTCTTCTTTGCAACATATTTTTATGAAGGTCATCTCGAAAGGTCTCGAAGGTCACCACGAAAAAAGCATTTAAAATGAATTACTGGTATATGTTGATGAATAAAATGATTTTCCTCATAAAATAATGAGAAATATTTTAAGAGTTGGAATAACAATTTTTGACAGAGAGACAATTTTTGACATACTATTATAAAAAAAAATGGAATATTATAAAAAATTAATATATTTTGTGCAAAAGTAACTTTATTAATCCAGTAGTTCGATCCTTAAGATAGATATATTCCCTTAATACTACTAATACCATTTTCTTTGCTGGAAGGATTGATTAGAATGGGGTGGAGCACGGTGGAAAAAACTTTGGTGGACTTTTAAAAAAGATTAATCAGAGGATACCTGAGCAATTAATGGTTGAGAACTGCTGATCTAAGTGATTATAGTAGCGAAAGTGTGGTTCCGAGGAAGTAGGAGGATTGAATTTCGAATTGCTTTTCAATACAATAATTGTTGCATAGTATAAGCAAAGGAATATATATATATATATATATATATATATATCACGCATTTTGATATGCGAAGCAGTTTTAAAAGACATTTTATTAGATCTTTGTAGGTTTTGTACTTTCTCACTCCAGGTAAAATTGATATTAACATGCAATAATTCTGTATTTTATTAGGATTGCTAAATGAAATATTGTCACAAAGAACTGTTTGACATTTTTATTGTATTAATTAAGCAAATCAAAATATAAATACATTTAAACAATCTTTAGCCATGGAAGCCAAAGAATCACCTTTGCATTTTCTGCAGTTCATCGCTACTTTTTAAAGAGAAAACATAGCTTTATAAACAAGCCATTTTGAAAGTATTTTACAACTGATTAATATTTTTTGTTGCAGTGGCTGACTCCAAGTAAGTAATAATAATAAAAAATGCTATTTTCATGCTTTCTTGAGTTTCAATACTTTTCCAAAAGAAAAACGGATTCGCAAAGCCCCGATTTTATCGATTCTGGCGTTGATGTATGCATTTGGAGGCAATCAAGCTTTCAAGTAATCTTTAGTGGCTGAAGTTACGTTCCAGAAACGTGTAATTTCCTTTTCACAAAAATGGTGGAAAAGAAAATAAGAGAAAGGAAAAATGAACAAGGAATTGGAAAAACGTCAATCGTACGTTAAAAAGAAATACAGCATTTCTTTTCTATCCCCATCGTCTTTTGTAATGAATAGATCTTCTTCTAAAAAACTGGCAGAAGCTTTCTCAAAATGTTATATGTATATGAAAATATACAGGCACGCAGTAGTTTATATTCTTGGAGAAAAAGAGAAATTCATATTTGTTTTAACAAAAATAGTTTTTTTTTCACACTTTTCCCTTTGAAGATTAAAGTGCAATATATTTTTCTTTGGTAGTTATTAGAATAAAATATTAAGTGATCTATTTTTAGCAAATACCGCTTATATTTTACTTTTTTAAATTTTATTTTTAAGTGTTATTTTTATTTATTTATTTTTGGCAAAAAAACAGTCACAAAACAGTATATAATAAAAGACTTCATAAAAATATAAACAAGCATGATATATAAAAATTTTACAGAGGAAAATGCATGATCAGATTTTATTAATGAAAAACATTATATTTTAATAAAATCCATTAATTACAATTTAAGGAATCATTAATGATCAAATAATTGGATAGCATTTACATATTTATCAAGAGCAAGCTCAAAATCTTTAACCATATAAAACTTAATAACAGTGAAGCAGAACAGTGGTGATCTCGCAAATGAAAAAAATCTGAAATGAAGAAAAAAATTATGAAGAAAATCTGATTAATTTCGGTTGAAAATCATTTTCAATGTTGTTTGTAACTTTTTCTGACATTTATGAGTTCTTTAGAAATCAAAATTGATTATTTAAGATTCTTAGAGAAAATTTTTGGAATCGTTAATTGAAATATTGATGCGAAAATAAAATTTCAGTGAATGGAACTTTAAAATTATTTTTTTATTTCGCAGTAAATTTCTAAGAAATTTAAATATTTGTAATACAAGTTTCTTTTGTTGTTAAAAATGGAGATATCGCATTAAATCTTTTGATCTTCTCATAATAGAATATCCATATTTTCATTTATTCTTATCCTTTGAATTTGAAATAAAGAAATGTATATAAAAAGTTAAAACATATAAAAATGATAAATTCCTGGAAAAATTGCTGATATACAGGTATTTTTTTATAGATAGCGAAATAATTATTTTGTTCAAAACTACTCTAAAGCATTTGTAAAATGTATATTGAAAATACGCCTAAAGTAAAATTTGATAAAATAAGATTATATAGAAATTATACTTAAAAAATTTTCAACGAATAATAAATAACAATTTTTAATTTTACAAATTTAAATTAATAAACTCATTAATAGCAAATTGTGAATAACTTTATCACATCGGAGTTCTCATTAAATCCAAGTACATTTAAAGCAAACTGAGTAAAACATCAAAAAATGTATATTAATTTCTTTGATATGTTTTTATTGTAAATAGATTCAATTTACTAAAAAAATAGCAAACCTTTGTCAAAAAATATAAACTTAATTTCAAAAGCAAAAAATGCACATTTATATGTATAAATAGTAGTAGTGCTCTGCTTTGAAATCTTTATCATATATTTAGACATAGCTCTGCTTTTAAAAATTTATATTATATCGACTTGTCACTCACTTTAACAAACAAATTAAATGATTATTAAAAATGAATTAAAAAGAATTTATATCACCTTGTATAGTTTAAGTGCTTTACTTTAGAATTTTTTATAAGATATTTTAACAAAACTCTGACTTTAAATATTTAAATGGTATCAATTAGTCATACATTTTAATATATGACTTAAATATTTCTTTAAAACGAAAATAAATAGCTATTTATATCCAAGTTGTTTTTTTAACTATACATTATTTCTTTCGTTTTTTTATTCACTAGTAATCATTGATCTTGATTTTTAAAAAAAGGCTTCTAAGAAAAGATATACATTTGTTTTTTCATCCAATAGAAAATAAATTCTTTAAAATATTTCAAATGTTTTAAAGCGAAATAAAATCTTCCTTTGTTTAGAAAAAAAATTAGAGATGAAAGCATATTTGCTTTACTACCTTCAAAGGATTCGAATTGGAAAATTCGAAGAGCATTAGAAAATAGAACATCCGTAAAGACAATGTTTCATCCCATTAACTGTAGAGAAACTGTAAGGAAATTCTTCGAGTTCCAGAACTCTACAGATCTAGACTATCTTTAAAGTATTGTTCAATCTTAGCCCTTCATAATACGGGTTTAAGTTCCAAGAATTTATAAAATAAGAACACGAGGAGATTTTTCCCCTTTATTTGCACAATTCGATTAAGTACCGATTAAGCTTCAACGAAAACTTTTAATGTTTTCTTTTCTACTCTTAAACGGCATCATTTCGGTTTCGCTAAAACCATTAATGTCTCTTTAATGTAAAGGAGAAACAACTCCAGGCAAAAGCGATCGAATACGGCGAGTAATTGCCTGGAATGCTAATAAACCTCAAGTCAAATGAATACTTAAATACGAATTGCTTCGAGTTTTTGTCCTGGCTTCATTCTTCTTATAGATGGACTTCGAAATGGTTGAGTTAATAGGACTTTTATTTGTTTTATGCTGATGAGTCCTGATTATCCTTCTTGAAGAAGAAGGTGCAAGTTGGCTGTACCTTTTTTCTTTTTCTTCTTCTTGTTCCCTTTTTTCTCCTACCGTTCTCTTTTCAGTTCATTTGTAATTTTCCGGAATGGAAAATTATACTTCACCTCAACGTTAATTGATTGGCGTTGAGTTTTTTTTTAAAGTTCTTCTTTAATGGTAGAAAGTAAAAAGGTTTTTGAATGTTAATTTGTATTGTTGTTCTGTTTTGTTGACTTCCGTAGTTTCTTAGAAAACAAAGATTACTAAAATTTGTTTTCTAGCAGTTTATGTATAGTTAATGGAATGTCTCGTAAAAATCGTTTATAAGGGATTTATTGAAGAAAAGTGGTGACACTCTAAATAGCATTGATGACAACGCACCATGCATAATGAAAAACACCATCTATCAAAAATAAATCCAATCGCGTTGGTGATTTTAATCTTTGCATTTTTGATCTTTCAAAATTTTATTTAACAATGGTTTATGACTTTCAATTTTTTAATAAGTCATATAAAATGCTTCCAATGAATCATATTTTGTTTTATATATGATTTATAAATGAAATGCAGTCTGTTAAGTGGCTTTTATTATGAGCATATTATATAGTTATAAATATAGTTTTAAACACCTTACCTATAAAGAAGCAACTTTTAATTGAACTTTGTTGAATATAATATAATATACTGAATTGCATATATAAATCAAAGAAGCTATGCATTTATAAGTGAGAAACTTCATTTTATTATTGTTGTTTTCAGCAACACATGTGCAGTCATGTACATGCTATAAATTGATTTAATAAAATTTTCATTGCGTATCTTATTGGCAATAAGATGCATTGCAATTTTTTTCTATGATAAAGATGACATAGAGATGACAAAACTGGATGCATTATTTAAACTCGGCTTTCAAAATTTATTGGTAAACTAATAAGATATTAGAATAAACAAAAAATTTCAATTTTTTTCAGTTTAAATTTTTATATCAGTACTTGTATCATGATTTCCTTAAAAATAATATTCCTTCATTAAGCAATTAGATCAAGAGAATTAAATAATTTCCAGTTTTATTTTATAACACTTATATATAATTCGTTTTTTACAGAAATGTGTCACTATTTTTTAAAATTGAAATGGGTTATCATTTTATCATGCCGAACAAGAACTATATTATTCTCGAAAATGTGTAAAATGAACGCAATCTATAATGAGAAAAGAAAAACGTGTAAATTTGTTAGAATGTCGAGAACTAATTTTGATTTGAATTCAACTTTTGAAATAATTAAACAGAATTTTGATACCAACATATTTATATAAAATATGTCATTTCAGCTTTTGAATTAATTACTACAATTAAATGTCCATTTTAAATTTTTGGATCTTTTGGTGAAATCAATTGAACCTTTTCGATTAAATGGTGAAATAAAATTTCACTAAATGGTGAAATAAAATGAATGATGATAATAATTTTAAAAAAAAATAAAACCTTCATGACTTTATTTCATATTCCTGGAATTCTTATACATTTTTTTTCGTCACTGCATATTCTTTTGAAATTCAGATATAAATTTATCTAGATAGAACAATTTTTATTTTTCTGATCTACCAACAAGAGGCCTTTTTTTTGTCTTTGACTAGAAGATAGAACTTCCTTGCATTAGAGCTATTAAGATTGTTTTCCTTAGTTCAATAATCATTAATAAACTGTTTACTATCTGAGTAAATAAACATATCAGTATATTTGGAAACTAAATGTAAAGGAAAGGTCAGATTTAATAAAAATATGCAATAAAAGAAATTTTTTGTCAAATTTCTTTTATTGAAGAAATATCAAATTTGCAATGAAAGAGATAAAATGGGGGAAAGTATTTTCACTTAATAAATGCAATAATGACTGTAGTTTAAATTGACTTTATGTATTGGAAATATAGTCAATATAATAAGTTCAGAAATCGGTTTATTGTTGTCTTCAAATACTTTTTTAAACTGTAAAATAGAAATAAAATAATTATATTGAAGGTAAAGAAAAGAAATAAGATAATCACGTCAAATGTATTTATCTTAATTTTTTTTCAAAAGTGAATCATTAAGTTATCATCATTATTCTAAATATTCAAAAGCATATATGCGAACCTAAAAAAATTTTTTAACTACGGTAGAGTCGCGTATTTCTGGCAACATTATCATCTCGTTTTACACATCTTAATTACTGTGGTTTTTGGCTTTGGGAATACTTAAAAATTCATGTTTAATGAAGGCGTCTGGTAACCTTGGCAGATTTGAAAGATAGTATCACTGGATGTGAGAAGCATCTCAATCGACCAATTACGATCCGCAGTAGAATAAGCAATCTACAGAATGCATATTTTACATCTTGAAGAACGGAACTATATTGAGCAGTGTCCCCTACATCGATAAGGTCCTTGTGATTGAATGTTTGATACGTTCAAATAAAACGTGTTAGAAATGTTTATTTTATGTCTTTTCAGCATACTTCTGTCGGTATTTCTGGAATTAATTTTTTTAGCGTAATCCTTTTCCCTATGTCTTGAATAGTATGATCAACATATTTGAAGCCTGTATAGAGAGCTCAGAGTAAGTGGTTTAATTTTGACCATCTTGTATTTTAAAGTGGCATTGAACTTTTTCCTGAAGTATAATAAATTGTTTGCAAAAGTAGCCGATAGAGGGCGCTCACACATACTGCGAAATTTTATGCAAATCAGGCACTTATGCAAATTATGCCCGTCACTCTGCTATGAGTGAACAGGTCTTCCTGCCGGTCAAAGAATAAATATTTTCGAATGCTTTCACAATTTTTGTTGAAAAGCGTACCTTCGGATGCTCGATCTCTTAACGAAAGCATGTTACCGGAAACGAATGACGAATCCATCGGTATTTTTTCGTTAGCCGGATTTGCATAAAACGTCACAATTAGATAAGTTATCATCTTCTTTCGGTAATTTTTGAAATTAAATTTCTTACACGTGGAAAAGGAGTCCAATGCACTTCTGATTATTTTCACTTAAACTGATAGATACTTTTATTTCATTTCTATAAGGTTTACCTCTTACTTGTAGGTACTCAAAACAATCTCATATATGCTAGTAATATGTTTGCGGGATGCTAATGACATTCTGAAATCATAAATGTAAAACGATATGCAACGAAAAAAAGGTTTTATTAATGTTCTATGTAATTTTAATTTAAGAGATAAGGTTGAAAACGTGTGTTGTATCTAGCAATAGTCACATATTTCTTAACAAGAAAGCCTTTGTGTGTGGTGAAATGTCGAATAATACAATTGTTACAAGTAAAAATTCTTTGTAGTAGCGTTTAATGTACAACACAAAAAATAGGTTTTATCACATTAATAAAAAATAAATAAAAATTCTAAAACTACAGTTTTTGTAAAAATGCGTATAAAGTATATATTGACAGTGACCCGTTGAATATCATGTGCAAATGAGACAAATTTCCACATTTTTAAGAAACATCTATAATCAACGTTTTTCCTATTTTGATATTAATTATTCGTTTGCACTTTTTTTAATGCACATATGCCTTAAATATTTTTATATTTTGCATAAAAGGATTACGGTATAAGATGCATATCGATACTTATAAAGAAACGGGAAAAGTCGTCTTGGAACTTTATCTTTTTACTCTCTACTATTGGTCCAACCCTCTCTCATGGCATAAAATTATGACTCTTGGACAACGCCATAATCACGAACATCAAGTATATGCAGAATTTATTTGCCACAAAATTCGGAGTTGGAGAACTATGCTTACGAAAGATCTATCTTTAGCTGAATCCCGAATATTTACCCAATTTACCGATCGATTTTTAATGATTTTTGTTTTAGCGATTTATTGCTGACATGTGTCTAATACACAAGTATCAGAAAATATAATACGTATTTTGAAGTCTTTTGGTCCTATCACATACTAAACTTCATTTAATTAAGTCACTACGTTTTTTAAGTTATCGTATTAACATGCATGAGTAAATAAAGACCGAGAGATGGTTGACTCTTTGATGGATTTAATTCCAAATTCGATAAGGATTTTCATTAAAAATGTTACATCTGTATGAGAAATTTTTCTAATCAGTTCTTTACATTTTACAGCTACCGCATTTGCTTGTACTCTGAAGCTGGATAGACAAACTTCCCTACGAAGGGATTTCATTTGAAATTTTAGTGAAATCTACAATTTATGTAAAGATTACATACCGAATTTCAATCGGCTGGCTCAAAACCCTTTGATTTACTCTATTCACAGACAGTCAGACAGAGTATCTATAGACGTTTCGTATTCGTCAAAATATTCAGCACGAATTTTTTGATAATTACAATACTTATGTTTATATTCTTCATGTACGGTACTTCATTTCCTTAACTATTAAAATTTATATTTCATATTAACCTATTTACACGTTTTTTTGATGGACAATAATAAAAAAAAATTGAAGCAATTTTTTTTAAATTAACAATTTTTTGCAACAGCATCTCATCATTTAAAATGAGAAATACAGATTTTATAAAAAAAATACATATATGAAATAAAACCAATTTCTAAAGTAAACATCACTTTGTTAATTTCATTAACTATTAAAATTAATAAAAAGAAATTGAACGTAATAGGAATAAGTCAAACGAAATAAAAAGAAAAATTGAATTGGTATCCGAAATATATTTACAAGAACTTATAAATAGAAATCTCATCATAACAATCATAAAGATTAAAGGAAAGTAAAAAAAAATAAATAATAGAATGTCTTTTTCTGGATATTTTGTTCTAACTATTTTACAGATATTGTCAGCAATGTGTCGTCATCAGATTTTCATAAATTACATAAATCATAATTTCATAATTGCAATTAATTATTATATCAGTAAAGTCATAAAATCATAGTTAATCTTCAAATCAACAATGAAACAACTTTAAGTAACCTAAATTCAAATTTATTTTACATTTGATTTTCAATACTTTTTATAATTTATTTACTTCAAATATTTTTATTTAATTATTTTATTGTACTTCTATATTGATCAATTCATTT
The DNA here is from genome assembly GCF_947563725.1 of Argiope bruennichi. Lineage (NCBI taxonomy): Eukaryota > Metazoa > Arthropoda > Arachnida > Araneae > Araneidae > Argiope > Argiope bruennichi. The sequence goes on from NC_079151.1 coordinate 44,375,620, forward strand.
CATTTCACAATCAAATTTTCCTATAAAACATCCGCTGTAATGGGAATTTGTTGGAATAATATGGAATGAAATTTAAAATAAACTTTGTAATTCTAGAGCAAAAAAATAAAACTCTGGAAATGCAATTTCTTAAGCACTTAGTTTTATAAAATGATAAAGAAGAGAAAATGAATCAAATACATGTATTGACAAATAGAGAATGTTTTGCCTCTAATAAAATGTCAAATTTTTCTGCATTTTCAATTTTTTTAAAGAAATCAATTATTTTTAATAAATCAATCATTTTTTAAGGACAAAAATAGGGAATTGAAAAATAGTTCGTTTCTCTTCAATAATTTTTTCTGTAAATTAATTTATTTTTTGTTTAATATACGCACCGCCGAAATATATTTTTACTACTTAATAGAACATATTAATGAACCATATTTATTTTATTAGATAGCATGCAATTCAACAGTAATTTACTCCCAAATATATTGTAATGTATTATTCTAAAAAAAAAACATATTTTATGCATATATATGCAATTCATTTTATTTTCTATTATAGGCTCAACAAATATGAATATTTATGATGTTGTTCACACATCGGTTTAAATTTCTTTTCATCAATGATTATAACCTATTATTCAAAAGCTTAGAAATGACAGCTAAATTTGCATTTATCTAAGGATTTCAAAGCTTTCAAATATATTTAATTTTTTCCAATGATAATTATGTGACCAATTAAAGATAGATGAAATATAAAAATAGTTGTTCTCTCTCAGTTTCACAGAATGCTGAAAATGATTTGTAATTCTCATCATTGCTTTTGCATTCTGCTGGGAGTAATATTGATATGCATTTAGAAAATAAAGTATTTATATTAGGGAAAATAATCGATTTTATTCTGAAAAATATCCTCCTCTTTAAGTTCAAAACAGACAAACTTTTCAATCAAAATTTATTACATGACAAAATAAGTAGAAGTATTAAAAAAAATTAAATGTAAATATATCTGGAATTTTCAGGGATATACGAGAAAATAAAGATAATAATATTTAACCCCTAAGCAAGAAACATGACATATTTCTTTTTTGACATAATATAGGTAGATTAAAAAAAAAAAAAATTAAGGTTCAACCACCATCACAATTCAAACAGATAATTCTGTTGCTTCAAAATAAATATCAGTTATCTTAGATAAAATAAATAATGAGATATTTAAAAAAACTTGTTGCTTGAATTTTATATATTCATTTTAAATTGCGTAGCAATTAGAAATATGTTAAATACCTGTGTAAAATTATAAATTCTGAGCATATTTTTAGTTGTAATTTAACTAGACATCAATAATAAGGTAACTGAGTAATTAATTTTATTACATTATCTCTATTATTTGTATAAATCTAAAATTACAATATTACGTAGATTGATATAAACTATATAATTAAATATATGCTGACACTTATGTTTTCCTGCTCTTCCAATATGCCAGTTAATAATGTATATTTGGACCACCTTTTTCTGTAGTCTATTCTGCTAGCAGAACGACTATGCATTTTTTTGGAATGTTTCTGCCGAAATTTCATGTCATTTTTGTAAAGGAAAAGTCATTAAATCTTATCATTGTTGTAAAGATCGAGTTCAATGTCCTGATTCATTCCTTATGTTTATATGCAATTCAGATTTTGAATCTAAGTAGACCAGTCCAAATCCTTAGCACCCATATCAACAAATCTTCTCCGTGTAATTGTGGTTTGTAGAAAAGAATAGGATAAAGTTAAACAAAAAAAAAGGAAATGTCCTCACGCTTTTATTACAATGTACAGAGTATAGAATTTTAGAAAAGATATCTTATAATATAAATATTCTATTATTTTTCCAAAGAGATTGTTAGGGTTATAGAGTGATACAATCCTAATAGTTATGCACAATAATGTGAATAATGGGATATATATTGTTACTGTTATGTATAAATTACTGCAATTACGTTAAGTAGTATAGAATTCACAAGTAATTTAAATTACAAAATAAATTATTTAAAAACAAGAAACTGAATTCATGACTCTCAATTCTGTATGAGTAATAAAAAATTTAAATTTAAAAAAAATGAATTTGTTGGAATATCCGCATAATTTTTTCTTCTCTTATTAAAATTGAAATCGCGGCAAAACCTATATCTTTGTTATCTATCTTATTGGTATTTATTGATGTATTATTTTTAAATAAGTTGTCCTACATATCTGGCAATAAAATTGAGAATAAACAATGAGTTTTCTTTCGATTAAACACTGCTCAATTATTCAAATTTCCAAATGAAATGTTAAAAATTTTATTTCAATATAAGGCTTTATTAGTATAATGTCAGGCACTCTGTAAATTTCATATATTTTAGTTGATAATTTAGTTTAGTTGAGTAAATGAGATTGTGCACGGACACTTTTGATTACTTAGTGTACATTAAAAATATGCTGAATTTGGTCCGAATTATATAAAATGACAATATTATTCAATAATTCTAAAATATGAAAACAGATTGTGCATTTTATCCATTTAGAGATAGTTAAAATCTTGTTAAAAGCACCGATATCTATTGAAAAATCACATAAAATGAACTTAATTTTGAAATGTTTATACATTGACTTGAAAAAAAATAGAGTTAGTATGCATCATTTTACAATTGTAAATTTATTTAAGATAAACTTTTATACAAAAAAAAAAGATCCTCGATCTTCGTTTTTCGTCTAATTTATTTATTTATTTGGTTTTATCTTCATGCCTAATCACTGCTTGAAGAACATTTGCGCATTCTTCCAACGATATGCAATAAAAGCGGAAATATTAATAAATCTTTTATATTATGCATCATTTTAATTTATAGAGTAACAACTAACATTTTAACAATAGTTTATTCAGTTACAAATTTTATTCTTGTCTGTAAGCTAAATATTTTTTTTGTTTCTTTATTCCATTCTTTTCTTTTATATTTATTCCAAACTACTTGCGTGTTTTTGCAGGCTTTCAGAAACTGACGGTAGTTTTGTTTTTGTCTTTAGCATGCAAAACAAGGCTAAAATAAAGAACAAAACATTTATGGAATATCTCAAAATAAAGCCATCCCACAAATTCGATTAATTTGTGAACGGTTCTAAGTTCTTTAAGACTAGCTTAAAAAAAGCTCTCCTCATTTAAAAATTATTCGTGCGTAGCAGAAGAAAAAAAATCATTTTGTATTAATACGATTAGTAGATGAAATGAATTATCCCTGCATATAGCTAGCTGCTTGATAACCAATAATTTCACAATAGCGTGACTTCATTTTTACTTTGTGTGGAATATTTTAATCTCTTTTCCTCACAACGGTTATTTTTCTCAAGGCATTTTATTTTACGATACACATTTTTTTTTCTTTAAGCCCAAGATAATTTTTTATAACTATTCACTGCATTCTTTCTTTTTTTCCCTCACTTTTCATTAAGTGACCTGTTACGTTTTCGCCGGTAGAAACCTATTTCCCTAAAAAGTAAGAGTAACATTTTATGCAGATATTTTTTTTTCTGACTTGTGTTCTTTCTTCGATAAATTTTGCGGCAATTTTCTTTTATTTTCTTGGAGAAAAAGTCATTTACCTAAGAGGCAAGCTTTGATAGTGAACCTCCTTAACTACCGACCAATTACAGCGAAGGAAAAAATGTGAACTTACAGAAAAAAAAAACATTAATTCATGACTATACAAAAAGTTATATTTATGCACCAATCTCATTACTCAGTATTGCATTATTTCTCACATAAGTTAGAAATGCTTGGCAGTTTAACGAAAATATTCTTATTTTATTTAGCTTCCTAACTGTGCTATCGGATGAAATATTTCAGAAAGCAATTTACAAAATATTATAAATTTACATTCCATTCAAAACACTTTGAATTTTTATATAAATTTTTAGATGTATTTTTGCGTGAAAGTAGGAAAGTAAAAAGATTTAGCCTGAAGATAGAAACTAAAAATCTAATAAAATCTTTAATGGTCTAAAATCATAAATTAAAATTTATTATCTTTCATTTCCAATGACTTAAATAGGTGGTTTGCCAGAATTTATGATTCACATAATAAAATAATTATCTTAAAAATGCAATTTCCTTTTAGTTTAGAATAATATTTCATAAATGTTATATTACATACGCTATCTTTTTAAGCTATCGTAAGTAAATTATCATAAAAAAGGCATTTCATGCATATTGCATTATTTTGACTTCTTGATAAGGAAAAATAACTTTAAAAGGTATTTAAGAATGCAATGTAAAAGAGCAATTAGTTTAATCTCTTTCATAAGTATTTGACTTTAAAATTTCATTATGAAATTTTTGTCTTTTTCTATATTATTCTATATATTACTTTTTTTAATTGAAACATGCACCAACATTTGGAGATAATCTAGTTTTACTGCAGTTTCCAATGTCTCTCGTCTTAGCTTTTTCATGTCTTGAAGGCGGTTTTCATGGAATTTTAATTTTGTCATGTGAAATTTGATGCGCTTATTTAGAGTTTCTTGAACTTCCCATTAAGTAAAATCAACAAAAACATTTCATTTTAACAATCAACATTATCTTCCTTGAGTTTAAAGATAAATAATTATTTTAAAAAAATGTGATTCATAAATAGGAATTTTAGTTTTCGTTTAGTTCAAATCATTCTGAATTTCTTTGCACTAAGTAAAGTTTTGTTAAAGTTGCACTAAGTTTATTTTTGATTACAATAAGTCTCAGGGCTTTCAAATAGTATAATTAACTGCAGTGAAGTATGGCTCTATAACAATATGTTTTGAATAGAAAACTTTCAAATTTTGGTTTCTGTATTGATTAATAAGTAAGCATACACTAATTACAAAAATTTGCACAGTTGATTTATAAAATTTTGATTATATGAGAAAAGTTTTGATTTCCATGCATTAAAATTGAAGTACATTAGAAGACAAATACTTCTTAATGGATTTGAAATCCCTAAGGATAATCTTAAAAATGATTTTTAAACGTTCAGTTAACTAATTGTTTGCACAATATCTCAACTAGAATCAGGTATTTGTTTAATAAATACAAAAACAACTATGTTTCTTATGTTATAAATATAGAAAACTACATTTAAAGACTCGAAGTCAGAAGTGATTCCCCAAATGAATTTCTAAACAGTGCTGAGTTTCATTAATTAATGGAAAATAGAAATTATCCATTATTGAGCATTTTAATAATTCATAGTTATGACAGAACCCATGAAAATATATATGAAAGATTAATTTCTATCTTAAAGTTAAATAAATTTTTATGTGAGTAAAAGTTAGTCTGCATTTTTGTCAAGCTATTTTTATTATAAAATTTCGAAGTCTCTCTCTCTTTCTATCCTATGAATTTTATCATGCCCATCCAGCTCCTTTTCTTAACCTTTAAGTTCACCGATACAACCTTTTCAAAACCTTCCATAATCATCAGAAACTTCTTAGAAGATAATTAGTAAGTTTTCGGGTAAAATTACCGAGGTTATAAAAAAGAAGGACCATATTGTTATTAATTCCGGGCGATCACTACGAGGAATACTAATTGAACGGTGCTTAAGCAATCACGCGTACTCAAAAAGTTGAGGGAAAGAATTCCTTTGAGTGACTCACCTTAACAGAATTAGGCTCCCTTGCAGATGAGCCTAATTATTTTAACAGAGCTTGTCGAGATTGTGTTGGCAGGCGGCCATTTTCATTCACTAAGCTCTCGAACGGTGCATACCAACACTGTTCCTGACCTCAAGTCTGAAACATCTTTTTTCTTTAGTATTTACCTATTCTATTTGGAAAGAAAGGAGAACAAGGCCACATGTGGCTGATATTCGATCGTCATTAGTTTAGGGCATTTTACTGAGTTGCAATAAGCCCATTTTCTTAACTTATTGGGCTCGTTTCTTCCTTTTTAAAAACAGTTACCATGAGATGAAGGAAGTCTTGTCATAATTGAGGAAGTGACAGTTTCGTTATTCGAATAATTAGTTAATGTCCTAATTTCCAGAATGTAATCTTATGGAAGGCAAAATTATGGATATATTTATATCTGTGTTCTTCGTCTTGTTTATATCTCTTATTACAGACACTATATAGTATTGTATTAACCTTTTTCTTGAGATGAATTTTTTCTTCGGTTATATCATATGTATTGTATCTATATTATATCCTTTTTATTACTTCTTTTATTTAGTATATTATATTGTAATGTATCTTGTGATCCATCTTTTTTAACAAGATATACTTCGTTTATCGCTAACATGTCATGTAAGCCAAATAGCACGCATTTTGATATTACTTATAGGCAAATACAAAACTTTGAACTAATTAAAATAAATTGAGACAATATTTAGTCGACTGATGCGCTGAAATAATTCTCAAACAAAATTGAAAATTATTGCAATGATTCTAGTATCTTAAATTTTCGAATACGAAGTTTGTTCCACTTGAATGCTCTATTTTTTCAGAATTGATAAAATACGGACAAATCAATAGAAAATATTCATTAACGGAACAGCATGAGTTTCTGACAGGTTAATAAGAATTTTATGAGCGGCAGTCAATTTTAAAATGTTAAATTCGGAATTCACACAGGTAATATTTTTATAATTTGTTAAGGAATAATTTAAGACCACAATAGAAAAAGTGTGATATTTTTAATGTCTTTAGAGATTTCTAGAAATTTTTAAGATTGAATTCTGATAGATTGATAATATAAGCATTATGCATAAATCCTCATGCGTAGCAAAGTATTTGTCCTTTATTAGCACAAAAGTTTGAATGTTAGATCCTCACTGCTGCTACAAATATATTTCTTGTCGATATTCTGAATATTGTAAATATTTTGTCATTCATTTGGTATTGTTAGATTGCTGAATCAAGCATCAACTGAATTAAGTATTTCCATTTTCCAATCGCTTGTGAAATTTCGAATGTAACTTGGCCAATCAGTATTCTTGAAAATTGTTACAATTAATATCTTCAATGTTTCTCTTTTTATAATCCATATAGTGCATTTAAATAAATTATTGATTTTTCTTTGTGTGCATTATCGTATTTTTAAGGCAAAACAACTGGTGAATGTCTTTAAAAATCGTTGGATATGGCAAGAACAATCGTTCCTACATATATTATGCTTTGTATATGTCGTTTTAGGATGCATATGTTTTTACTTTTTCTTTGTATATCTCGTTTTAGGATATATATGTTTTTACTTTTTCTTTGTATATGTCGTTTTAGGATATATATGTTTTTACTTTTTGGAGGACAAGGTTAAAACGATAATATTCCAAATTATGAATCTATAATAAAAATCTATCTATTTCTTTATAATTTAATTAATTTATTCCTTTATAATTATTCAATTGTAAACCACTTCATATTAATATCGCTTTTCGGTTAACGGTCAAATTAAGAAAATCACATCTTTTTAATTGCTCTTTTAATTAAAGTTTCAACATGTACAGGCATGAATTTACATAAAATAAATCCTCAAACGATTACGGAATTGAATTGGAAGATGCACTATGTTTAAAATTCGGGGAGAGAAAAGGAGTGAAAGAATCTCCTTAGTTTGCAATGAAGGCATTTCCATCTGCAACTCAGCAGGATTCCTTCAATTGAAACTTCTATTCTTAAATCTGAAAAAGAATCAATAGTTTTCAAAATTGATCTAAAAAATATACTTATCTGTACCTGCTATTCAATTATAATCATAATCCTATAAGTAAAAAGTCCAATAATTGCCACAAATTGTGTTTATGCCATTCAGAATTTCACACATTGTGGATATATGATACAATACACATATGGGAAATGATTGACAATCTGCACAAAAATCACTCCCAACTCTTTGATGACCACCTGCAGATATTCTGACTATAATTTCAGAAAACAAATTCTTATTTGAAAGAGAAAATAATTTGCAAAATACCTGAACAACAAGCATTAAGAAATATGCTTATATCGGAAACTAAGCGCTTATGAATAGTTAAATTACATAATACAAATAATTTCTTAATTAAAAAGAAAAAATGCTTTAATCATTACTAAACCTTGTAAAATTTCTCTATAAATACTGCATTATTTTTCTTTGGCCATTCTTTATATATATTTAATAGTTTAAAACCAATAGGGGATGAATAATGTTAAACTAGAAACCCGTTGTAAAATTTCTATATAAATATTCTATTATTTTTCGTTGACATTTCTTTGTTTCTTTTTAATAGGGGATAAATAATGATAAACTTTGAAAACGTTATAAAATCTCTGTTTGAACACTATTATTTTTCTTTGATCCTTCTTTGTATATCTTTAATAGTGTATTATCAAATGGGGATAGGACTATATTCTTTGGAAATATATTTATCAGTTATTTCCCAATTCTTGTACAAGAATGGTACATTTTTTCAGGTCACTTCCTAAATTATAAACGGTGAGCGGGCACGCGGAACTCTAATGACAAGGGGCAACAAGATGATGGGATTAATCTCGAGTAAATCCTTGGGATATTTGGAAAGATTCTCGTTGTCAAGATAACAAAAAGGGTACAGGAATGCCAAATAAAAGCTGACTTGGTTGTCCAGGTGACGAGATCAATACAGAAAGGCCATAGACGACATCGTCGCCGCTGAGTATTGTATCGATGTTTGTTTCCATCTCTGGGGTATTTTTGCTTCGCAACATTCATTCCATTAATCATGCATTGATATTAGTGGCTGTGCATCAATTATATATAATGAGCTATATTTCCTATCATTTGCATTCAACTTATTTGCCTTAGAGAAAATAATTTATTTACATAAAATACCCATTCGTAAAAAAATTGTGTTTATAACGAAAAATTTCAAATATAAAGAAAGAAACTGATATTGATGATAACCGAGTAGAAATCGACATTACCATAAAGAATGATATAAAGGAATGAAATGTCATTAAACAAAAATCCATTTGAAATTATGGAGATAAAATTGATCAGGTCAAAAAGAATTTTATTCTCATTCAAACGTTCTATGAAATGAAGTTTTCTATGTTTTTCTTCAATAAAATTCAGATACATACAAAAAATAGTCTAATTTTTTTAGTAACCTTGGAATAGGACAGATTCAACAATTGTGCCATGTTTATAATATAACATAAATCAACAATATTAAACATAAAATGAAGGCAAATAAAGTACAAATAATCAAATTATTATTATGATTATAATAATTCAGTATTAGTACAGAGTATAATAATACAAGCCTTATACAGTACATAAGTTAAATCAATGATTTCATTTTATTCATTAGTTTTAACTATATATGCACCTATGAATAATTAACACTATTTTATAACCATTTGTACATGATGTCAAAAATAAGTGTGTTTCTGAAAAAAAAATAATCGCTTCTTTTCAGTTTCACGGATTAAAAAAAATCAGAATACAAATTTAAGACACAAAAGTCATAAACTCATGATCTGAAAAATTTATTACCAATCAAACCATTTTAAAGTGTCAATTTTATTTTGATAAATATACTTTAAAATATTTAAGTTTGAAAATCATTATCTATTATTTACTTCTATCATTAATATTTCACCATTTTATTTTACTTATTTCGTCTGTTTGAAGAAACCTAGAAGGCAAAATTTCCTTCCATAAGTTTTAACTATCTTAAGAAATTTTCTAAAGTTCCGAATATTCTCCTGAATTATTCCTCCATTCTGAGTTCTGCTTTCAATTAGCACTGAAAAAATACAAAAAAATGTTGGAAATTATATAATAAATATGGTATGATTTTCGATGCTTTTGTAACCAGTGAGATGGTCCCCTCAAAAATTTCTCTCATAATCTTTACTAAAGGTGTTATTCCCCACCCTTCACAAAACACTGAGGAAAATAAGTAATGCGGAGAACACCTAATATGGCATTGGTGTATAAAAGTTATAAATACTTTTGTCGTGAATTGAACATTCTTTCCCAGATTAGCCTTTTGAATTTTATCGATTAATTTTTGACATGAAGATAATAGCATTCAAAAATCGAATTTGGATTTAGATGTGTCTTCCCCAACAGATTGAAAACAAAATTTAACACATAATTAAATTTGATATATCAAAATCACGGATCGAATTTGATATGTTTAAGTCATTGCGTTTGCAAACTTATTGTGCTTACATACTTCTGAAAGTACAGATCGACAGACGGTCAATTCTTTGTTAAATTCCAGCCAAAATTTGATTGATGTCAACATTATAGATGTTGCTCAAAATTTGATAGAAATTTACAAAATTTAGTATAAAGATTATTTTTCCAATTTCATCCGTAAAGTTCAAAACGGTTTTGTTATCTTTGTCACAGTTGAATGGATTTAATGACAAAAAAACGTGTTTTTAGAACTCAGGAAGATATGAAACGCGAATATATCTGAAAATATCGAGTCCGAAATATTTGTCGATCTGTACTACAATACTTTCACCATATTTTGTATGGGACAAAGTAGAAAAAGCAGTATATAATTATTAATGAGTATTAATAACAGAGCATAAAGTTGTATATATATATAAGAAATTTATTTACAAGCAGACACATCGCGACACAAAAACAGAAGTAAAAAGAAGCGCGAAACAAATGATCACTAGTCTTATATAACATAGGATATCCGGCCACGCGCCAATTCAATACATATGGTGACCTTTGACACCTTTTCAAGGGCACCGAAGGATCACTTTCATTTGTGACGTAGTACTGATGGCGCATTAGTTTTACAGAGGAATTAATTAAACCGAAAGTGGAATTGGATCACGAAATAAGAGAATATTTTTAGAATGAAGTTACTATGGGCTAAATTAAGATAAAATCTAGGAAATTAATTAAATGGAAATTAGAATTAAAATATAATTACATATATATATATATATATATATATATATATATATATATATATATATATATATATATATATATATATATATATATATATATATATGTATATATCGGTCTTTAATAAGAGAAAGATTTAAAACCATTATAATTACTTCCTTTTTTAACATACTGAAGCCCAATCAACTTGATTACTAACTAAATCAAGTTATTATTAGTTCGCTTAAAGTATGAGAAGTGAGCTCATTTTATTGGATAATTAACACACTTATCACTTCAACACGTAATATTGTTTGAACCTAATAAAGCCATGGAGATTCAAAAGGTCAGAACGGATACATTGATTGTTAGTCACATTTGCTTCACGAGTCTGTTAATGTGTTAAGTTGAGGAAAAATAATTTCAGGGTCTTTGAATTCATGACTGGAAATGAGAAACCTTAAATTTCCGTACCAAGAAAACTCAATTAAAATTTATTGAATCATGGACAACTTGTAAAGTCTCAAACAGTTTCATTTTAAAATAATTGAAAATTGTTCAAGAAGAAAGTATTAAAAAAAATTAAGTAAAAACTCTTATAATTCAATAAATCAACGAAAATAAAATTTGCTAAAAATTTATATTGAAGGAAAAAAAAAATTCCATTTAACGTATTATACAATATGGCATCTGGTCTGTACTTTTTACGAATATGACGGAAATCACAAAGTTATTTTAATATATTTTTGCTGATTTTTCAAATTAATTTCCAAATCATTTATTTTAAATGATTGGACCACAATTTATTTTAAATATATGATATTGGCTACTAATCACTACACTAAATACCATCTTAAAGAAATCGTGATTTTTAATTTAACACCTTTCTCTATTGTTTTTTAAATCAAACAGCAAGAACCTAAGATATTATCAAAGGAAATCATCGATTTCAATATTTACGAGGTATTCTTCTATAAATATCGGTTTATCTTGATTCAACGCTAGAGACTGACTTCCTCAATCGCTTTTGCATAATAGCTCAATAGCCTCTTATATCACTTTCATGGAAGTCAAGGACGCAAGTATAATTCTTCACGCGTTGTATTCCGAAACATCTGCCGAAACATCTTGGATTAGAAACGATGATAAATGCTTCCAAGAAATAATTGATCGATGGTCTCCAGACTGGCCAATCGCAATGGAGAACGATGGCGGAGAATATTTTACCCACAAAATTGTAATTGATGGGCCACACAAAGTAATTTATGTCGCCCAGTAAAAAATATAAGAAAAATGATGGCATAAATTTGTTTTCTTTTACCATAAAATGAGAAAAAATGATTCATATTCTCAAACGGATAAATCGTAACAATCTTTTTTCCGATATTAATGTCCCATGCCACTATCTCGATGTCATTTTTTTTTCCTTTTTAATACGAGGTGCTTAACCAGATTGTGGAATGGAGTTTTTAGGAAAATTTCTGTGTTTCAAAAAAACGGCTTCTGCATTCTTCTTTTCTTTTTATCAAAAATTTCGATTAGCTAAGGAAAATAAAACAGACCCGAATTTGCTCTTTTTGTTTTAATTTCTCATACTGACGACTGATAAAAACCTGATGTTTAAAAATTTATTGCTGCTCTGACTCCATGTTGCTTATGTTGTTTTTGGAACTTGCACGCGTTTTTTTAAAGAGAAAACTTATATTTGATCAATGCGCCGTTCAATGACAAATTTTAAATCAATTTCCAAGGTTAAGTTGTACCATAAAAATTAATATTTATCTAATAGTTGAAAACCATTTCTAATAGCAATTTTTTTAAATCAATTTTTTTACAGTGCATTTGTTAATAAATTGAAAAAAAAATCATGACTGACCAGAATATCGAAACAATCTTAGGAAGAAACAAAACATAGCTATCAACAAGCATAACTATTGGTTCATAGGTGGAAAAAAAAAAAAAAAAAAAAAAAAAACGTTTTTTTTTTTTAATTATTTTTAAAAATTGAACTATCAGAAATTCGTATAAATAATTTATATTTTGCATCATTGAGCTACTCATTACGAATCAGAACTTTTTTATCATTTATATCAGCATAATATGGTATATTTTATAAGAAATCGTTACATATTTTTATGTATTTCTTTGAGGTTATTTACTATTTAAATTATAATTATTTTCGATTTTATTATTTACTCTCATGGTGACAAGAATAAAACATTCTTTTATATCCCTTTTAAAATAAAATTTAAAATGATTCTAAATATTGAAATACATTTGAATCAGATTTAGATATTGTTTTTTTATAAATTGTTAAATTAGTCTTAAACTTATAATTTACGTATCAGTTATTTTTGCCATTTTTTTCATGAATGATCTTCCCCTTAAATATAAATTTTGATTTGATAGTGCAATAGTGCTTTATTTTTTAAGCAAATCAGATTTATTTTAATAGATTTTTCTTACTTTTAGTTCTCTAACTTCCAAGCAAATAATTTTATTAAAACATGGTATAGAAATTTTTGATCTTATTACATCAAAACTCATCCCGATACATTTATTTTCAATAAAATTATTTTGCTCATTATAAAGCGGATTATTTCAACTTCAAGAACTGTTAAAAATTGTTAACGGATAACGGTTAAATTGTTAAAAGTTAAAATTTTTCTAAAAAAAGCTAAATATGTTTTTGTTGACTTATTGAAAAAATTACCTCTGACACTTTTTCAATGACTTATTTCGCAGAATATACATATACAGTACACTCCCGATTATCCGCGGAATTGGGTGGCGCGGCCGCCGCGGATAACAAAAATCGCGGATAATCAGAAAAAACCTAAAAACGGGCAAAAGAGAAAACAGTCGTTCCAACTTTGAAAAATCGTTTTATGTACAATAAAACGTAAAATAAACAGCAGGAAATATTTAACTAACGCTTAATATTTTTGTATATCACTCAAAACTAACCTAAAATGCATTTTGTTAATGAAAACAGAAAAGTGCTTTGTACTTAGGAGAGGCGTCAAGGATACACAGAAAAAATAATACATATGTACTGTTTTAATACTGTAATGTAATGTGTAATTACAAAAGCATAACTATAAAACTGCACCTTTTTGAAGAAATCAGTCAAAAAAAAAAAAAAAAAAAAACTTTGTGCAGCAGGCGCGGATAACCCGCCCGCGGATAATCGGGAGTCTACTGTAGCACAAAATTATCAATTTTTCCTTGAATCTACAATCAGTTCATAATTAATGTAATTTTAAAGAGAATATTTAAATGGAAAGATAAAGTTAGAGTGTTTAAAAAAATGTTCGCCTTTTATATTTTAAATAACTTATCAAAACATACTTCCTAGCCATCTCACACTTCATAAGAAAACTAAGCCCATTTCTATATAGCATTTAAATATCTATGTATAAAATAATTAACATTTAGAATTCTACTTATCCTTAAACAGAACAAATATAAGTTAGTTCTTATAAAAATATATTATCCTTTCAATTAAAAAAAGTTCACAATTGAAACATCTAAAATCACCATTTTGCCGGCTTCAGTATTCCAATCTATTTGAATAATCCTTTATAAAGTCTAATTACCTTTACTAATCCTTTATAAAGTCTAATAAAATTACCAGCCAAAACTAAAATTATTCGTTTGCGTAGCATAAAATCCTCTCAAATTCTTATACTAAGGAAGAATAGTACAGAAGTGTAAAACACGAATGAGATATCGATTTAAATTTCATCTCATCTAACATTCTTTCTCATTTCGTATTTATAGTAAACTACTCTGCCTTATTAAATGCACAGGTGCATTTTGCTTAATGAATACATTTAGAACGTGGAAATTAAAACTGCTATCTCATTTAAAATCCGTGAGAGCATAGAACTCGACTAAATTCGATTTTGTGGAGAACACGCCCACTAGCTCAATTGAATCAACGCATTACAAAAACTAATCATGTCCAACATTTCCTCTGACAACACTTCCCTTCGTGTGTTTGTCTTGTTTCATTCGCTGCCTTTTTAATTTCCCCTTTGGCTAAGAAAGAGAGGGAAAAACGTTCGAAAGACAGGGGAAAAAAAGTCGTGAACACCATTCTCTATTAAAAGGAACAGTCTTTGCAACTAAGTTTATTTCTTGAGATTTAGTGATTGAATGAATTCTTTGTAATTGGATTTCATGCTTAATTTTAAGAATGTGACTCTTAGAGATCAGTAATTACAATGAAACTCTTCAGTCAGTGCCGTTACGCAATGAGACTAATTTCTTTATTCAGTACAATTTGTAAAAGTAAACTAAAAAAATTTTTAGCTTTTAAATAAATGAATTGGTTTGAAAAAAGGATTCTTAGCTCTTTATATGAGAGAGTCAATGACTTTTAATGTTATTCTAACACTATTCTTGAGATGTATTTTTATCCTAAACTTTCAATTTTAAATCTGAATGCATTTATGCATTCAATCTCATATATGCATGCAATAAATTTGTCTTCAATATACATTGAAACATCAGATTAACACATTTTACTTTTCAAGAATTTCCACACTTAGCACCATAATTTTCTATACTTGTATAGTTAAAATGTGGTGGATTTGGCATTACTATAAAGTATTTCCTGCAAACGTGTTTTTTTTTTTCAAAAGGAAGAATACAAAGTAATTTTTAAAAATCTATCAGCAACTGGGATGAATAAAAGTAAAGAAAATAAAACCTTTCTTGTCAACAAAGGCAATACGATTCTCGGAATCTCCTCACATTCTCTTTTTTTTAAGACACATAATGTTGAAAGATCACTCCTTTTAACCTTTATGTTACCTCCCTATACCTTTTATGTTATGAAGACAAAGGATGGATTCTTGGAATTCCGGCTGACCTATAGCGTAGTGGGATCTTGAATGTTGACATTGTTTTGAGACCTTTCGTCGAAAATAAGAAAAGTGCTTCAATTATTATCTTGTTTTCATCATATTGATTAATGTTTAGATTCATTTGAGACGAATGAAGATTCATCAACCCTACCTTTTTAAAAGGACTGATTTCAATTAAACAATATTATAGAACTTTAATTATTGTTCAATAAATGCATGTTATTTATTCCAATAAAATGTTATATAAAAATTCCCTGCTATTTTTAGTTGACAAATTAAATGAATAATGTGCAAAAAATATTTATATTATTATTCGATATTTTAATATTTGATTTGTGCATTAGAAATAATGTGCCTTGTCTGATGAATGATGAAGTGATTAATATTTTTATATTGTTATTTGATAATTTTTAACTGATTGAAATTAGTTCAGCTTTTTAATTACTGTATCTATTTACAGCTATGAATAAGAGATTTGCTTTACTTGTTCTTGATTTAATTTGAATAATACAATTAATAAATAAAGTTATATTCCATATGAAGAATACAAAGAATTGGATAATTCAATTATTTGATATAGCACTTAACTAACCTACACTTAGAAAGTGCCAGTGTTTGCAGGTGTTAAGTTATTAAGGTAATTATTTATATTAATTTTTAAAATTTTCTCACCTTTTTCTTAATTTTTCATTATAACACCTTCTCAAATTATGAAACTAATTTAAAATACTACATTTTTTAATAATTTATCGTGCTTCCTGTCAGTTAATTAATTAATTTATTAACCTGAGCTTGTAACATTTATTATTCATACCATCGAAATTTCTATTTACATGTTTAATTAACATTTATTTTTTTCATAAATAAAAAAGAAGACAGCAAAAAAACGACAATTAATAATTGCATTAATTAAAATACGGTAAAACTACAATTTGTTCAGACGTTCCTGGCATCTTCTTCACAGGTACTCTCACAGCATCTGGTAAAATGGGTCGGTTGCTATTAACTAGAGCGTGAATCTACAAGAAAAAAGACAAGCAGTATAGAAATCAATAAACGACACTTAAAGACCCTTGTGGAAGACCGCTGAAATCTCAAGGGGCCCCTGTCCGCGTCACTCCACAAGACAAACAACAAATCCGAGAAAACACTACGGCGGAAATCCTTTCAAACGAGTGCTTCAAGCAGACACAGCTTGTTGGAAATTTAATTAAATGCCAAGGGTGGAATTTTTCTGCAAATGCTAATGCCGAAATAATGAAAGCATTCCCAATGATGGGAAGTGCGGCTCGTTTCAAGAATTTTGGCGAGTTCGGTTTGTTTCTGGAACGAGTTGAGTTAGTTGGTTCGTTATTTATTTTTGCCGCATCTTCTTCGATGTGAGCAGGATGCTGGTATATTTTGAAAGGTAAATTGGAGAAATCAATCTAGGAAAGAAAAATAAATATTGGCATGAGAAAATTTAATTCGAATAGAGTATAATTCAAAAAATGTCGGCAACGTTATAAAAAAAAATGCTGAAGTATATTTAAAATCCTTGCATATTTCAGTGATTACTTTGGCGCATAATGTCTAGGGGTTAACTTAAAACGGACTAAATTAGATTCAGAAGTAAAACAATTATGTTAAAAGCAAAAAAAAAAAAAAAAAAAAAAAAAAATCCTTCAGAAACGACAAAATAAAAAAATAAAATAAAATCTGAAATAAAAATTAGAAAATAAATACATAGTGCATCTACGACTTTTGTTTTCTTTCCTTTTTATCGAAATAACAATTCGATTTTCATTCCTTAACATTCAATATAACAAAGAATCTAAAAAAAAAACATTCAGTTAATAGCAAACTTGCCATTAACGTGATATTATAAGAAATTACGTTACACTCGCTGCTATCTTTATTTTTTAAATATTTTTTTAACTTAATTTCTAAATTAAAGCACTGTTGAATGATACCTTTTAAAATTTTAATGTATCTATCTACCTATTTCTCTCTCTGTATGTAAATATATAGAATGAAAAGCAAAAATATTTGTTACAATGTGCAGCTACAAAAAAAAAAAAAAAAAAAAAAACATATTAAAATTCCTAAAGAAAAATGAGTAAAGAAAAATGTAAGAAAAAAAAAAGAAGAGAGGAATATATAAGGCACCAGGGCTACTGATATACAAAATGCTGCAATTCTAGGATTGCTGCAGAAATACAGCATATATCAATCCCAGATACAGTAAAACATACAATGCAAAAACTCAGTCAATACATTAATTGCTTCATTCAGGAATAAAAACGCGGTCATTTGCAGGAAAATATTGACGTACAATTAATGTTCGAATTAACATAGTAAGGAGTTAGAAAATTTAAAATCCGTCATTATAATAAGAATTTATCAAAACATTTAGACTATCACTTTTTAAAACTAAATTTTAGAACTCTAGATATAACAAATTAATGCCTATAACTAATGCAAGTTTTTGCCAATAAAAAGGAAATCTCATCGAATTTTTTTAATGTCTGTTGGATATTACTTAATGTTGTAAGTGAAGCTATAAAACGCTACCTAAAGATTAATAGCTTAACGTTCACTTATTGCGAAAATGAAAACAAGGAGGAGAGTTCAGGAAATTACTAGAATCTTCTGTTTATCATAATGAATCTTCATAGAATAGAATAACATCAAAGGTTATTTTATGTACAAACAATCGCTTTTTAAAACATTCAAGATTTATTAGCATTTATAAAAGGTGTATTAAAAAATATTGACACATACTTTTAAAATAGATATAATTAAATTTAATCTCTAAGCTTACATATCACTAGGCTTCTTTGAAATGAAAATAAATAAAAACATTTTTCTGAAAAAGGCTTTTTTCTTAAGAAATCAGATTTATTGAATTCATTGAATCAATACAATCAATTTAATCAATATTGATTTCGTAATTTAATGATTTAGTCAAGGCATGAATTATTTAAATAAATAACAATTTCTTTTTCTGTAGAAGGAAAAACATTTTCCACTTAAGAATATTTATATTTATATAGTTTATGCCATTGTTTATATATTTAGAAAAAGCGGAGTACCAGAAGTATCAGAAAAAGCAGAGAAAAATCAGGGGAATTGCTTAATATATTTAATAATTTTCGTTAAATATTAATAGTAAATACTTGAAAAAATTCGTTATCGAAATTTTGCTATGTTCGGAGATATAAAGAAATACAAACATTGAAAGTTGAGTTAATTTAAATCAATTAATGAATTATAGATTCGAATATTTTAATTTCATTTACTTAAATTTGTCAGTCTAAATTAATTATATTCACTTTTATAAGAAACATCCTTAAGAATAGATTAATTACAAATTTAATGATATTTTTAGCTTCACGCAAAATCACTCATTCATAAATTCTTTCTAGGAAAGGAAATGAGTGTTCATGATGAAAATTTAAATTGAAGCAAATGTCGATACATTCTGAAAATAAAGCAAAAAATCATTAATTCATTTAACCGGTTCCAAGTCGAAGACAATGTTGGGTATCATTTAACACGCTATATTTTATTCTATTAATAGTTCAAGAAAATTTAGAAATGACATGTATTCATAGCATAAATCATAATATCTAATACGTTTTGTTATATATTTTCTTGAAATAAAGGCTATAAATGGAAGTTCTCCTACTATATTTTATTATATTTTTAAATGGAATTCTATTTTTATCTGCAGTATTGTACTGTAATGTTATGTTAAATCTTTGCATGCATATTCGTCATGTTATTCTGGAAGGTAATTATCGGATTTGGCACAAAATAGTTTGCCTATTTTTGTCATGAATGGATCATTTTATTATAATACAAACAAACCATAGATATTTTAATTTTCCTTCGATTTAAATTTGTTAGACTTTAATGTTCTAAAGAGGATTAAAATACTTACTTCTTAAAGCTCATATGTTGATTGTTGCAAGTCACCTCTTAGTATAAGAAGACAAATGCTGTTACTGCATTTAAAATAACATCATATCCTTAAAATTTTTCATAATTTTCAACATCATCTTTAACCTAATGCGATGACAAAAAAAATCATTAATTTCCAAATTTTTCACTAGAATACAGACTATATTATCGAATCTTAATTAAATAGAGTAAATCTGTCTTCTCAAGTAATAAACAGTTTCCCTCCTTTGAAAGACAATGTTTTCTATTTTGAAAATCCTTTTGAAATTTTCCCAAATTTCATACGACAGATACAATTTACCAGCAATTATATTCGTCAACATATTATATTAACGTAATTTTACTGCAGTTTTCACTGAGGCATCAAAAACTTCGACTGATACATGGTTTTATGTTGTAAAGTTCATCGTTCCTTTTCAATTTTTTACTTCGGAAATTACGTTGCACATTTGCGAATAAGTCATAAAAGATTAAATCATCGGTATTTATTAATGGGAGAATAAATTCCTAAAGTGACTTTGTAAGTGTTACCTATATGTTTTTCATTTTTTCTCTCAATGTTCATTCTTAAATCCTCAAAGATTGTAAAACTTTCAAATAACTTCTATTAATCTGTACAGAATGACTGACAAAGTCCCTTATGATCATTTTTTTTTCATTTTAAAAACCCATTAGATTTTATTCTTGAATTTAACCACAGTTTTGTACTTCTACTGTATTCCTTACACTTACTGACCTTTTAATATTTGATAATTTCTTTATCTTTTATCTGATTATAAACACTAATACTATTTTTTTAAAAAATATAATTTAATTTCCAGACTGGCGCAGTATGGTGAAAGAATAACTCTTACGCCAACATACAATAAATAAACGCGAAAATTCTATTGCTATTTAAAATCCCCTGAATTTTGAAAAACTCAATTCCCCCGCCCCACAAAAAATGTCCAATGATTGATATAATTAGGTACAGTATCATTTTAAACGATATAACTAGTTGCAATCATAAATGTAAGCCAAAAAAAAAAAAAAGAAAGAGAAGAATATCACAAAATTTCGACTAATTGGGCTTAGTGTAATTTTTTAATAAAGGAAAAATTTTGAAATTTGATATGGCCGAATCCCTTTGTAACCTATGCTATAGTACTTAAGATAATCTTTGTGCAAGACGCATAATTTTTAAAATAAATCCAAAATTAAGTATGAAAAATATCAGCAATACTAGAAAATAATAGAATGTTTATATATTAATTCATTGAGGAGTTTAAATCTTAGCTGAGAAAATTATATACAGTAAATAATGCAATATAAAAAATAACTCATAAGAAAGAAATATGGTTTATTCATGAAAAAATTGAAAGCCCAAGAAAGAAAATTTTAAATTTTACCTTCTATAATCTTTTCAATAGAATATAATTCTAAGTCTATAGGAGCCTTTTCCTGGTGTTTTTCATTGTTGCAGAAAAAAAAAATCTAAGATAAAGAAAAATATATGAGGATTTTATAAAGTGAATATAATATAAAGAATTTTTACAATCAAATGTTTTTGGTCAGTAATGTTTTACTGATTTCTTTAAACCATAATTAATAATAATTACGATAATGTATTATAATAAAATACGATATACAATGACATCCAATTGAATTTTTATGAGTTTCAGGCTTTAATTGCAATCGGAGGATTTGATTTCTGTGCATTATTTTTCACTAGTATTATTTCTTATGAGATTCTCATAAGATTTCTGATTAAATATATAAATCAAGCTAATTCCGGCATTCTATTTCGGCCATTACTATGCAACAACACAAAATAATAAAACAAAAATTTAATACCACTATTGAAATTGAATAAATTCAATGGATAAATTATAATTTTGCTAATTTCACACGACAATGAGTGTTAAACGTCATTTTAAGCGTTTCCAGTCACTTTTGAAAAAAGAAAAAATTAACAGGGATATTTGCACTTTGATTCAAACACTTTAAACGAAGAAATCAATGACATTCTATCTCATATCATAATGAGAAAAATCTCTTTCTCTCTCTTTTTATATATGTAACTGATATCAGTAGGTTTTTATATTTCTTTAATTTTTAAACTTAAAAATATTTATTTAGTAATCTAGAATTACGATTACCGAATAGCTGTTCAAAGATATTTTAATGGAAACATAAGAGGGATTTAAATCAAGGACAATCAAGATATTTTAATAATTCTGAACCAATATTTTAATGATTCAGAATTATTTAAATTCGCATTTAAGGTGTCCTAAAATACCAAATTTGCAATGAAAATATTCCAAAATAATATCTAATGTATGAAAAAAAAGATTAAATTGAAAAACACATTAATTTTAAATAGATTAAAAAATAGAATGAACAATTTTTATTTATAGTGCTGTTTATATTTCCATTTTTATATGTTAAAATCTATTAAAATGTTTTTAATTTCATTTTTAATTACCGTAGTTTTTAGTAAATTTTTACCGTAGTAAAAGATTTGGTTTTCAAATAACATTAGGAAATTGTTTTTTTTTAAATCAAAAATTGAATGACAAAAATTTATTACAAACAGGCTGACATTAACTAAAATTAAAGCCATTTTCAAATTGATTTATGTGAAAGATAAAGTGAAGAAATTCCAGAAAATTAAACAACTTATCTGAACTAGCTCCCCTTGCAAACCAAATCTTAGATAAATTTTGAAAAAAAGAATATTAAACAACAATATATCAGAATTATAGACACATTTTTATCTTAAATAAAAATGATATAATTCTCTATATTTCGCAATTGTTCAGAATATGATATTTATTAAAACTTAGTCTTTAAAGAGTTTAAAAATGTGACGTTAGTAAACAAAACATTATAATTGATTAAATCAAGATCTTCTTAATTGCTAGGTTGTTGTTTGGCTTAAAGGATTAGCTTATGGGACAATACTTCAGGAAATAATGTCGAATCGCTTGCTATTTCAAAACTGATTATGGAGATATACCTATTATTGTCAGGCATCGACTATTGGTCCTTTCCTTCTCCATAGCTACTGTTCCTACAGTTAAATATCCATATTTTTCTAAATAAAAAATTATTTCGCATTCAGTTTAAATATTTAGATTTTCCATAATTAATTATTATTCCAATGTGAAATGTCAGTTTATATAAGAGCTTTTTATTCTTTACTCTCACGTTTAATCTATCTATCACTATTCATCATTGCTTCTTTTATTGCGTGCATCCCATGAGACTATTTCATGTACCTCTGCATAGGTTGAGGAACGCCGTTTTAAATCAAAAGCACTTTAAGGGGCATTCTATCCACAGAAATTAAGCAGGTATCTCTGAAAGCATAATTAGCAGGTAATACGGCTCTGAAGTGGAGAAGAACGTGTTGTTAGAGGAAGATCCGTTGCATTTTCCCTCTGGCATGATTTAACACCCTGGGCAATGATCAGTGTTTGGACGAAATCTCTCCGTCCATGTGGGATCACTGCCAGCTAGGTGACAATGGCGGTTGGACAAAACTTGGGCACAGAGCCAGAACTTCTCTTGCTCATCTGAAATTCAAACAAGTCGCCACCTATTGTGGCTGTCAAATGCTACCAACTGAATGGATTACGTGTGGGAGGGGGTAGCGAAAGAGTGATGGAACACAGGCCGGGGGTATTCTATTTCAATATGAAGAGCCAGGGGTGGTGAGGGGTATTGGCAATACCGCCCAGCTTTCGGATGTGAGTGTACTTAAGCACCAAACAATGGCATTTCTGAAGTTTCCAAGCGGCATTGGGAAACAAAGGGTTGTGATCGCTTTACTTAAAGTTCCATTAACATCATCCTTGCGTCCCCCTTATCCCCCACCTATTTTTCGTTCGGCTTCCAGAGATTATTGGCATGTTCAGATCTTTGACAATAATGTTTCTGTTCAATACATGGGTTGGCATGTATTTTAAAAGTACTATTAGATGTTTGAATTTTTCGTTAAATCAATAAAGTATATAAATCTTTTAAATAAAATATTGCTGTCCATTAGATCTATCGTATTATGAGGAGAGATACAACACAATTTGTGCTTGATTTGATTTCGTAATTTAAATATGACTCTTTAAGTTGCATAATAAAAATAAAAATGTAATCATTTGTCTTTTTCTCATAACAATTTATTTCTTAATGTATTTGATATAATAAATTCTGGTATTGTATTTATATACAAGCTAAGCATTTCAGGGATTCATGAATGCAAATTTTGCTGCTTCAAAACTTTCAGTTTATGGATACATTAATTTTCATAGAAACAGAATGATTCACATTTAGGTGATTTCTCACTAGCTTCAAAGCTCACAAATAAAGTAAGTAGTATAATATTTATAGCATATGCTCTATGCCATACGGTGTGTATATGTAAAAGACAAAAATAAAAGTCTTGAACAGGCTTGCTCAATTACCAATGCATATCTGAAATCTTTAAATAGCATTTTTGGTGAGATTTTTCACATAAATGTGACAACCAATGAAATACATCCTGTGATATCAAATTAATTAATTTAAATTCAAATAATATCTATTTTTGAAATGTGCATAAATATAGTAAAAAGAAAAGTTGATTATAATAATGTTTGGAATATGCATTTTATCGAAAATCTTAATAAATACAGATTTTTTTTTCTTAATATATAAGTTTAGAATTCAAATATCTCAGAGCATACTTCCAATACTGCAAATTTTTGGCCGTTAGATTTTGCTATGCCTTTATAATAGATGCTAATAATTTATATATTTAAAATTTCCCATTCTTCATTCATCGCTTAAATATCATACATAACAAAACAAACGCATTTTTTATGTTCTTATTTTGATAGTTTGCAATTGGAAATTTCTCTAAACGTTGTCATTTTTTTATGATTTTTTTAAAAAGATTATTAATAAAAGAATTAAGTAAACGTTGATTAAAATTAAATGTTAGAATGGAAATTACAGAATATATAATTTTTTTATGAATATTTGTCCAAGGCATTATTTAATTAAAAATAATAATTGCAGAAGACTTTGTTCGTTCATACGTTACAACATGATTATTAAAAATTTTACTAAAAGAAAATTTGAAAAGTGCCATCGGGTTTTAAAAGTTTCCGTGCAATGTATATTGGTACAATTAAGGGACACCTTATTTCCTCTAATATGAACATACAAATAAAATGATGTTGATGTTGATGTTATATAAAAGAAAATTAAATTTTATATTTATTTTTGACAGTGAAATTATTATTGTAATTACATTCTATTTTATCACATCCATATAAAAACTATGCAAATTTTAACTGAACATTTCTATCCTTTCTCATCCATTAAAATTTAAATTTTGATACATTTTTGATAAATTATAATTATAGTATTTATTTATTTACTGTAGCGACATAGCCTATCTATAAAATATAAGACACCTATATTTATTAATATGTTTAATCCTAACAAGATTTTTTTTAAATAAAAGAAAGGGTATTTTCACCATTAAAAATAACTGGTATTCTCCACCTACTGCAGATACCCACTATAAGCATAGACTTCTTTATCTACATTTCTATTTGTCGTTTGACATCATAAATAAATTTTTATAATGTCTTTATCTTTTTTAAACTGACATAAATTAAAGAAATATGCAGTGTCTCCGCTATGAGTATTGTACTCAAAAGTAAAAGAAAATGATGGAAACTACCTACAGTAATTGTACTTCTACTAAGTATTCAACTGAATTCAAAGGAGCCATATCAATATACATTTGAACGAAATATCTTTTTAATAAACAAAACACAAAGCTAAAGAAACAGAATGAACTAAGAACATACGACTATCTGTATTTCTGATGATCTGGCAACTGGTTATCGAAGATATATCGTTTATAGAGATCGGTCACGAACGGTAAGGATCATTCATGAAATGCAACTACCACAAGGAATCCTTAATCTTTATACTAGTGATGATATGAACTTTTAACCCTGATTCAGAGAATATGGGAATTTTTTATGAATTAAAAATAATTTATGAATTAACAGTGAAATCAAAAAGACAACCACTTTTTAAAAAAAAATGCCATATTGCTGGATCTAGGTTGAAAATTCTACCATCCATTGTATAACAAAAATATTATGCTTTCAGATAATTTAATCATTTGTTTTGATAAGAAAGCTCCAAAACTTCTTGTTTATTTCCCGATTTTTGAGGAATTTTTAAAACAGGATTTTCTTTAATAGGCCAAGAATTTTTTTTTTTTTTCAAATTTTCACATTTAATGAAATTAGATTAGCACATGTCATTTATAAGTAACATTTTGAAACAAATATCCGTTACTTAAAACTTAAAATACAACATTAAGTATAAGTACAAGCTGTATTCAGATATTCAGAGTACTTTATAGAGATGAACATTTAAATCGTCAATCTTATGCCTCAGAGACTAGTAGGGATAACAGATAGGAATTATTAACAATTCAGATTTCATAATTAATATTTTCTCTTTATATTCTTTTAGTGAGATGTTGCTCCTCATTTATACGTACTGTCATTTAATACACTGGATAAACTGCATCCATCAAGAAAACATAAACGAATTTAAAATTTAAAGCTATTATCCTTGAATAAAAGAAAGTAATGGCTTTCTCCTTAGCGCATTTTAATTGTACACCAAAAATTATCTAATCATTAAAATTTATCAAAAAAACATCCCTCAATTATTTCGAAGCCATTTGAAAGATTCCATTGTTAGAAATCCCCAACAAAAATGCGAAATGTTGGATGAAAATATTATTTTTATCTTGAAAAATAATAAATTTCCACACCTCTCAGTCACGATGGCGATTATTTATAAAGAGTACTTAGAAAATCTTTAATTAGTTGTTTCTGTAATTAAGGACAATAGATTCCTGAGCGCAAGTTCAAGAGTAAAAATTAAACAACAAGTATAACAAAAAAAATCGAAGCGCAACAAAGATTTTTCTTCGATTATTTTATTCATGATGAGAGAAGGAACTGTTGGGATGTTAATTATGATCTTTCGATCATGGAAAATAACAAAGATATGCAGTTCCACGGCTCTTGCACGAGAATCTTAATTAGTCGGACTGACGTGGTATTGAGCAGATATGCAAGGTTTTTGTTATTTGTCCTGTTTATAGTTGGGTCATCGTTAAGATTGCAGATGAAGTTACTTCTTTGTCCCAAAACAAAAAAGAAGGAGATATCCATAAGCAACAGCAGGCTATTCAGTTTTGTTTACGTTTTGATTAATTGATTGTTATTCAGTGGATCACGTAACGTAGTCTGCATTTCTTTTAATTGTGACGCAAGGATCTTTCGGTGCTAGATTCTCCATTGCTTTGTTTGGATCTTAGTTTATAATACACTGCTTTCTTACAGAAAATCCTAAGAATTTAAAAATAGCCGAAGTTTAAAACCAATAATTAACACCTCATTTAATTTCGGAATTTTCTCAGTAAGAAATACTATATCCTTTGTTATTTTTAAATGAAATAAAGAAAACATTTAATTGAATTCAATTATAGAAAATGAAAGGACCTGCAAGAACTTAAAATTAGAAATCATTTCCATGAACTGAATTTTAGAGAATTTCTCTTTTGTCATATTTTAATTGTCAATGTAACGAGTCTAATAATTTTCTCCAAAATAATGTGGCTGATCTTCTTAACATAATATCATGAATAATATGCAAAAAACTGTTAAAACATGTAAATAGAGATTTTTCTAGAAATGTAGAATTTCAGGAATTTCAAAACTTGACTGACCTTTTCAATTTAAAGATTGAATTGCAAGCCATTCATAATAACGACTTTATGGATGATAGTGTATATCTTAAAGTGAAGATAATTATTTCTATCAGATTTCTAACATTGTTTTGTTCAAATAGATGTTTCCCCATTTTGTTCAAATAGATGTTTTTTTAAATTTTATTTTCTGATGGGAAAGTAAATTTTTCTTCCTAGAAAATCCAACTAAATTATTTTTTACTGGCCTTTGCATATTATTGAAACATTTTTTTTCGTTTTAAATAATAAATAATGCGTGCACGCAGTACATTTTTTTCATGTAAGATTTTTTTTTTTTTTTTTTTTTTTTTTTTACGAATGCAAAAAATATAAATTTATATGTTTAAGAATTTATATAATAAATTTAGAAAATTAATATGCAAAAATTTATGGATCCATTATTATTTTGAAATAGTAGAAGTGAAATTTTGAAATTTTTGTGATTCATGGCTATTTTTTTCTTTAAAAACTACATTTTATTTTATGCCGGTTAATATGAAATAATAAGCAGAAATAATAATTTGTGTATTCAAATTAATTTCATGCTTGTCTCGGCAAAAAAAAAAAAAAAAAGGCAGGCATTTTTTTAGGTGGATTGTACGAAAAAAATGAGTTTAAATGGGAAAGTTTCGATTAAAAATCCAAATAATCAAAACCAATAAATTAGGTCAAATTAAAGCGTTGAAGAATTATTCATAGGAAGTAGAACTTTAGATGTAAAGAGTTTTTTTTTGTTCAAGCAAAATTTCTGAATACAGGAGCTTAGCCAATTGTTGTTGATAAGTAATTGCATACTTTGAAGTATACATCTAACCTCTCAGAATGTACTATTATTATTGCTCAGATATAATTTAAAGTAACACGATGAAAATAATATGGTATCCTTTTGTGGTAAAATATAGTTCATCAAAGTTGATTCGGAAAACCAAATTAATCTTAATACTATATATCTTTCTCTTAACAAAATGTTTTAATTTCAAAAATTGAAAATGTGGTTTTAATAATGAATAAAAGTTAATTTAGTCAGTTCATGCAATTTGAAATAATTTAAACTTAATTTAAGTAAAGAATGCATTTATAATTTCTTATTATTATTAGAAATGCATAATTATATGGTTAGCGGTTGAATTGAGCCAAAATAATCATATCGTTATTTCTAGGGGTTGGTGTACGGAACAAGCTGGGGAAGTAACTCTCTTGTCCATATTTAGACAGCCACAGAATAATTTCAAATTGAAGTCATAAACTTCCAGATTATAAAATAAGATTATATAATCATGTATAATTCACATTTTACGTCCATTTCTATTAGATAATCAATCATTTTAACAAACTAATTGTTAAAGAATATAATTAATCTGTTACTTTATATTTGACAGGAAAAAAAAGTGAAATAAAGAAAATAAATTAAACAATAATTATTTTAAGTAATCGATTAAATTTACAATTTTAAATTCAGAAACAAAACTTTAAATTACTTTTGGGAAGCTTAGAAGTCATTTATACAGATTTACACAACATTTGTTGGAAAAAAAGTATTTTAACATAAGATAAAATATAAAATAAATAGAGCGCAAAATAATTTGTGGTAAGAGTGTTCTTCAACCTAAAGAATCTTCGCACATCCCCAAAAGAGATTTAATTTTTCGTACCAAAGTACCATTCAGCCTTGATAACGAATCTTTTCTTAAGACATCAACCGAATCCGACGTAACTGATTGCACATATCAGCGAAATTTCCTCCAAACTGGAATTCCTTTTCCCATTCGGAATCGCACAGCATCAATCTCTATATCCAGCATAAATTTCCGTATCGCATGAAACCGACTCCATATCTTGAATCTAATCGATCTCCCTTCGCACGAGGACACATTAAAGCAAAGCAAGTCGTTAGTTCCCCTAAATGAGTCGGACCGAGAAAATATCCAAGATTCAATTTATTTCAATAGTCCCGAGTCGAAGGCGGACCCGCAGCAAATAAGTGGAGAAAAAAAAAGTCAAAAAAAGGATAGAGAGAACGGAGACGAATCGCCTTATTACTTGACTTTGAAGGTAAATCATTTCAATCAGGTGCTGCGAAGCGTAATGAGTCAAGTCAAAGTACTGGATTTTTCCAAGCATGTTTTCATTTGAAAGTGAAACATAAGAGAAGTGGTTTGGAGGTGTTTAAATAAATTGATAGATACAAGCATCAAGTTGGAGCATGAAATTTCGTTTTGTGTTTGAGCAATGAATAATATTTAACTATGTTTTAGAAGATTTTATACATTTAAGAGAACATTTAAACAATTAGTAGACTTATGAGATAATGCAAGATGATATTCAATGATTTGAAAATAAATAATGTTTATATTTACATGGCGTTTATTAGATTTTTCATTAAAGCTGTATATGACACTGCAGACTGAACGCATGCAGAGTTGAAAATGTTAATAAATAAGTATATTTTCTCTAAAATTATTAAGAAAAGCTACATTCGGATTTAATGAAAACAATTTAGTACTGGAAAAAATTGCATTGAAATGTTGTCATTTAAAAGTTTAATATTCTGATACAAAACCAATTTATAAACATAATCTAATAAATATCTTTAAATACTTTACGAAAATAGCAGAAAATTCAAAATATGAAATGTACATATTTTAGTATTATATGCAATGCAGATGATTAATATAAATACTTTTCCAAATAAAATATTAATACCTAGAAAAATAAATCTAATACATGCATATTAAAATGAATTTTGAAAAAGTGTATTCTTTTAGATATATTACTGTAGTGTATTATATTTATATCTACAATTTTACCATTGCTATATATAATTAATCATGAATGCTTATTTTCGCTATGCCCACATACACACGTATATAATATGCCTACTAAAGTCTCTTTCCGCCCTCATAACTTCGGAACAGTTTATGCTATATTCATAAAAGTGCTGTTTACACATAGTAAAATAGCCATGCGCTACTGAATGAAACCGCCTATAGCGACACATAGTGGAAAACGGCGGATATAGTATTCTTATCTCGAAAATAGAATGAGATAGCGAAAAAATTTATTTACAAATATATATATATATATATATATATATATATATATATATATATATATATATATATATATATATATTACAAAAGCATGTAGTAACAATCGTATTATGCACACAAAATTGTTAAAATTTAAAGGTACATTATTCTAAATATAGCATTTATTATGGATTATGATTATTTGTTTAGAAAATTTGATAAATTACACTAACTAATTTTAAAAAGAAACATTAAAATAACCCGATTTTATTTGCATAAAGTCGAGATGAAAAATATTTATCTTCGCTAATTATCGCAAATTTCACTATTATTTGTGCACTATGATATTATTGTCAATATCACAAATATCTGTAAGAAGTGTGATACTGATGCAGATAATTTTTTTTTGTTGCAGTGATGATGGAATCTCTTAATAAATTTATGAACTCGAATTATAGCTTTAAAATCGATAATGATATAGATAATTTAATTATTAATTTTAGGATAAATTTCTCCAAAAACTCACTCCATTTCCAATGAAAAAAAAATGTATTGAATGGCGCACTTACCCTCAAGCTTGAAATCCTAAAATAAAAGGACTTTAAAATGGCGTGGTTTACATAAATAGTTCCGAAACGTGAAATTTCAGGAAAATGTGTTCTCATTGTTTGAGGAGACTTTCAAAATTCATCGGTATGGTTTATTAATCGCCGATGGTAAAGCTTACAACAATGAAATATTGAGAAGCAAGAGAAAACTAAATTTCACATGACAGTCAAGTTAAAGTACAGTTGTCCTTGAATTTTACAAGGAGTATAATTATGTTTGAAATTTAAAAAAAAGTGTGAGAAAGAATTTTATATATTATATATGTATAGTGCGAGGAAGAGTGTGTATTTATATGTATAGTGAGTAATAAATTCTGGATAGAATATTATGGGATATTTCTCAAAACGCGTGAACATATTTTAATGATGTTAAAAATGTGTCGTTTCTCTGTGTAATATCTGAAGAATTTCTAGGTTAAAACTAAGAAATATATCACAAGCTATATGCAGAAAAAAATATTAAAATTATACCTCAGAAAACTATCGAAAAATAATAACTATTTTTTACGATTTTGATTTCTGTAATGTCTCGGTATTATAATTTAAGATTTTTTATTTTGTTTTATTTATGTGTATATAAATTTCTAAAATATTTTTCTGTCTATCTATCTTTTTTATTCATTATATGCCAGAAGAATACATACTTACATTTTATGAGTTCAAGATGGGAATATTCTTCTAAAACATTTACTCGGTATTTCTTCGAAACTAGTAATTTTTATATGATTCAGCAGATCAATTTTAGACATTTAATGTTACAATAATTAAGGCCGATAACTCTGGGAAATAACAAAAGCCAGCACGACTCAAACTTTAAAATAGAAATTACCTCGCTCTCTTTCTATATATATACCTATAAGAAGAATTTCTACTGAATTTAATATTTTATATTAGCAAGAGATAAAAAGCCTATGCATCTGAATAATTTCTCCTTTTATCTTGTTCTTAAGAAGTCTTTTTTATTGTAAATAAATAAATAAATAATAAACTACATTTTTCAGAAATTCCTATGATGCCTGTAATTTATTATTTTAACATGCTGCATTGCTATACTGAATTTTCTTTTGGCCTATTTGCTCGGTACAAGGAGAAAAATATTTTGAAACAAATGTTTGAACAACTGATAACAGTGGGTCCATTCCATTTTGTTATATATTACTCCCTAAAACCCAGACGCACAATTTTACTTTGATCCACAACATTACCTTCGCCTACTTCCACGCTGTGAAAAGCGTGATAGATTCATATTACACCGAGTAAACCCGGAAGTAATATTAGATTCAACCACACACGCCAAGTTTTTATTTACCTCGTTTCTTTCAAGTATTTTTTAACCCCAACTTTTCCACGAGATCCTTCTTTCTGCTCGATGTTGTGGCATCGTATTAATCTTGTCAACATCCTGAGCATCCTCCCCTAATGTCCAGAAAACCCAAGTGCAATGCTTTTCCCAGGGAGAAAGGTAGCGGCATAAATACAAGAATGAGCTTGAGAAATACTCAGGAAGCCATTACAGAGGTTTATAAAATTGAGTACAGAAGTTTTCTACGGCCTCGGTGGAGGCCAGATGGAAGAAGGGGGATGGGGTGGAAGTAAAGTTACGCCGTGTCCAAACAATTTATCACGGGCTGCAAGAGCAGGGGGTGGTGCTATGTAGCTTTGTCGCGGATGAAGTATTGCTGGGAATTCTAAGGAGAGAGTGAAGAGAACGGGCGGATAGAAATCGACTTGGGTTTTGCTTCTGTCTGTGTTCTCCAAATTTATTATTTCATAGAGATTGCGTCTATAATAATTCATCATAGGATCACCTTTCCCCCCTCCAGGCGAAGTTATCTTTGCACGATAGATGACCGATATTAATTTTTGTGAGCGCTGCGGTGTGTACGTGTTCTTTATAGTCACTTTCAGTTTGTAAGAAACAGAATTTAGAGAACTGTGCTGCTAAATCGAAATTTACGGCTTTATAAGAAATGGCACTTTGTATATTTTTCTTTATATTTGAACCTATTGGTTAGCGGTTGGAAGAAATGGTCAAAAGTTAAGATTTTATTTGAGAGAACAGTAGAAATCATAAGGATAAACGATGGAATGTGGCAGACAAAATAATATGTTATCAGTATTAAATTTTTATATGTCTTAAAAAAGGAAGATATCTTATT
Source organism: Argiope bruennichi (assembly GCF_947563725.1). Taxonomy (NCBI): domain Eukaryota; kingdom Metazoa; phylum Arthropoda; class Arachnida; order Araneae; family Araneidae; genus Argiope; species Argiope bruennichi. Next base: position 44,408,910 of record NC_079151.1, read on the forward strand.
TTTAGTAAAATTGATCAACAAATAAATGTAATAAAATAGTTTTAACGACTTAAAATAGGTTGAATGATCAATTTCTTTCATTTTTTTTATTTTGAAATACTCTCATTTAATATATAGATATTTAAATAAGCACGATATAGGGAGTAACTATACCTCCCTTATTCGTTCAATACTCACCGATTGACTCACATGAATTAGTATCTGGTTCTTTTTCTTAAGTAAATGGTTGAAAATAATTTCTCATAACGAACGGTTTTTATTATATTCGGCTTCATGCTGTAAATAAATAGTTTATATACTTTCAAAGAAATCATTATCTTAAAATCATCTTTATATCTATCTAGAATATATTATGCTATTTATCTCATTATAAATCTCAAGTATTATCTTACAACAATTAATATGTTTTTAAAGGAATATTTGTGTTTAAAATAAATATGGTAACAAAATAAGAATTTCCTGCGCAAAATAAGTAATTAAAATATTTTCTGCAAAATGAAATTGTATGCTATAACATTAAGCTTTCGCAAACAAGAGATTTTCGGAAGAACTTTCTTTAAAATGTCTTGAATATTTTGTAATTATTTTCCTTAATTCTATAATCAGATCACTTAAGAGGATACAAACACTTTTTTTAAAAGATGAGATACATAAAAATAATAAAATGCATTACAACCATTATCCAAAGTATATGTCTGCTTTATTATACGATTTCTTTGTCTCTAATTATATAATAATAAAACATAATATAACCTAATAAAAAAATGAGTATTCTTTTGATAAAGACAGGCACTCCAAAAGTATGGGCGTTAAACCCATATGATCAACATAACTAAAATAAAGAATAAAATTTAAATAAATGTAAAAAAATTAATCATTAATTCTGAATCCGATTTGAAGACTTTCTCAAGGGTCACCTTGAGGCAGGGATTCAAACGAGGGATTTTTTCGGTGAGGGGTCTGACTTTGTCCAACAATATTGTCCTTCGTTTGCAAACTTTAAAAATATTTTTGGAATTATCTTTTTGGATTTGAACCTGAAATTCCAGGCTTTTGAGTTTAAGGAGATATTTCTTCAATGTATTAAATAAAATGAACTATGCAAGGGTCTAATAAAGAATTTATCATAGCGAGTGGCCTGTCGCGCGCTTCACCAAGGGGTACTGTGGATAGCTTTGTGTCAGGAGATCCACGGATATAAAGTAACTGATACACTTGTTTTGTTCGAAAAATCTTCAAAATTAAAATAAAATTTCGAGTCTGCGGAAAAAAAAGTGTAAGACCTTTCTATTAACTGGTAAAGAAGAAATTAATAATAAAATTTCAAACTTAGAAATATTCTGTAAAAATAAAACCCTTATTTAGCTCATAAGTAGTATAGAATGTAATTTGAATTATATATATCAAACGAACACCGAACTTAATTTAAGAATTAATAACTATAGATCAGCGATTAAAAACTTTAAAAAGTGAGACTTCTGACCACGAAATATCATACTTTCAATGCCAAAATTTTAATAATATTAATATCTACATTCTGGAAGATAATATTATTGACTTAAATAAAAGATTAGACTTAGAAAATATTTATATTTGTAACTTAGAAACTTTGTTTCCTTATGAACTTAATAGTAAGTTAAATGGGGAGGGATACAGGGATTTAAATAATGTCTGTATTGATATCAACGTTTTTAAAGATTTTCTAGATAAGCAAATCTATAGGAAAAGATTTAAAAGAGGTAAAGGTAGAGGCGGCAATTATCATATTATATTTGAGTAATTTCAGAATTATTGCAATCTGGGTCATAATAGTGAAAGCATTCACAAAATTAGGAAATATTTCTTTGGTCTTAGAAAAAAATTAAATTAAATGGTTTATGAATAATAGATTTGGAGATTTGAAGTTTAAAAATTATATCACTAAATTTATCATTCTTGATCTAATTAAATTTAAGCTTAATATTGGAAAAAACGATTTACTATTTAATAATAAAAATAATTTAAACAAAGAATTCAACACTCTACAGGACAGATCATTATATCAAATTTGGCACATATATACTTTGGAAAATGTGGATATGCACCTTGATGCTATTCTTAAAAATTAATAGGAATTTTTAAATAAAATATTAAGATAAATTTTTAAGCTTACTTTCATAGTAACTTAAAATAATATTACAGTACCAACCCGATTTCTACATGGTTTTCAAATTCAAACAATATCTTCATAATGATACTAATCTAATAGTTCTGCAAATCTTTCCTGAAGTTTGGCAATATTTAAAAAATATGCTCTACTTAATTTTCAATGATAGATTGCATTATTGTACTGAAATTCACTTTTCACTTATATTTAATTTTGGAAATTTCTTTCATAATTTAAATTTGGAGAAGAAAAATTATATTTCATATGTGTGTGGTTTTCATTAGGAATAATAAACTGAAATTACAATACCGTGAAAGTTAGATCAAAGATTAACTGGAAATTATGTTTTAACACTCATTGATGATGGTGAAAATTGACTCTATTGGGATGGTTCATAAAACACACTAAGGAGAATAGGCGTTAGTCTTTTATAATCGTTTACTCTTAATTTTTTTTTCTGGAAGGGTCATGAATATTCAGTTATATGCAAGACATTTCACTGAAAGTAAACACAGCATATATTAGCCAAAAGCGGCGAATAATTAAGAATCCAAAGAATTCGTATATTTCTCATCAATTTATAATAAAAATTAATTCTTTGTATATTTAGGGAATCTTTTATTCCCTTATTATTTTGATGAAAAATTCAAATTTTTTGCATTTATATTTTTTTTACTTATGTATTCGTATAAAAATATATTGTCTTCATTTAATTATGAGTTTTTATATTTGAAAGTTACTGTAATGAATCGCGTATCTCTTTAGATCTATTATAAGCTATTGCTAAACTTATTATCTCCGTCACTGTGTATCTTTTACGAATAAACTCTTAGTTGAGTAAAGTATGTTTGATTCCTGGTCTTTATTTTATACACTCCGGATATTTATTGAGTTTCTTTGTCGTTATCGTAATTCAACTCCTGTGTACACGACGTCTTCTCGTTGAGTTCCTACTTCCGGCATCTTCTATCATGCTTGATTTCTTTCGTCTGGTAAAATATTTACCATCATAATAAAGATCGTCATCGTGAATTATCCAAAATTCCATTCATAACAGCTTTTTGGCGCACTTAGACTGACAGAGAAAAACGAAAAAATGGCCGAAAGGCTTTGATTTTATTTTATGTTCGAGACCTTTTATTAATTAACCTGCAGTATTCCTCTAATGAGATATAAATCACCAAAATGCAATTAATGGACGAAATGAAATAAATAATTTCGTTAATGTTCCAAGGAAAATCATTATCAAGGAATCTTTTGCGAGGAATTTTGTTGTAGAAATAAGCATCGACATTCCTTCCTGATGGGCTGTCATATCCTGATATTTTCTTTTAGTGAAGTACAACGAGGATATCTTTGGTTTTCCCGATACGCCCGGAATAAACCCATCTTTTCACCCCTCAACCTTACTTTTTTTTTATCTCTCTTTTTTTGTTCTTCTGCAGATGAGAAGCCATTTCCCTGCTGAAATCTCCTCTTGGACGTAATCTGTGCAACTCAAAGCATTACTTGACTTTGTTTTTATCCGCGCTGGTTCCTGCGATGTAGTGTCATGTCAACAGCATGGCTTCTTTCTCGTGGAGGGTTTGGGAAAAGTTATTATCTCTGTTAAGTACGTTGTTACTCGTTTCGTTGGCGTCCTTTTGATGTCAGCCTTATAAGATGAATCGAATCAGATTAGGGGCACGGACGGATGAAGGTTTAGTAGGCAAAACTGTTAGCATTACGGGCACTAATGGATGGATACGAAACAATGTCTGCTGACGTCAGCCTAAAGAGTCCTTCATCTGAAAATGATGGATCAGTGTCCTCAGCTAAGGGCAGTTTTTTTTTATTCTCTTGGAGCCATTTACAGCAGCATTAAGTAGGTTAGAATAAATAAAAATCTGCTTACTTTCTGCAGAAGGAACTAATGAATAGTTTAGTATTTTTGCCATTATGTTGATTACAATTTCGTACATTTTATATACGAAATTATTATCATTTATATTCAGATATTACAAACATATTACAAATTGTATTATATGTTATTCAGATATTACAAACTGAAGATCTTATATTTAAATGTAATTTACTTATTAATAAAATATATTTTAAAGCCATTATAATAATTATATGAATGAACAAATGTTGACAAAGTATCGGGTTCCATTTTTAAGGCAAACGCTCTGATTATTGCCTTGATATTCATAAACTATAATTCATCAAGTTCCCTAATTAATTTAAACGTCATCTTGATTTTATATAAAAGAGTAAGAGAGACAAGTGTTAGTTGTAACACTTTTTAAATATACAACTTTTCTAATTAATGATTAATTTTTAATGAACGCACAATTTAAGAAAGACACATTTCCTCTAAAAAGGCTTCATTCAATATTTGATAAAAATTTAGAATGTGTTATATAGTCTATGTACCCAAATCCGTCCATTTAGCTATAATCATTTTTAAACTAAATGAACCGCCAAAATTCCAAAAATTTGTTTTTTGGGCTAAGAGATCGAAACTTGAAGATCCTTAAAATCTAGAATTGAAATGTTTTCAGGATTAATATACATTTTCTTCGGATATGTTATCTGAGAAAGTAAAATTTCAAGCACTTTTTGATTTTTTTAAAACTATACAAATGATATTACGTTCCTATTCCCGTTATTTAGAGAGATAATACCCAGTTGATAGCATTGTAATTATAAATTAACTATGCCCTTCCTAATAGAACGCTCTTATTAAAAATAGCCAACATTACCATCATTTTCAAATAAAAACTCTTCTATTTATTCTTAATTTTTGGAGACGCTAGCATTCATATTTATGTTTTTTTTAAACGAACATATTTCCTATAGTCAAATTTTATCTTAAAATTGCATCTTTCCATTTCATATTTTTTTATCCATCCTGAAAGTGTTTGCTATCAGTTATTTTAATTTCATATCATTTTCAAAACTAACAAATAGCTATATGTTTTTCTGTTTGTTGAGTATCATATTAAAATAAATACATACTAATAATTTTATTTTATCCTGGTGAAGTGAATAAATGATTTGTATATTATAACAACTATGACACACTATGGACCTTAAATAAAATCATTAAAATAAAAAAAAGATTCATTTCAAATATATTTATCTTTAAAAAATCGATTATACACGATGTCTTATGCATTCTAATAAATGACATATAGAACTCGCATGGAGAATAATAATTTAAAAAAAAACACTATAAAAGGTGTTTGTAAATTTTTTAAAAAGTGTATTTTTGAAGAAGAATCTTGAAATATGTGTGGGCTATTCCAATTCTTCATAAAGTTACTAAAACTTGTACTTTCACCAGTAATAAAATCTAAGTATGTATCATTGAGTGCCTAAAAAAATAGATGGGTAAGTCGGTTTGCTGGTTGATAAAAAGACGCGTGCTTTGCTTTTACAGACAAAATAATTTTTAGATGTTTATTGATGCAGCACCTGAAACGAAAATAAATATAAAATATGTCACTCCATTTTGGGTGGCGTTTTTTTTAAATGTTATAAAAATACTTTTGAATCATTGCACAAAATGTATTAAAACGCATATAAAACCAAAATATACCAATTAAATCGAAAAGCTGAAAAATAATAGGAAAAATAGGATTTTAAGCATAATAGAGCTATTGGATCTTCACCAAGCGATACTGCCATGGACAACTACTGCTGCAATTATAACTATATCTTGTAAAAGCTGTCAAAGTCTGAGTTTTGTTTTAATACAGTTGTGCGTTCATTCATTCCTAGGTACTGCTCTTTTCTTTGATCTGTTTAATTTTATTCTGGCCTTCAACTATATTCTTTAAAATCATTGTTGTCGTTTTAAATTAATCTTTTGTCCACTTTTATTTTATTCTTGACTTTCATTGATTCGAACTTCAGATTGTGCAAAAAGTATCAAGCAAAAACCTCTAGTTAAGAAGTTTAACAAAAATTTGTTCGAATTCTTAAAGTAACCTTCAAAATATTAATTAGTTCCTAAACTAACAAAGTGGCTGAATTTCTATCTAATTTTTAAACATTGGCAAAGAAATAATTTGAACTTCAATATACTTTTGAATTGTGAAGCATTAAAGTAGCGTAAAATCTTTCTAAATGAACAAATTTCTTATTCTGTTGTTATGAAACAGCAGAACATTTTGAGAAAATATTATATTAAATTTGGGCAATAAATATTCGTTAGTTAGAACTTATAAGATTTTTCAAAAAAAAAAAAAAAAAAAAATGCCAAAATTCAGAATTTGGGAATAAATGATGTAAAATATTCTTAAAGCATGTATTTGGTAAAAATAAAGAATATAAAAATATAAACAATGTAATTTCTCAAAAAATAAATTGAAAAATAAAATTCAACAAGTTTTACAAAGAAATTTGTTTAGAAATTAATCAGAATTAATAAAAAAATACATGATATTTTTCCAAAAATTCGCATTTCTACCGTAATCATCTTATTTAACATAAAAAAAAGCTAAAATTGGAAAGAAAACAGAAGGAAGATATGCAAGGGAAAATTTTACCAAAATATTTACAAAAAAATTATAATAAAACACACTTCGGCAAATCCTATGCAATATTCTGTATTTCAGTTGTCAGTAAAGTGTAACAATGTGGCAATTCCATTCTCCGTAACAAGTTGACCCTTGCTGCCAAGCGTATGGCATTTTGTACATGGTAAGTTATTAAACTTCGGTAATTAAACTACAAACTGCACAGAGGAAAGTATACTATTTTGAAATATTTTCTCCTCCTCCAAAAGTCGTTACATTTAAAGTTCTAGCAAAACAACACCTGCAAAGGCGTCCTCATCAAAATCTTAAGTATCCCGGAGTCAACGACTATTCTCCTGATTACGTCAACAACATTCCGGCAATTATTAATGGTCGCATTATGAAGTCGTAAGCAGGAATGTTGCACTCCGAAATTAATAGTGTGAAGCTTGCCGCAGCGCGTTTAACGATGTTCATGAAATCCGAGCTGCTCTTAACCTTGTTCCATCATAACTGTTTATCTTCGTGGAGGGCGTTACGTTGTGTCTGGGAGCACTCCCCACCTCAAGATGCTCCGAGCTTAAGGCTCTGCCGAAGAGATGGCTTTAAGAAATTGGACAATAAAATAAGCTTAAGTGCCTTTATTGTAGCTGAGATTGGATTTTTCTGTATCTTGATACAGGTGCCGTAGAAATGGTTTTATACATTTCTTATGAAATTGTTGTTATGGTCACTTTTTTGTTAAAGGACTTGCTTAGATGGTTCAGTGGAGTAATACATAAACAATCATGATTTTTTTCCCCATTTCTTGATCACAATATATTCTATATATACAATTTAAAGTCAATTTTTTTCAAAATAATCCATTTATACTTAAATTGCTAAAAAAAACTTGTAATTGAAATAAGTAATATAGCTATAATTAGATTTATGTTTATTCAACATTCAAAATAATGGGATTAAAATTTATCTCTATATGTATGAAATTTATTTAAAATATAATATCATGATTACTTTTCTCTTGTTAGTATTTTGCAGATTTGTAATCGTAATCATTTCAATGAAGGTGCTTATTTCTCTTAATTTAGAATCGATTTTATCTCCAAAATGTACAATGAAATTAATTTTGGTTTATTTCATATTCGGCGGCATAAAAATTACAAGAAATTAAAATTTTGAATTTTCAACTAATAGTTTTTATTTATAAAAAAATGCATGTCAAATAACTAAAGATATTTATTACATATTCCGGTTCGAGACATATATTAATATTGCATAAATAAACACAGAACACCTAATTAGAAGTCAACCATCTAACTCTCCGACCCGCCCTAAGGCACACGGATTTAAACCATAAAAACTGAATGACCGGACCGCCGCAACAGCAATTGGCGGGAACTGTGGTTGAGTCCTAAGGGCCGTCACCGGCCACGGTACATCCCTCCCCGAAAGAAGTACTTCCCGTCATCGATGGGAGGAGCCAGATCCCCCACCTATTAGTGTACCCTCCAGGGTGGCGAGATCCAACCACCATGCCGGAAGCATCTCATCCTCATTTCGAGGTGCCCCCCCGATGGACTACACCTAATTAGAATTCCGATTAGCTTAATTCCAATTATGCTGAAGATGACAAACAACATTTCTTGCTGTGTTAAAATGTACCGTATTAAATTTTGTCTGCAAAGCAATATATATATATATATATATATATATATATATATATCTTCATTTATTTCCAAATCTTATATTTGTTCTCGTGTATGATGCATAGAAAACGTATTGATCGTCAAAAATTCCTGATTATGACGAAAGTCAATGTTTCGAACCTTCGCGAGACTAGAAAAACGAATTTTTTTGGCATTATGTCAGACAGCCTGTAAACAAGTTAACTCAAAATTGCTTTTTGACCCAGACTCCTGAGTTTAGGTATATGCAATTAAAACCAAATTCACAGATATATTCAAATTTTGTAGTAAATCCGTCAAATGGTTGATCGTTTGCTGGTTTGCACTTTCGAATATATATACATGCAATTAGTCATAAACGTAATAGCTTAAATCATTGAAATTCGGTGGATTATCTTAACCAAATCGTGTCACATTTTGACATCTAAAAGGTGTCCAATATATATTTGGGTACCTTCAATGCATGTAAAGTTGATCTAATTCAATAAAAATGCCAGGAATGCATCAAAGATGTATGTTTCATAACTATCGTTCACCAATGCCATAAAATTTATTCCCAGCCTTATCCGAAGTCCACAATTTTGTGCGGTAGGAGGAAGATAATAACTTTATTGATTAGTATTGATATTTCGGGGGAAACATTTTCCTGGTTATGATATAAAGGGTAATTCAATGTTCCAAAAGGGTAAATCAAAGGGTATTAAAAATTTAAATTGATATTATAAAAATAATTATATAATTCTTTTATATATTAAATGTTAAAAAAATATTTTTTCATAAAAATTGAATCCCCATTAATCAGAAATCGTATGAATTAGCAGAAAAAAAAATCATATGAGAATGTGTAGTTCTTTCAAGGATTGTACGTCGAAGAAATTGATATAGAAAAATATTACTATTATAAAGTACTTCTTCTAAATAATTGGCATTTTTAATGTTAAATTAATCAAAAATTAGTTTAAAAAGAAATCATTAGTAACTTATATACAATCAGATCAAATATTTTATTTTTATTTTTAACCATGTATAATTTGTTATTTTTTTAAACATCTTCCTGAGTTTATATCGACTTTAATAATACTGCAAATAGAAACATAACTAATATTTAGAATTTTGAGCAATTACGGTGCAAAATAATCGATATACATTCGAAGCATATTAAAAATAACTAATATTCTTAAAACACGAAAGAAAATCTGTAAAAAAACTGTCTATTAAAGAGATTATATGCTGCCTATTCTTGTAGGTAATGATTAACGAAATTGATCCAGATTTTTTTTTATGCCACATACTTAGTAATGACGTAGGCGGAGCTTAGCAAAAGATTTTTCTGACTCTGAAACTTTTTCTTTTCAGAAGTAGTCATGAATGATTTATTATATTTCTCTGTGCATACTGGTGCAAGAAAATAGTTAAACTATTATCCATCGGTGAAGCTTAATTACGTATGTATTTTTAGACTTTATATATATATAATAGAACAATGCATGTATCTAATTTATATCTAATTTTTTCTTGAATAATCATTGTTTCATGGTTATAATAAGAAAGTAATTTCGGAATTCACTTCTTCCTTGAAAATCCGGATTGCAATATTTCTTTAAATAAATTATTTCAAAATATTATTCGAGTTTTATATAGAAACAGATGATTGTATGCATGCACTAAACATAATTTGTCGATATATACACATTTTTTTTTGAATTCATTATCATGTGAGAACATGGTGTTAATTCGGTTCTGAGTTTTTGAAACCTCAAAAAACATTATAAGAAAATTGGCGATTTATCACTTTTGAGGCAGTGATTTTTCGCTTTTAGGGTGATATGATAAAGAATATTGGAGGGGGGGGGGGTGTAGGATAATATGATGAAGAAAATGATAAAGTAGATTGTCACATTTAGAGACTTATCGCCAGCAAAATGTTACGTTTTTGCACGATAACCATGTGCCCAGCTCTCCGGTCTGGCCAATAAAGGGCAGAATCGTAAAAAGTAATCGCACGAAGAAGCACAGAGAAGAAAATGGAACTGAACGCGAAACAACTAGGTTAGGTCTCGAAAGTTATATATATATGTAGATATAATATTATTTTTTAAAATTTTCAGTCCTTCTAGCTGGCAAAAAAAGTTTTGGAGATCGATCTATTTTAATATTATAAAAAAAAAAAAAAAAAAACTATCGCTATTCTAAAAGTTGACTATTGCTTAATACAGTACTCACATGATCATTCCAAACCAGTTTAAACCCGCTTTTTGCAAATAAATAAATAAATCTGGCAGTGAGAAAATTTTTGAAATGAAAAAAAAAAAAGTAGAAACATTGTTTTCTAACTATCGATGCATGCCCAATCTGATAGTCAAACCGGTTTAAACTGGTTTTTCACGGAACAAAGAAGTCCTCAGAACTCGATTGATTTTGAGAGGGTCAAAAACCATGGATTTTCTAAATGGGTTTGATTGCGAAATATGTGTTATGTGACAACATGATATGTTTCTGTCGGACTGATACTACGTGACCTAATATATATATATATATATATATATATATATATATAACTTTTGCTATTTTATTGAACTTTATTTCTTCTTCTGAATCTTTAAATATTTGTCATTCGTTAATTGATTTCTCGATTGATTTCTTTTATACAGTTCCTCTCTTCGCAGGATATTTTACACATTAATATCAATAAACAGTTTTCAACCCAAGCCGTTTTCAAAATATTATTATTGCGTTACCATAAATCAGAGAGAATTGTTATACCAATTAACCATATCTTTAAACTTCCTCTTCTCGAATTTCTAACTGTTAATATAAAGAACATATCAATTTAGATAAAACTTCTTATTTGATATTTGTTGATGAATTATAAGCTCTATGGCTCATTAAAAAATTCCTTTTAGATAGCATTCAAAAACAATAATATTTCGTTGAAATAATAAACAAAACATTTAATTTCAAAATTGTTGAATTTAGAAAAATGGTCAACTGATGCTACATAAAACTTTGTTTTTAATCATTTCAAACTCAGACCTTTCATACATATTTTTATTTTTTTCTCATCTGTTTATAAAAACTGTATATAATTGCACACATACTAGTTTACCATTAACACTTACATTATTAATTAATTCAACAGCGAATGACTAATAATGAGCTTCAGTTTGATTAAATAATAAATATTTTCTGTAAATCTGGATAACGATGGGGCGTGGAAGCCCGAGGCAAATGCTATATATAGATATTATAAAAGTTGAGGCATTAAAGACGAATTCATTGCAATATTCTATTATGTTTCACTTTGTGTGCATTTATGTTTTAAATATAAAATTTGAGACATTTAAAACTGGAATTTATTGTATGATTGCATTGTTATACTACATAAAAGTTCCTAATAAAAAATATATTTGAATTTTTTGGAATGAACTTACATTTTATAAAAACAGAAAGTAGAAAGTATTTATGTAAATAAATAAATTCAATTTAAGAGAATAAAGTTGATAAAAGGAATCATAGTTTCTGCAGTATAAAAGATAATGATTCCCTTAAGACTGTTTTCCAATATTAATATTGATGTTTACCATAAAAATCTCAAAGCAACCATTAATTACAATTTTATTTGCAAAGTCACTATTAATTTAAATAATAATGAACATAAAATATAAATTATATTCCTCATATTATATGGTATATGAAAAAAAAAAATATTTAATTTAATTAATTTATCCATATTTAATTCTATTATTCCATTGCTCATTACAAGAGAATAAATGATGTATTTAATGTTTTAAATACATTTATCAAATTTTTAATATGTAATTGGCCTTAAATAAATTAATTTGAAAGATTCTTGACACTAATGGAAAATTTGCAATGGTATTTAAGAGAAACAACTAAATATATTAGACATCACTTTGCCATTGAGTTAATCTGATTATCATATTATTTTCCTTTTTGATTATCATCAACATTTTTTTTTCTTGCTTTAGTAATTTTCAAGGATTCCTAAAGTAAAGAAATTGATCTTATATTTTTTGCATATAAAAGGCATCCATTAATATTAAAAAGATATTTTCATCACACTTAATTTACTTCACACATGGCCATTTTAAGTAAATAATTTCATTTGCGTAAAACAGCAAATTATTATTAGTGTTCTTCTGGTGAATCTAAGTATATGAGCGAGATGCTCACAAGAATTTTATTTTATTTTATTAAATACACCTAAATTTTATAGATAATTATGGTTGCATTCAGTTTCAAATATTTATATCATTCTCTTTAGCATTACGATATTGCAGAGAATAAATTATTGCGTAACAGAGGTAATATATCAAAATATATTCTCATAATAATTTTAAAGGTTTTTTTAGTTTCACATTTGGAAATTCTGAAAGCCTTAAAAACCAATTGCAATAAATAACTTAAATCAATAATTAAAGAACTTATATATCAAACACTGTCAGAAGCGGCATATATCTTAAACGAAAGAATGATATTTTGATTTTGATAAAGATAAGTATGTTTGACTGGAGAAGACAATTGTCTTTGATTATATTTCATTTGCTTCTATAAATTAAAAAAATAGAATACAATTACAAAAATATTTCTGTAAATATATAATTTGTTACAGATTCGAGTTTGAATATAATTTCTATATGAAACTTGCTCAAAAATGTGTTAAATACATTGCTAATATTGCTTTCCATTAAAAGTTATTCAAAATCCAAAACTATAACATATTCAATAGATTTGTTTCAATGAGTAAATATTTAGTATTTAAATTGTTAAATAATTCATGTTTTATCTTAAATCTGTATAAGCATTTCAAAAAAAAAAAAAAAAAAAAAAAAACGTTACCGATAAACTTAAAGCCCGGGGGGAAATTTATAAAATTTTGAATATTCCACTGGAATTCTATACCAAAAAAAGTCAATTAAAAGTTGGTTTGAAAAGTTAATATCAAAATTTTTGGAATGCTTCCGGTGCTCATTTGTATGATATTTAAATTGTTAAATGACACAAAATTAGCTTATTTAATTGTGCTGTGTATTAAAAAAAATCACTTTGCAATAGATATCACACAACTAAATTAGAGCAGCTAGCAAAAGGCCTTTAATCGCATGCTGTTTTTTTTAAAATCTGTTTTCATTTTGAATTTTAATTGTTATTTCAAAATACTTAAAGCTCGAATAGCAATCCATTTTAAAATGAAGATATAAGAACAATAAAGGGAGTTGTATTCGGTGGTGCAAAAAGGAATTTATTTTTATGAATAAACTTGGTTACTTTCCATAGGGGAAAGGGTATTTCATATATTTTAAATAATCTGAAATCACTTACACAAGGAATAAACTACTGAATAAAAGGAGTTTGAACTTCGTATTAAAGAACGAAATTTACATTTAAGCTGAAAATGAGGAATGGCCGAATTCCTTCAACACTTACATTGAATAAATTGACAACTTTATCGATGCTCTACGGTTCCAAATAACACACTGTTCTCGATTTAAATTCTCTCAAGAACAAAAAAATATATTTTAAGTTAGCGTATTTCCCTTTTAGAATAAAAGATCGAGCGTTATCTCCACGATGTTAGTTGATATTCTTAATGCCAGATCGATACCGTGGCGATATCATAATAATGTTGTTTTGCGTTTTCTCTTAACATGGTTAAAATATTCACCAGAATATGAAAGATGTGACAAAAACTGAGTGGTGTTTTTGCCATCAAGAGTGATAAAATTATGCAGATGACCATTTATAGATACATATAGATGACATTTATCATGATATTCTTATTCAAAGGCTAATAATCCATACGTAAAAAAAAATCAAGGTTTGCCAAGGATGGCATTACCGCTTATGCTATAGCAATACTATATGGTTTCGTAGGCATTTTCTAGAGTTTGATTAGGTAGATTATATCACAACTACGAGATGGGATTTATTTTTGCAATTTTTAGATCAAAACTATTGGAATTATTATTGATTTACAAGTTTTAATGAGGCTTACTCTTAATATAAACGTATAATTGAATTGGAAAACATTTATATGCTTATTTTCAAAGCTATATTGGTGAATAATTTAGTTATAAAAACAATACATAATATGAAATATGAAATCACATCATCTAAGCGTGCTCAAAAGTACGAGCTAATAAGTTTAAAAGAAAACTAAATCCGATGCTGCCAAGTAAAGTATAGTTTGAAATTAATCGTTTTGATTTTTGTGTCATTAAATAACCTCAGTAAACCTCTAAAAGAAATGTATTGTTTTTTTTCTCAATAATCTCAATGTTGGCTAAATTCATCTATTTTTGAATGCAATCAATACATTCATATAGAAATAATTTGAAATATTTTACCATTAATTTTGAATATCCAAACCTAACTGCCAGGAAAGTGTAATTGAGAAATCTAATTGAATTATTCTTAACAGACTGCACATTTGAAAAGATTAATATTTGTTAAATAAGATAATTTACTAGTGTAATGATACAAGCACTAATTTACTTTTTACAAGCTTTAATTCAAGTAACTCTAACATATCATCAAAAATTGGAGCAAAATTTAGAACAGAATTTTGGAGCAGAATTAACTCCTTTTCTTTGTCACAGTCGAAGCAGATGAAAATTAATGAATTGGATAAAGAATAAGTTCAGCTTAAAAGGATCAAAAATGAGAAACCAAACACAAAGGTATATGGAAAAGTTCCTGCAATAACAATGATTATATTTGCATGGTCTATGTAACTTAACAGCTAGGTTGTGATTAATATGTTATCTATTTTTATAGAATCATATGAGTAAATATATCCGATTTCTATTCTAATTTATTTTATCTTCATTAGTTTTTCAATCGTAATGATAAAAAATCCAGCCAGCTAAATGTGAATTATCGGAAAATTTTTTTGTGCTTTTGAGAGTTTAACACATAAACAGTTTTGTTTCGAAGAAAGTATAATACTCTAATAAGCAACTTATGTAACTCTAGTTTCTGATTCGACAAAACTAAGTGCAGAATTGTTCTTCTAAATGAATAGAAGAAAATGCTTTTTAAGTCACACTTGTCGCAAAATATTTCTAGGTATAATTCTAGCATAGTGCATGATGTTTTTATGTCCTGATGAAACTAGGCAAGTGGTTACTTTAGGAATTTAAATGAGGTCTTTTTATATTATAACTATAATGGCAAAATTCAAAGCCTTTCTAAGCAGAGCAGATATCAAAAGTAACACGACTTTCTTATCTGCTTGTTTTCTTAATCTGTAAGACGATCTGTATCCTGAAAACTGAAAAACTGACAAGAAAAAAAAATCACAGAAGGTAAAATATTCATTTAATTTTATAATGTTATAATTTTATTCACAATACCAATCATTTATTTTATTAATGATGGATGTTTGTATACATTGCCCTTTTTACAAATGACAAATATGTGACGAGTACTCGCAAAATAATAGTGCCTATAAATTCATTATTTGCCTTTCTATAGTTTATAATTTTTTTCCAAAAAAAATAGTAAAAAATTATAGGATACTAATTAATTAATTTCTATTCGTTTTACAAAAAAAAATAATTGCCAAATAAAAATAGTCTTTGGAAAAATATGAGTCAATTCAAAAAACACCGCTTGCATATTACAGAGCAGAATATTATATAAAATGCAATATGGGATCAGCTGAATAATTCTGTAGTGTAACATTTTACCTTAAAGCAATTTTAATTATTTCTAGAAGTAATCTTTGCTAAGTCATATCTATCAAAGAACAAAATTTAATTCAAATGGATTTCAAAATCATTTTACTGAATTACAAAATTTATTATGAATTATGGAAGATACAAGAGAAAATTCATTCAGGAATAAAATGCGTTACCTGAATAAAAGCTCATGCCATTACTAAATAATCCTACGGATATTTTCTAAAATGTCTCATTAAAATATTTTTATCAACTTTTTGATAAACCCATTGAAAATTTTTGAAAGAAAGATTAACATTTTGAAAGCAGACAAAAGTCCACATGCAATTGGAGAAACCCAGCGGACGTCAATGGGGTATTTAATTACAACTTTATTCTTTCGTGCCACTAATATAATTATCTGACTAAGGCTAAAAAGACGAAAAACGTAATCTGAAGAACATCTTATTTTCTGTCTCTCACGATGGTTTTTCTTTTTTGTTCGCTTCCAATGCGAAGAGAAATACTTGTTCTGAAATGAGGTTCATTAAATTTCAACAGCAATCGAATATCCCGTTCGCTACTTGACAAAGTTTCCCTCTATTAGTATTTAAAGAAACTCCCTCCGCAAGCGTTAATGAAATAAAGAATAGAAAAAGAGACAGGGAGAATGGAAATATTTTGGTCCAAAGTTCTTCTTTTCTTTTATTTCCCAAACTCATAATAATGATTCAGAAATATTATTATCTAGTTCTCTTTTAAAATAAGAGTTTTCCGAAGGAGGCGACAATGAAAACAAGTATTCTGATTTTATAGAAAATCAAATCCAGCTTTTGTTTAGGAAATATTCTTGCATTGTGCGATGGAAAATTTAAACATTTTTTTTCCCTTTAAAGTAAATCGATTTGCAAGTAAATGTAAAAGTTTTATTAGGCTGCATTTTCTTACGTTTCGATTGGAAATGTCGGCTGAAAAGAGTGCGCATTCGTTATATATATAATTTATTTTTATACTGGATTCACTGTAAAAATTGTATTCATTGGGATAATCTTATTGCTACTGCAAGTATGTTCAATTTGTTTCAATGCATATTTTTTTTTTTCATCAATTGACTTCATTTTTTAAAAATCAATTAATAATTTAATAATTTATTTCATAGAAATATACATTAATAATATGAAACAATATAAATTATATATTTTTAAATTCATTCGTTAATAAGAATATGAAAAAGTAATATGTATTCATGTTAAATTAGTATTCCTCTAGAAATGAAATAAATAAGTGATTGTATCGGAATAGTAGCAGTTATTTATTATCTTTATCATACGATCATACTTTCCATACTGCATTAGTGCAAATATCTTATTTATATGAAGATATATCCCTTATGCTGTTATAAAAAGAAATCTATCTACTATATCAATAACTATACTTCTCTATCTAATGAATACATAAAGTCAATTGTTCGATTAGATGGACAAAGTACTATGCTCTGTTTTCTTGAATACATTAACTATTGAACCCGATGGAAAGAAAATATATATTTAACCATTACTAATAAACAAAAATAGTTCTTATATATATATATAATGGATGTATCGTATAATTTTAGGATATAACTTTTCTATATATCAAAAAGGCTTAGATTAATAAGATTTTAATATTAAAGGTTATTTGATATTAAAAAAAAATACCATTATAGTAAACAGAATATAAAGTACAATTCTACAATCAAGGACATGTTTTTATTTTAATTAAGATAATTAATTCAAGGAAGATTTCTTGTTTCTCTATTTGCAGGCTTATAATATTTATTTTTATTTTTTGAAAATGTATATTTGAAACCCCCTTATATAGCAACAAACTATCCTGAAAAATATTTGTTACTATGTATATTTTAAGCAATGACAGAACGTGGAGAAATAGTTCCAAAAGCGAGGGAATATTTTCAATCCTCTTTTATGCCAGTTGCAAAGTATTCAACAATTGAATAGCATAAATTTCGTCATTTTAATACGAAATTAGTTGCTAATGGCTACACCAAGCATAATTAATTCAAGAAAAACGTATTTTTTTGCATAGCATTACTGTAAATGTATTCTAAGGAAGAGAAACTTCTACTCGATAATTTACATAATCTTTACAGGAAATAAAGAGTGACAGAATTACCAATCTTTGAAAAATTCTTGAGGATTATAAATGTTTCCATATCGTTGTTATTTTTTATCGCATATTTTACCAAGAAGCGTTAATGAAATATAATATTCACAATACATCATCAAACAAATTAAAATATATATTCCAGAAAAAAATAAATTAAAATTCCATTTATATATCTATTATAAATGTTGGTCATTTATTAAAGGGTGCACAATAAATATAAAAGAAAAAACATACATATTCATGCATCCAAAATAGTTTCAAACATAATATGTAATATATTGAAGATCCCTTAGCCATAATTATAACAAAAATGGAGCAACTACATTTGATGATAGCATTTAAAGTGTGTGACATCGACTATTGTTACAGAATGTCTTAACCTTTTTATTTTTGTTTTTTAGTCAAAAAACACTCATATATAGCACTTGTACGAAAAAAAAACTTTCAAAGTGTTTTTTTTTAAAAAAGTGCATTACAAGATTCAAGCTGCACAAAAATTAAAGCTCAAATTCATAAGATAAAAAAGCGCCTATTTGCTTCAACATTACGCGTTTGATAGCAAGAAATATATAAAAAAATGTGTATTTATCACTCGCTAGGAAACTCATTAAAACATGCGATTATTAATTTGAAAGAAAAAAATCATAACCTTTTAATGAAACGCGAGATTATGTTGATTTTTAATTAGAACATAGAAACAATATGCGAGATATGAGTTTTTTTTCAAGAAAATATATAATAAATGAAAGAAGTTATTTTTTTTTCAAACTCCAGTTTTTTCAGTATGGTAAACGATACAATATTATTCTTTAACTTAAAATTATTCTGAAGAAAGAAAGAAAGAATTTAGAAACGCTCATCAACAAGATATTAATGAAACTAATTAGGAAGAATTCAGCACAATTTCCTGAGAAATTTATACTAATATCACATTCTGTTGTGACTTTACAAAAAAATGGCATCTTTCAGTTTGTCTGCTTTAATTAGAGCCCTATATAATTGCAGATAACGGAAAGATTTTGGGGAAATTTCTAAAATTATATTCCAAATATTTTAAGCATCTAGTATTAACAGAAGTTACTTATTTTTATAAATCTTATCATAAATCTTATTACAAATGGAAAAATTATTAAAAGTAAAATAAATTCTATATAATTTTAAATTTTACTATGCACTCATTTTATATAGATAAATCACATATTTTATAAGCAAAAAATAATTTTTCTTGCAAATTTTTCTTTAAATTTCTTCAAATTTTATTTCTGTAGATTTTCCCACATTTACAGAATGTTAGAAATTTTGGAATCTATGGCCTTTCTTAGTCAACTTGTTGATAGCTAATTCCTAAATTATATTTTCCCAATTTACAGTTCTTTGTAATTTAAAGGAAGATTATTTTTTATATTTTATGAAACTGTGACTTAATTTCTGAAACTTTTCAGCCAACAAGAGAAGTAAATCTTGTAATAATGAAGATAACTCGATAATTTAACTAATGTCGAAATCTAAAAGGTAACATTTTTCTCATGAAAATGGTTGCTCTAACCGGATGTCATTTAATAAGATGCAAGAAACAATATGTGAAATTTATTTTCTCTTAGATTTTTATCGCAATTCTTTCAGACAACAGCATGCTGCGTAGAATTTCGCACAGAACCCTTCAGATTTGTAATTACTCACGTTACACTATGGAAAGTAATATAAATTGAATATAAAATTTAAAACATGATTGTTTTAGAAAGCTATTCATGAAAAATTTTAATATTTTTTTCACAAGTATTTTTTGTATAATAGTATTTGGTTTGCCTTATCATCAATTATCATACGCTCAGATTCATGCTTCAATGATAATACTCAAAGTCATTGAAGGGATAACTGGATCTCTATTAAACTATTCCCTCTATATATTAATAAATCTGATTCAATACTTTTATTATTCGAAAGCTAATACTTTTTTTATTGGCTGAAAAATTAATTTATTTTCACTTAGCAAAATAAATTGAAAAAAATATCTTGAATGAATTAGAATTTATTAGCTATCTTTGGAGTCCAGTTTGTTAACCCAAATTAGTGCTCTTTGGCTGTAGAATAATTTATATGGAAGTCAATTAAGCCTTATTATTTGATAAATGGAAAACATGCATTTAATTGAATCAATCTGCTACAATTTACTGTGGGTGCAAATTAGAACAAATTAACAAAAACGAAAACAAAAAAATCTTTTTCAGAGTTGATGTCCAACGAATGCAATTCATTTATATTATATTTGATATTTAAAAAAAAGTTTGGATGAATTTATTAAAATATGGTTGAGTTTGAATTTCATCATAACATTAAAAATATCATTTCACATTGTGTATTGAATTAAACTAAAAAAAAAGGAATATAAAAATATGAAAAAAAAAACTTGATTTCTTTTGCATTTTCTATACTCTTAATGAATGATCTTTTTAGTACAGCGGCTAGTAATCTCCAGAGCATATATAATGATATTTTCTCTTTCATTAATTAGCGAAGCCTCATATATATATATATATATATATATATACATATATATATATATATATATATATATATATATATATATATATATATATATATATATATATATATATATATATATATATATATATATATATATATATAGTCATTTCTGCATTTGTAATCAATAAGGCATATCGATATTTTCATCAGCATCAGTGCAAAATTTATCAAATATAATCCTCCTATTCTGAAACACTTAAATAGAATCTTTTAAACTTGAAACAATAGCAATAATTGTTTTCCTGGAATATCAGTTTAAAAATAATCATTACATTGTGATTATATAGACTGGCGTAATCTGGCAAGCTTAGTTACGCAACAGATTAAGAAGAAAGATAATAGACACTATCCAGACATTTATTGATTCTTTGTTCAACAGCGGTCTAGCGAAAAAAGATCTACAGTCAACAGTGGTTGAAAAAGAATAT
Source organism: Argiope bruennichi (assembly GCF_947563725.1). Taxonomy (NCBI): domain Eukaryota; kingdom Metazoa; phylum Arthropoda; class Arachnida; order Araneae; family Araneidae; genus Argiope; species Argiope bruennichi. The sequence continues at coordinate 44,430,066 of NC_079151.1, forward strand.
AAGAAAAAAATAAAAAAAAAATAAAAGTCCTCTTGAAAGTGAAGCTCTGGAGACTTTTTTTTTTCTCGTGGGAGTTAGGATTCCATGAAAAACGCCTTTCATTCGAGAGTAGTTGAGATTGGAATTGAAAGTTCTATTACTCTGTGACAAAATCAGGAAAATCCTTTCTATTAGAACATGTGATGTGATTACTTTTTAGATTTAATACTGAGGCTGATTTTTTAAAAGGAATTTGAGATCAAATCGGTTGTATAAGAAAGGTGTACGCAAGAAAAGAAAATACGATTTACTTTTTAATACATATATTTAGGGTTTTTCTCAAATGAAATGCCTTTGTCTTGTAGAAAAGTGCACTGAATGTGAAAATTATATTGTAATTTACTACTTGAAGTACATAGATTTAGTTAGTATTAATATTATATGTAGTGTATGCTTTGTTATATGTTTTATAATTTACTATTTGAAATGCATAGATGTAGTTAATATTATATTATAAAGTTTAGTTTTATTTATTATTACCTTAATGTTCAAGTTTAAGGAATTGATAATATTTAAAATAACGATACATGGAAAAGAATAATTTTTTAAAACATTATAAATGATATGTTTTTGATTTTTTTTATAAAAATGAAGTCTCTTTTCCCTGGCATATATATTTCAAAGTAATAGAAGGACATTAATTCCTAGAATAAAATAAATGCACATGTTTCCACATTGCAACATGTTTATAAATTTCCTGAACAGTTTATTAATAATATTATGTTTTTGTAAATTGTTTTTTTCATTCTTAATTTTCTACGCAAAAACGTACTTAAAATAAAAATCTATTAAAACTCTATTCCAAACAGAATAAAACTTTTATTATTTCCATTCAATAACTTAATTCTATACTGAATCCGATAAAAGAAGAAACACCTAAACTATATTTCAGTATAAATATTCACAATTCAAATTATATCTTAGTATGATATACAATATTTTATATATAAAGCTATATCCATAAATAATTAAAGTCTGAAATCTTGTGAAATTATGAATAAAAAAGCGTATAAAATTCATGTATATCAACTATAGTGGAAAATTAGCAGAATTTCATTTCTAATAATTCTGCAATCTGTTTGACAAAAATTACAAATTTTTGCTTTGTATTATTTTTCGATGAATATTATTGAAAGATGTAGTAAAATTTTCTTCCTGTATCTCTTTTTGAGTCTTCCCAATGCTCCAAATTTATTATTTTGTTGTAAATTTCAATTTGCTCTCAGCAATGCTGAAATATGTGATCTTATCTACATAACCACAGAATGGTCTCATTTCTTTTGATGATTTTATAAATATGTTTTGCCCTGATAGATGGAGTACCTTGCAGAGTCATAATGACCTTGGTAAATTATATTTTTACTCTAACAATTGTATTTATCATATGATTATTAATATATTATTTCTGGTATCGTTTTCTCCCCTTAATTTTATGATTCCCAACTTTGGTCAAAGATGAATATTCAGAAAAGTGAAGAAAACTGGAATTATTGAACATATATCAATCATTTTCATCATAATAATGTGGTAAAAATAATATTTTGCGACAATTTATATGCAGTTAGCATGGATATGAAACAAAAAAAATTGAATTAAATAAAGATATTTTATATAAAATGTCAAATAACAACAAGATTGTAGTTAAAATGAACAGATAACATGAAAATATGCTAACATATGGCATTTATTCGGAATCGCTCATCTTGAAAACTTTCACATTATGCAAAATTATATTAAAAATCATTCTCAATTGATTAGATTAGAATTATTTTTATGACTTTAGACAACAATAAATATCTCGAAAACATAGACATTCGAAACAATATATTTAATTTAATATGTATTTTGAAAAAAAATAAATAAATAAATAATCGATAGTAATCTGCCCAAAATTTTTTGCATGCTCTCCAAAACAGATCTTATACCACCTTCCTCTACGTAAAATTGTGGACATTCGATAAAGCCAAATACACCTTTCTTGAAGCTGGTGAACGATAGCTAAGAAATATAAATCTTAAGCACGAGTCCTGCGTCTTTATTAAATATATTCCAATAATATGTATTTTTAATTCTTTTTGCCTGACGAATAATACCAAACTTTGGCACAAAGCTACGAATGAAGTCAAAAGATAACGTACCATTTATTAGTTCTTGAGCTTACATGCATGCAAAAGTACAGACGACTGACGGTTATTCATGTGGCGGATTTAGTTCGAAATTTGATGAGCTTTTATATTTTGGATGCTAAACCTGTATACTAAATTTTATCTACTTTGTCCTTTGCCCCTGTAGTTATCCGATTCATTTGACTTCATTCAACAATCAGACAAATAGACCTCCCTTGAAGAATTTTTGTTAAAATTTGAGAGACGCCTATAAATTTAATCATGGTCCATATACTGAATATCAGCAGTCAAACTCAAAGCATTATGATGCCAGGAATGTATTTGACTTTAGAAAGGAAAGGGTGGACATTCTTTAAATTCTAGAGATCGAATATTTTGATGTTGCAATACTTCTTCTATATTTCACATGCGAAAATGTAAAAAAGAAACGTTTCTAAACTTGATTAGATTCGAGAGTTCACTGAAAGCCAATAATGGAGATGGATGAAATTAAAAATGTGAGTTAGATTAAGCACTATAAAAATTTTACAGTTAGACATTATTAATGTAAAGAAGTAATTAATAATTGCAAAACGTGAAAATATAGAAAGGAATATAATCAATTGTAGAGAGGGTTCCTTTTCCCCTGATATTAAAGATTTATATTTTAAATATGGTAGCTAAGTTTGATAGTTTTTTTAAAGCTAACTTCTTGGACTTATCACCCTTCATTCAAATATTAAGAATCCTATACTCAGTCCATCAACTTACTTTCAGATGTTTCTTCTTATTTACGACCACAGTATTATCTATTACGAAGCACTTATTGTTTGGCTCCCAGGAGATTTATCGCATCGATCAATGAGTCTGACAACATTTTGGTGGCCTTTATGGATGCCATTCTGTCCCAAAACACCCTTCTCCTCTTCTCAGATGGCCTACATTTTCGCTAAATGGCGTTCAAAATTCATACAACCCACAAATTGATACCTCCCATTTCATTACTGAGTAGAAGAGCTGGGAAATTGGCAAAATATGCGGCAACTACTGAGAGGGCATGTTGCAGCATTGCAAATAAACCACAATCTATTAGGAATTCTACTAAATAAAGCTGAATAGCCATTGGCTGTAACCTAGGCGGAGGTCATTCCGGATCGTCTAAACGAGACAACCTCTCGAACAAAGCGCAGTCTAATATGGAGGGGGCAGAGTTAAAATTACTAATTAATATTTTACGATCCAAAGGGCATTACTATGAGAAAGCATTTAATGTGAAATTTGTTAAAGTTATGGCTTACATTCCTAGTTATTAAGTAAGTAATAGGCAGATTTTAAACTTAATCTGAAGATTGTGCATATAAATTAAAGCTTAACAAATCTGAACTATAAATCTCCAACATTTGTTAACGCAGTTTTTAATTATTTAACATCATATTGAATAGTGATTAAAATTTTCATTTAAACATAATGAAAGTTAGTTAAATTGTAATGAAAAAGCAACAATATTAATATAAATTATATTATGTTAAATTCTGAACAAGTAAGGGTTTACTTTATAAATATACTAGCCGTGTTTGGCGACTAGGATATTTGAATGCGTTGGGATTAATACTTGCTAAAATTTTCAATTAAATATTTAATGTAATTAGTTCTCTTAATAATTTCTTCAGTAAAATATTTTTAAACTATAAATTTTGATAATCGTATAGCCCATATAGCTATAATATACCCATATACCATAATATAGAAGCCTTACGCCATTTTGTTCATTATATTTCTCTAATTTTCTCTTAGTTTCCATGAACTTGTAATTTCAAATTGTAGAGAAATGATAAAACTTCCATAATTGCGAAAACTTTTTTCGGAACCATATAAAGTTTTTAAAATATGAGTACTGAAAATAGAATTCTGCAACAGTAAAATCTTATTATTACTACATATTATTTTTTTTAATTTATGCAATATCTTAAAGAATTATTCGATTTAAATTATGTCAACTATAATCAAATAATGTCCGTATCATAAAATCCATGCTTACTTTAGAAAGGAGTTAAATGTATTAAGTAATCTTTTACTTTATTTCAGTCAATAAATGTACTTCTGAAAACAATTATGAAGAATAGATTTTATATAAATCTTCTATACTGTGAATCACATTTATTAAAATAATTTTGAAAGTCTATTACAAACTTCTTTGATTAAATCTTACCGAATTAAAAAGCTGCGAATATCATTAGGTAAGAATAATTTCAAGAATTCATTATTTTAAGCAATCAGCCTAACCGTTAATTGAGTATTTCATTTAATACAGTCGATAGGGAAGTCTGAAAGTGCTCGTTTTTATAGAATGGGTACATTCAAATTTTCATAACTCAAATAGTTTTAATCGCAAATGAGTAGATTTATTTTATTTCAAATATTAGTGTCTCAGGAATATTTCATTAAATATGACACACATAATCAATAATCTGTATAGAAATTTAAATTTTGTAATTCATCAGAACATTTATTAAAACTGCATAAATTATTTATTTTATTCGGAATATTTATAATAATAGATATATATGCCAATCTCTAAAGTTTTTTAGCTTAACTGTTAGATGTATATCCTGTATATACTGAACAATGTTTGCCTTAAATAAAATTATATTATTAAATTAATAATATAGATATTTTCAAAGTTTCACAGAAAATTTTTCTTACTTTTATCTTTAAAAATTACACTTTTTTCTAACATTTATTTTATTTACATCTATTCTTACATTTATTTTTTACATTTATTTTCTTACATTTAATTTTAAACTTAATAATTTTTAAAAATTGTATTTTATATTCATTTCATTTCAAATAGATGATGATAATTAATTAAACTTTTATAGGTTTAGTTTTCAATAAGAGTTAACATGATATATTAATTTCAGGTTTTGCTAATGTTATAGCAACTCTTTGTTAAAAGCTAATTTTTCCCTATGCACAAATGACCAATTTTCCTATGCATAGGAGATTTGCAGGTTAAAGCACATGGAAGTTCAATTTTATTTTTATTTTGTGCGAAATAAATTATTGTAAAATATGGTTAAATTATTGTTTAAAGATTTATTAAAATTGAGGAAATATATAGGTTAAAAATATGTTATAATTTAAGGATTAAATTAATAAGTTATTTATGGATTAAATTAAATTTACAGTTTATTCAAAATAGGTTATAGGTTAAATTTATAATTTATTATTTTAATGTGAAATGAAACATCGATATCATTGAAAAGATAATTTTTTGAACTTATGATGATGTTAAAATCCTTCTCGTGCTATAATATTTTCGGAAATTGCAGTGGAAAATGACCAAAATTTCGTTTAATTTTGAAATAATCAAAATTATAACTGAAGTTAACAAAACAATCATCCTAAATGCACATTTCCACCCTATAATCTGTGCTTACCAAATTTGGTAACTCTAAGGGAAATGGTGAGACATGCAGAGCGTCATTACGCAAACACACACAGATAAGAGTGCAAAAAAACACAATTTCTCATTGATTTTTATTATAAACAAAGATTAAGATTTCATTTATAAAAAATGTTAACATTGGATAAAGTAATTAAATAAATAGGGGTTATTTGATATATCATGGATATTTACTTCAAAAACTTTAAAGAAAATGTATTTTGAAAATTAATTTATTAGATTAATTTTCTAATACCAAGATACTATTAGTACTATTAGCTAACCATTCAAACAATATCTAGTACATAATATTCAATAAAAATCTTTTTTGCCATATCTGGTATGAAAACTATTATCTATTAAATTAAAGTAATTTCATTAGCTATTTATTTCCTAAGTTAATAAATTTGAGAAACTAATATGCATTACTAATTCTTATCATGTTGACTTTCACTCTAATAAAACATATTTAATACTGAATGGGATAGCGGCAAGCATGTATATAAGAATAATTATTATTATGATAATGTTTTTATGAGGCAAGCTATATCACCAATGTCAATAAATGAAATAATTAAACATATGTATATTATTTATCTAACATCACATTTGCTCCTTTAAAAATATCCCAATTTTTACGTTCATCATTTACAAGTATATGACTGATACTTAATATGTGTTTAGATATGATATTTTTTCCGTCTCGCTAATAAAAAAAAAGAATATTATAGATAAAATGCCACTTACCAATTATTAAAGACTTTGATATTTTGATTATCTTGTTTATATATGAAAGGACATACGGATCGAAATATAATGTCCTTAAAACATGTTCATAGTCTCGAAGGCATAAAGGTTCGGTAGTTTACGAAATATCCAGGCAGAATATTTTGATGGTAAGAATACTTTTTGTTTGCATATTAACAGAATTTGAACATGACAATGCATTTTTGATTTTTATTCTAAGTTGCTTGATATGATTTTCATATCTTTACCTCAAGAAAAGGTGGCATGAAGCATGAAGTCATCATTGCTTCATGAACTTTTGAAATCTGAACTTTGAACGTAACTTTTGAAATCTGAACGGAATAAGTTTCACAGAGTATAATAAATTGTAGAGCATTTGAAAGGCAATGTATCCACTTTTGTTAAGTGAATTTTTATTGTTTATTTACGATTATCCCCTTGTGAGTATAGAAAGGGCTTGCAAGTATTTTAATACTTTACCTTACGAAATGGTTCTGATGTCTAGACATCAAAAATAAAATAAATTTTCTTTTATGAATATTAAAGTTTGAAATAAAACCGATTTTAAAGAGAGGTCACACATTTTTTTGTGGCACATTCTTGTATGTTCCTATGTAGATTTTGAGGTTATTCATACTTGCAATCAGCTAAGTAATGCTGGGAAATGATTGCTACCCTCAAGATATTTATCAGAATGATAAGAAATAGATGAGCGAGAAACTTTAGAATAAGAAAGAGGCCAAAAAATCTTCAATGTTTTCTTTTTAATGCATCTGGAAAATCATATTACACAAGAAATGATAACAAAAATTCAAAAGAACAAGTAAGAAACAATATTTTAAATGGACATTTTTTCTCGTTTTCTATTAATTAAGATAAAATGTTACTGGATTCTCTTTTTTTTTCTACAGAAAGATTTTGTTTTCACTGATTGTAATTATGTTTATGCAAGCCATTAGATTTATGAAGTCCGCTTGTGATATACCGCGAATTTTTGCAATACATAAATAGACAATTCTGCTTCGAATATATCGAAAGTTTCAAATTACCAGTTACATTAAAAGTAACATATTCCTTTATAAATGAAAGGAATAGTTTCTTTCGTTTTAACTTTAACAATTAATCTAGAATATTTTATGTTTATTATCAGATGTATTATCAATTCCAGCAGCATTCTTTGAAATCAAAATATGCAATTGTTTGAAAAGTTGACTTGCAATGCTGTTCGGCAAAATATTTTATCATACCATGACCATTTAAACTTTTATTTAAAGGATGCTGAACATATGAAATAAATTGTTTGCAGATGCGATTAACCCATAAATATTTTTATTTAAAACAGTTCCTCTGAATAAATTTTGCAAATTACTTTTCAAAGAATGTTGATTTTTTTTAATCTTCCATTAAATTATTCATAATTTGTAGCAATGCATCTCTTAGTTACCAAACCTATTTTATGATATGTTGATTTATTTTTGATAATATGTTCTCTGTATTTATAATAAGCAGTTCGAGAAAGAATTCAAATGTTTATTTTGTAAATATTTAACAAATGAAATTCAAGTTTTTATGGATTTTTTTTAAAGCTAATAGTACTGTATTGAATAGCATATAAGCCAGTTAACAGCTCTGCTACCCGATCGATTATTTTGGTATCATGGTTATGTTACTTGATTGCGAACCACAAGGTCAAAGGTTCTATCCTCGCTAATAACATATTGCCAAATTGGTGACCTCGGACGATGAAATTCAACCTTCGTACAGCTATTGTGGCGCCATCTACCCGCACCCAAAGTCGTCAGACTCACTTGACGCAGCAACCACTCACTCGCACACGCTCGCCATAACGCTTGGCGCTACTCAAGTGGGTACAGGCCCGTTAGACAACAGCTTAATACATCACCACTCAACAGCCATATCGTTCGTCTCACCTCCGACTCACTGGAGGGAGAATCTGTAGTGAATTGCATATAAACCAGTTAACAACTGCGCTGCACGAGCAATTGCTTTTGCATAATAGTTATGTTACTTGACTGCGAACCACAAGGTCCCAGGTTCTATCCTCGCGCATCACATATCGCGAAAGTACGAAACTGAATGAGCATATTTTAGATATTGAGATTAACGAAGGCTAGAAATTGACTTCATTGTTAGTCATTTAGTTTTCTGAAAATAGGCGCTTTTATATAGCGCATATTTTAGTAATGCAATTTAATTTCATATTATACATGTTTCTGAATAATGAATTGAAGCAAATATTTGTGAACGGTTAACAGTTAAAAGAGGAGGTATATTAGGCATTTTATTTAAGGAATGTATGAATAACAATCATGGTTTTTGTTGTTTATTTCCGTTTATTGGCACAAGACCCATTTGTTTGCTTCATAGCTTTTGATAAGAATCCGCAATGATATTCAAAAGATTTACGAGAAAATAAGAATGAAAATTGTCTTGAATAGGTTCAAAATATGTTATCATCTTTTCCTTAATAAATTACTCATTACATGCATGCATCTTTACCAACATTCAGTCAAGATACCTGAGGTGATAAATGGTAGCCATATCTATTCATTGCAACATGTTAATTCGAAATACAATCCCTGAAGCATTTGCTTATTTATTACCAGGTTTCCATTATATCTCTATCTGGTCAATAACTCTAAAGCATTTATGCTATTTATTTACGTGAAGTCAATTTATATGTTTGATAAATTTAGCTAACAATTCGTAATATTAATGAGCTTGATATATCTGCGTTGTTATAAATGTTAGGTTTATTGATTATAAATCATAAGTTTGGTAATTTCTATGTCTTGTTATCTAAGAATCTTTAATAAAAAGAGACTAAGTTATAAATCATGATGCAACATGAATCATGATGATGTAGAATGAATTATCTCTAAAATTATATTATATATTCTTTATATAATTCAGGCTATAAAAATTATAATATTTAACATGTGTTTGCATCATGCGAATCCAAAGAATATGAATTAAAATGGAATGTTCAAAAGAGTATTTTGCTTTGAATATACAAAAAAAGTAAAAATATCTTGGATGAAAGCATGCATTCATTTATAAATGAATTTAAATTAACATTATCACCTAATTTAAAGAGCAACAAATTTATTGTTTCTAAGATTTTCTGTACTATATTGCAAATTTATTATTATGAACATATTTTTTTCATTTTAATCAACCTCTTGCTTGCGAGCTGTTGTACCAGAAATTTTTTTACCGTTACTTACGGTCCGGAACTGCTGTATCAGTAACGAACTGAAATTTCCTCCCCCCAAGTAAATTTTCCAATAGTACCTTAATTGCCTCATGAAGTCTCGTCCCTATTGTATCGCATCGCATACATTCAATATATTTCAGCCGGCAGATGTAAAAATCAGTGTTGGAGCGATTAAGTCCTGCGAACCATGTTTTGGTAGATTAAAGAATAGTCGTCTAAAGATAAATAGAATGAATAAATTTAATTTCATTCACGAATTATACGAGACCGAATAGGCCGACTGTAATACCCATTCTTCAATTTTGGGAAATCAGTTTTCCCATATTAGTAAAATTAATCTTCAGTAGCAAAATATAGCTGACCAATATAGAGAATTACATAAAGAGAAGAGCAATATGATGCAATTTTTAGTGATAAAGTAAATTATTATCAACGTAATATTAACCTTAACTATAATATGCCACTGTAAACTATAATATGCCACTTACATGTAATTAACGTAAGAGTAATAATTAACACATATATATCAAATTCTAAGTAAAGTAACCCCAATTTTACTTTGATGAATTACATTTTTAGTGTCTCATAATTGTTTGCATATCAGAATTTCTTTTATTGTAATTTAGTTTCAGTTACATGCAAAATTCTAAACATATTTTTAAAAAATGCGACTATGCATTGAATAATTGAAATTTTCTCTGCAAAAAGTTAAATTGCCCCCATACATTTCAAACATTAACAATATAATGAGAAACGCTACTATTTATTTATATTTCAAAAGTTTCGAACTATGTTAAGTAAAAAACTATAAACGATTCTGTATGCAGCATATTGATATTCAAACATTCAATTATACTTTTATTCTATGGAATAGAAGAAAAGTGCAACCTTTAAAGAAATAATGAACATTTTGAAAAAAAAAAATACCACCAACTGAAAAAAAAAATATTATAAATAAATCACTATAAAATTTTATTTGCTAGAAATATAAAAGTAAAATGAAATTCATATTGCAAGTCCAAGCTTTAAAAGAGCTAAATTCATAGTTTCAACAATTCTTTATATATATATATATATATATATATATATATTTTAATTCATTTAACTTTCACATTCCAGTGCGGATTGCAAAAGTATCGCAGTGCAGGTTTTTATTCGTATTATCAATATAAATGACTATAAATTTGATAAGCTTTTATTTAATATGGCCAATAACTATATAGAAGAAAACCTTATATAATTTATTCAATGACGTGATATTTAATTTAATACTGACTCTTACAAAATCAAAGCATTATCATTTTCAAAGGAAAAAAAAAAGAAACAAAACTGTGACACAAAGCTACTTCTAGGTCTCGGACAAGAATGAAAACCGCAAAAGATCAACCTGCTTACTACGGTGGAGAGAAATAACCCATAAACGCTACGGGTGGTCGAAATCGAAGAGGTCAATTTCAACAAACGCTGTTAAAAGAAGGAGAAATCAGCTTCATGATTTTCTCGTTCTCAGCCCGCGTTTAGAAATTTTTTTTCGCATTTTGGCTCCCGAAACCTAAAGGTTCATAACCAGTAATTAAGAAATATTTCTCCTTTAGTAACGAATCCCGATTTGATGATGTTGTTCCAGAAAGAAAAGTTTGAATAAGAATCTATCTGCTTCTAGTTGGTATCTATATAAAATTGAGTTACTAATAATTTTAACTAGATTATTAACATTTAGTTCTATTGGAATGTTGGCTTCATAACAGCAATATTTTGTAGCATTTCTATCTTTGTTATTTTTTTCAACTGATTAGCCAGCTTACATCTTACATTTTAGCTGTAAGATGGTCCTTTTTATTTTTGTTTATAAATAAGCATTTTTAAGGAATTGAAATATTGCAGTTAGACTATTCAAAGAATTCTTTATCACTAAACTTTGTTAATGCCGTGCGACTTCAGACTCAAATGAAATTAATGTTGATACAATTAAATCACGCCGCTTATTATATGATATCTCACGTAGGAGTTGAAATGTTTATATTATGTGCTAACTTTCCAAAAATAAAAATAAAATGTAATTGTTCGATTCCAATTTCGCTTAAAGTATGTGTCAAACATTATCAAGATGCGATGACTTATTTTAATATTCATATATCAATTTTTAATATTGTTTGTTAGAAATTTTTCTCATATTTGAAAATTAGTCATTTTCTTTTTGTTTTAATGAAGTTATTATTAAAATACAAAAAAAAAGTTTTCGACAAAAGTTACACAACAGGAGAAATGAATGAAAAAGTTTGAATGAGAAATAAAGAATTATTTATAGCAACAAATAATATATTTTTATTGTTATAGACTAAAAATTTTAATTGAAGTTTTCCACTTCAAGCTTATGATGTGAGCATAAATAAACCTCAATAGTACATATTCAATAAATGCAAAGTAAATGAATAAATAATTCCAAAATTATATTCCAATAAATGGAAAGCAAATATATAATTAAGTCTAAAATCATATTCTAATAAATGGAAAGCAAAAGAATAATTAAACCCAAAATCATATCCCAATAAATATAAAGCTAACGAATAATTAAGCCCAAATTCAATTCCAATTAACGTAAAAAAAATGAATAATAAAATCCAAAGTCAAATTACATTATAATGGAATTATTCATTTCTAATTATAATCAACTTCTACTCTATAAAGTAATTCAAATTGTTTAAACTCTATAAAATAAATTGTTTGTAAACATTTATAAATGTTGCTAAAATAACATAAAAGCTCATTTTCTCTTACGTTATAGTGAAGCATTAAGCATAGGAAACATTCGGTATAAGGTATAACAAATGTATAATTCCCTTTGAATGCTTCATTCAAACTTCATTACTGCTTCAAAACTTAATTAATTTTTCAGTATTTTGGTGTCCATCCTCTGAATTTCGAAGATTTTTTTCAAAATTAGACTTTTTTTAAAAAATATAAAATTTAAAACTTTTAGACACTTAATGGAATGCCGACGTACTTTTAAAAACATATTTATAAATATAATTATACATATATACTTAAAAATATATAATAAAAAATCTAATACTTTAATATATATATATATTGATAAATACATTAAAGGTGATATTAATTATATTTTATTATTAAAATGTATTTAAGATATATTATTTTTTTGCAAAAAAACCCAAATAAATTAGTACATTGTATTTCTCAAAAATCATATATCAATTTATCGTCTACATAACGAATTCTATTTCGATTAGTTTTGGATTTAACATTATCAGGAAGGTCAGACATTCTGAACTAAATTGAATATCACATAACAGTTGTTGGTTCTAGATTGCATACCTGAGAATATAACGAATGATATTTTTAGACATTTTTGTTAGCTTATATTCATTCTCTCTTCCTCTTGAGTCGAACATTCTTTCAAAAGGAATTGATTCAAAATGTTATTTAAGAAACATTGTAGGTGTTTTGTATTTTTCAGCGCACTTGGAAAATGTAAATAAATTTTCTTTATTCGCATTAAATTCGCCATTCAAATTTTTCCAAAACCTTTTAAACATAATTAGCTCCCAATTACTACAAATAGATGTTTCAAATAATAAATCTCTTGACCGCTTTTCACTGGCACAGGGAGAGATTCCAGTATTATCACCAAATATATAGCACTACTCAGCTGCAGCATTACTTCTATTCAAAAATAAAAATAAAAATTATATTTACACAAAAAGAATCAAATAAACAGGCAGTCAAGAGCTTGAATAGAGACCTGACTATAATAACAATCACGATTATTGTTAACAACAACACATTCATCTGATACCACTTCACATTCGCCTTAAAATCAACTGCATGGAATTCCATGCAAGCGTTTGCATGCATGATCCTGGAAATCGAAAGACGCATCTGAATGACAGTGTATGCATCGAGGAGATGTCTGATAATTAGAGGAGAAGGACACTTAACCCGAGCCGTTCGTCACGTTGCAAATCAACTAATTGAGTTCGTACACCGAATCCAGATGCGACAGGTCGATTGTCAACGCCACTTAAGGATTGGACTAGCTAAAGAGTGCGCAGAATTTAATAATCTCCGCAAGTCACTTGGGGTACTGACGTTGGCCTTTCAATTGGAAATAATCGAGACTGACAGGGATGGGGCGCGGGGAAATTGAGACGATTCATTAGTCGTGCTTTAATTTAGTTTGAGGAAATGTTTAGGCTAGCCCTGTCAAAGGAATGCCTGTTCCAAATCCCCTCCACTTTAATATAGTTAATTTAGTTGCCCGGATGATCATTCTACGATAGAGCAGTTTGGAAGAGATTATCGTATGTTAACCCTCGCATTTGCGTTATTACTCAGCTCAATAACTATGGTAGATTGCCATGAGTGAAAATGTTTAGCTACGATCAATACCTATTTTCTATACGCAAGGAAAAGTCCCTCTATTGTTGATTTGGATATTAATTGCTTATAGTAGAGTCTCTCAAAAACAATAAGTTAATTTATAGTGTTTGGGTCTATGATACGAATGCATTATTTCAGAGATAATATGCAAACATTTTACAAAACATGAAAACATACCTGCAATTTTTTAGCGAAGAAGTTATATTCATCTATTATAAAAGGTTTGTACATGTTTTTACAATAATCAAATCATAATATAAAATTATATAAGAAAGCAATTTCAGTTTATCTGGCAACCTATTTCTTCCAATATCGAAAGCTATATAAATTTCATGTTTATTTTGGAAAATAAATAGATTTAAAACTACAAATGAATTTTGTAAAATTAATGTGTTCAATTATGTTAAATTAATTCTTAATTTCGCATTTAATACTGCTATTCTTTTATAAGATGCCATCAATTTTATTTACTGACATCAATTTAGATGAAATAATAGCTTTTGTTAAATGTAAATGCATTTGAAAGATATGTAATTGCCATTTACAATTTGTATTATTGCATAATAGTAATTTTTCATTGCTATATTTTTCCATAAGTTAAACCAAAAATATACTTAAAAGAAAAAGCTAGTACTTTCTACTTTAATATAAAGAAATGTAACTTTTTTCTTCCGAAATTTAAATGGTTTAAAGCTGAAAGTTTTTCTGTCATGCAATTTCTTCCTAAGATCGCCTTTTCTTAAGTTGCTAAAACATTTAAATCGTGAGTGTTGATTCTCATTTTCATCGGGAGCATAAACCAAGTTTCTTAGTTCTTTATTATTTTTTTTTTGAAAATGTCTCGAATTGTAACAAAAATAATTTTCCAAAATCCCCTCAGAAAATTGACATTAATATTTTGACGAATGCTGTCATCTTTAAAAGCTTTAAAACAAAGTTTGAACATTCTCTTTCTATCTTTATAATCAAACCTTCATCTATTTTTTAAAAGGGAATTTTTTTTTATCACATGTATTTCTAATTATTTTATTCTGACGACGAAACTAAATATGAAAAAACCTACCAAGATATATTATGTCCCATGAAGAGCATTAATGTCCTTTCCATGAAGATGTAAATTATCCTACCAATAAATGTTACACTGACGTTCTCTTAAACATATATTTAGTAATCCAAATATCCCGTGCAGATTAAAGGAAATCTTTAAAATATGGTATACGTTTTCAAAATTTATAAAAAAGATAAACTGAAATGAACAATCAAATGTTTCGAGAAAATGAAGCACAATTAGTAGGGGAAAATAAAAAAAAAGCTAATAACTTAATTTTACATATTTTAAGAAGTTACCACAAGAAGGAACAACTTTTCTTGAGAATAAAAAAATAAACTTAAACGCAGCATATTTTTAAAATAAATTTGTCTTTTAGAATAATTATTTCCTTTTTAAATATTTTAATTTTATTGTGCTGCGAAATATATGTATATATATAATTCCATTATATTATTAATTACAGCGGATTTTTCATCAAATTTATTAAAAATAATTTACGTAATTAAATTTATTTAAATACTAACAACTGAAGAAAATCAAAAGCAAATGCAATCAGCGCATTTTCTTTTGATTGTTTAACTATTCAATAAACTTTACATGCTTATAGGAATATTTTTATGTTACTTTTTCCAATTGTAGTGATTTATAAAGAAATTGTATTTTGATATCTAAATTTATTTTATTTGTTATAATTTTTTGTTTGTTTTATTAATATGTTTCTTAATCTCAAAATTATTTTTGCAGCAAACATTTACACTGGAAATCATTAATTTGCACTACAAAAATAATATCTTCAAAAATATGCATGAATTTAAAATTAGTTTTAAGACATTGTAATTAATTTTAAATGCGACTGAACTTAAACAATAAAATAAACATTAACATATCCATTAAAATAATCTTCACAATATTTTTAATAATCTTTAGAATGAAGAAAATAAGTTTATAGATGAATTTTTTAAAAAGTGTTACTCATTCACTCACAGTAATTGCATAATAATTTATGCCCGTTATTAAAAACATTATTATTACAATTCATTTCGAGATTTAGAAATCGTACATTCTCAAAAATTTCGGAGTTCTCATATGAGTTAATCTTTTTCGAAATAAGTTCCTTATTGTTTGAAGGTGACTTTATTTAACCTGACACTAGCTA
Organism: Argiope bruennichi; assembly: GCF_947563725.1. Lineage (NCBI taxonomy): Eukaryota > Metazoa > Arthropoda > Arachnida > Araneae > Araneidae > Argiope > Argiope bruennichi. The sequence continues at coordinate 44,446,248 of NC_079151.1, forward strand.
AACTTATGATTCTGATTAATTATGTGTTCCTTCATTTTTCAATGAATTATATTTCAGTTAATTTATTTCTTATGCAGAATGAAACGGAATATCTACATTTCTGAAAATATAATTCTTTAATAATAATTGTGTAAAGCTTTCAGTGTTTGAATATCGTCCTTTTTTATATCATCCATTTTATCTTGAAGAATCAGCAGGAAATAATTTTAATTGGAAGGATTTTGTTAAAATAACAAGTGAGGTTGTTACGTATTTGCTAAAACTTCACAGGAACACCATTAAAATCTTATGAAATAATAGTTTTTAGTCATTGAAACATAGGCTGATTATTATTACTGATATTATTATTAACTTACTTTGATGTTATTTTTCATATTTGATATTATTTAGAAATAATGAAGTTTTTATTAGCTGCTTTAACCTTTGCAAGTATTATATTTTAGTACTATACAAATAACAAGCGATTATTTTTTATCTAACATTCCTTTTTATGCTATCGTCATCTAATTTTCATGCAATTCGAAATAACAGAAAATTACCAGAATTATTGGCTTATTATTTTAAGGAATTTGAATATAGGAAATATGATATTGATTAGGTTATTATTTTAGCTTTGGTTGCATTCATATAAACTCTTAGACACATAAATAAAAAAAAATCTTGATAATTAATAATTATCTTGATAAGAATTTAATTCACTATCAGGTAAAAATATTCTCTTGATTAAAAAAATATTCTTAAACAATAATTAATATAACTATTGCTGCATAATTAATAATTATCTTGATTAGAATTTAATTCACTATCAATTAAAAAATATTCTTTTGATGAAAAAAAAATGAATTCTTCAAACAGTAATTCTTATAATTACTGCAGGATACAAAAATATGATATATTTAAGATTTTTTTATTACAAAACTTTTATTAATAAAATTTCACTGTCATAAGCATAACGTATTCCTTCGTCAATAATTGAAATGACGATCTTATTTATTGTGAAATTAATCAAAATAAGAATTAAATTTCGGATGCATAATAAAAACCGATAAAATAGATTAACAAGAACGAATATTTTCCCATCACATTTTGATCAATTTCATTTTCACGAATTAAAACCAGTGATTATTCAAAAATCTGAAATAATTTCACTAAATATAATTGCTTCAGAATTAGATCTAAGACATAAAAGCCTTGCAGTGAAACGAAGAAATCCATTTTCATTTATATTTCATACCGATTGTTAAATATATTATGGACGAAACAGATAATTTCGTTTAATGTAATCACAGATATGGAGAAACAAAGTATTTCTGCGAGAGAATTAATTAAAAGATAATACTGAATGAGTTAACTGAATTTCTTGTATGGGAGGGGATTCTTGGGATGAAAAACATAATTAATATCCTGCTCAAATATTATCCTTAGTGAATGACACATCCATTTGACGCTAAGCCCTGTCTTTGAAATGCTTGTTATTCTTAGAATGGCGGCGAATTTAAATCAACCACTCATTCTCTCTACCTATTTAAACTTGACAGTTTATAAAGAGTAATATGTTAACTGTGAAAATTTTCATTTTTTTAACAAGCCATTAAAAGAGGAGAGAGTGCGATGAAGCCAAGCGTTTCTCAAGAGCTGTCATTTTTATTATTTTTTATTCCATTTATTTCTTTTAAAAAGAGTGCCGTTCGCTGATTGCATTTTAATAGAGTCTTTTTCGGTGCATTTTTAAATTCACCACTTCATTTTTTGTGTGTGCATTTTAACGTTTAGGTTTGAGAAAGAAAGTGACATATATTTGGCATACGGACGAATTATGTCTAGTTCAGAATTAAGAGTGGTGAAATATTTTTGATAAATAAGACAAGAAATGAGACATCTTTCTTGCGTGGACACATTTTATTTTACTAATTACAACATGAATTTTTAAGTATTTGGCGACGACATCATTTTCATTATAAAAAATAATTAGACTTCAGTTAAAATATCTCAAAATGACTAAGGGCCTTAGATAAATAATGAATTCAAAGAAAAATTTAGAATATTTCTTTTCGTTTGTTTTCAAGAGAAAAGCACTTAGCTAAAGATTTTCAAAGCATGAGCTGTTCTAAAAGTTTTGTACTTATGTAGAAAAACTTTATTAGATTACAAATGCATTGATGCAAACAAATTATTCTGAATCTGAAATATTTGAATGGAAACAATAATTTTTTGTTCCGTTTAAATGGAAACAATAATTTTTTGTTTCGTTTAAATGGAAACAAAATTTTTTTGTTCCGTTTAAATAAAATTATCTTACATCCACACAAATCATACTTTAGTTTTTCTAAAGGTGAATACATTTTCGATATCTTTCCTTAGTAAAAATATTAGTTTTTATTCGCTATAAAAATAGTATCATACATTACATTTTGGGAAGAAAATAAATAGAACAAACTGCTCAATGGTAAGCATATTGATTATTTGATGCATTTTTATTTACAATGAAATATTGCATGCATGCGAAATTAGAATTTCTAATCGAGTATACAATTTTTTTCTACTGGGACAGAGCTTAAAACTTTTGTGCAATTTTAATTTTGCATGTTAAAAATTTAATTTTCAAACTGATTTATCAGTTATTCCATAACTATAATTAGATTGTTATTTTTCATTTGTGGCACCATATGATAATGAATCAAGAGTTAGAAAATCAATTTTAAGATTTTCTGACATTTGTAATAAGACTACATAATATTTTTGCTATAAAATCTCGTTTTCTGACGGAACAAATTCCTATAATGACCAATAAGATATCAGTGGATATGACTTTTTATCGATTTTTGACATATACAATTTAGATTAAAACATATAGTTTCAAACTTTAATCGATAATTGCATTCTGATCTCAAATATCGTATGCAGTGAACTATTGTGAATTAACTAACTTGTTATCTTATATATGTACATTTTACTCAGTATCTAATTTGAAATATACAATATACTAATATTTGAAATAGACATTATTTCATAAATTATTGGAAGAAAAAATGAATATAATATTTATATTCAATAATAAGAATTATTTTAGTTAAGCTTATCAGCACATGATTTGAAATTTAAAAAAAAAAAATATGAATGAATTTAAATGCATTCGGAAAAATTTTCTATACTTGACTAAGTTATTTATTCAAATTTCTTTTGAGAAAGTTGTTTACATTTTGAAGAATATATATTTGATGCTACTTTTACCCACTTTCTTTTACCCACCAATTCCAAATTTAGTTATTGTTAGAATTTCTCTTTAAAAACTATCTTTAAAATTTGGAAAGAATAAAAGGAACAATCATCACTTATCTTATACACGATAGGCAAAGAAAAAAAAAACTCATTTCCTTTTGAATCTCATTTAAATGATAAAAACTGCTATTTGCTTTTCACTTATTTTTAAGAAATGATATGGAATACAGAAAATATTATGTTCCAATGATCTATTATGTATATATTTAATAATCTATATTGTTATATTACAAACAGAAAACTTAAGACATCTAGTGGAAAAAAAATATCGCATGAATTCACTTCAATTTCACTTACTTGCTTTATAGATTTTAAATTTATTAATATATAATGTATAATACAGTTATATATAATTTAGTTTATACCTAGGAACATATTTCACTTTATGTAATGTTTTATACCATATGTCTTCATCCATGCTCGATATTTTTAAAGTTCATTGAAATATTCCTCATCAAAAATCAAATATTTCCAAAATTATTTTCTTGAAACTAAGTAAAAAAGATTAATTAAGCAATCCATTGATTAAGCAGTAAAAACAATCATATAATTCTATTTTCTTCTGGTTTGAATAAATTCAAAAATAAAACTATGTACATACTTGAAAATTTAAAAAATAATAATACCCTTAAATAAATAATACCATTATGTATATTGAATAGCATTTAATTCAAAATATTCCAAACTTTGTTTCCAAAACAACTACTTTTCAGCATATCAGTGAAATAATCTAACAAATCCCACAATACAAAAGTCTGTAGAAAAAAGTTTTCATTAGGGAGATTTCAATACATTTTAAACATGTTTTCCCCAAACCTGGATTTAATTTTGTATACACTTGGCATAAAAATCCACCTAACATTTAGAGCGCAGTGGTTGAGTAAGGATTACTAACTATTCTCCTTTGAAAGTTAATATACTCTTACTTAACATTTAATTTTCCGCAACAAACGCGCTAATTTTAGAACAAACAAGTCGACTCTGGCAGATAACAGGATTAGAGAAATTAATCCTAGAGGAGCATTAATCCCCAAACGCCTTTTGTTTGAAAATGCTTCTAAACTTCTCCTCCGCTTGTTCATCTTGTTAGCAGAGACGCATTATCAGGTTTGATAGATTTTAAAAGAGAATGATTCATGGTATAATCATCCATATTAAATAGCCGGAGGTGGTAGTCTCCTATTTAAGATTGTTAAATTCAAGCAGAAATGACGTTATCGGACTTGAAGAATTATTGAATATTTTGCGCAGAGCCGTCTGGATCCACTTTCGCTTTGTGGGATCTAGATACTCGGAATTGAATATTAATCGTAACTGATAAGGAACATTTATTTCAATTAGAGCCATGAATAAAATATGTTCTTTCTAACTCAATTCTTGATTACTAGAAAATCGCATTTAGTATTCTTGGAATTTGAGATTTTCCAGGATTTGGGAAACTTCTCATATTCTCAAAGAAGAACTTTTTTCATAATTGATTTCAAAAAGGTCATACAATATTTAAATGGATAAAAATAAGTAATTGTTAAATACTCTTAATAAAAACCTTTCTGCTTAAGCAGAATCGGGTAAAAAAATATTTAGGGAGATTATGTGCATTAAATAAACAAGAACACCCACTCATTTTTTTTTTACCTCAAATAAAAGATAACAAGCTTATGTGCAAACTTTAGAAATAAGTGGATGAAGTATTCAATGTAAGTGTATATTGAAAGAAGATTCAGTTCCTAATACATCTATATATAAAACAAAATTTATGTTTTAAAAGAAATAACAAAGACTTAATTCGGGATAAATTAAGTTTTTATCAATAATTTATGCGATGCAAAATATACATTATTTTTATAATTTTTTTTGTAATTTAGATTGGTGTCATTAATCATTTTTTGAATCCAGATAATATTCCGTTTGTTTAATTAAATCGGTTTATATTAGTTTGATCAATAATGTGTTTTAAGCAAAATTTAGAATTTTAATAGTTATTCAATTTCTAAAATTATTTTGCAAGTAATGAATATTTAACTGAAAAAAGTTTGAAACATTAGGTAATTGCAAAAAAAAAAAAAAAAAAAAAAACGCTAATTATATGTCGTTTTTTGCCATTTTTCTTCCTAAAAATTTTGTTTCTATCATTGTTACTTTTTAACTAGTAAACCGGTTTTTTTTGTTTTTTTTTTTTTTCGTCTCGTATATGCTTAGAATGGTAGTATGCTAAATTTATGAGTCAAAATTGAATCAATCAGGGTTGTTATAATTCGATTTAAAAATTGTACATAATATAGGAAGAACACATAAAGTATTCTAATTAATATTAGCCGAAAGAGTAGGACAGCATATTTCCGAAATGGGAAATTTCATCTTAACAGATATTAGGGAAAAAACAATTAAGGGATTCAAAGAGAAAATATTTATAAAACAAGGGGGATCATTTCTCTCGGTTGTTGTCAAATAACCGGTGTAGGAAGTCCTAACTTTTTTATGACTGAAGAACATACAATGATAAACTCACTTCTCTTGACTAAATTGTCTCATAAGAAACCATTCTGAAATTCGCGTCTTTGAGCACACCCTATTTTTTCCACTTCATTAATTCTCTTTTTTTCATTTATTTGTTTTTGAAAAAAAATTAAATGCCTCAATGCATTAAAACGCTTTTATTCAATGGTAAATTTAAACTTTAACTAAATATTTTTATAAAAAATACGGATTTCCCAAAAATTAATTATTTTAGTTTCAATTAAAAGCTTATGTCTTTGCTGAAAAAAAATGATGGTAATCAGAAATATACGGAAATTTCATTCTAAAAAAATACATGTGTAAAACAAATTTACTGAAAGGAGGACACTTGATTAATTTTTAAATACTGTAATGATTAATAAATATTCCAGTTAGTGAGTTCATATTAAGAAAAAAAATAGTTAGATAATGCCAATGAAATTATTTCAATTCAATACGATATACTTTAATGTCAAAAAATCAACACAATAGTTGATTAAAAAAGGATATTTTTAACAAACAACTGCATACATTGAGAAGAAATTTGCTTATAAGTTTTCGATGATATAACTTTTTATTCATACACATTTTTATGTAAATCTTTTGGAAAAAATGGTCACTGCATAAAATGCTTTTCAGAAAAAAGAATGCATAACTTCTTAAATGGCATTTTTCGTTTGATATGCAGTCTTTCTACAAAAAAAAAAAAATTATATTTGTTGAGTTAATAGTAAGGATAATAAATTTGGAACAGGAATAATTTTTCTCTTCTTTTTATAAATCTTCAAATTTTGTTTTGATTTATTTTTGTTCAAATTCTGTTTGCAAGAGACTTGAAGATTCCCCGATTCTACCAGATATAATGAAAAGAATAATTGAAATCAGAGTTCCAACACATTCTTTGAATTTCTCCATTATTTTTTATAAAAAGTTTTAAAGTGGTTAATTTCAAAAAAAAAAAGAAAAAGAAAAACGGCTAACTCTCTATTGATTTTTTTTGAGATTTCATTAGATTAGAGAGTTATATTATTTGTTTGTTGTAATATTTTAAAGCAACGTTCTGTCTTATTCGGTGGAGTAGATTGGTAATATATTCTTAACCATAAACAAGAGAAATTTTAAAAATTCAGTATTTTGATTCATTAAAAGATGTTGTACATTCTGTTCTTCCGTAGGAAAATCAGATTTAATATCGATGTGTTCAACCTAATTTTCTTCCATTCTGTATTAAAAAAATTAGTAGAAATAGGTTTCAAAGCATGGGAAATGTTCATTTCTTTTTGGAGATATATCATAAATAACAATTTCTGAAAATATCATAAATAACTATATGCCAGTATTATGACCTACTGTGCGAAGTATATCAAGAAAGATAAATATTATTCCTCTTACGTGCCTGTATAATAGGATATCGGACACAGATTTTAAATTGAAAAATAAGCACGAGCGCAAAAATGAATTCAAATATAATAAAAATTGCAATTTTGAAATGGAGTTCGATGAATGAAATGAAGAAATTGAAACAGGATGCTTACAGCAGACCGTAAATAATAAAGCATAATATACATGTAATAATAATAATAGACTAGTTTCCTATATAGCAAAATATACGGCAAAATTTATCCGGAAAATAACACCTCATAACAGTCAAGAAAGGAGAATAGTGACATCATTATTTACGTTAAAGTCTAAGTGCTTCAGAGTGTCGAATAATCCGCGCCAAAATTACTCTGATACCAAGTTCTATATGTAATAAAAATCCAAAATCAGGCATTTTTTTTTGCTCTTTTTCAAGAAATATCTCGTTTGTTGTTTGGCCGTAATAATATTATTTTGAGAGTGTTTTTGAAAGCTAAGTAAGATAAATAATAGTAATGTGAACACAATATAAATCCAATTGAATAAACTGCGATCTATAGTGAAGAAAGATATATCTCGTTATAATTTACTTATAGAACATTTTTAAATACTGAAATCATGGATTTTTAATTATCTCCTTACGTCACATAATCATTACAAAATGCTCTTCCTATTCATATTACAAATGGATAGCAACGAAACTTACATAATCCAATTATTACAATAAACTTACATAATGTTTAAAACTATATCTATTTGTCAATAGATTAATTTAAAATTAAAATTACTTTACATAGGTAAGGAAATAAATAATTTTATAAGAATTTTTTGATAAATTTATTTTAAGGTTTACTAATGAAGTTATATCTTAAAAACTCTACTTTAATTGCTTATAACATTACTGCGTCTATATAGATGTTGACTTTTTAAATATTTAGATTAGAATTCATATTTCTCACTTTCTTATATTCATTAGATATTCAATTTAAGGTTATTCATACCGTTAGGGAACAATATTTGTGGGCTAGTACTGTTATACCATGATTTCAAAACTCTAATAATGATTACTCCATCAAATTTATTTATTCTGTCTCAGTAATTAATATTGAAATATCCGTTATGCAATCGTTTTCTCTTACAAGTTTTAATTCAACTTATTAGTTACCGCCGCCATTAAAAGATATTTTGTGTCAGTTTAAATTTTGTACAGTTACTCGCCATCAAACCAGATTCGGAACTTCGTAATATTTGTATATTTGAAAGACTATTTAAATGTTTCACATTAAAATCCTCGTATGCAGTGCAATATATAACACTAAATTCAATAAATCTTAAATTTTCCCCTTTGATGTATAAACTCACTGCAAATTCTCAAATCTAAAAGAATATATTTCATTAAAATTTATTTAAATCACAACTGCTCCAGTTTACTAAGCCTTTTAAAAGTTTCGAATTATTATTGAATACAAATTTTAACGAGCAGGTAAGTTTGCTAGATAAGTAAGTTTTTTTTATGTATATGTATCCCAAATAACAAAATTGAACAATTAGATATGCCCAAAAATAGCATAATCTTTCCAAAAAAAATGTATTTTTTTATGAAATTTCGTAACTGAATATTATTGCAATTATCGAAATTACTAAGAAGAAAAGCTGAAAGATAAAAAAAAAATGAAACAACAACAGGATTAATTTGTAGCAAGGATGTTTTTTCATCTGGATTGAAAAGCATTCAGAGGATTAAATTGGCTCTTGAAAAAATTAGTTAATGAATATTTTCTCAGAGTTAATAATTATTATTTTTTAGAAGAAAAACAAAGTAAAAATATAATTAATTTATAGAATGAAAATTACAGAAAATGAAAAAAAATCAGTCTCATATTTTACTGCAAGATTTTGATGCAAGTCCTAAGCTATTATTCTAATTCTATATATTTCTAGTGACAATTAAATGTTAATTATTTGTTATTCTTAAGACCTTATTTAAGAATTTACAAGTATTTTCGGCATTTTTGTACAAAATTTGAGAGTTTTTTAAGACAAAATTTAAGATATCAATCTTATTACTATAATAAATTCATTTTAATAGAAATTTATTGCATCGATTTCACTGTAATCATGGATGAAATTCATTTTAAGGCTTAAAGAAGTAAATTTATCAAAATTCCTCTGTCTTTAGATTCTTTTCTTTGAACATTCTTTTCTTCAAACAATAAACATGCTTTCATCAAAACATAAACATGTTTCTTTCTAAACAAATAAACATGCTTTTTTACTTCTGGATTATTTTTAAAATAATGTATAATTTTGTGATTATAGTGGTTTATTTTGAACAACATATTTTTTTCTGATATTCATGAAAAAATTGTAAATATGCTATTTGATTTTGATGTTTTATTTGCTTTCAAAAATTTTTTCAGATATAAAATGAGCAGACTCTTAACAATTACATTCAAATTTTTTTTTCTGACTTCGGAAAAAAATTCATGTTTAAGGGCAAAATTGTTCAAAAATTCACAAAAGATGTCACTGAAAAATGATAATGCAGAATATTCCTTAAACTAACTATTTGTCATATAATTTTTATGACCGGTAACATTTAAATGTATTTACATTTCGTATATCAATTAATTTTAAAATTATATTATTAAATTGGAATTCATGAAATGTTATGAAATATCGACAAACTTGAATGTTTTATGATCACATGCATTCAGTTTTATTCAGATTTTTAGAATCTCTCAAGTTAAATTCGACGAATTCACCTTGATCTTTGACAGTGAAAAATTATGACTGAACTCACATTTTTTTTCAGTGAAGTTTCTGTCAGATGATCAACTATAGGAAAAAGAATAAGTAATAGAAGACAAAAATTGATATCACCTCATTTCTCAGGAACTTGATAGTGATTTATAATTCTTATCAATAATTTTGGTTTCTCTTTACAGTACTAATGTAGATATTCTTAAAAGATATCATATATATTCAGAAGAAAATATTTGAATTAAAAAAAATCAAATGTTTCTGCATTTTCATTTGCTGCAATATGACAATTGCAATGAAGTTCATATCAGGTGATCAGTTATAGGGAAAAAAATAAATTAATAAATGAAAAAATAAATTGATATCATCTCATTTCTCAGGAAACATATAGTGATTTGTAAGTTTCCTTTTTAATTTTGTTTGCTCTTCACATTAATTAAGTAGACTTTCGTAAAAAATATCATATATATTACGAAAAACATAAATTTATTCTTAAAAAAATCCAAATGTTTTTTGTATTTTAATTTGTTAAAATATGAATATTTTTCAACCAAATCAGGCGAAACATACAGAATTGCCGGCGAAGAATTAAAAAAAATTCTAAAAAAAAAAAATACTTTAAATATTTTAGAAAATGTATGCATTCGTTGTAAGTAATTTCTAAATACAAATATACATGTAATATGATTTATTTTTTCTTTCTTAATTTCAAAGTTTATACATAAAAACAGCTTGTATCAAAATTCAAGATGAATATCTTTAAAATGCAGAAAAAGTATAGAAACCCCTACGAGCTAAATTTCATTTGCATCTGAAGAGAAACTGAATAAAGAATATAATTTTCCAAAACATTAATAATTTCTTAAAGCATTTAAAATTGATGTACTGATATTTATAAATTTTAGACAGACTAATTATCATGAGTACTTAAAAATTATTCAAGTGTATTAGAAATAAATAACAATAAATATTATTGCAGGATTCCCTATTGTTTAGATTAACAGTTAAACTGTTACGTTTTACAATTCGAAATCCATAATTCCATATGGTTTACATTTTGGCTATGTTTCGCTTTTGATTTGGGATGTTTTGTCCAAATTTACTCCAAAATTGTTTGGGATGTTTTGTCCTACTCCAAAATTCGAATTAAACTGGGTAATTGGATAAATACCGCTGGTATTGAGGAATCGGTTGTCCAATCTCAATCATTTAGAATACCTGTAAAAATAATTGAAAGTGTAATTCCCTCTGGATCAGAATACCACATCAACGACAGAAAATTCTAATTTACTAATTGCATGTCTAGAATTTTCTACTAGTAATGGTATAACCATTCCAATAAAAACAGTTCAATAACCAGTCATTAATTTATATACTTATAGCTACTTTATGTTAAATTCTAATGTTTTCATAAATAATGGAAGTAAATCAATACAATTCTATGTAATTAATTGATTCTAATTAATTACGATTCAAAATTGTACCTCATTTATGAATAGGAAGGGCCATTTAGCGTACTTCTACCCATTATATTTTTCATTGTATAAGAATAAGAATATTTTAGTTTAACTATTATCATCAATTTTCTTGAAACTCGTTACTTAGATAACTTTCAGAGCAAATGAAACAATCATTTTTCAGCTTTTCTTAACAGGATAAATTAAATTTATATCGCTTCAGTGCCAATATTTCTTTGAATTTCAACTTATTTAACTAAATTTCTTCAATGCGTTAACCTATACAGCTAACTTTTAAATTATGAAAGAAACATTTTGCTCCATTTTATTTCATCTATAATTTAAATGAAACACACTTTTAAACACAATTATTCTTATTTCTCCTAATATTCTATTTATTTTTAATTTTAATTCAATGAGTCTATTCATATTATTACATGTTCTGCAAATTTTATTTTGATTTTAAGCACGGCATGCTATAAGCGGAAAACTGGGAAAAAATTTGAAATCTTTAAAGAAAATCATTTACGAACATCTATAAAATTATTGAAAAGAGCAAAAAAAAAATCATTTAATGAAGTTACAAATAATCATCACATTTTGTTGAATTGGGATATTCCGATTTTTTTTCTCCTTATCATCATTTTCTTACGAGCTCCTAAATGACTTGGAACAGAGCCATGTTGTAAAATGTGAGTATCAACTTTACTCTTAATCTAATTACCTTAATTAATTCTACCTTAATTAGTTTCCTAATTCTTGTCTTAAATGAAACCATGTTACGTCATTCTAAAATTCTCTTCTTTTTCCCTGATCGAAATCTCACTTTTTATTTAATTACTTTTTAATACATGCTCTAAAAAAATTGCTGAGTTCGCAAATGCCACGACACGAGTGCCTTACCACTTACGTGTTTCTTACATAGATAACTAAGATTCCCTTTCTTAAATCGCTATATGTCAAAAAATAGTACAATATCAAAGAATCTATCAGAATCTCATCGTAAAATCACTGAAGGGAAAAATTTCTGTCACTTTTATCTTGTGTTCTGGTGCGAACATACGTGTTCCGCCTTTGTCCTTGCTTGCAATCATGACTTCCGGGAGAAAATAAGTAGAAATAAAATTTTTAAAATATCTTCCTTTCGACCACATAATTGCCAAAATTACGTTCATATATGTATATTCATAAGTTTATCATTTTTTATTAGTCGCAATTTTAAATTAAATATTGACACCACAAATAAAGGATTTATTTTATTTAAGAAAGGCAAAGACTGAAAGATGATGATTTAAAAATTCTGCAATTTTTCTTTGGCTCAATAACATTTGGCTCAATTTATCTACATGTTCAACAATGAATTTCTTTTAGTAAACGTGCAATCTAAACAAATTTTCTTTTCGAAAAATTGATTAAAATGCAAAAAATAAATAAATAAATAATTAAAAAAATATTTAAAAAATTATTTAAAATTGCAAATATATAAATATCAAATATTAGTAAAAAAACGACGTAGTGAAATGAAAGTTTTTGACTAAAAAGCAGATCTTTGAATTTGAAAGTATTTCAATACATCCTAACATAACATTAAATACATTCCTTGTCTAAATTCAATACCCAAAATTTCACTTTTTTGAAATGTATTTGAATATTCTTTTCTTTTATTAAGATAAATTCACCGCAGTAAAATTTTGTCTTTCAACTTTTGCTATTTGTACGAAGTGTTTGTAATAATTTGAATGCAAATTATTCATCGTTTCTTGGAGAAGTAGCAGGCAAAAATGAAAAAAAGTAAGTATTTAGAACAACTATGCGATTCCATTTTTTAAAATTTATTCAATTCACAAATAATATTAATATTGAAAATATTATATGCTTACAGTTACTATTAGTTACAGAAAAATGGATAATCGATATGAAATATAAATTTACCGAAATTAAAATAATTCTAATATCTTTTTTTTCATACTGATAAATCGAATCCTAATTTTTTCTTTTTTTAGTTCACATCGTAATGCTATTTTTGATGAGTTAACTCACTATATAAAAGAATTTGTACAAAACTATCTCAAAAATGATTTGGATGCAGATATTTTCAATTTTCTGAGAATTAAATCAATATAAATAGTATTTAAATAAGTATTTATTATCGATAATCCTACTCTGTAATTCTGATCTAAATTATATAAAATGATATCTTTAAAAATCTTAGATTTTAGGAGTGTTCCTTTTAAAAAAGTAAAATAAAAATTCTGTAAGGTATTGAACAATCTGAAATCAAATGTTTTCAAATAATCATTTATTCTGATCAATAAAAGACATGAATTATCCAATAATATACATTTCAAATGCTTTGCAAGAATAATTGCACTGTTTAAAATGCTTTATCCTTGTAGCATGTTATATGAGGAATTATTTTTCAGATGCATGTAATTCAAACTTTTAAGAAATAAAGCATTGAATACTGGAAAGTAATACATTATCTATTCTTTTATACTATTATTTTTTTTAATTGATGAAATTGGATAGAAGGTAAACTTCTATATATCAAATAATCATCTCCTTTATATTAAATAGGAGTAAAATAAAGTATTTATTTAAGATACCACATATATTGAAACCATAAAAGTTTTTAAAAAAATTATCTGCGCTGATAAATTCAGAATTCTTTTTTTTCCAAAATATATATATTTCAAACCTTTTTTTGTTGGAATAAATTCACCGTATAAAAACGTTTATCCTTTCGATACGTTCTAAACTGCTTTCCAACTCATTTGGATGCAGATACTTCAACATTCTCGAGGAATCTGTCGAAGTAGGGAGGAAAAAAACCAATTCATTATCAGTTCTGCCACCTTATTAACCTCTATCGCGGCATTCACAAAAGGAAAGCACGCTTCAACGCCCTAATTAATTAATTAATTTGGATACGTACTCTGTTTACTTACTCTGTTTCATCTGGAAAAGCTTTAGCATACTCTTGGAAAAGAAAAAGGGAAGAAAAAAAAAGAAAAGAAGGTCTTTTTAAAATTAAGATGCATTGGAGAAGGACGGATTTCTTCGCCTATTGGATTATCGATCGCTTTTCTTTTAGAAAATTAGAAGTTTGGAATGATAAATTTGAAATATTTTTCTTTAAAGAAAGGTATTTTACAAGGATTATAAGAAACATTAAGAAGGTTTGGCTTTCATAAATCTAGATCTCCCTCTCGTTTAACTGTTTTGCGGATATTCTTATCGTATTCATTCACTATTCGTCTCTGCGTATTTCACCTATCAAAATGAATTATTTTCAATTTAACGAATCAGTAGAAATGCTGTCTTTCAATTAAATGCATCGGTTTTTCGTTAAATTTTTAAGGATTCATCCTTTCAACTGTTTTCAAGAATTGATTTCTTAAAGATTCCCATTCAGGTGATTTTCGTAATAATAATTGTGTAATCTTAACTGACAAAAATGTTCTTTGGATGACGATAAATAAATTGATTGACTTACCTGGGCTTCAATATTTAATTTTTATATTATTTTATGGAAGTAAATTATTTCGATAATGAAGATAATTAATTTACGAAATTGATATTTATAATGCAATTTGAGAATTTATTTATTGTTGTAATTTATGAATTCGGATGAAGTTGTAAATAAGTTTTGCAAACATATAATAATAAAATTAAATAACTTTCTTTTTAACCCTTAACTGGGGAGATGAAATTATAGAACATAACTGGGGAGGTGCGGTCTATGGGACCGCATTTCATTTATACTCAAATTGAATTTTCTAATGAATTTTAGTATGAGAAACTGCCACTACATTTTGCAGATATTTTTTTTTTGATATATAGATATGTTTTAGAAATTTTCAAACTATATTATCATTGAAAAAAGTAAATGCGTTGGAAGAGACGCTTTCTTCTCAAATTACATTATACAATAAATAATATTCTTAAAAAAACATATTACTTTTTACTTTTTAAATCATATTTAATTTTACAGTATATGAAGGTATATAGAAGACAATATAATGTAAAATTCAGCAATTATATGAAAAAAAAATGACATTGAGTAAAATTGACCTTTTTTTGTATCGGTATTTTGTACATTCATGGCACGGTTTTCTAGGGCATTTTAAACATACACATTAAGAACTAGCATAAAATTCAACCTATAAATTCTGTATATATATATATATATATATCTTGGTATATTAATATATTTTATAAATTTTTCAAAATATATTATCACTAGAAAAATTATTTATGTTTAAACATACATATCAGAATCAGTTGAATGCGAACTTTCATCGAAAAACTCTTCTGTGCAATTATCCTTATCACTAAAATCACTTTCTGCTTCATTTAAAAGTGTCTGGTGCACTTCTTCATAATAGGATCAGTAAATTGGATGATAATTCGGGGCCCAAGTTTTAGTGTCATCTGCTAAGCCTTGTTTATTACTGGGACACTAACAGGGAGGTGCGGTCTTAGAGATAGTGCTTAAAGAAATAACTGAATTATTTTAAAAGGCATCCGTTGAAGTCGGTTGAAAAAGTGCACGTGTGTTGAAGGTCACAAAACAGGAAGCTACAAGGTCAATCTATTCAAGTGAGCTAAAAATAGAATAGGGGTGACCGAAAATCCATCTCTAGCGGTCTCACAGACCGTAAGTCCCCAGTTAAGGATAAAATAACTTGTATATTATTCAAAACTAAAAATTAAAGAAAAAAATAATATACTTCAACTTAGATACATTGCTATTGCTAAATGATGCGCATAGTTCAATCATCTCATAAGAGATTTGATCCTGCTTTCTATAAAATAATGTGATTTCACACAGTATTTTTATAATTTATTTATTCTGATATCAGGCTCTTTAGAGTTTCAGTGTAATAAGAATAAGAGAGAGAAATATAATTGAGAATATATGTTAGTAATAACTTTTATTAAAGTAATTTTTTTGAGATTTTACCATTTAATATACTATCCGTCATATAGTCAATGCTAGATTATTTCCTTTTTTTCCTTTATTTACATTTTGATTGTTACAATATTTAAAGTTAAAACAAATATAAATACTATAATATTTATTTTGGGAAAATCATGGAAGAAGAAAATATTTTCGGAAAACAATCTACCCTTCAATAGTTAAATTCTATCATTTTATTTTCCCGATTATGTAAATATCTGCAAAAATCATGAAGCATTCATTGAGAAACAAAACAAAAAATTCGAATTATTTATTATTTGTTTATTTATATTTATTATTACAAAGTTTGTTGATCTACTTCTTTATCTGAGTTTCCGTTTTCGAAATTTTCAGGAAAAATTATATATTTAATTGCGCGTTTTTATGTTCAAACGACAATTAAGGCAATTTGTACAATTAAGGCAATATAATGAATAAAATTTCTCATGAATAAAAATTAAAATCGATTAAACTCACACATTTATTAAAACTCGTTCATTTATATCTGCCTAGACTCTTTTTTGTACTTATCCTTTCATAATTCATAATAAAAAATAAACAGTGGAGGGTTAAGTAATTGAAAGGTAATTTTAACAGATGATTTTATCGAAAATGTATTAAAAATATAATGCGCTGCTAATAGTATTTAAGTAATTAATTAACTGAATATTTTAACTATTTTATTTTATGTATGAAATTGTTATGAATCTTTTTGTAGAGTTTCATAATGAAGAAACAATGTTATTTCCTTTGTGAAATATAGACCAGATGAAAGAATTGCTCCCAAAGTGAACTGCTTCAAACATAAGCTACTTTAAATAATAATTAAAAAAACGAATTAACTGTGAAAGAACTTTAGGAGATCAGTTTAAATGTCTTAGAATTAAACAAAAAATGCTTTGAGAAAATTTTATTTGTTAACTAGCTAAGATAATTTAGTACTATAAATATTATAAATATATATGCAAAGATTAATTTAAACCATACCTTTGGTCTGTAAAAGTAACCATAAATAGCAAAATGTAAATAGAAATACTCTGAAAACTTCGAATTAAATTATATTTATTATAAATTTACATTTTTAAGGAACGTTTAAGAATTTTCCTTCTTGTGATATTCACAGTGGTTTAACTCTTTTATAATTTTGAACGTATTAAGCTATTGATATTTTGTTTTGGTATCTTTATTTTTAATAATTATTATTTTTTGGAATATTTCATAATTAGTTATCTTGTATATTTTGTAAACTCATTCATTGAAATTCACTGTTAAGTGCCCCCATTCATACATACATAATAACAATTTAACTAAAATTATTTAATAAACATATAAACGAGCTCTTAAAATTTTTAATAGTTAATTGTCAATGAGAATACGCAATTATATAAATATATACTTTCAGAATTCTACTACATCAGTTAGTGTATTTAAGTCTATTATACTATTTTACCATCTGAAATATAAATTCAGTTAAGTTATGAAAGCATCTAAAAACATTTGGTAAATCACTGCTATTAATAACTCGTATAAAAAATATCATCAAACAAAATGTATCAATTTATTGATTCAGAGTTCATTATAGCTACTTTAAATTGATGTCTTCCGACTGCATTACACTTCTCCCAATACTTTTTATATTTTTAAATCATGCTTTCATTTTCATGAAATTTTTTCAGATTCGTAACTTATATTCTTTTATATCATCAATATATTTCAAAAAGTCACAAAAAAGGATTCAATAGCAAAATTAAGATTTTTAATTGTTACATCTTTTGAATTGGATCTTGTGAAGCCGTATTTTTTAAATATTTTTATGAAAATCTAAAAATAATAACTGCACTATAGGAATAGTCATCATTGTAGTTCGAAACAATACAGATTATTTTAGATAAGTAAAATTGTATAATAATGTCTACTTCTTAAAACAAACTTATTTTCAATTCTCTAATCTTGTCGATCCATGGACGGTATTTTTGAACGATATTGTTGCTTATGATACACAGTTGACATTAAAACATCTTTGTTACATTTTATATATCTTTACATCAGAAATGACATTGTAAAAATTAATTTTTAGGCTAATTCTTTAAAAATGAAGTACATTTTAGGCTTTCTCTTAATTTTTGTCTTATTGACGAAAGTAATTTATTGTAACAACATTCGGAACATTACATTTATTGTAATTACATTCGAAATATAACACTTATTGAAATTACATTCGTCATTCTGGAAAATCTATAAAGTTAAAATTCTTATATTTTATTATTTAATTTATTAATAAAAACAAATTTGTTTTCATAATATAATATTGTTTCATAATAATATTGTTTTCATAATAATAATTTATCATATAATATAATATTGTTTCATAATAATAATTTATCATATAATATAATTTGTTTGCATATAATGAATGTTGCCAAATGTACACTATAAAAGGTTTCAAAGAATTTCTAACATATATGCAATTTAGGTAGAGTTCTCTATAATTTTTAATCTCAGTGGTATGAATCAATGGCAACAATAGTTGATATGTGTTTGTAGCAGTTAGTAAAACTCCTATGTTATGTTTGGAACTTTATCAAATTCGGATCAAATCATTCGTGGTGCTTTATAAAGAAATAAGCAAATATATTATAAAGGAATGAGAACAACGTTTGATATGTAATTGTAACAGTTAGTAAAACTCCTATATTTTGTTTGGAACCTTATTAAATTTGGATCAAATCACTCGTGGTGCTTTATAAAGAAATAACTAACTCACTCCCGAGGAAGTTTCTAAATGAAAGATATAGTAATACCATCTCCTCTGCGAATTACATGGCAGCGAGTAACAATTTATCCCCCAGTGAGCAGTTTCAAAGCAATACACACCACGATCTCATACACATGGTGTAAAGATATCATTTAGTTACTTTTTTCGTACCAATTTCGGATTGCCCATCAGAGAAATAAAGCAACATTGGCCAGTCTCTACTGCAAATAACTTTCCAGACGAGATAAAGAACTCTGGATACATCGCAACATAGTTAGCGAACAATTTCACATCAGTGATGTTTTTCCTGCCGACAGGAAATTAGTTTTCTTTAACGAAAATGCGGCATAGAAAAAACACCAGGGCATTCTTCCGTGAGGCACGAGAAACAGAACGTTATCTCTTCGATCACAAAACTCTTTTCACCCTCGTACAAGAAAAATATTCATTTGAAACACTGCCTTACTCTCCTTTGGACCATTTTCTTTTGACGCTTAGATTCATAGTTTTGCGGATAAGAAAAATATAATCCTTTTCTCTCTTCTCGTCCAAGGAGGAAAAAAAATCATAATAATAATAATAAAAAGAAATAAAATAAACAATAATAATAATCTTCGTTTCACTGGCGTTCCGGTTTTTCCGATAACATTGTAAAATATTCTCGTCGTGGGAATAATAACTCAGAATTTTAGTGGAGAAAGGAGAGAAAAAAAATAGTAGAGAAACAGAGTTTCGGGCATCGTAATAAAAAAAAGAAGGTTGAATGAAAATTCAGCAATACCTTTGCATTCTGATCCGCTGTTTACTTTGCGTTGCATTAATTGTCTGCTCTTTTAATCTCCCAGGCTCATTATCTTCTTGAGACCGAAGAGATGAAAAAATATCCATACTTTTGGCTTACTTTTAGAAGTTAATATCTTTTAAAAGAAGAGGGAGAAGGGAGGTATGTTTTAATAAGTTCTTAACATAGCTTCTTCAGAGTATACGTGTTTGATTATCCGAAAAAATATGGCTTTGCGCGTCTTTTTAAATTAAAAAGGAAACTTCGGATATCGATTTTAAAATGCATTATCTTTTTAATCAATACAGCTGTGAGGCATTATTTTTTATTGAATGTTTTTTTTCTTTCTTGTTTTCCTGAAGCGATATAATTAATGTTAATTTTTCAGTTTTGATTTAAACAATGATTTTTTTTTACATTTTTTTCCAGATAAATAAGAACTTAACACTAAAGTAGGTATTTTGAAAGAATTGTTTTATAACAAATGTTTTAATAAAAGTCTCCTGTATTTAACAATTCGGAATAAGAACATTTAAAATCACTCATGCTGATATCGACATGTTTTGAAGAGGTTATATAATTAGGTTGCAGAATATAGAAAAATGAATTAATAAAATGATTTTGAATATGGTATTTTTAAAGTTTACCTATACAGAAAAAAAATTCCATTTTTATTAAATCAGTTGAATTTACTTGACAAGTGACCTGAAAATAAAACAATAAATTTTTATAATGATTCTTGATTACCGAAAATTTAAAAAATCATTATTAGATGTATTTTTAAAATTATTTATTGAATTATTTAAATATATAACTGTAATTTGTTTAATTTCAAATTTTTAGATTGAATTATTAAGTAGTAATACTTTTAATGAAAATCTTCCCTGCAATATTATTAAATTCAAAATGTGAAATAAAAAAATATTCGCAGAAAATTTTAATATAAATATGTTGCAAATGTATTTTTCCTGACCTGAAATATAACTAGAAAAATGAAGCATTTTTTATTTGGATAAACAAATTGGAATCAATTTTCGGATTTTTTTACTTATACAAAAAATGTGTTTTGAAAGTAAAGATTTTCATGATCCTTGAATTAATTGATTGATAAACTATGCAAATTGCAAATATCGGATCATGGTCTACCAACCAGGTGTGAAATTTAAAGCAAATAAATAAATAAAATAAATAAGGAAATAGTGAAATTCCTTGGCAAATTCTGTTTCCCAATATTTGCGAAAAATTTGAATTAACTATGCACTATTATTCCTTTGTGAGCGATAAGTTTCTTTATTTTAGTAATTTAGCCAGCAATTTGGTTTCAATTTAGATTAAAACGAATTATTTCAATTCTATCTTTTAATATTTCTTCATTAGATATTTCTAGCATCTAGAATTGACGTTTAAAAACTGGAATGCTTTTCTCTGGTGCATCTTTGAAGTATGTTATTTTTGTTATAAATCGTGTGTAAGTCAAACAGCCTGGAATTGCTGAAGCATATGTTTCGTTTTTCAGTATTCTAGGACGCAGTCCTTAAAAATTTGAAATTTCCATTCATGATATTAAATGTTTCCAAAATATTGCTGCTTGTTCGGATTGAAAAGCTTTTTGTAAAGTTAAATTTTAATTAAAATTAATATTAGATATTGCGCAATTTTTCTCAATAAATGTTTACAAATCTTAAGATGTTTTTGCTTCTATTAGTAACATAATAAATAAAATAACTAAGTGAAAAATTCTTCATGCTGAAAAGGCTGAGAAAGTTTATTTATAGGTTTTTTTAATTGGTGTTTTTTTTTTCTTTGAAGTAAAGCACACTGGAATAATTCAGCTTTTTAAGGCACATATGCGAGCTTTTCTGATTCACAAATGCACTGAACATTTTTTTTTTTTTTCAAATTTTAAAATGTCAGTTTTACACTTTATTTGTATGCATGTTTTATGTTTCCAACAATAACAAACCTTTTCGTAAATGTGTGAAAGTTAAATTACATTTCCTGATAATATATTGCAGTAAATTATAATCTTAAAAATTTATATCCATCCTGCCCGAGGGTTTACGGAATCCGATGAAGGCGAACGATGATGCTGGAACTACTATGACGTTGAATGGCTGATTGTGAATTTTTGTGGCGGAAAAACTAATTTTGGTTAAGTTGTACCAGATCATGTTGAGACAATCATCAATTGAAAAAAAAGGAATTGCTAATGATGGTTGGCACAATCCACTTTACAATTCCTCCATTTGTAAATTACGTCCCGTCATCGGTAGGCAGTAACTCATTCCACAAGATGGTAAGAAACAACCACCATACCGGAATACTCGAATTATAAAGTTACATTAAAATAAAAAAAATCATAATAGATTTAATTCATTATTAATAAGTGGAAGGCAGTTTTTAACTTTTTGAATCCAAAATTTCAAGTTTTGAAAGCAAACAGAGAGAGAGAGAAACGCCTATAAAATTAGTGGAAAAAAAATTGCTTCTTGATATGACTTCATTTGTATTAGTTTTTGCTTTCAAACTCAATTATGTTATATAATCACCAAGTTTATTACACATTCATAATAATATTTGTGCCGAAATTGTAGGAAAGGCTTTCGTTTATCAAATTCATCTAAATGTATAATATTCTGTCACTGCTGGTTTTATTGTTTCTTAAGTGCGTTTACTGAAATATAAAGTTTCACCCATTGTATTCAATTTCCGATTAGTGATCTTACATAAAAAGTTCGATTCTTGTAACAAGTATACTCTGTTATAAGTTCTACTTCTTATTATTTCATCTTTATTTTTACTTATAAAAAAAAGAACGTATGTTTGCCTCTGTTTTATTTTGTCAATCTACTGACCAGACCGTTTAATCTACCAGAATTTAATTAAAAAATAAGTAAATTTCAGCTTTATTCCTCAATAACTTCCAATTATTACAGTATGAAAAGGTTTCAATTGAATTTTAAAGGTCAAAAAATTATGTTTCTAGAATACCGAAAAGTTTTCATTATTAATGTTGGTTTTTTTTAATTTATTCATATTTTCAAGTTATTTTGCACAAAAAAGGATAAAATTTTAACTTGCGCGAAGACGTTACGCTCGCATGGAAAAAATATTGACTTTTATCAGCATTACCATCACTTTGACATGAATAATTTAACTCTTTCTGCAAACACGTGTTATATTCCACACGTGCTTGTATAAAATGAAATAAATACATAATTTTTTTTTATAAATGAATTCCTGAATTGTTATCTATGATCTTTTAAAATATATGTCTAATTAATTCAATAATTTTCGTATTAACATATGTAGTTTAATATGTAAAAGTTATGAACTCTTACTGGAGTTGTGAGAACTTACTTAAGAGTTACTTAATAGAAGGAACAGAGAGGCGTAAGTTTTCTTTTATAATAATATGAATTATACGACTCTCTAAATTTGAAGTTTAAAAATATTTTGTTAAAGGAGGTATTAAAAGACCAAGTTATAAAAAATATATTTAATCAAAAATTCTAGCGAGCATCAATCCTGTCGAGTCAGAGGATCGTCAAAGGCCGGTATTTGCAAATAAATATTTAAAATTTCTATATTTCAAGTACTGAAATGTGTATTAAAAATGTTTATATAATAAGTAGACTGATAATTTTCATTATTTTCTGGATTTATATTTTTATAGCAATATGCATCTCTTTTTCTTTAAATACAGCAATAACAAAAGAAAATTTTAAGTATTGGTATAAAATGAACTCATGTAATGAAAGACAAAATTGGATAATTTACTCATGATTAATTTTATCATATCTCCAAAATCCATATCACTAAGAAAAATTGCTCTAGCGTAAGCGAAAATCCCACAAACTGCCGATTCCATAATATATCATAAATGTTTGAACAACTTAGGATCACAAAAGAAACTTTTTGATACACTTTTCCGAAAGGATATCATCCAATCCACTTTTCCAGGAAACGACTCGACCATATGCAGCATCTCCAATGGTCCTTTAACCCAACATTTCGTCAACCAACCGCAAACACATAATCAGAGCGAACCATTCCCCCAGTGGAAAAAAGAAATCATATTAATAATGAAGAAGTAAATAACCTTTCGATGACCTTCAAAGAACAAACTTCTGCAGCGTCTATTTAACTTCGAGCCATTACGTTTAATGATGAAAAATCTCCCTTCTGAACGAATGGAGCTCGCTGCTCCAGAAAACGATTTCAAGTCTAAACTTGTTCCTTCTTCCTTCTGCAAAACGGAAAGCAGGTCATTAAAAGGAAACGAGCCGTATACCAGGAATGGAGCTTCCGAGGTTATGACATAGGTAAGTGCGACGTTAATGCGAGCTTTTCGGACATGATACAGGACGGAACTTTGGGGGAAATGTTCAACAGAAAATAGATTATTTCTTTTCCCAGGCTATACATTGTAAAGTGGACGACGGTGGGTTGACTTCCCTTTCCTCTTCAATGCATTCTGAGTTTTAAAAATGTCACGTTAGACTAAGTGTCATAGATAAGATTCTTTTCATTGTCTTCAAAGAGAGAGAAGTTTCGTTAAATGAACGTAGTGGAGATTAAATACGAATGATATGACTAATATTTGATTGAATTTTATCACCAAAACTTTCCAGTTAAGACAGTGAATATATGAAAAAAAGAGCAGATTTTTTGAAGTGAAAGAGAGCAGTGAAATTTTCTTTTAATAGCAATGATGATAAATTAAAATAAATGTCTTTAAGCAGAAGTAAACAGATTAAATTTTTCACATTTGCTTCATTCGGTATTTCAAAACTCAGGCTTAAGATGTATCTATTATAAAATTATTGATAAAATGATAAAAGTAAAGACATAATTATCATTTAATGAAAATACTCTTTAGTTTATTTTTATTTTAAAAATAAAAATTGTGCTGTATTAATATTAGATTCAATTTCTAATAAAAAGAAATTTCATTCCCTAATATAATGCAGTAAAATATCATAGTTTATAAAGAGTATAACGAAAAGTACTTTTTTCAATGATATGAAGTTTTTATACTCAATTTAATGAGAAAATGTTAGTTAAATATATATTAAAGAATATTTTAATGGTATTTTGATATTATAAAACTAAAATGAACAATTTTACATGTAACTGACAATTTTAGTCATGGAAAAGCACAGTCAGTATTAAATTATTTTGATTTATGTGAAACAATTTCATTTATAGATATTGCTCTTATTTCTGTTTTCTTTTTAAGTTGCATTTATTTATTTATTGCTTTCTTTCAGAATGAATTTCTTAATTAATGGAAATTAAACAGCTTATTTCATAAAAATTGTAATCTTAATTTGTTAATAATAAAGATTTTAAATATTCACTTATAGAACAATACGATGCTATTGATAGTTTTCCAAAAAAAAAGTTATTCCCATTTTATAGCGTAAAAGTTTGTTAGGCAAAAAAAAAAAAAAAAAAAAAAATCCACATTTTCAGCGCAAATACCACAATTTCAATACTCTGAATATTGATACTTACGCCAATTAGTATAACTTTAAATGAGTTTCTGCATATTACTTTGAAATAATTCATTAAATTATGGTAACTGTTGGCAAAAAGTCATACACACACAGATATAAATATATAATTTTCGTCATCAATTTCGCTACAGCATTTCAATCACATTTGTGCATTTTTAGTAAACGCGTCAGAATAAAACAAATAATTTGAATACATTTGTCAATTAATACTTCTGACATATTTCCTATAATACAATATATACAATCATAATAATACAATCCTAAGCGAGTCTTTTTTAATACATATAATCAACCCAACAGCAAATTGAGAACACATATTTGCATGAATTCAAATGCAAATAAATGTGGTAACTGCATAATTTATTGATTTTTAATCTAACTAGATATATGTTGGATAAATAATGGATAAGAAATGTAATAGAAAATGCAAATCGGTGTCGAAACATGGCCTTACATGTTGTCGACTTTCCTTTACTCTGGTGGCAACTCTCATACGTCATGTGCATGAAAAACAAAGATTAAAAAGGCCTCACATGAGTTATTAATTTATGCTACAAAATGGCTATTAAAATGTTTTCGTACATTGCAGACTCAACTTACACATGTTATGTTATGTATAACAATGTTACATACATAATATTTAGTTTTCTATTCATCTTTTGCTATTGTATTTTTGATTAATGTTACGAGTTAAATGCCATAAATATATTTCGAATATTAGATAATTTGATATATTAAAAGAAATTGTTTTGTACAGAATGCAAACCATTTTTTTAATTTACTTTTGGTACTATATGAACAGACCATTATTGCCCCTGGAAAAATAGTTCGAAAATATATTAAAAATGATTTTTTTCTTCAGAAAGTCTACAAATAGTTTTACATATCAAAAATTCGATATAAATTCCTGTCCAATCCTTAAAATCTTTTGATGAATAAAAGTATTAATGTCTAGCTTTTGAAATATATAAAAATATCATTCCATTACGTTATATTTAATGTAATAGGCCTTCGTTAGTATATAATTAACATTTCGTTAACATTCAAAATAAATAATATTGGTATAATACAGGGTTTTTTTTAATTGATGGTACTCATAGACCTCTGTAACTTGAACTGTCAGCCGCAAAGCCACCAAATTTTGCATGGGGACTATTGACGACATGGGAAAAAGGAATCAGCAAAAAAAAAATAATTAGATCCAAAAGTAGCCGCTAGGGGATAGTGGCGCTTTACACTTTAAGACAGCTAAAAATTTGCATAAAACACGGGAAAAATTGCAAAATGCAAAATCTCGATTACGTAGTCGACACCAGCACCAGTATTTTGAGTTATAAAAAAGAATTGGGGATCAAAAATCATTTCAAGTATAGTTGAGCAACGGATTGTAAAACCCTTCGCGTTTTTGCGCATGCGTTAGGATGGGTTTAATTCTTAAAAATAGGGGTGAAAGGAAACATGAAAGGAGGAGTTGTTTACATTTACTAGCATATAATAGGAAAAATTCAAGATCAAAGGGATTACCGGAAATGCATCATCGTTCCGCGTCTCACCCCTTAATGAAATGGAGTCGTCTAAATGTGATCGTCTCAGAATCTGTTGACGAACTATATCAGTTGATTTGTAAAATGCGTCTCATTTTAGCACAGCTCGCATTACATATATTATTTTTTCAAATTAAGCATATTTGCAGAAAAATTAAATTTTTGTTATTCATTTATCTGTTTATTGCAGCTTTTTAAAATTTTATCGTGCAGTTATATTTAAAATTTAGATCAAAAGTGCCACATTCTCCCTATCGATAACTGTTCGAACTAAATTTTTTTCTCGGATTCCTTTTTCCCATGTCGTCAATAGTCCTCGTACAAAATTCGGTGGCTTTTGCGGTTGATAGTTCGAGCGACAGATATTTCTCAGTACAGTCAATTTAAAAAAAGTACCGTGTATATTGATTAAAATATTAATATTAAATAATTTCATCTTTAATTTCAAAGATGGGAACTAAATGATTGGAAATGTATCTTAAAAGTGTATTGATAAAAAAAATCTCACGTTGAAAATTATTAATCCTAAAATCTCATGAAAAAATAGCTTTGAAATATTTAGATAAACGGCTGTCATAGGAAAGTAGTTGGTATGATAGTAACAAGGATTGCATCCAATCTTTTGAATTTATAATCTCACTTGATTAATAGAAAAAAGCATTCAAAGACCTCAAAAATTGTGTATAAGAATATTAAAGATGTGAAGGTATGGTTATTTATAGTTTATGCAGTTTAGAATTTATGACTTAAGCAATCTAGTTTGACTTAATGGCTTAAAACATCTATTTCAATATTTAAAGTACAAAATCAAGGATTTATGAAATATCAGCTTAAGAAATTCTAACACACACTTAATATATAAGGTACCACCCTGTCACAAATAAATATTTTGAAATGATCTTCTATATATTTCATAATAAATTTAATGAATATATTTACTTCTTTCTAATCCAGATTTCCTAAATTCCATATTTAAGATGCTTATAACGATTTCATTCGACTTAAAATGCAAGACTCTATTAAATGAATTGCCGTAGGTTTATATTTAGAGATTCTCAAGATAATTTTCTTTGAATTGTAAAATAATGATTCTCTCTGATATATTAATTATGGTTAAAATATTATTATTAATATTATTAATTCATTTGTTTTGATTATTTATTTTTGAATCTTTTTCTGATTTTGAGTTAATTTTGCAATCTAAATTTAGTTAGATTTAGGTCCATTTTTAATTTGTGTAAGAGTTATTTTTAGCTGTTTTTTGAGATTTTCAGACAAAATCATTTGCAGAGATTAAGACGCCGTCAATGATGCTGCATTGTTCCATCTTTCATATCATTTTAATAAATGAATTTTGAACTCCTCAACTGTGTTTTACATGCGTCTTCGAATGAGATCTTGATATGGTAATATTCCAGTTCGAAGCAGAGAGACTCTAGTTAAAAGTGTTTTCTTTTATTTTTAAAGATAGATCTATGCTGACAAATATAATATTTCTTTGTTCTTTATTTGCAACCATAATATTTCCAATATGATCAAAAATTGTTATGGTTGATATGTAATATGATATTTCATTGTGTCTTAAAGAGCTGGGATTTCGAACTCTTGGTTCGTTTTCTAATTATACAGGTCTGCAAAAGATACTTTTTGACATTTGTTTTAATTCTGATAACTGATTTTTGGTCATTTCCAGAGCCGATTATGAAAAGGAAATTCATTTATTTCTGTATTGTAATGATCTTTTACAAAGTAATAACATATTTTGGAAAAAAAACAGTTAAAATCACGTCATTTTGGGAATTTATTTAAACTTCATAATTTCATAAATCATGTAAATTAGATCCTAGTTTAAGTATCCGATTGTTAAATATATGTTGAAAGTTACTTTACTTCAAAAGGTCTTTTGCAATTCTTCTTCTTTTGAATTTTGCAGAGATTGTCTCTTTGCAATATTCAGAAGTAATCGTCTATCATGTTGGCATTTCATTCTCCTTAATATGGCCTTTCCGATTCTTTTATATCTTGATGAAAATCTTTTTCACCATATTCTGCACTTAAGTTTTCAAGAAAACACCTTGGAGAAAATGAAATTTTCAGCTCATAATATAGCCTTAAATCTTGAAGATTTTTTATCGTCCCTTACACAACAGATTTGCACCTTGAACATTTTTTTTTTATTTCCAAGAAAGTATTAATAATTAGTTTTAAAGATTTTCTGGCTCTTCCCCCCCCCCCATTTATTTCTATTTTAGTATCATAATTTTCATCTTTCATTATTTTACTGATTCTAGCCCTGCAAATATACCTTCTTTCAGGTTTACTTTGGATAAATTCGAGAACTAATCACAAAGATATTTGTAGAATGTACCTTCTTTTGCCTTGACAAACTGTTTAAAAAATCGCATAATCTTATGTGAAGTAACACTTTTTTCACATCAACCAGATTTTCCCTTTGAATAATTTTGACTTCAGGATCCGTTGTCTTCCTAGATGGCTATTTTTTCTTAATGTAATGTTGTTTTCTGTTTCTATAAAATAAAGGAAATTTCTTATACATTTTCTGTTAGCCAATTAAGGTAGAAATCTCTTTTAGATCATTGCAGACTGCTCATTTATGATATCAATACGATAGTTTATTCAGTATGAAATCAAGTGTTTTCAGACGACTATTATGGATTGAAATAGTTTCTTCTCGCCTGTTAAATAGGTTATTTTATTAATGCACTATTTCAAGTCCTTAACGTCGTTTTTAGATCGCATGTAAATAACACATTTTTGGTCCGAAATGTTTTAAATTTACCATAAATAGAGTAAAATTTGGGATGAAACTGTCTGTATTTGAATTTTTCCCAATTATTAGCATAAAAAAGCAAATACACTTGCTTTATCAACAATTTTTATGGCAAACTTGTGTCATCAAATTAGATACTTTCATGTTTAAATCCAATTATGATTAATAGCTTATCATATTTATAATATAAAGTGGGATAAAATTACCTTGTCACCTTTAAATTCGAACAAACTACTAGGTTTTCTACAATGAAAATGGTTTTTTCTTCATTTTTTTCAAAAAAAAAAAATTCTAAATGGTTTTTTAAAATACATTTCTGACTTCATTTTCAAATTAGACTTATCTTCCTTTCTCTCACTCTAGCTCTCACGGAATGAAAATTAGGTTAACCTACGCTTAATCTTTGCGATTCATAGGATGTCAAAATTCAGTTCTATTCAAAAACGAAAACACAAACTATATTTAAAAGGTACTAGTAAACGCTAAATTAAAAATATCCAGTAATGAAAATGAATTCATCTAACTACTGGCAGTTAACTTATGAAATTTAAAAATTAAGTCCACAGATTAGATCAGGCTACTTTCATATCTCATTAAAATAGTTCATTTCTGATTTATATTTTTTTACAATAATTATATTGAATCTAAAAAAGTTGCCAACATGTCTTAAAAAGTTTAAAATTAAATTATTCATAGAAACTAATTAAAAAATAATCACAGGGCAAAGAATGATTTAATACATTTAGTTTTAATTTGTTGTAAGATGCTAATTTTACTATCCTTGAAATCGATAACACAAAGATATTCATTGTTCTTCTAATTGGGGCAAAACCACCGAGAAAGGCTCTATCCAATCTGCTTATTCAAAAATAGAAAATAAAATTTTTTATTTAAATAACTTCGCAGTGCCATGAATAACAGAAGGACTCACTGGAAAAGAAACCTTCTTTTTTCATTATTTTACTAAAACAACACGAAAAAATAAAAAATGACAGCAAAGAGGGATAAAAAAAATTTAAACAAACATGTGGAAGGAACTATTGCATCATTAATGTTGTCCGCCTTGATTTAAAATTCTTAGGCAGTCTTCTTTCGAGTAACTTTTTACAGAGAGTTTCAATTAAACTTCTTGGATCGTATTTTTTTTATACTTCGTAACTTCTTTTAATTATTCGAAAAGAACTGGTTCAAATCTGTGAATTAAATCCAGTTTCTAGTCATTTTTCTTGTGTCTTTCTTTTTTTTATGTGTATATTTGCTTTTTTTTTCTTTCCCCTTTTTTGAGTTCAACGAAGACTTACAAATCAAAATAAATCGCTACCAACTTTAAATTAATGGACAAAAAATGACAGGAAAGAAAAAAATATCTTCTTTGTAATTACAGCAGTTTAAATGTTGAAACATCTCGGAAACTTTAGATTTTATTTAATTTTTTTAAATGTTTTTTTTTTCCTTTGGATTTTCATGAAAATGCATAATTACGATCCGTTATTAATTGCAAAATTCTAAAGCAAGCGATGATATTTATCACTAATAATGATAAATGTCTTGATAAATATAGTAAAAGAAAAATACGAAGCAATTTATGTTTTCTGTCTGGAGCTCCGCACTTTTAACTGTAATCTTATTTTGATTCTAAAATCTCAAATGTATTGTAGAATAAATAAGGGGTTATTTACTGAGTCTTCCCCATTTTTTTTCTAAAATAGAGAGACATTATATAAAAATATATTATTCCGATGTATAAAGTTTCATTATTTCATTCTAGAGAAAAAAACGTCATGATAAAAGGACGATTATAGTAGATATTATTTTTGTAAAATATTAAATATTTATTTAATATTTTTTGATGTATCAAGATACTTTTATGCAATAACTACAAATGAATCAAAAATTCAAGTGTATTCGCATGTTTTATTATTATTATTTTTCGAAACTATTTCGATTACTATTATTATCGAAAGTGTTCGCATGTTTTATTACTATTATTTTTATGCTTTAATTATTCGTTTTTAAATAATTTTTATATTCCTGAAGCATTCTTTTCAGAACTATAAGCTCAATATAATGCAAACACGTTTAAAAAGATAACTTTCGTACTAAAGAAAAAAAAAAGAAAAAAAAAAAAACTTTATATATTATTTTCGGTAAATGGCGAACTTGTTCATTTAAGTAGAAGGATATTGCAGAAAGCTTTTTTCTTTATATTTAAAGATTGATACTGAGAAAATGAAAGTAAAAATGTTGGCAGAATAAGAAATCCTAATGTTAATGCATTTCACGCATATTAATGAATTTGGAAATAATTTGGCATGAGTAAAATAGCAAGTAGTCGATCACTTATGGGTAATTTAGGTCTATTATTACATATATTGTTCTTTTAAGAACTAGTATGAATTTAAAGGTATTTGAAATACAGTAAAGTCTCATATGAACGTCCAGCATATCAGTTTCGCTTACGAATTATTATATCCATAATCCGTTGCATACATTATTTCTGGTATGAATTTATTTATCAGTTTCATTGAAATTGAAACAACTGGATGCTATGACTCGGAATATGTACTGCTCTAGAATTATTTTTGAGATACATTTGTTTGAGCTATTACCAAAATTGAAATTTACAGTAATAACAGGATTTTTTGGCATAATTATTATTAAAATGTTTCAAATTAATATTATATTTTCTTTTTTATGAATGAGCTGTTGTCTATAAATTAAAAGACAATAACATTTTGTAAGAAAAATTTAATAGCATTAGATTCATGTTATTAAGGAATAACAGAAAAAAGAAAAAAATTTAAATGAAATAATAACAAAGTTATAGGCATTTATAAATAGTACATTAGAAGAAAAAAAAAGAAATTAAGCAAATTTACATTTTTTAGTATGATAAAGAGAATTATAAGATTCCGTTTAAAGTTTCTTTTATGAAACTTAAGTAAAGTTTTCGTACGCATTTCACTGCAATGTATGCTTATTATAGAGTATGACACTAATTACTAAATAATCATAAACAAATTAGAAATCAATTTTACAATTGCAGGTTAAGCTTCGCAGCAAGGCCTCTTTCACTAATGATGAAGGATAAAGCTCTGACAATTTCACTCAGATACATTGCATGCATGCTCTTTTATATTAATGTTTTAAAGTTTTTAGTTTCAAGATCGTCAAAGCTACCACATGATAGCATAGATATATATATATGAAAAATGTTCAACATTGCAAATGGTTTGATTTTCATATATTATACATATATTATACTTGCCTAACTTTAACTGCACTGTAATGCTAAACTAAAATGATAGAAATATCAAACGCTTTAAGGCTCTGAAATGAATATTAAACAAAAGCATCTTTCAACAGCAAATAATTATTTCAAATCATACCAAAAGCAGTGACGCTTTGAAATGAATACGAAGCAAATTCTTCTTTCAGTAGCAGATAGTATACTTTCCCGTTGATGATCGATCCAGCTCACGTGATAATCAAATTACCTCCATCTTTTCTTTTCACAGGAATTATTCACGGAACAAGTCTATCCGATTTGTAGGCAAAATACATCTACACAGTTAAATCTCCTAGGTAAAATCTCATATCTTCTCGTCTATTATTCCGAAGCTTTTGTTTGTTTGTATTTGTAACATTTTGACAGTAGCTTTCCGACAATTTCTCTTTCGCAGGTATTTGTTCGGAATGATTTTTATTTGCAATAGTTTTGGATGATCTGCCAGAACAATAATTTTTAGTAACTGTACCAACTTTGGACAGACTTTTCCACGACTGGCCAATAACGATTTTAATATTTCTGAAATCATAAGAAACATTCTGATTGAAAGATATTTTTCTGCTTCTATTTATCATATTCTTCAAATGAATATTTCATTTATTTGAAATTTTTCCACGATAAAATAACCCACATCTGCTCTTGGATACATAATATTTGCTATATTCAAATAGAATTATAAATCATTTAAAAGTTTATAACTATATTCAATTTATTTTCGATAACACATTCAAAATATCTTTTTTCACATAGCAGCACAATGTTATTATCTTTCTGTGTGATTTAAAGTGCTATTAGTATGGTTTAAAATATTTGTTTATTAATAAATAATATAATTTTGTTTGGCACATTTCCAATATTTATCAGAGATATCAGTTTCTTTATGCACTAGAATATTTATTATTTGTCAATAAAATAGCATTTGTTGTTTGCCGTTATTTTTTGAGCACAGATGAAATATTTGTTCGTCATTTTATAATATCAAACAAAGGTATTTAATATCCGTAAAATTAGAGAAAAGTAAGAGTTATTTATAAGACGTTACTTTTATTTTAATTATAACAGAAATTTCATGGATTTTCTTCAGTAAAAATCTGAAATGACATGATTATTTTCTACAACCAATAGAATTTTGATTTTAGCTACATATATTAATTTACTTTATCTTCAAATAAACGAAATAATGTTGATATTGTCACTTTATAAACCACTTAAACTAAATCAAATTTCTGACAACCTTGATATAAAAGCATTAATTAAAATAAATTAAACAAATTATAATTAATTGCTATTCACAGTAAATTTTGTAAGAACGGTAAAATTTTTATTTCATAACTATAAAAATGAAGAAAAATTAAAGATTATTTACAAAAATGCACATTTATATTAATAATACAAAATATGCGCTCTTTCTTCGATAAAAGTCTAAAATAACATAATAAATTTCGAGAATCATGACAACTTCTATTTTCATTTACTTGTATTGTTTTATTTGTATGTTAAAATAAAAGAAATAATGTTGGTTTTCTCAATGTATGGGGTATTTAAACTAATAAAATTTAGAACAATTTTTATATGAAAGTATTAATCACAATAAATTTAAGTTTTAATAATTATCCTCGATACAAAAAAAGTATAATGTATTGGATCTAATTGCTTTGAATTAAAAATAGTTGGTAATAATTTGAAATAGCGTCATATTTTCCAAAAATCATTAATATATCGATGCTCCTAAATTAAAAGGGAACTCTTGCAATAGGTGACGTTCTTAGAGTATTCAAATTCATATGAAAGGAAATTAATACTTCATTCTCTCTCGAGTTTGAAGTAACTTTTCATAATAACTTCATTTTGCAACAAAGGAGATTGCAGTGCTCCTCTTTGAAACCGTATCAACAATGCATTTGCCTTTCAGCTATTTCCATTTCTGTCTTGATATGTATTTCGCATGCTTCATAGCTGTCGATTGAGAAAACTGACTTCTGAACTCAGACAGAATATGTTAATATGAATGTCTTCCATCGGAAATTGAATGTATTAGTGAATACAAAATTGTCAAAAGGAGGTCATTTATTGACAAGCGGAGAATTGTTGTGTCTAGAATATGGAGAAAATATATACATATAAGTGTAAAGTTTTGTAATTTTAACAGAACTTTCTTACAGACTATTTTATTTTTCATAAATAATTCATATTGAAAAATAAATTCTTGGAATATATTATAAGCAATTTAATAAAAATTTAATTTAAATGTTTTACTTAAAACTGAAAAATATTTATCCGTTACGATTGTTTAATTTCAAGGAAAATAAATATGAATGCAATTTATGAAAGAATTCGAATGAATTGAGATTTCATGATACTATAAAGATGCTTATAAAATATAAGATATATAACTTGTAAAGATATTTATAAATTATTTAATACAAATTTAGTTTAGATGTAATGTACAATTTTGTGAAAAAGGGATATTTAATTATTATTTAAAACTGGAAAATCTTCATTCGCATTCATATGTAACGATTGTTTAATTTCAAGGAAAGTAAATATGAATGTAGTTGTAAAACAATTCGAACCGTTATTTATTAATGTCCGATTTATTAAATTATATTAAGCTTAGAGATAAGATTAAAATTTTGAGTATGGATTATCAAAAATAAAATTAGAGATTTTAATATTTTATCACTCACTTATAATACATTTTTTTGGTATCTTTTGATATGATGCAGTACATGATTGAATCTACGAATTAAATGTACTTTTCTCGCATTGAAAATAAACTTAAAAAGTTATCTTTCATGAATGAAGAATATTCTTTCTGTCCTATAGAATGTATTTTTATCAAAATAAAATAAAAATAAGTTAAACAAGTGATTAATGTAAAGGGCTGACTTCTCAAACAAAATACTGTTCAATCGGTGACAAAGTAATTGTTCGTTTTTATTCAACAAACAAGTGATATAGATAATTCTTCGCACACAAATCTTCATCAGCTTTGTAACCAACCGAAATCGATGAATAAATTTGGTACCCTGATTCTTTGTGATAACATTTAACTCTTTATGTAAACACAACAGAATATTAATCATCTAAGATAAATTTTTATCCCAGTTTATTTGCTTATCAGTTCAGGAGTAACTTCAGCTTTTTTTCAACTGTTAAATACATAATACATGAACAGAATACTCTCAGTTTATTCTAAACTACTACAAGGAAATGAGTTATACTGTTCCATGTAATAAGAAGAAAATGTTTGTAAAAGTGTAACATGGAACTTCAGTAATTTGACTGGTGAAATACTTATGCGTGAGTTATGTAATTATGCTTTAACATTCACTTATTTATAAAGAAGTTCTTTAATAACCCGGAGTAATTAACCGACCAAATGCAAATATAGCCTAGCTATAAAGGCATCGGAACATAGAAGATAGCACCTAAATGCAACAGAAACACAATATGTTGCATATTATATTTAAGAGATAAAAATATCTAAAAAATCTGCTAGATGGTAATAATTTTTTAATGTTTTATTTACAATACACTAGTAGGAAGCATTTTCTTGCATATAAAGAATTTAAATCCAAAAATTTCAAGAATTTTGCCGTTCAAAAACATACTAATTTCAAAGCAAAACAATTTCTCGAATAGACCGGTGCATCTCTATATTTGTGTAAATGTAATAAACAAACATAATTGCACATGCTGATAAAATTTTACTTGCAAAACGGGAATATATATTTTACAATAAATGTAAAAATGCAATTTTGTAAACACACACTGTAATATTTTCAACATAAAAGAGAGGAATAATTTGATACTGTTAAATAGTTTCTATGTTTATTTTCCCATTAAATAGGACAATAGGCATTTTAATTCACCGCTTAAATATGCATAAGAATGTATACTCATATTAAATAAAAATAAAATTTATATATTTAATTATCGTTCCTCTTTATAAAAAAAATCTTGTTTTGTTTTGTGAAAATGTTGGATAAACATATTGAAATATATTTAATGCTGGATAAATATATAAATAAACATTTATTTATATAAAAATTAATGAAGCTATAATTGAAATTAATTTCAATGATTACAGAAACCGGAGAAATATGAGTACAGTTAGTAAAATAATATCGTAAAAAATGCGATTTGCAAGAACCATTGCATCAATCAAGAATTACTTTAGATTAAAATATACATCAAAAGTTAATGATCATATCATTAAGAAATGTTATATATATATATATATATATATATATATATATATATATATATATATATATATATATATATATATATATATATATATATATATATATATACATTTTTATTTTCGGTTTATAAAATGTCAGGAGCTTTGTATTTCAGGAAATTTTGAATATTCCCATTCCTTTTTCAAAAAAGATTTAAAGCTCTGTACCTGAAAAAGTCATACAAATAATGTATAATAAACAAACATTACGAAAGTTAGTTAAATAAAAAAAAATTGAGATTGTAAAAAGAAAAAAATCCAAATTACACTAATCCGCATCCATTTTCGATGTCCAGGCATCTGCTGTAAACGTAATCCAAAACCTAATTTCGGAATCGTTTTCTGTAAACATATATTTAAAATTAGAAAATTAATGTAAGACTATGATTTTTGAGGCAAAAAAATAATGTGTTAAAAAACACACACCAGAAAGTTATCACTCTTATGCTGCTTATTAATCTTTAGCATATTTGTTATGATATTTATTTATTTATTAAAAATACCCAGAAGATTGTTTACGACGCCATAAGATCTCTAGCCTTCCAATATTTCTGAACATTACAGTAGAGACACAAGGAAGGAGACAAAGCCGTAGCAGATTTAGTGTTAACCAGAGTTCACCGCGTGGAGGCCAGCTACATTACACCTCTCATTATGATCTTTCTGACATACAAATATTTTAAGCAAAGCAGAATCTACTCTCCTGCTATCAATATCGGCAAAATATAAAATTTGGATTTTCTTTTAATAAATTGTCATTCTCCACCTATGCTATACCTTGATTGGGGATCTTTATGGTCTAAATAATGTTCTTTTAAGTACATGACTTTTAACTACGTGACTTAAAAACTAATTGCTTATCAGACAACAGTGTGTCAATAAAAATGATAATGTATTAATAATAATTTGTTAAATATAGATAAAGTCATACACTTCATAAATTTTTCGATATCAGAATTATTAATTTTAAGAGTATGGAATGAAATTTTTTACTTCACTTAAAGCCTTTTCTGCAATTTGAAATATCGGAAGAAAGGAATTAGCTATTGTCCCTCTGTTCAGATTCTTTTCAGAGGACCCCTCTTTCTCATAGATATATTTATATTTTAGAATGATAAACACATCAATATTTTCATAATTTTTTATATAATAAAAATAAATAAACATAAATAAAAATTATATAAAATAAATAAAAATAAAAGTTATAGTAAAAGTAAATTAAATAATAAATAAATGAATTAATTAAGTTCTGAAATGACTCTGTTACTAAAAAAAATAATTTCTATTTTTATTTATGTCCCCGTACTTTTTATAAATGTATACTTTTTAATACAACAGTTAATTATATTTCTTCAGTAAACAATGATTTAAATATTAATAGAAACCCAGTATAATTTGACAATATAGGCTAGTACATATAGTCTTTAAGCAATTATCTTGTCCCTTGTAATATAAAATAAACCATATTACGAGCGCAAAATTACAAAAATTTATATATTTTTTGTATTTTGTTCTTCAGCTCGCTTGATTTTACTTTTGAATCATTTTTTCGCTTAATAAGTAATTGAAAATATTTTTATGCATGTTTGAAATGATTTTTTTTTAAATTACCGAAGACATTTCATATCCTAATTCTTTCGAAAGCAAAGAAAAAGACGCA
The DNA here is from genome assembly GCF_947563725.1 of Argiope bruennichi. Classification (NCBI taxonomy): domain Eukaryota; kingdom Metazoa; phylum Arthropoda; class Arachnida; order Araneae; family Araneidae; genus Argiope; species Argiope bruennichi. The sequence goes on from NC_079151.1 coordinate 44,485,156, forward strand.
ACTTAAGAATTACAAACAGTACTTGAATATGAAGGTGAAAAATATTTTGTAATGGTAAGAAGAACCATTGATATATACTTATTGAATGTACATGTGTAAAGTAGATCATAAGAATTCTGTATATAATGATCATATTTTCTCTTAATGAGTTATCATGCAGTTGAAAATAGTTTTATAAATACTGGAAATAATAATGTAAATAAAGTGCAAATCTTTTGTTGTACAATTTTATTCATATTTAAGTTTGTAAAAAACCAAAGTGCAAAGTAATAATTCTAATTAACAAAATAATTAATTAAAAATAACTAATTATCTTGGATATAATTAATCAATTTCGATTCTAAGGTGTGCCTTGACACAAAACGTTTCATGATTAAATTAACTTCAAATTCAGCAACTACAAATTTACCTCATGATGTTCGGTTCCATGATCACATTTCCCTCATCAAAATCCACACAGCGCACGTGTCATCAAATTTCCCACTGTCTTCCTGGAATTCCACGGTATCTCTATCATTCACATAACTTAACACTACTTACGCTATTCGCTCATTATTCGCTTTCAGCGCATCTGGGACACTTTGAGCGAAGCAAATGCAAAATTAATTCCATGTGCAACGTCCTGTGAAAAATGTGACATGCTCTTGTCTTTTGGAGGCAATTTTCTAATTGGATAATTCGATGGAGTGCCTCCCCACTTCCTTCTTCTTCCTTCACCAAGAAGGTAGCACAGATGAGCGAACTTCACGAGAATTAACGTTGCTTCACGAACTTAACTCCACTGATCATTAAGTCGTACAACCCTTTGCCCGAAAAGCCTCTTCCTGTACACGAGCGAAAGAATTTGCCCATGAAACGAAAAATGTGATTCCTGTTTAAATGTTTTCTAGAATGTAATTCTCATTCGTAGCTCTCTTTTTTTTACCCACACTATTTAGTAGGGCACTCTTGTTTGATTACTTTTTGAATCCTGGAAGATCTCTGTTGCTTCGGAATGGTGTTTAGACTAAATCAATAGTAATTAAATTTAGTGTAAGGCAATTATGCCATAATGAAACGCATGTATAATGAGATGTATGTCACGCAGTGGAATCCAAAATGCGTGTAGCAATGGCATTTATAGGAAGAAAAGGAATTCCTCATGGCAGGACATTATTTATAATTACTCATAAGCATGTGATGTATCATGAATGCAACATGATACATGAATTTTAAAGCAATTTTAAATTATTCATTGTAAAATTTATTTTCTGTTCTGAAAAGAGAAATAGAAAATTTATAGTGGTCTATCATTAACTGAAATCCTTTTTTTCTCTATAATCACGAGATATATTTTTAAAAATATTTTTTGAACTCTTACTTCACCTAAATATTCACAAAATACCATTTAATCTAAATTTTGAGCTTGTAAAATATAAGATTATGCTATTTTCACATATTTTACGAAATAATAGTTTACATCGTTAACAATGCCATTTCAAAGTATAATACTTTCCTTAAGGCTAGAGAATGCTTGAAAATTTAAAACATCTTCCCTGTATATAAATAATTTAACTGAAACTGAGGAATGAAAGAGATCAAAATTCCATATTTAGTTTTGGGAATAAGATTTTTGTGGATGATGTTCATTATCAAAAATCTTCTAGAATCGAAGATATTCATATATATTTACTACAATAATTCTTCTCAATTTCCATTAAAGACTTTGAAGTATTTAGACGAATAAAAATTCGAAACAAAGAAAAATTCTGCTTATTATACATTGTATTTTGCACCAATGAGATTTACTCATAATGACTTTTTCTAAGCTTTAAAACTTCTCACAATGTTTGGAAGAATTTAGAACTAGCTCGTAGATATACAAACTAAGAAAAATAAATTTGAATAAATATATACTGCATCATTAACATTTAAATATGGAAAAGGAAATAAATTAATCATGAGATAACACATTGAGCTATCTTTTGACACAGGGAGCAGCAATATTTCTAATGAATAGTCAATAAACTTTTGAAGATTATTATACAGTGAGAAAAATCATGAAGAACATTCATTAGTTTTCATAATACAAGATCAATCATTATAGATACTGGTATTTTTTTGAAAACTAATATTATATTGTATTTTATATATATCCAACCCAATTCATTACTTTCATCTGCAAAGCAAGTTACCTCCTATGAGTAATTTACAGCCCACAAGAATGATCCACAATCTGGTGATTATCTGTGTTGTCTAGGATATTATATTTCGAATATAAACATTTATTTATGATAAGTTAATTTATTAAATTTATTTTTGTCATTTAGAAGAGGCTTCTGTTAATGCTCATTTTGTATACAAAATTGCGCATCTCACATATAGTAGACCTGTTATAAATTTATACATTCTAAAATAATCCAGTTTACTGAGTTTGAATGCAAGTAATATTTTATAGTTTGTTCTTCATAATGTAAAATTGTTTGTTATTTAAAATTTTAGATTTTAGTCATTAGAATAAATAAATTTCAAATAAATTATAAAATTTGAAACATAAATATATAATTTGATAAAATAATTTTATTTATTTATTGATACACTGCTTCCAAAAATGTAAAATTATTTGTAGCATCCAAGTAACCGATATTGATCATTGTCAACTTTCATTGCTACTAACGACAAAGCGTATACAGAAACAGCCATTTTATTCATCTAATGTTTGTATCAATTTCAGATAATTTGAACAACAATAAACAACAAAAAAAAATGATAGGAACATTTTCGTCGTATTTTAGAATCAAGGAGTAAAATGGCGATAAAATGGAGAATTCCCGTCTTATAGATATCTTCAATTCTCTGCCATTTCATTCGTATCTTAAATCCGTAGAAGAACAAAAAGAAAATACTCCTACGTTTCATACGGTTTCTAGTATTCCTATAATTATATCAGAACTGAATAATTTGGTATGTGTTGGATTCAGAGCTCTAGAAAGTTCAATAAAAGGTGATTGTTTTCCTAATACTCTCTTTTAACTCTTTTATCGGCAGTAGTATTTCCACAGTTTTTATTACATTACAGATGAATGGACCATAATGAAATTGCTACAAAATGAATGTTGTTGAAAATTATGCATTATGAATATAGAAGACAAAAATAGTGAACTAGTTAAAATGCCAGTAAATGAAACATTAAATCAAGAAAAGAAAAGCACCAGGATTTGATGTTTCCTAAAATAACAAACTCAGAAAAAAGGAGCAATGACTTACAGAAACATTTATGAAATATCCTAAAGTCAAGTAATAAATAATTCAATCTAAGAAGTACTGCAAAAGAAAAGAAAACATCTATCAGAAAAAAATGTTCTACAACGTCGAATTTTATAGTTCTGACCATGTGAATAATTTAAAAATCCTCTTTTATTCCTAGAACCAGTCGGCAACAAGCTAAACTTTAAAATCGTAGATGAAAGAAGTTTTTTTCTTTAGTCTGTACTTCGCTGAAGAAATAAAAAAGTTCTTTGCATTTCTAGTTTTCAAAGAAAATTTGGATTCCTTGTCGTATCTGATTAGGAGTTAGACATGCCACTTCCTTTTATAGTTTTACGTACCGATTAAGAAGTAGATTCAATGATGTGAAAGAAGGAAAAAAAAATATATTAAATTCAACCATTACAAATTCAGGGTACTTTATTTGAATATTATGATTCTCACGAAAAAGATATCTGCGTGTATGGCCTTATATATTTAACTACTAAATAAACTTAAATATAAATGTTGTATTTTTTCTAATTGTGTAAAAATAATTAATGAAAAATCTCTACTGAAATATTATAAAGCAAAAAAATGAACAACATTAACAACAATGAACAACGTTTTTCTAATTGATTCCATTACTCATGCATTAAAGCTTTTAGAAAAGTTAATATGGTTAATTTGAAATTTATAAAGTACTTTATTGCACTTTTAGAATGATTTAAAGCAATTAAACTTATACTATATATTCAATTTGACTCTTCTGCATGTTCAGTTAATATGGTTAATTTGAAATTTTTAAAGTACTTTACTGAACTTTAAAAATAGCGTAAAGTAATCATAGTTATACAATTTATTCAAATAATGTAGTTAATTCGAAATTTTTAAAGTATTTTAATGCACTTTTACAACCATGTAAAGCAATCATACTTATAAAATATGTTCAATTTGATTCTTCTGAATGTTTATTGAATACAATGAACAAAAACTGAACTTTGCATGAGAAAAAATAATAACAATAAAAATAATCAAGGAAAATATTCTTTAAAATGTCTTAATCTAAACATTTTTTAACTCTTACAAGTTATTTTTTTTTAAATTTTAAGTTCATCAAATTCTTTTTGAAAAATATTTATCTAGTATGAAAAATTATTTAAAAAAATGTCGAATCAAAAAATATAGAATTTTAAATTACGACTATTATAATTACATTTATTTAAACTAATAAAAAATTTAAAGAAATAAAATAAAATAAAAGGTAAGTATGAAATCTAACGACTCAAGAAGTCTTCTGTGTTGTGGTTTTTGTCTTCTGGATATTGTTGCAAAATAAATGACACACTTTACATAATTTATTACGCTTGCTTATACTTTATATGCAAGAGGTAACATGTTTAACGATTTCATACCCCTAAAAGAGACAATGCTCGAACTAAAACATTAATTGTGTTAAGTTACCAATAAATTAAACATATCTTATCAAATAAAACATTTTCGCCTTATCTCACAATTTTTCAATAATTTTCTCCGAAAATATTCCGAATAAGAATTTTTCAAATCCACAGCAAATTCTGTGATTCCATCGAAACTAAAAATTATCTTCTCCTCCCCGATCGTCACCTGATCGGGATCTGTCAGTAGAATCACCCCCTAATCACCACCTGCGACACACCGGGCGGAGACACTTTTCTGGAGAGAATGCGTGCCCTTTCGCTTCCCTCGTCACAGAGAAATCTCGCAATTAGTAGAGCTCGAATTAATACGAAGCTCTGGGAACTCGGGCTCGATTACATCAAGAGCGTCGAGTTATGTTTCTGACGTGGGAAAATGAGCGCGTTTAATTAACTACGCTAATGTGACTTCCAAGTGACAGGCTTCGCTCGGTTCTTAATTATTCTCAGGGTGGGTTCGTCGAACAATGCCTCGCCTTCCTCCCTCACGTGCGGTCATTAGTTATTCAGAGAAATTTATTATTGGGTGGCGGCAGTCCCCGTGCTGTCCGGACGGATTCGGTTCCGGGAAACGGACCTTTTATAATTCATCTCTAGGTTTTCTTTTCGGGTCGTTGTGGTTAAAAGGACCCACTTTATGGATTGCGAAAGTTATCTCACCCACCGACTGACTGTCCATAAGTCACCTAGGCCCTTTTCAGACCTTGACACGTTTACATGGCCCAACGACAAAACTGATTAAATATCCATTGCCGGACCTATTTATTTCGAATAGAGCAATATTCTCTTCGTGGAATTTAATTGGTGAATTGGCATGTCCGATTAAGTCTGTTTTTGAATAAATTATGCACGATTTATGCTTCTGTTTGACCAGGTACGTTTCTGATTTATAGAGGGAACCTAATTATAAGTGAATGACATTCCTTTGGTCAAGTAATACTATATCAGCAATCAGTTATTGTAAAGATTTGATTTTAATTCAAGTTAACAAATGTCAACAAAGTATCAGAGACAGAATATGCCAATGAGTAGTTCATTTGAGATTGTCAAATATGGGTCACTTGCAAACGTGAAATAATAAATTTGACAGCAATCATCTTTTTACCATAAAATATACAATGATAATTTATACGCATTTCATCTGAAGAGTGCTGCTAACTGGCGTCTCTGAATTTAATATTAAATGCAATATACACATTTTATATATATAATATAATGTATAATATATATAATCTATATAAATGTACTGTAAGATTTCACTCATAATCGTTTCACATTTTAATATAATAGTTATATGAATAGTTGAAAGCAAATTAAAGCGATACATTTATAACCATTTCTTTAGATTATTATGATTCATTCGTATATTTAATGAATTATTATTATTTACATAATAACAATAGTGAATTAGTGAAAATAAATCTTTTTATAAAGTAAACATATATAAAGCAAACAAATATACATTTTAAAACTATAAAAAAGAAGAGCAGAATATACCATTAGATTCATTCTATTATACTATAAGATTTCATTCAGAATCGTTTGATATCTTAATATAATAATTATATAATAGTTGAAAGCAAATTAAAGAGATGCTATTGTAATTATTTTTTACATTATTGTAAAAATTCATTCCTATATATAATTAATTATTATTTATAATTAATATAATAATAATAGTGAATTATCGTACTAAGCAAAGAATGCATAGCTTACTTTAAATTATAAATTTAGCTAAAACTTTAGGATAACTTTTACCTTCAATATGTTTCTGCCATAACTTTCTAGCATTCTTAGATAATATAGCTTGTTTTATGCTTTTGGGCATAGAATTCTGAAAGCAATCAACCACGCATTTCATATGCATTCTTTTAGACCATTTGAGGTCCTAAACCGACAGAAATTTATTATTGCATTGCTAATACAAAATAACAAATTTTCTTTATATATGTTTTTCGGATATTGTATTTATCTGTACACTGATTGATGGAATAGTTAGAAACATATTTATGTCTGTTAAGTTTCATCTAAAGCCCGATGTAAATCTATTTTTTCGGTATAATCAAGAATGGAGTTTTTCCATATTCATTTAGACAGATTGGGTTTCTAAACTGGCTCACATATTTATAATTCTGAAAAACAAAATTATTATTTTAATGCCATTCCGATTTTTTTTTATTTCATAAATCTTTCCGTTTATAAAACCTCGTTTTTATTCGTGATCTAGTGAAAAGAAAACGTATTTCCCTTATTTCGGTTTCATTTAAACTTGAAATAGATCCAAAATTTTTGAAAGACAGGATACAACAAATTTTGCCTTCTTACTTACTTCGTTTTTAAAATTGTTTATACAGACAGTTGCTTTAATCGCAGGAATCAGTTAAAATTATAGTCAGAAATAGTTTTATACTACTATTTTAAAAATGAGGTGTAGTAATCATAGAAATATTGGCATAGAATACATTAATATTAGCAGTATCTTCCTTTTGCACTTTTCTTAAATTACAAAATAGAAGTTTTGATTAATTGAAAGGCATAATTTTGCTGAATTAAAATAGAATACATTTCAAATAAGTGTTTCTGAAAATCATAATCAGAAAATGAAATAATTTAATTTGAAATATAAATCTATGAGAGAAATATGAGTGAAATATAAATGCTATGAGAGAAATATGAGTGAAATATAAATGCTATGAGAGAAATATGAATGAAATACAGATGCTATGAGAGACTCAAAATATATAAAATTTTTGAAGCTAGATATATTTATAGATTGTATTGTTTACTTCAAATAAAGATGATAAAAATCAAGAAAAATAAGTATAGGTTTTAATTTAATATAAGTGCATGAAATGGGAAATACAGGTGTATTTCATATTTTATAATATGTTTGTTTTTAGTATATTCTCATTATAAAATCTTTGTTTAAAAAAATTAACATATGGTGGATTTCTTTCGATTATAGTTTCTTTGCAATCAGCACTTTAAACCAATCTGAATCATTTTTCAAGTGACTAATTGTTAATAAAGTACGAGTTGTATTTTTCCTCACAAAATGAGCCACATAAATTTTCAAACTCAAGTTTCATTTTATAAAAATATTTGCAAGTATTATATCAGAACTCAAATGATTTTCAGTAGGAAATAAAAGGCATAAATTCTACTTCATCTTTCTGCTAGCTAATATCGAAGTTATTGTTTCTCAGCATGTTTTCTCTCTAAGAAACTGGTGTTATACATGATTGGAAAGCAATGTAACTCCCCTCCCCCAGGGAACCAATACTTATTTTTTCTTCCTTTGGATCAAACCCACGTGAGAGGCATTGTAATGCTTGATCGTAACAGGCGATACGCAAGCATCCCTGCCTCTGACAATCATCGGGGATGTGGACGATGTTCCTCTTCATGTCCTACATATTATAGTATCCACCTTCCCCCATCCCTCACGGCGTGGCCTGTTTCCGGTGATAACCTATCCTGCTGGAACAGATGCTTCAAGAAAGATGGGTCAGTTGTGCTCTAGAATGTTTTATAAGGCTGTTTGATCGGCTGTGGTACTCGTCATTTTTTACCTTGGTAAACAGGTTTATTTATGCTCCGTTTTTCAATCTTGAATCTTTGGCATGTTGGGTAAAGAAAGGGGTTTATGTGATATACTCTTCATGAAAAAAAAAAGAATCTCGTTTTCTAACCGTAGAATATTTTAAAGCTGAAAAAAATGCAACGCTCTCATATGGGTTATTTGACTTGTTGCCCCGAGTGGAAGGCGCTTTAAAACGGCCACTTCCGAGATGAATGGTTTTTCTAGAGGGAAAAGACTTTATTCATATCAGTTAGTACTCGTGGCCTACAATGGAGAAATTTCCTAGGATATTCTGTTTGCTTTTTTCTGTCTCCAACCTGAGAGTACACAGATTTACTCTTACCTATTTCGGTATGCGCATATTCTTCGTTGTATGAGCAAAGATGAGATGGCTTGAGTTGTTTGGAGAAAGGCTATTTTCTGGCTAAACTACCATAGAAAAAAGGTTTTCTTTAGAAAATTTTAAAACTTTAAGCTCCAAACATGTGAAATACAGAGGATCTAAAATTCTCTAGGGTTGAAACATGTTTTAGACGTATTTTCGAATGATTACCAACAATAATCGGAAATCAAAGCTAATGATTTTGCCTTTAATAAATGAAACGAAAAAAAATTCAGAAATATAAACTAGATAATAAGAGATTTTCTTTTCTATCGAATGCTCTATAAAGAAGTTAAATATTATTTCTCATTTTATGAAAGTATAAAATTTTATTTTTTCTTTGCTGAGAGAAAAATTAAATTCTATGATCAATAAAATTATCTATACTTTTCTTAGATTTAAAAATATTAATTAAATGTAGAGCTAAAATATTATCATTTATTGCAACTGCAGTGAATAAGAATTTGAATTTTATCGAGGCTATTAAAAATTCAAAAACAGAAAATTAAATAATGTAAGTATGTATTGCCTTTCTTCCTTTTTATATGGATATTATAGTTAATATTGTGATTCAAATATTTTAAACTTATAGCACTTGCGTTCAAAATGATGATGAAAACATGACGAATTATTTATTTTAAGCAATTATTAATTAAAAACATTTCTTTTTAATCAAGTACAGTTATAAATATTTTAGGTTTTCCAAAAAAAAATATACTGCTGTTGCAATTTTGAATGTGTATTAGACGTATTTTAAACATGATTTGAAATTTAAGTGTTTATAATTCTGTTAATGCAAAATATCCATTGATGTTAATTATTTTAAATTGATGTTATTCATAAAATAATGAGAACAGATTAAAGATTATTTTGATCAAATCAGTAAATTTCCCATTTTCTCTATATGATTCCCATTTATTTAATTTTTAAGTATATTTTTCTGAAAGACATCTAATAACCATATATTGAAATTCAGAAAAATTGAAAGGAATTGTCTTTGAAGATTCAGATCTGAATTGAATTACATTATCTTTTTTTAAGGAATTATCCAAAAGAATTTGGAAAGGCTTTCTTAAAATATCTGTTATTCTTTAATATATATGAGAAAATTCTACTCTTTATTTAATAAAATGTAATAAATAAATATTTCAATATATATATAATAATAAACATTTCAATTATTTGAATTATTAATCTTAAAATAATCATGAAATAATCTAGAGGCTAGGCTAGAAGACCGGAGGTCCAATTTAAATTTATTTAAAAGGGGCAAATTGCAAATAATGTGTTTTCGCTACAAGTAAAATTACCAAAAAAATACTATAATGTTACAAAAAGCTAATATTTAAAATATTTATTATTTAATACTAAATCATATAAATATTTAATCTTATATCTAAAACTTCATAATTAAATTTATTAAATTAGCTGTAAAAATAAAATTCTGCACGGCTTTTAAAAACTTTGGAAATTTATTGGAATTAATTATTATTAATTTATATTTATTCTGATTCTGATCTAAACATTTAAAAACCTTTCGTCTTAATATTAACTTACTTGCTTTCTTTTGTTTCCAGAGAACCAGTCAATTGAGCTTGATGAACAATATGAAGATTCTGTTGGAAGGAGAATTCAAATGAGAATACTGACGTGGAATATTTCAGTATCACATAGGAATGCATAGAAAAATGTCTTATGTAGATAAGATAATTAATTTTTATAGACTAAATCTCAACACATATATATTTTAACATTTTCCTTTTCTGTTTTAGGTAAATAATTTGCATTTTCCTTTCAAATCACAGTTAGTACGGATAGGTTGAAATTTTACATTATGTAAATTAAAGATGCAATTTTGTTTTTAGTTTTAAAATATTTTCATTTTTATTATTACGTATTGCTTTGATTTATTATAATTCCCAGCGGTATTTTTTTTAATATTGGGCATTGCTTGTGATTCTTCTTGAAAATCGTGAATGATTTCAGTTCTGTAAAATTATAATGATATATCAATTTGCTAAATTTAATTCACTTCATCCTATAGCCTTTAATCAAGCATTATTATAGGATTTAAATTTTTGTAAACAGAATAGAAAATAAATGCTACATATTTATTTTAGATGTTTTATAATGAATTAATGGTAATAAATAAATATTAATTTAAATAAAAGAAATGGAAGAAAATTTCATTACCAGCAAATCAAATTGTTCCGAGATTTAATTCTGAATTTGTGATAAATGAATCTATCATATTTCTAAGTTTGTCGAAAGAAGAAAAAAAAAAATAATGTAGTGACTTAAAACACACAAGTCTCGTGATAAAATTTTTAATTAACATGTAATGTAATAATTTAGTTGAACATTTAAATATATATGTATATTTTTGAATTACAAACAAGAGAAATTAGGAAATAATAATATTGAAATAATCAACATAAGAAAGCAGGCAAAATAAACATTACTGAAATCAATAGAATATATATTTCAAAACTAACTGTCACTAAATAACTATTATAAATTCGAAAGTAAAAAAATATAAATGAAGTAAATGTAATATTTAAAAAAAAATACTTAGAAATATATGTTGATGTGCAACATAGTTACTTTGCAGAAATTTAATTTGCATTTAAAAATAGGTTATAAATACATAAACACATTTTATTAACTATGATTTTTATACGCTTAAACTTTATAATTTTGTTAAAAAATATATTCAAATGCTGAATATTTTTCTTGACAAGATTTAGAAATTGTAATGAATTCAAAGTTTGAGATTCAGATTTTTAAAAAAATCACATTGATACTGTTCGCCTTCCTGCTGAGCCTTGGAAAATAAAAATTACATCAGTTACATATTTTAAATTCATTAAAAATACTTTCTGTTAATACAAGAACTTGTGTAAACATATTTAGTATAAAATCATTTTTGAGATAGTATTGAGTATTATATTACGTAGTAAAGCATATGTTTTCTTCCCTCTTTTAAAATTTATTTTTTAATAAAGTTATAATAGTGTTGATTCCATATATGTGAGTGATATATTAATGAACTTGTAAAGGAATATGACTGCCACCGTTTCCTTCAAAATTACAGAATAATTCATCTTAATACTATATCACTTCATTAATTGAATATTTTTCTAAGCATAAAATGATTTATCTTACGTATTTAATTGTTTTTGAACTGTTTTAGCAATTTTACCAGATTAAATCTCACTTTTATCGTCAGTAATTGAAGCTTTATTTATACAAGTAAAATTTTAAATAACACATTATTCTTCAAAATGAATTTATTCTGGAAAATGAATTAAGGAGCATTTATCAGAAGTGTATAAGTCATTTATTCTAATAAGATGGTTTTAAATACATTCCTATAGCAGAGAAACGAAATATCACATACGCTATATTAAACTGCATATACTGTGTGTTTATTGCGTATAAACACTGCTTTTTATTAGCTACTGTTCCACTTTGTTTCCTCCTTAATCACAAACTTGAAATATTTCGTCTGGCTACAAAATTTATTTCCCCATTACCAAACAAAAAGGTCTTTTACTCTTTAGTTACATTTCCTTTATTTTTTGTTGTTGTATGTACCATTCATATATCAGAATATGAAATACTTCTGCCTAGATTCAACGTATTTTTTTTAATACAAGTTCATATTTCAATGAAAAAAAGGATACATCATAATGCATTACGTGAGTTTAAAGCTTGAAAAGTGTATTTTACGTTCAAGTAGGAAGATAAATGAACTTCTCTATAGAAGCAAGAAATATCATATTAACAGTTTTTTTTAAATGTTTCAATGGTCGTTTTGTTAATCTTATTTTATTCAGTTAGCTGAACCATTGAAGAAATACATACATTTATCATCATGATGCTTTATTTATGATACAATTGCGTATTTCAAGGAATATACTATGCAATACACTTATGTACGTAAACATATGAATTACTTATAAAAAGTATTGCTTTGCAGCCCTTTTCTATTCTATAAAAAAATTGCTGTGAAATCTCCTTTCAGTGTGTTTTTTTTGCTATCATCTGAAACAAATCAAAACTTGTTATTTTCTGTTTAAAATGTTATCGATCTTAGATAATATTTCAAATATTAACAAGTGTTGATTTGTTTCAAAAGATAGCAAGAAAACATATTGAATTTTTTCTACTTCAAAATCTAAAGTGATTGGAACGCAGTTTAAAACAATTACAATATTGATGTAATGAATATAACAAAGTTTCATATTATTAATGTAAATTGAAATTATTGATTACTCGCAGAAGAAATTCTCCTTTACTTTCTAAAACTTATTCACAAATATTCTAATTGAAGAAAATGGTAAATTACTCTGAAGTAAAATGTTGAAACGGAAACTGGGTCATTTTTGTTTTTCCCTATATAATTATTAATGAGTTTTTTTTTCTTTTCTTTTTTGCAATATAGAAAAAGCTTCAATTTTGCCAAAACCTTTTTCAGAAAAATAATCCAAAAATACGTCCAAACCTGATTGTTGAACGTTCTTATTTTTTCCCTTATTTCGAGATTGAAAAAAAAAATTAATACAATTGCAATGATCCTCCTTCTTGTGCATATATATTAAAATACTTTATCAAAAAGTTTTCCAAAACGAAAAAGTAAGCGATTGAAATTTAAATTGTAATAATTTGTATTGTTTAATAATAATTGTAATAATAATAATAATTTATATGAAAAATGAATGTCAAAACTCATTTACTTCGGACAATTTTGAATCCATGCTGGAGTTTTTATATTGCAATTTTTTATTTTATATTTTGATGCGTATAAATGCACATCCGCATTTCGCATGTTTATTTTGACTTTTACTTATTTTAACATTCTATAATGATTCCATGTATTCAATATTTTGATAATAGTTGTCAAATTTACATTAATTCAGTCTTTTTTAGATATTACTTTTTCGCAAGATTGTAATAACATAAATAACATAATCGAAAATGAACATATTTTATTTATTTTGTTTTAAAATATAAGGCTTTATAAACACAGAAATGAGCATGTAATCTGAGAGATAAAATAAAATATCCACGCCTTGTGTAGAGTTAAATACATTTCAATTATTCAATGAATTTATTTTTTTGTCTGTGATGAGCTTTATTCCAAATCTCATATTTCGTTCTGAAATCAAGACTGACAAATTCTAACAAAAAATCAGGATTTAAATGATTTTTATTTTATTTTAAGGATAATTATTTAATTTTTTTTCTTTCACAAATGTAGTGATATAGAATAAAAATAATGCATTTATTAATATACCAAAAATTATAATATATATTGAAAACTTTCCTCCAGGATTTGACATAAATATGAATACATTTAGCTCTTCCATTATTCCATATTTTTTCTTTATCTCTAGAATTTTACATAGATTTAAATCGTAAGAATAATTTGAAACTGTTACATTAACATAGAAAAATCTTCTAATTCTGTGCAGGATTCCTTAAAAATTTTATTCACAAACAAAAATTCTAAAGATAAAAAAGATATGGAAGTAAACTCATTTATTTTTTTTACTGCTTTGCATAAACAGTTAATAGTTTAACTTCGCTCTTTGTTTCTCTTTCCTAGTTAATGACCATAAGACTGAGATTAACTAAAGAAGAACAGGCTTCTTTTACCAGTAGTTTAAAAAATAACTAAATAGAAATCTTAATCACTTTGAAAGGTCAGTTCAAAGAAACACTCCAAGTGATGGATAGGTATTTAATTCCGTAATTGCCAAGAACTGCACCTGCAGGTCGCCCAAGATCGAGCATTTCTCACGGCAGTAGCATTAACCTGAGAAGCGTGTATTTTATCTTGTAAAACTGGAACTTCTCTTTTTCACAGCAGGATAGAAAAAGTCTTTAATGAGCTTTCCATGGAGAATAATGGAACTTTAAGGGCAGAGTTGAAGGGGTAACTCTGGTTCAGGATATCTTAGTCAAGTCTTAAACAAGTCTTAAGTAAGCTCATTTATAATATTTTATTTTTCTTTACACTGATGGTGATATTAATATAACTATCATTTTATTTTTGCTAGTTTTTAAATTTTTCTGGAACAAGCTCAATAAAGTTAACAAAATATTTATGTTAGTATAAGAGGCAAACAATATGGAAAAAATTTTGATATAGGATAGAGAAATTTTGATTGGAATTTTTTTCGTTTCTTCGTATCGTGCTCTTTTGTCTCGGATAATTGAATTACAGTAATTTCAAAGTTGAAAGTTTTTTTTTACAAGGACTACTTTCTCAAGTAGTGATTAATTATTTCAGGCGATACTTCTAAATTTTGCATTGAAGTTTGAATTTCAAATATTAAAATACAGTCATAAGATTTTTAATAGATAGAAATAGAATAGTATTCGTATATTTTATCTATACAAACAACTCATTCTAATTACAAGTGCGAAAATATTACTGAGCAATGACCAGAGAATTTAGACTTGTTCGAAATATATTAAGTCTAATATACTTATGTTTGTTTATTATGATAATAAATAATTTTAATTAGATTAAATGAATATTTCAACATTATGTACTTCTTTTATCTCGGTTCGTCCCAGCATTACCCCAGCATGTAGGAACACATTATAAGAATGATAAATATACATTTCTAAATTATTCAAATATTAAATTTAAATACTACGTTTTTTTCATAACTTTTTTGAAAATTCATCCAATCATTCTTGAGGCATATATGATAATTTATGATCCTTTCATGCCATTTATAAACACTATTAATTTTTCGTTAATGTAATTTTAATGTTTTACAATATAAAAAATATAGTAAAAAGAAATGTCTTGAGGATTATACTTTTATTTATTGGATTGGTTTAAATAATACAAAATGTTTAGATTTCTCTTGTTTCGATGCTGAATACTGAAAAGTAATAAAAATTTTGATAAAAAATTTGAATCATAAGAACACAAATCCTTTAAAAAAGGATTTTTTTCCATAAAACTTTATATTTAAATAATGTTGAATTTTTATATATTATCAGCATTTTTTTAATGTTCTATAGCTATGAAATCAAATTAATATTTAAAAAATGACATCAAAATTTGTATTTAAATTTTAAAATAAATAATAGTTGTAAAAATAAGAAATGTGCTGCAATTGATGTACAATCAATAATTGCATTCACATTTTCCAATTAACATTAATGTATTTATAACAAGAGTTATTTAGTTTATCTTTTTTTAAAAGCACCCAGCACACGGTTACGCCATGGGGAATAGAGCAAAATTTTCCTGCTTTCAAAGCTCTATGTCTTCTTCAGCTTGGAGTTTTTGCACTGTTTTAACACTCTATAAAGCTTTATAGAATAATGGCTATATGAAACAAACATTTATAAAATATAGTCATATCTATGGCTATTTGATTGATGGGTTCACCTTAAGTCTTTTTCATGTTTGTACTAATCCATCTCCGTCTCTTCAAAGATCGTGATTGTTTCGTAAAGCTTTCATTGCATTGATCTGTATAAAGGGATATTTTTCTGTCTTTTTTAATATAGTAGAAAACATGAATTGAGGTTCCTCCCCTTATATTCCCTCTTCATTGGTGTTCTGTGACGATAGCGCAATGGCAAGCTGGAGAATGTTATGGTAATGATATGTGCATGCTACATGCAAAGTATAATAAAAATACAAATGCAAATTTCTATGCATTTTGCATTTTTCTTCACAATGAAAGTAAAAAAAAATGTATATAGCAAAACCATTTATAAACTATTTTAAGAAACTTTTTGAAAATATCATTACATATGGAAAACTTAGAAATTAATCTAATGAAAATGATATATTTAAAAGACAGTCACATATTTAAATTCTTCTTTAAATCATTGATTTCATTTATGACAGTTTTTAATACATACTGTTTGTTCGGAATGAATCTTAATTTTGAACAACACTAATATGTAAATGATATCATTTGAGTACCTCAATAAACTGGCCAGCATAAATTCAAGATTTTTTCAGAATCTGGATCTAAACTCAAAGTTACTTAATCTCTCTTAACTGTTCACCACTAAATGTTGATAATTTTTAAATAAATAATTAAGATTATTTTATAAATTCTTATATTAATATCATATTTTAAAAAAACTTTCTTTAACCAAAAACATTTATTTTGGTTAAAGATGTATAGAATAAGAGGTCTAGCCAGCTATAGATATATTCCAATAAAATTTAAGCCTGCCCTTTATCCCGGATCAAACCAGACAGATACATTTACCATGCGTGAAATCTCATGCCTTGGCAAACACCGCAGGCTGTAAGTGACTTATCAACCCACACGAAACCAATCAGCCATGATAAAAAGATCCGAAAGGAAAAATATATATATATCTGCAGAATGCCTGATCCCGTTGTATATATCATTGGACAGCAACATAAAGCTGTTCTCGACACATGACGCATCTCGAGGATGATATTTCGATCTATTAGGTTGACTGTTTGCGTACTTCTTTCTATAACCTTCCGGTATAAGAGGACTTTTTTTGTTGACTGTTCGTCTGTCGATCTGTCTGATAGCTGACTTCAATTTTTCCTGATGGTTTGTGGAGATTAGATTTTTAGCCTAAGATCGAAAATGCTCTTGAACGGCAAAAAATGTGCTTTCGACAATGAATAGGACTCCAGAAATAGATACGATATCCCGAAAATTGAATTTTAGATACAACTATTCGAGTAGGGTGAAACATACTTTTTTTAAACCATACACGACAACCATTCACCAAAGTAACTTAGTCAAAAAAGAAAAAAAAAATCCACCATATTCGTTACCTCAGTACGATTTCAGTCATATATAATTCAATGAAAATACTTTAAACCAAAATTTAAGGAATAAGTAAATAAGCATTGAAAATGCGCTCCCTATTTTAGTAACCTTATTTAAATATCTACAATAATTTGAAATCCAAAGCAGACGATGGAATTGTTATAAATTGTTTTGTCATTAAAGTAGTGCTTTATTCAAAAATTTCTTTTAAATTTATAGAGAAATTAAAGTTTTTGTGGAATATTTTCTAATTAAATTTTAGATATTAAGTTTTGATTTGAAACAGTTACGCATAAAGTTTCTAATATTGAAATGAAAAATCTAAAAAAAAAAAATCTTCAGATAAAAGGTGAAATATGAATTTGAAAAGGTGAACAAATTTGAAAGAAAGTATTCACCTATTGTTACATTATTTCATAATTCGTGGTTATTGCTGTATCCTTTTAAGCAATTAAAGCTCCCTGAAATGTTTCCAGCATTGTTTTGATGAAAATATACAATTAAATCAAAAGCTCTTGTCAATGCATTAAAAGTTCTTCTTTTATTGTAGATGTGTAGAACAGATGCTTTAATGGAAAATTTTATTTTCAACATTATTTTTTTCCAACATTTAAAGAAATATATATATATATATATATATATATATATATATATATATATATATATATATATATATATATATATATATATATATATATATATATATTTGCTTTTAATACTTAAATTAAATAACCAGAATGAATTAATAAAATGTAGAAGTTATTTAACAAATGATATTATAATATCATTTTAATTTATTTTTGTATGAATTAAATTTATGAATAAAGCGTATTTTATATATAAACTTCTTTCAGAAGTCATGAATCAATGTAAAAGTAATGAAATTTTATTCTAAAGCTAAAATGCTGTAAAAATGTATAGTTTCAGTGTTAAATTTTATTTCTTGTTAATAAAAGATACTTCAAAATTGGACGAAAGAAAGGAATGGAATTTTAAAATCTATTATTCTTTTTCATCAGTGTTAGATTATGTAACATCTTCCGCTGGTGGCTTATGGAAAATTAACTTTTAAATGTTGAACCTGTTCAGACGATTCTATCTTAATGCTTGTTTTAATTTCAATATATTTGTTGATAATGTTTTAATCTGTCATACTAATTGACTTTTAAGAACCGATAACCAATACTTTATTTTTGATTTCATCAGATAAAATTAACGTTTTGGTTGTTGAGTTATAACTTGTTAATCATTTGCAAGGGAAAAAAACATCTTCCACTGTTGGTAACATACTTAGAAAATAGTACTTCATTCCTTTTTTTTCTAAAAGATGATATGCTAGGTTTTTTTCTTGAACTATTTTTAATAATATTTTCTGGTGAAGTGCGTCGCATTATTTCGGAGAAGAGAACTAGGAGAACTTGTTCATAAAATTGAAGGTTGTTGAGAATAATTTTGGAAGCCTAAGTTTTTTTCAGCATAGATTTGGTGATTTTTAAACTGAAAAATAAATTTAACATTTATGCAGTACATAACGATTCAGATAATTATAATGTTCCTTATTATAAGATACGTTTACAGGATTCGCCTATCGTTTACAATAATAATACAGTAAAAAGAATGCTGTGAATCTAAATTATGCGCAGTTAAAAATGTTAAATCTATGTATTAAGAAACGACTAATATTCTTGTAGTATCTTCTCTTATTTTATTTGATTAACTGAAAATTTCAAAGTAAAGAGTGATGGTATTTTATATAATTTATATAAAACTAAAAGCTGGTATTTCATCTAAGACTAAAAACAAAACAAAAATAAATGGAAACATTTGTAAATATTAAAATTCGTGCATAGAAAATGTTCTCCTTTTTGTAGTTTTCCTCTCAATTGCACTTAACGAATGTATGGAGAAGAAGAAAGACTAGAATTCTGCGATTTATTTCAATTTTAGCTCAGTTTTTTTCTAATAAATGTGTCACATATATTTTAGGATTTTCTTTAAAACGGTCATCTGCGCTGGCCATCAATCTGTGTTGTTACTTTGATGTTATCTATATTGTTTTTTCAACTTCAGAAATTTTATTACAAATTGAATTTTTCAAAATGGTGCTGTATTGAAAACTGTCTTATTACTTTAAATTAGTATTTCAGAAAACTGAAGCACAAGAAATACAAACATATAATAATTACGCCAACTCCTTCACTTTTATCCGCTTTGACAGTTCCAATTATCATAAATGTACATGATTGTTTAAGATTTAATGATAAATGGGGTAGTATTGGTCGATTGGATATATCTGAATACCAAAAGTTTATTAATGTGTATTTCGTTACTTTATTTAATTCGTTAATTCAATGTTTATTAATATGAAATTATTTCAATTAAATATTATATCAAAGGAATCCCATGCTTCGTAAGAAGAAATCTTAAAATTGGAATTAATTATTGGGAAAAGAATGAAATATTGAGATTAAGTGAAATAAAACAAAAATAGATGAGCATTATAAGAAGAGGATTAGTTCCAGCAAATCTTTTACCGTCTGCTATTATTTTTATCAAAATTATATACCAAAAAGGAGAAAACAGCCTATTCCAGGACTTAAATCTCTAGTTTTATAAAAGAATTATTTAGAAAGCAAGAATCCTGGAGATTATCGAAGAAATACATCACTTTAAAGAAGAAAATTTCAGAAAGACTGTAAATCTGACAAAGAAATGGAAGCACAGCATACGGAGAAAGAACATTAAGATATTGAAGGGAATTTAATCCATGAAAGAGAAAGATTATGAATTAGAAATGAACTATTATAGGATATAGTAAGAATTTCTGAAAAAAATTAAAATGAAATGAAGAAATATCTCTTATTCCTGTTCATTTTCCCTTACATTTTACGGAATTTAATCCTGAATTTAACAAACGAAACTTTTCTTAAATTATGCTAAAATTTTCTTAAAAGTAAACGGATGTCACGTTACATCCAGTTGTCACCATTCATTATTTCACTCTGAAGTAAATTTATGCAATTTGTATATGCAAGAAAGGGAAAAAGTTTCATACTTTTGAATATGCTTTTCCCGGCACTTTCGTCTCTGAGTCTTGAGAGATTTCAGCAATAAACTTAATCAAATTTTATACGTTGGGAAAGGGAATCAGGGAACTGTTCCTATAGTAGGAAATAAATTGCCTGAAAGAAAAATATGTAGCACTCGAAAAAAAAAACAATCATGATAAGACAACATATAAAAATATTAGTAAAATAAATATATTTATATAATATATAAAAATATATTTATATATTATAAAATAAGCAAAATGAAATATTATAAAATAAATATTTAATAATATTATGAAATTAAAATAAATATATTTATTGGAATTATTCCTTTTCTGAATGAAAGATCCATAATATATACTAATTTGGTGTAGCAATCAAAATTAATTTTATTACCGAATAGCCGCCTTTAGTGACCAGCCGGTTCGCCACTATTAATGCTCGTTAAAATTATAATAATTAAATATTTTAGGTAACTCCTACTTTAATAGTTTCTTCATTAAAATATTTTAAAACTTCAAATTTTGATAGTCATATAATTCACTTATAATATTATGAATGCCTTCAGTCATAACGTAATATGTGTCTCACTAATTTTCTGTTAGTTTCCTTAGAATGTATGTTTTAAATTAAAGTGGAAATGATTAATCTACAATTAATATAATAATATTTTTTACTGAAATAAAGCATTTTTTTAATAATATGATTACTTAAAACAGAGTCACTGAGCTTTTATACATTATGAACACTAAAGAATATCTTTCTTAATTTATGTAATATCTCAAGAATTTGTCAACAAAATTTTCTCATATTCATCATGAGCAGATCAATTAATTAACAATGTTTAATTTTAAATGCATCAAATACTAAGAAAATACACAGAATCGTTTAAAATAATCGGTCGAAGGCAGGTTAAAAAAACTACTTAAAAACTATGTACTTAAAATTATAAGCATATACAAAAATATATATAATTAACATAAATTTAATTACAAAAGCATAAAACCAACCTAAAAATAATTTAAATCAAATCGGCATCCGTTAAAAATAGTTGTTAACAGCACAACACAATGCGCATGCTTGAATTTATGGTAACGCAAATGCCTGAATTTTTCGACGCCAGTTGGGGTAAAGCTATGCAGATTAGAAATTTTTAATTTCCTTTATTCAGTTTTATTTTAATTCAAAAGTACTTCAGAATGAATCTGCAAGATTGATTAATTAACAATGTTTAATTTTAACCGCACCAAACATTAAGAAAATAAAAAGAATTGTTTAAAATAATCTGTCGAAAAAGGTTAAGCCTAACCTCATTAACGTGGGGAAAAAACTGAAGCCTTAGTCATTTGGCAGTGGGAAAATGAATTTTTTTGGAGGGAAAGTTAGATTTTGATTAATAATTAAAATTCTAATTAAAAATTGAAAAAAGGGACTCCAGGTGCACATCCCAAATCTCCTAGGTATACATGTATCAAATTTGGTAGCGGTAGGTCAAATGGTCTGGACTGTAGAGCGCCAACACACACACACACACACACATTGAGCTTTATTATAAGTATAGATATATATATATATATAGATAGTAGTTTCTGATGACACAGATCATGTTTTAAGAGTATCCCTACTTAAAATGAATGCATGGTTGAATTCATTAAGAGAAGAATCTAAAATGCTGAAAATGTGTAAGGTTATATGTTTTTATTCCAAAAATGCATCAACATCTTCGCTCAAGAATTATGTCTATTTGAAAGCACATGAAGGGTGGCAAGCTTAATAATTAATGCACTAAAAATAGTTTTATTAATTATTGGAATACAAAATATTCTCATTTCAAATTTTTTAAAAAAGTATTGTCTCTTTCTAACGAAACTGTTGCCAAAACTCTAATTATGTAGTTATTATTTAGAAATTTATTATCAAATAAAGATGACGCACTATTATTTTTTGAAAATTTTAAATCCTGATAAACATTCATGCTGTCACAATATATTGTTCGATGTTTGTATAGTGCTATTCTATATTGCCAATGCTAGGCAATATCGTTGTTGGACATTCTAAGCTAAAATGCAATGTCGTTACATAATTCTCTTTTAATATTTTAAAAAAATGTAATATTTATTATTTTTTATTTTTTCATTGATAAAATTTACCAAAATAGAATCTTGAAGATGTTAGTATTAAGGTCATTCAATACAGCGAATAGAAGGTGCCAACATATATAATATATAATATGTTTTCATGCTTTGGAAAGCGAAATATAGATATAATCCGAATCACAAAAATATGAATTTTATTAAAAATTTGTGCAAAACAGCCTTTTTCCTCTTTGAAAGGAAATCGGTAAGTGATAATTAAGGTAATTTTATCTATGAAAAATTTTACTTTTGTAATCTAATTGTCTAATAAATCAGTGCAGAGTGAACAGAGAAAAAATTATGTAGCAAACAGAAGGAAATTCGAAACTTAGCAATTATAAATTATACAGAATTCAGAAATAATCTATTCTATTTTATGGTTTTAAAAAATAAATACAACTTAAAGAATGTGGCAGATTTTTTTTTTTTTCATTTCACATTTAGAAATAAATAATCAATGGAATGAGAAAAGAATGAATTATTCAAATGAAAGCTGTGTCTCAATAGTAGCATCATAAAAATTTCAATGAAATTCGAAAGAACCTAGTACGGTAAAATTAAGGAACTGAGTTAACCTGCTAAGTATAAATTAACAATAATTTTCCGTTTCCTTATGTCCTTCATTATTTTTTCTTTTGCGTATTATTTTTCGTATTATTTTTTTCTTCGTAGTATAGATAAAGTAGTATAATTGTCAAAAAAATTGAACTAGAGATTTGATGAATCCCCACGTTTAGATTTCCCTGAATTCGAAAAACACATTTTTGGACAATGCCCATCTGTCTGTCTATGACAAAGATAACTCAAAACTGCTTTAAGTTAGACGGTTAAAATCTGGTATAATGTATTTGCACCTAATTTCCAACGTATGTCAAATTTTGTGTAATATCTCTTCAAAGGAAGTCCATCTGCTCGGCTGTTTGAATATAAGCTAACTCGATAAATGCAAAATGACGATAGCTATGCAGATAAAATTTGGTACATAGATTTAACATTTATAGTGTAAACATCTGTCAAATTTTGAGCCAAATCCAACAACAGGTAGATTGTCTGCCGGTCTGTACTTTCGAAAATAATTAAACGCATGATATTAAAATAGTTAAAAAATAGTGATAGTTAAAAAAACGCATGTCTTATATATATCAAATAAGGTATGAGATTATATTACTACAAATTCAGTTTTGATTTAAATTTTTGATTCAATAAGCTGAGAAAAACGTGTTTACAACATAAATTCGATCTTTGTATATTATTAATATATCCCATGATTTAATCACTGAATAATTTTCCTGGGATGGCACGTTTGCAAAATACTAAATTTAAGACAAAAGATAATATTTTGAAAGTATTGTACATTACTACTATGTAAGGCGTTTTCTGGCATGAAAAGTTTATTTGAAAATTTGCTAGAACGTTTTGAGGAGACCACTCCTACTGGTTTCTTTTTTGTATACAAAGTATAAAAAAAGAAAGCATTGTATCATCAAAAAATTCAAAATCAATACATTCTGAATGCATGACATTTTTAAACTTTTATTGAAATGTCCGGAATTAACTTTAATTCATCCCATCTCAAATTAGACTACCAGTGTCATTTCAAATTACATTTTTGCGTAGCTATAGTTCAGCATACATAATCAGGCATAAATTTGTCATTTCTTATAGATTCAAACATTATAAAATATAAATGGAACATCACTTTCCTGTCATTAAATGAAATGTCTTCTTTCTCATGCTTTAAATAGGATAACACAGTTTCCATGCATGAAAAAAAGGGAGTTAGAACAAAACCATAAAATAATTATATTTTTTTGTGTTTACCGTTAATTACTGTAATATTAACTTGTATAGAAAAAACTACGCTTCAGCATACATAGTAGGCCATAAATTTGTCATTTCTTATATATTCAAACATTATCAAATATAAAACTAAACGGAACATCACTTTCCTGTCATTATAGGAATTGTCTTCTTTCTTATGCTTTATATAGGATAACAAAGTTTCCATGCACGAAAAAAAGGGAGTTAGAACAAAACCATAAAATAATTATATTTTTTTTTGTGTTTACCTTTTATTACTGCCATACTGACTTGCATAGAAAAAACTATGCTTCAGCATACATAGTAGGCCATAAATTTGTCATTTCTTATATATTCAAACATTATCAAATATAAAACTAAACGGAACACCACTTTCCTGTCATTATATGAAATGTCTTCTTTCTCATGCTGTATATAGGATAACAAAGTTTCCATGTATGAAATAAAAAGAGAGTTAGAACAAAACCAGAAAATAATTATATCTATTTGTGTTTACCTTTAATTACTGCCATACTGGCTTGTTTCTCAGAAACTACTTACTTACTAGATCACTTAATTTGAATAAATGGTGAAAAGATAAATATTTTTGTTACTTATAAATCTCTATCTGATATGGATTCAGATGACAAACGCATTTTAAATTCTTTGGAGATTGGAAATCAATTAGGGTGCCGAACGTATCACTCTTATTTCGAAACAGCTTTGCTACTTGGTTTGTCTCCTCGCTCATTAAGTGATCTTTCGTTCACGCTTTTGCCAGAATTTCCCTCATTAGTGTATAGCTCACTGACAAGATAATTAATTTCATGTACTTTCAAATACTTAGCAATCGATCTTGATTGTATCATTATATGCGCAAATTCTTTACTGGGACTAACGAATACCTTGAATATATTCATGCAACTGGAACAGCGATAAACACAAAGCCTTCTTTTAATGTATTGTTTGGATTCGAAATGAGTATTTGAAAGTCTTATAATTATACAATGTTTAGTAAAACATAAAGAGCATTTTACTCAGACAGAAGGGTGATATTTAGTGACTAAGATTTGGAGTGAATTATATTTGGTTAAACATTGATTTAGAAAATGAATATAATATATATTTATGTAATAAATATGGTTAGAATGATATTAAAAAAGCACACAATCAGATGAGAAAACCAATGAA
Organism: Argiope bruennichi; assembly: GCF_947563725.1. Lineage (NCBI taxonomy): Eukaryota > Metazoa > Arthropoda > Arachnida > Araneae > Araneidae > Argiope > Argiope bruennichi. Next base: position 44,510,786 of record NC_079151.1, read on the forward strand.
ACTAAAATTTAAATGTTAAAGTCAATGTGCAGGAATTAGATGGACATTTTCAATATTCTGCTTAGTATTATGTTATATTAAATTGGCGAAAAATTTTCAAAATTCGTTTTTGTTTTATTTTTTAAAACTAAAGGTAATAATATAAATCTGATTTCGTGTAGCGTTAGTTTCTGAATTGAAAGAATAAGTAATATTTAAGTAAGTAAGCATTAAGTAGTAAATATTAAGTAAGTAAATATTATGAAGTAAGTCAATGTTTAAGTTTAAATTATACACTTTTAGTACAAAATTCAAGCACGTGAGTACAATCGACGCAAATGCTCATTTAATTTATTAATGCATAGTCGCCATGTAAAGCAACATTTTGTTTTAAATCGTTTATATTTCTAAATATACACTACAGTATTTGGTAAAGTTAAGAATTTTTCATTTTCTTAAAAATATCGAAAATATCCTGTTAATATATTTTATTTTATATCCAGATACTCATAATCCACTTAAAATATGATAAATAATTTAAAACTGAATATATAGTCGTCAATCAAGAAAAGGAGAGATTTATTTTTTATTTGAAATTCTAAATACATATTTTCGAATTAGTTGGTGAAATGTTTCTCAAGCTTTTAAATCTTCACATTACAAATCTGAAAGTACGCATACATTTAACGCATAAAATTAAAATTGGCTGCTGTCATTTTGTCTTTTGAAACTATGTTGCATTTTTTCACTTGTTATATAAATGATTTCGGAAGAAAATAAATACGAAAGCCACTAACAGAAGTACAAAACGTTAGACGTGAATGACAAAAATAAAATTCTTGCAAAAAAAAAAATCAATCAGTAAAAAATAAATTATTATAACTGTGAAATATTCTGTGCTAAACAAATAATAAAAAAAATATAGACCACTTACGGAATATATATTTTTAAAAAAATAATGAAAATATTTAATTAGTATTCTAAATCAGTCGTTTATTCGACGTGCTTTCAGCATCAAAAAATTATTTATTTTATAATATACATATATAGGAAACTCATTGAATGCCTCCTCCTTCATCTTGACATGGCAAATTTAAAGACTAAATTATTTAAGTGATAAATATAAACTAAAATAAAAAATATCGAATTTATATGTTATAGAGTTAATAGAAAAATAAGTACTTTTTAAAAAAAGAATGAAATAATTAGTGAAATTCTAACAATCAGAAAAATTAGTCACGCATTTTAATTGAGAATTATCATATAACGTCTGTACTTTAATAACTAACATTCATTAAATGCGTATGTTGGATTACGTGGAAATTTAATGAGTATCACATGAATGACGATGAGACGTTATCTTTATAAAAGATATTATTGTTCCTGAACTATATCTGAAAATTCTTTATATCTTTAAAACTTATTTTGAAAATTTTTTGGTATTTTCTAATTATGTTTTTAATGAAATAGGAATATATTTTCTTTTCTCCATTATGACACTCTTTTTGAATTTATAAAGCCTTGCAAGTACGGAAACTTAAATTTCATTCACATGGAATCCGATCAAAATCTAATAGATAAGTTTATTTTTGGGGGATGCAAACGTGGATCAAACTTTTTTCAACTATTTATACATTCCATTTTTATGTTATGGTAGTTACGGATTTCTATAATTTTCTTTCTTAATGTTTCATTGGAATTTATTCTGATAAATAGAAATAAACTGTTGGCATTTCTTTAAATAAGCAATATACTCTCTAGTCAACTGAATTTTTTAATGAATAGGATAATTCAGTAAGATGCCTTAGAGCTGATAAAATCATCTGTCACTAATCTGTGGACATGAGCATTCTCTAAAGCAGTTTATCCACGATCCCTATGAATGTCCACATTGCTTAAATTTGGAGTTGTAGCAAAGCGTGGTTCTCCAATAACGTCCTCTACATTAAATATTTCCTTTAAACAGCTTTTATTACCTTATCTTCTCTCGCCGAAATAGCTTCCCCCCGCAATCATCGGAACAATAATGACGTCACAGTTCCGTGTCCTGAAAATGATTCTCAGGTACCCACTTTCTCTCCGTGTTCTCGATTCGCCAAATGTGCTGTGAAATGATAAAAGACGGACATTTCGGAAACCTGATAGCGGACGGGGGTGCGGGGTGAGGAGAGAAATAAGTCGTGTATGACTGAGAGGTAAAAATGCATGTGAACAGTGGTCTATGTGCCTCAAAAATGAAAATTTTTGGATCACTGAGCAATTATTTGGCTTGCTGAAAAGTATCATGATGTAAATACACCGAGTTATATTTGTAGAGTTTATTCTGGTAGAAATGTATTCATATTTTTCAGAAGCAAATACATGCATAGCACGAATTTTATCAAGTGTAATAAATTTCGGATAGAAAATGTAGGAGTCTACACAAACTTCGGAACAATAAGTAAAATATTATAAAGTTCTGAAGCTTGTTCTGCATTGGAATTGTTACTGAACTCGCATATTCAATAACCAAATTATTAAATATTGACATAACAGTGTTCTAAAGAGGATCTTACTATGTGGAGCCAGTATCTGCCCAGTAAGATGAGGAATATAAAAAAAAAAAAAAAAAAAAAAATTACATTCAAGACTTCATAAAATTGGAAGATTTTTCTTGCTTCAATTAACTCCAACATAAAAAACTACATCCACATATTCTTAAATATTTCAACAAGTATTCCTCCTTTACACATTGCGACTAAATCTGGAATTCCAGATCTTGTTTGCCGGATTTTCTGAATTTTACCTTTTGTATTAATTTTATTAAACTAGAAAGAAATGTTTTAATTAAAATATCCTAACTTCTAACATAAAATTTCATTTAATGAAAATCTCCCTGATTTGGCTAATAACAATTATACGGAAGGTTCGATGTTTGATGATTCAATAGGACTCGTCATGCGTATTTAAAAAAAAAAAAAAATAAACTGTAAAATTTTTTAAATTGCATTAATTTAGTTTTTGGAATATTACAACAATGTATCATGCAGCCTATTGTTCTGTAATGAAAAAGACTACATATTTTTATAGAAATAATTAATTTATTTAATATTCATACAGATTTTCGCCTATAGTTATCCCACTGAAGCTTAAACTCCGCATCTGGCTCTTAAATGAAATTAAATCTAGAATTTTCCTTGATAAGGATCTAGTCAGTCTTAAATGGTTCAAGACCCATACATATATTAGTGGTAATGAAATGGTAATGATAGAAGGTAATGACTAAGCACACCAAATAAGTTAAAATATCGGAATAAACATTTTCAAACTCGGCTTGCTACATTTTTCTGAAAAGAAATCTTTAATTTTGATAAAATGATGTATTAGATCCAGGTAAAAGAATATTTGGACAAGGTAGGTACAAAAATTTTAGTTAATAAATTATTAAATATATTTTCACTTTGGGTATGGTCTTTTCCCAGTATATCTTCACCATTTAAAAAAAAGTTTTCCTTCCCTTTCTGCCGTTATAAAGAAATTAGTGTCGTGAATTGTTACATTTTTTGCAAAATTACAAAATATTATTCAGGTAGTAGATAATATTATTTAGTTAGTTAATATTATTAGGTAACGCGTCTTCCCAGTGGTTTGGGTGTCCAGGTTTCGAGTCCCGGTTCGGGCATGGTTGTTTTCCCCCCTGTGTTCTATCGGTGAGGTGTGTGAAAGATACCCCCCTTGTAAAAAAGGGGTTGTATACGCGATTATGTGAGTGTCAGCTTCATATGAGCTAGAAGTCAGACTTCTGCCCTCGGGAGCTCAGAGGTATTTAGCTTCAGAAGCTGCTGCACATACTAGGCTTACATTGCTGACTCCGTCAGGGCTTGCCTATGATAAGTGAATAAGTAATAAAATATTATTATTTTGTTAAATCCATAATTTCTCAGGGGATACATCGTTCATAAATTTCCAATTTAATGAGAAGATCAACAAAAAATCGGATTCATTCAAAATGAGTGCAGAGACCTGCGAGGTGATCTCTGAATCAAGGTGTGGAATAAGAGTGAGCTCGAGAGTTTGGTTACGTTTAGATATGTATTCTAACGTATTCTATTTTATTTCATTTACTTTTGATAAATTTGCTTGTGATTCACTAAATTATGTAGTCGCACGCTAAACCGCTCTGAGTTCACGATACTTCATAAGGTGACTTCCGTCCCCGAAGCTCGGCATCCAACAACGATCTCGATCACAAGTTATATGGTTGGTGGGATCTAAAAGGGGTGGACCCAGCTCTAGGACTCTTTTATTGGGATTGACTAATATCTGTTTTAACACCACTAAATTTGTAACAATTTTAAAACTAAATCCCTTGGATTAATTAAATTTCACAGTAGCCCCATTTATAAAGCCGTAGGATTAATTAGTTTGGACATTAGCCACATTTATAAATCCGTAGGATTAATTAATTTGGACCATAGCCATATTTTCCCTATATATCACCATTTATGCTAGTGATTTTATTAAATTTTATAATTTCATGAATGTTATGGATTTGATTATTCTTGTAAATGTATTCTACATATGTATTAATTTTAATTGATTTTATGTTGTTTTTTTAAAATGTAATTTTAGTAATATTTTTATAATAGGTTACATTTGTTTCATCATTGACTTTCATACTTTATCATTTTAACTACGTTTTAGTGGACGCTGACTGAAATGCTTACTCTCCACTGCTTTTATACAACCTTAAGGTCTTCTCGTCTGTGGTCAGTTATACACGATTTATTAGTATGCTCAAATGACTTCCTTTTCACAATGCAGTCCCATTTCTCCCCCATTCATCTCCTTACCCTACATTGACTCCATGTCTGTGTCAACTCCTTGATATTCCGGAAACCTAGGGTTTCCTATATATTAACTATATATCGATGCTTTTTTTTCACTTTTAAATGGTTTATTGTTCTGTAATTTTATAAATGTTTATATATATTTCCAGTGTAATGGATGAGTGGTTTGCTATGTGTTGATGGGTTTTTTTTCCCATAATTTTCTTTTGTTGGTTTTAGCAATGCATTTTGAAAGATACTTTCTTTTATTTTTATTCTAACTGACTGCTTATTATTACGAATTATGCGTTTAAATCATATCGCTTTACATTTGGAATTGACAGGTTGGAAATATTTCACCTTTTAAAATTGGAATTTATGAGAATTTTAAATTTAGTCTTTCTCCCCTGATAAGAACACGGGGACGGTATTATTTTATAATAACTAACCGAGCATACCGGATGAAGGGAGAAATTTTGGTATTGTTTTGAGTTGAGTTTTATTGTTAATTAGAGATTTTAAAATGAAGAAAAATATACCCAGCAGTTCTCGGATGTGGGGGCTCAGTCTCTCGAAAGTATTTTTCTTGGAAAAAAAACACTGAAAAAGAATAATTAGTTATATGAAAACTTATATATATTGAAAATGAAGTATAATAGAATGAAATTAGGTACCCTTACACACTATATTCATTTATAATAAATAAAAGGAAAATTTAAACATCTAATCTGGCCTTACTTCTCTATTATGTGCATACCTGTTGGTTTAAACAATTGAAGATATTCACAGATGCATTAACTGAGTGATACTGTATTTAAATAAAAATGACAATATACTATTCTAAAATTATAAACATTATAATTATAGTATTACAACATGCAATTGGAGGCGTTAATCGTCATTTATGTGTTTTATTATAAATATCCTTTTAAATTTTATTATTTTAAAGTCATGTTCCTACTCATCTTCCGTTGGGTTGAAACCATGTTGCATTTCCAATTCTAGTGAGGAAAAAAAGCAGCTTATTTTTAAGTGATGATTATGTAAAGGCATTATTTATTCTTTATTGAAAGTTTTAAATAAATTTGCCGATGTTCTGGTGTGTTGCAATGAGCCTTCAGGTTACTGAGGGAACTATTTCCACGATCTCAATTCATTTGTGCCTTCCACAGTTATCGGGTAGACAGTGGGGTCTAGAGCATGTATTTTTAATAGTGAAAAGTATATTTTTATTTTAAATAAGAAAATATAATAAAATTGGATTCCAGTTTCTACAAAACCTTTTTAACTAATTAAATTTTATATGAATATTACAGCTATATTATTTTTAATAAACAGTATATGAATAGAAATATTTTTCATGCATAACATTTTTCAAATAACATATATGTATATTTTAGGCAAATTTTATAATGTTCATAAAAGTTTTAGTGAAAAAATAGGAGCATTTAAATATTAATATTAATAACAAATAAAATACTGCACAATGGAGGAAGCTTCTTAATGAAATATTGCTGATTTCTAATGGCATAAACAGCCATTTATAGGTTAATGAAGCTATAATATGAGATTCTAAATTAATGATAGTATTCTGTTTTTTTCTGATACTTTAATGAAAAGTAATATTTTATTTAATGAATAAAATGGAAATCCTTTTAGACAGTTTGATGACTCATAGATGCATTTTGAGACCAATTTTAATAATATTTTGCAATAATATCCCTTTTTATTCTCTTAACGTACCCTTTTTCAATATTTTCTAATTATAGCTCAGATATCACTTTTGCTATCTTGAGATTGGTTCAAAATTATAAGATCTGTCCCAAAATTACAATTGTCTTGCTTCAAAATGAAAAATTAATATAATTAATCTGAACTAAAGTTTAAGAGAAATACTCTATGCAATATTATTAGCAGACAATAGCGACTATCCAGAGAAATTTATCTACACATGTTCTTTCCTGATAACTCTCAAATATAAACTTGTAAATACGGTGCAGCAAAAAGCATAGAAACGCAAATAGATTTTCTTATCTACTTCTAATTTTTCTCTTCGATGCAATGATAAAACAAATGCCCCATTTGGTGCAATATTTTCCTAGTGCAGCTTTAATCCATGGTTAATAGTCTTTTCACATTATTGCGGCTTATTGTTACACTTCTTACTTACTATACATTCCTGTTCTTTATCACTTCTCCATTGTTCTATTATTCTCAAATTAAGATCCACTGATAACCAGATCATTTTATCCTCATTACACCTGTTATCTACTAAAGTCTTATTTAATATCTTATCATCACTATAATTTTGGAGGCTATTTGTTTGATATATTTATGAGGGCATATCACACAAAATTACACATTGCGATAAGCAATTTCAGGAAGAAATGTTTGAATATCAATATTAATGCTAGTATAAAATAATTTAAAATATAATTTTTTTCATCGAATTGCTTTTTTTAATTGAAAAAAATGTATGTTTTTGTTTTAAATGTCTTTTTTTTTTGTTGGTAAAAAAATAATGAAATGTCTGAAGGGAAAAATTACAAACGAACAAAGTTTATGTATGTCTCAAAAGAAAAAAGTTAAAATAGTAAATAAATTTATTTGGCTTACTTAAAATAACCAGTTCTAATAAGACTCTGTCATATATGAGCAGCTTTACATGGATTATGTTTTCTCTGTTTCTCCTATAAAATTTTTTATTTATCTATTTTAAAGTCTTTTTTTTCAAAAGTCAACATGATCTATTTTAAAATTGCAATCATTAGCTTTGCTTATGAAGTTTTTAAATCTGTTTAGTTTAGTGTTAATATACACATACTTATTTTTTAATAATAATGATAAGCTAAAGATTCAGCTAGTTCAACTTCAGCTAACTATTATTATGCATTTACAATAGTGAATAAAACGCATTTCATATACTCTAATATAAGAAATGGAACTATTCATAAAGCACTTTTTTTTAAATGAAGAATATAATTCCAAACAATGATCGATGAAATTCCAAACCTACATGATGATTTGTTCAAACCATGTTTTACTTATATTCAAAAATAAAAATAGTAAATATACAACTAAACAAGAAAATGTATAATAACAAAGTTTTCGATATATTTTTTTTTTGTAAAAATCACCGTTTTATCTACTTATTTATGCCTGCTCATATCGGATAATTTAAAAATATAATTTGATATTAGATTATTTGCTATAAAAATTGTGCAGGGTGTACGTAATATGCTAAAACAGATATGAATGTTAAATGCAGTCATCCTATAACTAGTATTTACATTAAAACAAGAAAACGATATTGTTTTAGTTTTAGTTTTATACAAACAAATATATCTTTGTATACAGATCGGATTATTCAGAAAAAAATTTACTTCTCAATTAAGTATATATTATTAGCGTAATGCAATCGTAGAGAAAATTTAAGATTCCGAATCCATTCATAGGAAATTCTTACCATCTGTAAAGCTAGAATAATCTTATTTATTTATTTAAAATGGTAATAAGAAATTCATTTCAAATTGACGAAATCCAGAATACAATTTTTTTCCCAAATTACGCTAGATGTTTGAGGAAACACATATTTTTGGATTTAGTATGGATTTTTTAGCCGCAAAATTCAGTCAAAAAATTAAAAGAAGTCGCATTTGTTTTTTTAATAATATTTATAAATGGAATTTCCGTATGCTAATATATAATGCATTCATCGAATATAGAATTTTCAATCAAAATCAAAATAAATATTAATAATCATGAACTAACAAATGAACACATAAATAATGGTCAGTCTATAAATATTGCAATTCAATTATAAAACGACCCCTAGAACTTTACATTGAACTTATCTTTTCCAACGTTTTTTCAAATTATATTGGACTTCTCCCTTTTTTTTCTTTTGTGAGAAAAACAAAAGTATTAAAAAAACTAGCTTATAGTTCTGGGATTTCATTTAACTTCTAGCATAAAAAATAAAAAAAGACCATTTCATTAAATGGTACATAGTAATTAAATACTCTTTACCTATGAAAGTAATTGAGATGCTAAAAATGCTAATTTAATTGGATCGCAGAAAAACAGTCTGAAGTAAGATTTCTGCAAGTATTAACTACCAGCGCCATCTCACGTCAGACAAAGGAGTCACGCTTAGAAGAATAGCCGAAAATTTTTAGAGATGCCAAAATAATAGATAAATGGATAAAAATTTATTTTTTATGTATCTTCAGATATATGGAATTCATGTTTAACAAAGCTACATTTCTTATTCTGCATACAATTCTTCACTATATTATTTATAGTTAGGTTTGTTTAATTCATTCATGTTACTTTAAGTTAAAAATAGATGACGCCCACGGAAAATAATTGCTTATCATTATTGATTAATAATGAAATATAGTAGAAACTTAAAAAAGAAAAATATTTTTAATATTTTCATGTTTCAAACATTATGTGCTTATTTTGACATCGATTGATTTTTAAACAATTTCATTTTAATTATTGAATACTTTTCATACTTTAATTGCTTGGATCCTATATAAATTTTAAGGATATTTAAAATTGATTACTTATTTACCTTAGAAAATATGGTATCTACTGGTATATGTGTAGATTCAATGAGATAATATTTTTTACACCATACATTAAAATAATAATGTAGCAATAATAAGCAGGTAAATAATATAGTTTATAACATTATTTATTACTAATTAATAATATAGTATATAACATTATTTATTATACTATAATATAATGTATATTATATTATATAACATTAATTATTGCGGTAGATGCAGCTACAGTAGATTCCTTCAGAAATATATGTGAGTAATTGTCAGTCATGTGACATTAATTATAGTAATTGAGCAATTACTTTTTAATAGCTCTATATAAAATATCTCATTGTATCTCTATAATTGTATGTATACTATTTTTTGTTTATATCCAGTATTGTATTAAGATACTCCAAGGTTTATAAAGTAAATGTAAGATATTCCTCAGTTCTAAAAATTATTTTTTTTTCTCTTAACTTTGAGTAATTTAACTTAAATTATCTTACACTTATAGAATGTTTCAAACTTATTAATGAAAAGCAAATTCTACATTTTGATATTCAAATATTTATTATACAATTCCAGAAATAGAATAAACAATATCGGTTAAAAATTTTTTTCTCTATTTCACCAAGCCTCTTAGTGAATAACTATATTATTCGTACCATGCTTACAATTAATTATTAACAATTCTAAAAATATATTTATTTCGAATGCTGAAAATGTTTTTTATTCATCAAAATGTAGCACTATGTACAAAACGTAATGATTTCTTCAAAAATCTGTGAAACTAAAATAACAACGAACAGCATCATTAAAATATTTATGACCTGCATCATCATTTTTTTTTTTGATTCTATGATTAATAATCTTCTTATTTTCAATTTTTAAACTTCATAACATACAGAATTACATATAATAAAAAAATTAGAATAGTTAAAAAAATATTTTTAAATAATAAATACTTGATTGCATTCCATGCTTAAAGAAAAGATCAAAGAAATATTGGATCTTTTTGTAGGTTGGTGGTAAATATATTTATCAAGTGAAATAAATAGCAAAGAACATTAAGTTGATTTCAAAACTACAAGGTAGAATTTAATTTCAAAATTAGTTATTTCTTTTTATATAGGTTCCGAGTTTCAAACTATTTAATGTGATAATAGAAAAAAAAATCAAAGGAGGACGAAATGCCCAAGGAAATGTGAATTATACACGCTCATTTTCTGAAGGTGATTTAAAACATTTAATTCTCTTGGAAGTTAAATTTAGTAGATGCAATCTATTTCTTTTAATGAAAAGAAAATATTTTTATCATTAAGTTATGATTAAAACAAAAAAATGATGAGAATTTCAGTGATGATAAATAATGATAAGGAGTATAAGTCCTTTTTAAGAAGAAAAATAACTTCACACTCTTTTTTGTCTACTTCCGTTCTTTTCAGATTCTTAAACAATTTATAATAAATTTAATTTAAAATATCTAGAACAATAAACACATTTGTATTTTTTATGATTACTTTAAATGTTTTTTTTTATATTTCGAGATAATGTATTTGAAAGGTATTTCTAATATTCAAAGACTTTTTATGGATAAAATATTTTTAGAATGTAATGAAATCTACTAATTTAATTTTTTCTATTGTGTGTACAAATATAAACACTAAGTTTCCCGATTTTATAAACACATCTATAATAGTAATGACACAAAATCCTACTATTCGATGTCCCCAATTTTAAGGTAAGATGGGAAATGCAGGAAATTAAATTACATTTACCAACTTTTCGTCACATTTCTAATATTTTGCATGGAAATCTCTATTGCCATTCAAATGAAATGGAGATTAATTGATGAAACCCAGTTTGAATATTCTGAAACTGTTATAAGTTAAAAATATTTGTTCAAAAACCTTCAACGTATATGTAAATATTATTGAAAATAACTAGGTATAAAAAAAGTCACTTACTGACTATCAAGTGGGCATTCATATGAAAATAACAATTCATTTGAAGTGTTTTTGTTCTATATGAAAAGTCTAGAATAGAAAACTCTCAAAAATATTAAACAACAGACGCATTGGGTACAGCCTTTCGTGTATGCACTCTATTTCGAAGTTAAATAAGGAGTTAGTGGGGAAAAAAAACTTTATACAAAAAAACCGCTATGTTATTAGTGATTTCTAAACAGAAAAGCTGCATCCTCTTCCAAAATATCTACAAAAGAAAATAGTTATGATAATCTTAAAGGAAATCAATGGTGGTTTCCTTTTAACTTGCAATTTCAATTTTACTCGAAATCCGGAGATTATTAAGGTGATTTTTATTATTCGAAATGGTATAATGTCCTCTTCACGTATTTATTCCTTGATTATAACATGCAAAGACGGAAATGATAAAAATATATTACTTTTAGTTTTATTATGAATCAAATATTAAAGGCAAATAGTATCAGCAGTTATTATGAATATCTTATGCACTCCACTACAGGAAAATTATATTCTCATTTATACAGGCTGCTTTATGTTTCCCTTTAAACTGAAATATTTCTATGATCGGATATCTTATGAGGTAAGAAATGATGTAATCTCAGGAAAAAATTAAATTATAAATATGAAATCCAAAGATGTTTTTTGGAAAATATTTAATTATTTATTCTTCATACATAATAAAATATTTTATTATGCATTATATATTTCTTTCACTTAATTCTATTATATACTTACTGCATTTTAGAACATAAATTACATTATATATATATATATATATATATATATATATATATATATATATATATATATATATATTGCATACATAGTATACTTGTATATGTATTTTGTATATAATGCTATTTTTTATTTTTATTTTTTATATGGTGCTTCAATTAAACTAGATAACAATTAGAAGAGAAACTTTTACCAAAAATAAATGTTGCCGAATTTGGTTTTTATATCTATTCCACCCAGCAAATATCAATCTATATTTTATATTTGACTTACGAGGGCAAAGGCGAGCGAATTTATATAAAAACTTTCTGATGTCACTTATGCTGAGAAATGATCGCATACTTTAGATCACTAATGCTCTTAAAATAGTTTAATGTATAATCATAATCACTTTATTTAATAAAGCAAATAATAAGAGGAATTTTAAGCTAATTATCAGAGTAGATATTATCTCTAAATACTGCGAGCAGTTCAGATTTTCCTCAAGTGGAATCAAGATACTCCCAAACAATTTAAGTCTGAAAAGCACTACACAGGTTCAAGAAGGGAAGCATGAAAACATTGAAAAATTTTGTTCAATAAAATAGGAAGTAACATCTTTATTTTTAAATTCCAAGTGACTATAATGTTTAATGAAATTAGATTTTTTTTTATTTCATATTTAGTTTCTTATTCATCTGATATTTCACAAAACACATTTTTTTTATATTATCATCATCTAAAATGGATAGGTCACTAATGGATTCATATGCGTAAGTTTAAAATACTACACTAATTACCAGAAATTTACAATCAAAATAGTTTTAACAGTAAATCCATTTAGCACAAATTGCTGATATCCAAGACCTAACAAAGGATGCATTTCCTGAAAGATTACATCATCGAAAAGTAAAGTCAGATTTAAAAAAAGAGACAGTTTAGTTTCTTTAAAAATGAAAATTAACACAAGTAAAACGAAAATTAAAACACTCATGCATTTGCTTCAAGAGTTAAAATAATAATTATTATTTATTTAAAGCAACTAAACTACACACTTAAACTTACACATCATTCAGTAGCATCTGTAATCTTCTAAAATAGATAATATCACATAACGTTGTTACTAAATATTAAATGGTTTAAATAAAATTAATGAAGTAAAAGAGAAAATCCCTTTGGCCCAAGTTATCTATTTAAGAAGTTTGAAATAAGAAAAGAAAGGAATTGTTCAAATTATTACATTAAACATATAGACATTTTTCGAAGTTTTATGTCTAAGCTCGGCAAAACGCACTTACAAGTTTCATCTAAGACATTTTTTTCGATGTTCTGAAGCTTTCATTATTTCTATTTTTTGATTTGATGAAAATGTCATACTTTTCAAAAGCAGATAATCAGTGCCTTTCAATAAGGATTACTATTTCAGTTATGTACACTGTTAAGTAATATCAGTGTATTCCAATACTATTAGTCCAATTTAAACATGTCTATACATTCCCTACACACAAAGCCATATGAGCTACACTCTCTATTCCATGAACAAAGGTTTTTTTTCCCTCATGCTACTTTTCAGAACTGAATTTTCCCTAAGAACGAACCAATATTGAAATTATTGTTCTTGTAAAACTTTGAGAACTCGTCTCACATCTACGCTGAACATCCTCGGGGCAACACTGAATATTATTAACAAAATATAACTTCCTTCTCAAATGGTATTTTACTCTCTTAAAGGACAAAAGAAAATAAAAGATTCCAGAATGTTGAAGTGAAAAGAACTGGGAGTTTACCGAGGGATCTAAAGTATACACGGTTCCCTATTGAGATCTCATGTTTCATTCAATAGATATAGAGCTAAGAGCAGAGATAAAAATTTGATAACAGCAATATCGTCAAAACATACGGTTTTCAGAAAAATCGGAGAAGGTATTTTCATGCATGTTTATCCTCGGCATCACAAAGGCAGCCAGAGGGGAATCGAAATGTACTGATAGAAAACAAATTGACGTATTTAGAATTTTAGACCACACCGAAGGCTTTACTGTGAAATACCAACATAAGGCGCTTGTTTGTTTTGTTTTCTGATGCCTTGGTAGCCATATCTAGAATTTTAAAGACAAAATAAATGTTATTGTTTATGTCTTTTATTTTTGTGATTAAATAAAATTGTCGTATTCATAAAAGCGGATTATCTAAACAAAGAAAATAATTTGTTTTTTTTTAAGTTCTTTGCAAACAAAATAGCTCGGTAATTAAATGAGACTAACATATTTAAATTTTTAAATAATCTATTATTTTCAATATAACTCAAATTAACTTATTTTACGGAAGTAGAAATAATATATTGAAAAAATATATTATTATTAGGGAAAAATGGCAAAATCCGTCCATGGGTTTTAAGATGAAAGGTCCAACAAGCTCAATAAAAAAAAGTCATATCACTGACTCTCCGACTCGCTCGAAGGGTCCTAAGGGTCATCATCGGCCGCGGTACAATCCTTTCCTAAGGAAGTATGTCCCGTAATTGATGAGAGGAACCGCACCCCCACCTTCTGGTGTACCCACCAGGGTGTTGAGAACCAACCACCATGCCGGAAGCTTCTCATCATCATTTCGAGTTGCCCCTCGGGAGGATCAATAAAAGATAAAGACGCATTCTTCTATATGAGAACACTATATAAAGATGACAAAACGCAGCCAAAAGTACCGGAAACAATTCTTGCAATAACCAGTAATTCAGTAATACCCAAAATAATCCGCATAAAGTTCTCAGAGAGAAACCACAAGATATGCCACTTGAATATTTATGCATCTTGATTCTTCTCTCTTCTAATCCCAAATTCGCCTTTCGGATGTTTCTAATTTTCAAAACAGGGCAGAAAAAAAAAATTTTTTTTAAAGAACTACTGCCAAGATTCTTGAATATATTGGATCCTCAATTTCCGTTGCCGAATATGAAATCAAGGAATCGACTGCTCTTACAATTTGTCACCGTCATAGAAGGTCATAGATTCGTCATACATTCAATAGCCAACACCATTTCTATTAGAATCGTTGACACTGCTTTGTTCATTAGTGGCGGGTGCTCAGCTGTACATAAGAAGTACTAATTCTATTAAACTATCTTCCTTACCAGATGACTAACTGCGGAGGTAAACAATTCATAAAAATGTGAAATAGACTCCATTTTATAAATGAAAATAAATATTAATTATGATTCTATTTTTTTTTCTTTTCTTTTTCTTTCTTGCATTATATACTTATATTATCATAATACTATGCATCACAGAATCAAATTAAGTAGACAAAATCGTCAGATAGATACTGATGTAGACGGGAAATTAAAACACATATTACGGGCCAATAGTCTCATGAATTTTCTAATGAAACTTAATATAGAATATTCATTTTGAACATCTGTATTCCTATTAATCATTTCATTCTATATCAAACTTGATATAGAATTATTTTGAACATCTTTATTCTTATAATATTTTTAAAAAATTATTTTCATGATATAGGATAAAAAAAAATGCATTCCCTTCGAATATCTAACAATGAGTTTTACCAACAAATATTAAAGGTCTGAAAACTTAAGGTAAAGTAAAAAAAAAAAAAAAAAGTGACAAGAAAAAAATCAGTTACAAATTCCTTTATCTTAAAAGGAAATTATTCAGGTATATATTTCAAGTATTTAAATATTTCAAGAATAGAGATAGATAAAATACTAGCTTATTCATCAAAAATTATTCCATAATTTATAAAGAAATATACTTGAAATTACAACTGATTTATTTTTTAGATTAAAAATAACAATACATCTAATAAAAAGAAGGCCATATAAAATATATTGATCACGCAGTCAATACAATGTACTGATCATTACATAAAAACATAGAAAAATGTTTTTATTAATTTAGATAAAAATTTAAAAAAATATATATTTTCTTTCTTTAATTACGAAAATGTATAATTCCTCTTTAAAACAAGCATCTTATACATTAATAAATGTATTTTTTTATTTTTATGATACGCGATTTTAATTATTCTTTAAGTATTATTAAATTATTCATTAATTAATATTTAATTAAGAGTTAAGCAAAATATTATTTACAGAAAATATTAACAACAATCAGAATGGAAAATATAAAGAAGCATGTATGTAAACACGGAAAAGATGGTGGTATTATTAAAAGAAAATGCAATAGTGATCCTACAAAAATTTGTCATCACATTTCGCAATGAAATATTAATGTGAAATACAGAAAACTTAAAGTATA
Organism: Argiope bruennichi; assembly: GCF_947563725.1. NCBI lineage: Eukaryota > Metazoa > Arthropoda > Arachnida > Araneae > Araneidae > Argiope > Argiope bruennichi. The sequence continues at coordinate 44,527,108 of NC_079151.1, forward strand.
CGCAGTTGTTTTCAATATAAAAAGCACAATCTATTCATAAAATTTTTACCAAATGTATACCACGTACAAGAAATAATTAATGGGGATCAAATGTTTTTATTTTTTCTTTTAAATTAACTTCATTCAAAGTGTTATCTAATCTCTGAATTCTCATCACTCGAATGTATAATGAAGGAGTATATTAAATCATTAATAAAAATAGGATTTGGAATATATTTAAAATATTAATATTATGTTAATAATGTTAATAAATGTTTAGATTACTAACAAGCCATATTAAATATCTCTATTTAAAAGAAATATAATTTTAATACATTTTATTGTGAATTTAATTTATCCCTCATTCGTTTTCTCATTTTTATACGGTATTATTGCTCATTTGTCCATCTCATTCTTATTGACATATAATTTTTCCTATCAGACAAAATCTAAATTTCTTAAAAGGAAATGTTAGAAGTGCATTTGTATATATATATATATATATATATATATATATATATATATATATATTGCAATTAGATCCTTCAATATATGAATTTAATAACTTTAGCATCATATAAATATATAGAAACAGTTATTATATTCTTACTAAATAATAAATAACTGGCCCGAATTATTGTTGTCACTATAATAGTAACGGAGCATAAAAAATTGTGGGAATGACTCTTCTTATCTTCAAGATTCACGCATTACCCTCGAGCTAATCGTAGCTCTCTAGAAAGCAAATAGCACTATGTAATGGTTTTGACAGATATATTCTTATTATAGATCTTCCCAATATTATTTAGTGTCAGAAATTCAGGAATAAATGCTTCTTTACAAGCTCTGTAGATGCTTTATTACAGAAGTACCAACACAAGAACATTGAATATTTTTTTTTCATGAGAACATTTCCCAATTATATTTAGGATCATGATTGTGAAATAACTTGTTTTCAAGAACTAGAAAAGCATGTCTGTAGCAATGCTATTGGCAAGCATGTCAATAGCATTGTTAAACATCAAGTTATTTTTAAATTTTATTGAAAGTATAGGCATTATAGAAAAATTATATTTCTATCATAAGTATTATATAATAAAATAAGTATTAAGTAAATGTAATAAGTAATTATATAAGTATTAATTATATAAAACTATATAATAATAATATATATAAGTATATATAATTATATAATATATATAAGTATATATAATTAATTATATAAGTATTAAGTAAATATAATAAGTATTATAATATTAGTATAAGTATTATAGAAAAAAATAATTTTTTTAAATGTCATTTTTGGCGAAAATCGGCCTTTTTAACGTGTCCGGATACCTTAATTAAGAACTAAAATGTTTACTTAAAAAATGTGCTTACTTAAAAATTTTTTAAAAATGTGCATTAAACGTTACGAGCATTGAAATTTCAAAACATATAAACAAAATAAACTTTCAAACATATAAACAAAATAAATAATTTCAAAACATATCCACATTTTAAACATATAAATGTTTAAAATGTGGATAGGTATTGAAGACTTTTTGAGACATAATTATTATACTTAAATTTTATATTATAGTATACTTATTACTATTATACTTAAATTTTGAACTTTCAATTCGAACTAGTTATTTTAAGAAATTGAAATTTCTTTCTTCCATTTAAAATAGCAACATTTGTAACTTTACATTCTTAATGAATCATCATCATTAGGAAATCGGAAATGAATCACAAATTCTCTAAAGATCAGCACCATCTCCAGCATTTCTTTTGACTCGTTCTTCATTCTAATTACCTCAATATTAATCTCTCAGGAGAAGTTGAGTTGCGATTTTGTAAAGCATCTCATATAATTACTTTGTCCATATTATCGATTTCATTAAGTAATCTTTTACTTTAAAGTCTTTGTAGTCAGATTTCTATGGATGTTTTGTGATCACTTATCTGCCCTACACAAAGCACGGTTTTAAATTTATATTGAGCTTTGGACTTTTAACGTTAATCCTCAATTAATTGAACATAAATTCTTTCTATAATGATTTATTCAAAACAGATAATATTTAGATGTAATATTTATGGATAATGAAAGCAAATCTGTCCATTGTTGATCATTCAAGTTTATCATTTTTATACGTGAATGGAAATAAATTAATATTATGAGAACAAGAGCATAGTAAATAAATCAAGATGACTGAAATAATTCAATCACGCTATTTTATGAATGCTATTTTAAATTATTAAATGACATCAACGACCTATAAGAACGACATAACTAAATTTTTTAGAGAAAATTGTGTTTGTTAAACATGTACATAAAAGACATACTCCGACATATCAAGGAAATGAATGGATACAATTATCAATTTTCGAGAGCATCTTCTAATTAACATGTTTATATTAATTCAAAGGATATTAATTGGTCTGTATCTATTGGTTGGATATACGGTCATGATGTTTAGTGACCTTAAATTCAAACCCTAATTTCCTGGGAGAGACCAAAGGACCCTTGGAAAACTAAAAGGTTTGTTGAAACATGTTCAAACTGTTAATTTTTACTTAGAACCTTAGGACAGTAAATGAATTCTAAGACTACTAGAGGCTGTAATAAGCCTGTTTTTCTAACCCCTCCTTTCTTCCATTTTTGTTGAAAAAAATTACATTTTCTAAAATTAGTGGATTATTTGTACATACTTAATACTTGAGGGAGTCTGAAAATTCACTAACAATAAGGCATTCTGAGGCAGAGCAATATTTCGACAGGTACTTTTGCACTTTTATATTGTTGCACGAACTATACCTCTTGTCAATACGACTCAATGAACAAACCAGTCGGAATCTGTTAAAAGAAGAAATCTTAAAGATGTTTGGCAGGTATCTGCAACAATATAATGTTCTGCAACATACGAGTTTCTCTTTGACTTTATTGTATTGTCATATTGACTACCATAATAGATGTATGCTACATTTATATGTCTCTATGTAAAAATTATCTGGGTCTATATGCCAGACTTAATCCTTGAATTTGTCTAATGACTTTTAAAGCAATCTGTATAACTTGAATCTATTTTTTGTTGTTGTATTGGAAAACAATAATCCAAAAAGAGCCAATTTTCATAACAAAAAAAATTTTTCTTTTATACAGGGTGTTAATAAAGTCCCGGACCCATTTTGATGTTTAATTACTCGTAAAATAATAAAGATATAAACAAACTTATGGCATTTATTGATGGAATAACTCATATATTTTCCTTTTCAGGTTTGAATATTTTTACTTTTGTAAATATCGTCTGCACGTATGGTTATTTTCAGATAATTTCATTTTCCAGTCTAAATATCTGTACTTTTCTAAATATTGTCTGCTTATTAATTGCATTTTTCTCTCTTTTGTTTTTGGCAACTATTGCAATGTTATGTTTACTTTTGATGTGTTTGTTCTATGTAGTACTTTTGTATGTGATGTTTTATTCGAGTGGATATTAAGGAGAATGCGTACACCACAAGAGAAAGCACAGATTTTATGGTGGTTCAGAGAAATGAAATCGATAGTGCAAGCACAGATAAATTTCAGAAGAATTTACCAAAAAGATCCTCCATCTAAAAACAGCATCTTGCGGTGGAAAAAGAATTTTCTAGAAATTGGAAGTATCGAAGATAAGAAACGTTCCAGGCGTCCTTGCACAAGTGATTTTGATGTTGAGCGTGTCAGAGAGACATTTTTACACAATCCTAGAATATCTGTGAGATCAGCGGCAACAGAATTGGATATGCCAATTTCGACGGTGTACAAGGTTATTAAGAAAAAATTAAGACTGCATTCATACAAAGTTCAAATTGTTCAAGTTTTGAAACCGAACGATAGGCCTAGGAGGATGGCCTTTGCAACAGATATGCTAAGGAGGATAGAAGATGCTATTGATTTTCTGAAGAGCATAATGTTCTCCGATGAAGCATCATTTCATGTTTCTGGCATTGTTAATCGCCATAATGTGGGCAAATGGCTCTGTGGATGCCGACATGCTTGTCGCTACCTGGCGTGAAATTGACTATCGACTTGATATTCTCCGTGCGACGAAGGGGGCACACGTGGAAGTTCATTGACAAGGGTCATGAAACTTTTTGAGTCTATTTAACCATTTATGTTATTAATTTTAGTCTATCTTTATTATTTTATGAGTTATTAAACATCAAAATGGGTCCGGGACTTTATAAACACCCTGTATATAAAGTCGCATTTTACCCAATCCGTATATAATACTACTACTATTGTATTACAAAATACTGGTTAGCCACAAAATAATTGTAACTTTCTGGCGGAATATGCAATTGAAACTAATGAAAATATTTAGCCAAAATTCGTATACAGACTGTAGAAATAATTTGAAAAAAAGAAATCAAAATCTCTGATAGAAGGAATTTTGACTTTGATGGAGCTGAAAGAAGGTCAATTAAAGATGCAAAAAAATATATATATAGATATTGCAAAATTTCATTAACATTCAGAAGATAAAAAAGTCACATATAGAAATTAATGATTTACGGTATGATGCTTAAAGAAAACAATCTTCTGTTATCCAACATCCCCTGAACCCAGTAAATTGTTTTTAGTCACATGACTTTCTCTATATACAAGAAAATTCTATCAGTGACTTTTGGTATAATTTTTCTTGAAGAATTTATATCCATATCTTTCACAATTCTTATATTAATTACATTTTATTCTTTCCAACAAGTTTCGCTACAAATTCCTCCACTAGGGTCAACATATATTGCACATTTAGGACTAACTTACTAGTAATGCACAAAAAAAAATTCAAATTTAAATTTTCTTGCTACAAAAACCAAGTATGGTATAAGAACGATTCAACAACTTTATCCTTCTGAGTTTTTTTTTGAATTACAATTGATTAACAAAAATATTTACCTCTACAAAGTTATTGATCTAGTTCTAATGAATATAAAGAAACTGTTTCAAACCTATATATTCATTTTAAAACTTTTCTAAAATATTCATAAACAAGATAACTTATGCTTGAAATTTCTTTTTCACTATACAAAATTATACATGGAAAATAAAACTTTTAGCGAAATTCCCAACACAATAATTGGGTATTCATTCAACTTCATAGCAAAACAAGCCTGGAATGATATGTTTAAAGTCCATGATAATATGCTTAAAGAATAACATATTCTGGAATAATTTAGATATAATGAATTACAGAAAGACTTTGCTCAAGATATACAGATTATTTTCACTATTTTCTAAAGTGTATTTAGATTAAAGCTATTTATTAATTTTTCCATAACTTTAATATGACTATATATATGCTATAAGAAGTATTTTTAGAATTAACAATGTTTAACTCTAATTTTATTTTATTCTGAAATATTGGGAAAATGAATTCTCAGAATAACTAAACTATTAATTTAATTGTTTTTAAAACATATATATCTTTTATTATTAATCTGATTTTTTGATTAAGAAAAATAATTTGCCATGTTTTCTTATTTTCGTTTCTTCCCATTAATTTATTCTCTGTGAAATCGCCCAAGAATAATTGATTTTTGATTCCCCATTTCAATCAATCCGAAAATTGTCCTTTGTGACTCATCTATTTGTTCAGAACTATGATGAAGATTTATTTCCATTCATCCATCCATTGCTATGAATAAGAATAAATAAAGAAGATTGATGCTTTACTATGATAATAAAAAAAAACGGAAATTGATGGTTTGGGAGAAAGATGAGTTTTGAAAGATGTATAGTCACAATGGTAAAAGAAAATTCAAAGCAATGAAAAAAATGTAACTGTTTTATGGAAAAAAAAAATGTTACCAATTTTATTCAAGAAAACATGATTCACACAATCTTATCTCAAAGCGAATAGTAGCCGTATCGCAGACAGCGTAATTTACTCTCTCTTTCTAGACAGTTTTGTGCAACAATCGAAGGACTCTAGATAAGGCCTTTTTGTTCATTTAAACTTAATTTAACTTTTCGATGGCTCAGTCGAAGGAATAAAATGGAATCTATGCACAGAAAAAAAGGGGGTTTTCGAAGCAGTAACGTAAATCGCGAATCTTCAGAGAATGGTCAGCCAATCGTTCGACTTCGTACTGTTTACATTAAGAGTACAAATAAAAAAAAAGTCAAAAGATTAAAAGAAGGAAAGAAAAAAAAATAGATGGGTGAAAATGCTGGAAAAACGAATCGATTCTTAATGTTTGAGCAAACCGGCAGTTTCGCGTTCACGCATGAGCGATCAGTAATGGAAAGCAAAAATTCTACTCCGGAATTTTTCCTTAGTGTGCGATATGGGAAAACAGGAAAAATCTATCGATTTTTCCTGAGTTTCTGAGGGTCACAACATATCTCCGAAGCAAATTGGATCGAAGGGTAAAGAATGGAAATGAAGCCATGCAGCGGTCACTTCTTTTATTCAAAGCCTGCTTAATGGAAGTGAATGAGGTCCTGCCGATGCATCTATTGATGTTGGATGTGAAAGAAACCGGGTAAAAATGGCATTCGGTTGTTTATGAAGTGAAAGAATCATAACAAAAACTACGCTTGGGTTAACTTTTTTGAAAGGATAATATCCTTCCTTTTAATCTGAATACTGTGAGTAAGAAAATCAAATTGCATAAAAGTGAAAGATTTTATGGCGTAATAATTCTAATGTTATTTTTATGAAATTAATGCTGTATATTTAAGTCATAATTGAACTAGAGTGCCCCTTTTACTTACACAGCGTACTTTGATTAATTTCTCAGTTGGGATATAAATCTGCTTTTGCCCTAAAAATATGATCGTTTAAAATGCAATAATTTAATATCAGATTCAAAACATTTTACAGATCATTTTTATAATAAAATGTATTTTCCATTTTCAATTTCTCATAGTAAAACCAAACGATGTCTACTTCTTCGAAAGTCGCAATAGTAAACTTCTTTTTCCAGAGATGGCGATTTCCTTTGAGGTTCAGCAAAATCTAGACAAATTTTGAAAAACTATGACAGCATGAAAAAAGTAAGTAATCTTAAAGAAAATTTAACTATCCTTCAAAATAATTACATTTTCTATGTGGTCCCTTTTGTCTGGTTCCATTCCTATGCAGTGTGCATTTCATTTCCAAACCTGGTGTTCCTTGCGGGTCTTTTGTGGTTAAAACGTCAATTAAGAGAATGTCTTTATCATGGTATTGATGTTCATGAGTAAGTCTACGTCTTCAAAGAATGAAAAATTTTCTGAAGTTACTAAAATCCATCATGAATATCTGTTAAGAAGTTTCCTTAATTAATGCACAAAAATAATATATTTAGCATAACCATAAGATTTGCATTCATCAAAAAATGCTGCACTTTCTTTTTTAAATATTATATTATTTGGTTTCCACTATTTGACATAGCTAAGTTTTTTATTTATGAAATGGTTAAATTTTAGCTGAATAGATAGAATCTCTAAATTAAATGTGTTGTTTAAATTGTATATTTTTGCATCGATAAAGATTTGATAAATGAGTGTCAAATATTCTTAAAAGAATTCCTATTTCTTTTTCCTAATTTAATTTGAATTTTCAAGATTCTGTGACTCCAATTCCAGAAATAACTTTTATTACTGACTTATTTCTAAATAGGATGCATTTTATCAGTTTCATATTAATATGCTGAACATTTATTCGTTTATGTTTTTATTGAAATGAATTGTCCTATTGATTAAACTCTGAAGATATTTTGTAGCGAATTTCAGTTACTCTAATCCATTTCTTCGAAACTTTTTGAAAAAAAAAATGAATCATAAAGGCAAAAGAAAATTGGAAACCAATTTTTATCTGAACCTATAGCTATTTCATGTTTTAAGTGGATGTAACGGATATCGATTCATCAATTACTATTACACAATTGATTTTTTTTAGGAATGTGTGTATATTGATGGCAGAAATATGATCAATAAAAAGCATTTTTTTTAAACTGATGGGTTAATACCATAGAATTTTAAATCCATGGGGTTAAAATAAAATCAAACACGTTTTTTTAAAGAGTATTTACTCTGTCGTTTCACGGTTTTGCATTAGAAAATAAATCAATAGTATAAGATGCATTACAATACAATATAAGATACATTATAAACATGCATTATAAGTTATCACATGTTTATCTTATATATTCCCACAAAAACTTTTAAATATATAAAAAAATAATAATAATGGTAATTATAATTTTTAAATTGAAATCAATGTATCATATTCAGTCCCATATTGGAAATATTTTAGTTAACGCTATCTGAACAAGTACCTGTCATCTGCGAAAATTGAACTTTGATAATTGTTTATTAGTTTTATATTTTTTCTAAGTTTTGGAGAAAAGATTTAGAGTTAAATGATTGTTTCTTTATGTTTATATGAATTCAAACAACCTTCTATCTAAAGAGACATCTATATAAGGCTATTTTAAAAGAGTTAAAATTTAATGTTGGTATTTTCAAATTTGATAGAATATTCTTATTTGACTTGAGAAATTTCCATTTGTTTTTATAAACATGCAATAAATAATTACTCAAAATTATTCATTTAATTTTAAATTTATATATTTTTAAATCAAATATTTATTTACTAGTTCCTTACGTACTGTAATATTTTTATTAATTACTTTTATACAGCTATATTTCCAGTATACTGCATTGAGAATATATTTACGATAAGCAGAAAAAAAAACAGTTGTTGATTTGAATAATTACTATTAATTTCATACCGGTAAAAAATCGCTTTGAAAAATTCGCCAGCCATTTATTCAAACAACTAATCAGGAAGGAAAACAAGCATAACCAATGAATACTTTTAAACATCACTCTACCACATTAATTTATTTCCTCTGACCACAACACAACAAAAATTCATTTTTTAAAAAAAACTATTATATTTACCTTCTGGAATTTAATTTAATTTCGAGTAATTTAAATTTTAAATGAGGAAATTGAATAATTTTGCAGAAGTATTAAAAAAACTAAAGCAATGCTTTACATTAGACATTTAATAACCCTATTCACTAATGATGAATAAAGTCTACAGCTATACTTGACATGTTTCCTGCAAAAATAAAATTCAATGGAATGAAAGCAAGTTGTTATTCCAGGAAGTATGCAAAATCTTTGAATGAATATTCATCAGCGTCTTCAATGAAAGAATCCTTCATTGTTTCGCACACATAAAATAAATTTACCGCAAAATCTAAATAAAATATCCGAATTCTTTAACTTATCGTTTCTCCTCTTTATGATATTTTTTTTTCTTGTGCGCAATTAGCTAGAAATTATGCAAATGGATTCCAGGAGATGGAGTTGAAGTTATCACCTTTAAACGGTCCAATCATGAATAGTCAACACCTTATAAAGAGATTCTTTTAAGCATGCTGAAAAGATTTATTTTCATAATTTGACTTCATGAAAGAAGTGGTAATTGCTAGATTAAGAAACAAAAAAAATGGTCATTGAAGTCAGCGAATTTTGCGAAGAGGATATTCTGAAAGTGAAGACATTAATTGCAACGCCATGTGAATTGAAATGGAATAAAATGAAACTGAAGTGAAAGGGGAAATTAGAAAAAAAATATTAGAAGGAAATGAGCGATGCTCTATATTTATTTAAGCAAGAAGAACAAATTATACTAATAGTTAGAAGGTGTTTCGTTTGGAAAATGTAACAGTGGAATGGCCTTGCAATTACTAAAAAATGCACCAGACTTTACTTAGAGCTCCATTTCAAAGAGTTCAGTATTTGTTTCCAATTAACGGATACAGGAGTTCTACTAAGATTTGGAAATCATTTTTTCAAAGAGTTAATTTAGCAACAACAAATTATTCCTTTCAAATTAAATAAATAAATATGTAAGAATTTTTATTTTTCGCTAATTAATGTTTCTAAGTTTTATTTTCCTCCAGCTTTTAAAACACTAAATAGTGATGAAATAACTTTAAAGAAATAAAATCGAAACTATGGGAATTTATTTGTTATATAATTAGTTACATAATAATGTTATTTTTATAAAATAAATAATACATTATTTTGCTTGAATTGTGTAAGATAAAATTTCTATAGAGGTAATAAAAAATTCAATAATTTAATAATCTTGAAATGGTACGTAGTGTTAAACAAAAATCTAAAAATTCTTTGGTAACCTATTTTAAACTATTAATTGCCATAATGCCCTTATTAATTTTAAATATAAACTACCTATAATTTTCCTCCTCTGTATTTAAGAATCAAATATCAAATTTTCAAGCGATCAGAATTAAACCCAAACAATTTTGATTGAATCCTTTTCTATTGAAAATAAGAGAAAACTGTAACATTTAAACTGCAACACATGAACTATTCAATGAATTATTGGCATTAGATTTTTATATTGAGTAAAAATACTGATGAATTTTAGATGAGTTTTTTATAGCTACTTTGAATGAATTCTTTTTATATTAAACTCAACTACATTCTGTTAACAGATATACTGTTCAGGAAGAAAGAATCATTTAATTTTCTTAATAGATTATAAGTGGGAAATTAAACTTATTGTAAAAAATGAAAAAAAAATCCTTAGACACCTAGTAAATAACTTGTATTGTTATAATTCGTAGATAGTGGATTCGTACATAAAATCATAGGGTGAAAAAGAAACAATGCATAAAGAATAAATATAGCTTAGCTTGCTAAATGATTATGAGTGACAGTAAAGATTTATTCAAATGTAAAAAAAAAGAAAATTAAAAAAAAAATAGAGAATATATGCAATAAATAATCTCACAAATTCTTCTACAAATGCATATTCATAATGGCAATTGTTAAATGAATAATATCTTTTAAATATATAATGTGGATAATTAAAAAAAATACAGCCAATATACTGTTAGGTTGATAATAAAATGCTATTGTCCATTTAACATTAAACTAATTTTTTTCATCAAGTGACTTTTAATATAATAAACACATATCATTGTAGGGTCTCATTCAGTAGCTCTACAAAATCAGATAGAAGCATGGAAGGGATTCACTGAATAACAGCTAACGAAATTCTTTCCTTAAATTAACATTTTTGAAATTATATGCAATTCTAATCATCCAGTATTTCAATTAAAAACTCTAAAAACATCATTATCAATAACTGTTTCGAATAAATACCGTCTGTTCTATCAAAACTTCTCAACTGAAGCAATTAACAATTTAGAAGGATAACTTATTAAGAACATTACTATACTAAATTTTATTTAAATTATCTCAACATTAAACGATCATTGTTGACATTTCTCATTTTAATGTCTGTAATCTATAAAGGAAATTAGCAGTATCAATTACCTTGGGCCGGTTTTTGACTCATTTATTTGTTTGCGCTATTATTTCATCCTTCATTCTACGACGTAAACAATGAAATCTATTTTTGAAAAATCTTTTCTTAGAAATCTTTTTACCTACATCATATTAATGTGCATTAATGTGTTTATTTTTCAATTTATATTTTTAAATTCTTTATGGCGTTGTCTTTTTGGAGTGATAATGGCTTATTTTTTATGTTAATTCATTGGTGGATGTTTAAATGTCAAAAGGATATCTGTCTTCCTGACTAATGCTATATCACAATGTCCTTTTCATAATTTTTTTGCATGTTTCTATTTTATTTTATAGCTTCTGTGTGTGTGCTATATTATATATATATATATATATATATTTCCTAATACGTTTATAAATAAATTACTGTTTCGAAATTTGTTATCAAATAAAAATGATTAATTTGATGGTGCACAACATGTAGAAGTGTCAGCTGCTTTTTCTGATAAGGAGAATTCATGTTCAACACAAATTTCCTCTTTATACCAATTATAAGCCTTAATAAAACAGTGAATGATAAATTCTACATATAAGCCAGCTAAATATTCAAGTTGTAGTTTGTTTCAGTCTTTAATGTCGGAGAAAATACCATTAGGATATCAATGACGTTGAAAAATAACTATATAATAAGGATGAATTATACTCTTTTTAAAAAGAATGTTTAGTTCATTCTGAGATTATAATGAGCTCAGGGCGATTAAATGAAGGTATTCAATTGGTAAGTAGTGTTGCGATACATATAGTCAATTTCAGAAAACCAGGAACATAGAATTCAATAGAGGGAAGGCCATAAATGATGCACTCAAAACTTCAACGGAAAGTTGTATTTTTTCTTTGCAGTACAAATAATGAGAAATTTTAATGGTAGAAGTTATTCATTTTTTTCATGTTTTAAAACCCGAACTATAAATTCGACTTACCATCAAATATATTTTATGCGAAATTTGATATTGCTGCATTGATATACAAGGAATTAAATTTGAAAATCATATCAGTAATAAAATGAATTCGTTTACCAGTTATTCTGTCCGTTTAACTTTTCCTTTCAAATTAATGCTACTCGTTCTTGTGTGAAAAGCTTTATAAATCCTGGTTTAAATTGCCTTAAAATGGTTTAACTTGTCTCTTATTAATAATCCTCATCAGCATCAAAACAATTGTTAATGCATATTATTAAAAAGTTTTCAGCAGAATTTTCAGCAGAGATATACAATGAAGTCATGAAAGTAGCTACAATATCTGTCGAGTACTTATTCTGAAAGTATGTAAAAGAAAGTATTATGTCAGTATTGCTGAGCATATTCCAAAATTGCGAGAAATTTATTAATTAACAGGCAGATTTCATTCCAGTAATTTATATTGACCAATAATATTTTGGGGAGTAATTCTTTATGAATATTAGCTGCAGAAAAATATCATATTTATCGCTGCAATATATGTGCAATAAAATTTTTTTCTTGGTTTTTCCATTCCTGTTCGATTCTAAATGTTTTTAAATTTAAATTTCGAAATAAAAAATACTTAAAGGCAACTTTTCTTTATATCAAAATAAAAAGTAAGGAACAGTAAATGTGTAATAGCAGGTATGGTAATTAAAAGTATGGCATTAATTTTTCTTTTGATAGGTTTCTAGAGAGGTTTTTTTTAAATTTTTTTTTCTAAATTGCTAAAACTCTGAATAAATGGACGCACGAAAAGTGCGTAGATAAAAAATAAGTAGTAGTATATTTTCTCAAGAAATATAATCCCCTATGATTTTGCCTTTCAGTAACATAAAGCAAATATAATGCGTGACATAAAACAAATATAATATTTGTAATAAGTTGCACCATTAAATTGTTTTAGTGCTTATTTTTTCATTTCTGAAAAACCAAAAGCAAAATTATTAAAACGGCATTTATTAATGGCAGAAAATAAATATATATATTTTTTGAATTGGCTTAATTTATTTTTAACAAATCAGAATTGTTATTAGTATTCTGTATTACTGATTTTTGTCTTAATACTTCCGCAAAAAGTAACATTAGTAAATTTTTATAAACTAATTATAAAAATGTTATAGAAGGGGAAAATATTTATGCCATTAATTTTAGAAAAAGCAAAAAAAAAAAAAAATACTGAGGTACCTTAAACAATTATTTTACTTTTGAAATTCAGTCTGCAGCTAAAAATAAATAAAATTAATTGTGAGATAATTTCTTGTATTTTGCTGTTATGAATTCTGATTAACGTATTTTGGTGCAAATCTTCCTCTTGTCTTAATTAATCATACCTCAATAATAAGAATACAACACAGTTCACCATTTGAAATTAACTAGATAAAGGCGTATTCGAGTCATTTCTCAAACACTATATGGATATAGTTCTCCCATTATATTCAAATTATGGTGAATAATTTATATAGTTACCATATTCTTTGGGTGCTGAAATTCAAATAAATCTGTTTAATTAGGTTCTGAGCATTAGAAATGGGTGATAATATATATTGGCAAATGATAAATCATACATTAAATGATATTTAAATTCCTCGAGCTGTTTAATGAATTGATAAATTATTTATGTTTATTTAAAAATTTATATTTATGTTTCAGGTATTATTTCAAAGAAAGTAAACACCTTTTGCAATATAGTCATTTAATTTTTCTATATCTAAATTAAAAATTAAAGAAAAGAAAAGAAAGTTAAAAGTAAAGAAAGTGAAGAAAACATTTCCGAATTTTTTCTTTGGAAAAAATAGTTTTGCTTAAAATTTATAAAGGTTTGTACTCATTATAAACTTCTTATGTTCAATAATTTGAAAATAAATAACATGTAAAGTTATTGTAAGAGTATCTTTTAATTTTAATTAAGAAAGTGAAAAAATAATTGAATTTTCAATTAAATCTAATCTCTGCGCAAATACTGACAATGAAACAGAATTGCATCCCTTAAATCAAACTTAAGGGTGCAAGATAAGAATGATCTTCTAATAAAACGCGAATTTACGCTAAAATGAAATTGAAGAGTTTTCTTCTTATATATTTTCAATATTTTTAGTATTATTATTATTTTCATATTATTTTTACTTATTATGCATTCATATACAAGGATTGCTAATTTTATATAATATGATGCTATGAGCAATATGTATTATGAGAATTCTAACGGACAAACTATTATTTGTCACCCGTTATTTATATTTTATAATAAATGGAAGTTAAAACTGAAAATTCATTAAAAAAAATGAATTAATAAGTAAAACAATTATTTTTTTCAATTTTTCAAACTGAGAATTTTCTTTCAAATAAAAAAAAACGGAATAAAATTCAACTATCAAATCCTATTGAACCAAATATATTTAATTAAAAATTGATTAAATATGCTATGTTTGTGAACTTCTATGTGTCACACCATTTAATACATTAGAAAAATCCAAATTTATTATTACATTTCACTCAAACTTTATATATTTCAAGTTTAGTAATGCATTCACCTTAGAATTTGTATATATATATATATATATATATATATATATATATATATATATATATATATATATATATATATATATATATATTTATATATATATTGTTTTCCTGCTTTTGCATATTATTTTCTGAATCACTTGTGAGAAAATAGTTCATATAATGATTCATTATTTTATGGACTTTTAATTTTGAAATAATATTTGAGCTTGTATTTTGATTTGTGACCATCTATATATTAGATAATTTTCAACCCATGTTAAAATCTGTAATCTAAATAATTCTGTCTCTTGGAGTGACAACGAATGACTTTATTCGATGATTATTGTAACAATTTTTAGAGGGAGACATTTAACACTATAATAATTAACCTTTATTACGAACTTATTCTTTATCTTCTTGCTTTTTAAATTATTTGACGCATGTTTATTGAAGGAATATAGCCTTCTAGCCATTGAAATGGTGTGGATACTAATTCTACTAGATTCTACTAATTCTACTAATTCTAATAGAAATTCAAATCTCTCTATTTTTTTCTGATACTTCCTTGATGGGTCCTCAATAATTCTCTGATAGAGGCATAATATATAATTCCAATACACGGCTAATAAGAAAAGATAAGAAGTAATATTCTTACAATATGAAAAATGGTTAATCAAATATTTTTGAGTATTCATCATGATAATATTAATGAAAATTATATTGCTTGCAAAACATCTTACATTTATTTTTTTATTGTCAAACAAAACTATTTAAAATTCTATTAAATAAATTTATTCTTTAAAAAAAAAGAACATTTCATTGATAAATTAGTCCAAAACAACTTATCGCATTTAAAATGAATGAGTGATTTAAACATCGGGATATAAATGAAAATTAATTCAAGTTATCTTTTTTTATTATTATTCTTTTCTGAATTTTTCAGCGATTGTTATATTTTAGATATCTGTACGAGGCGCCAATAGTATTATTTCAATTTTGTATATTTACATATGAATGCCGAATGTTTTATAATACAAAGAATGTATCTTTCACTAACTTATCTATATAAAATCACGATAGCAAAAGTATATTGTAGATATAAAAGTATAAATAGTTACTACTAAAAATATTAAATTATATTTTACAATCATTTTAAGTCCTATTTCATCTTTCGTCACTCTTAAAATGTTCGTTCTTTGTTTGTTAGTATTTCTCTGATGTGCATTTATATAAACCGGGCATTTTAACGACACCTATTCAATAACAAATATAAAACACAATGAATAAAATACTCCAAATGACACAATGGGCAAAGATCCAAATTCTTATTTGAGTACCGAACTTAAATTAAATCAAATAACAGATACGCCAAAGTTTATTCATTTCGAGATCTCTCCTTTTCTTTTTTAATTTCTTCCTAAAGTATTAAACAATAAGAAGCGAATCCATCCCATTGGAGTTACATTTAAGTCACGAACACTCGGAGTCCAGTTCTGCTGCCTTCAAAGACCACTTGAAGAGGTTAAAAATGACTTAATTAGATGAGTGCCAAGACTGGCGGAAGAGGAGAATGATGTCTAACTGGCGGATCCTTAAACGTTTTCCGATACAACCACTGGGGAGTAGGGGGTGAGGCGGAAAATGAAGGGGGATCGATCACCCTTAACTTCCCTCCATCTTCCCGTTACTCCTATCAAGTAGCAAGTAGGGTCTGCCACATACTGTGCACCAAATGGACTGAGGGTTAAAGATTAAGTTACTTAATCAAATTCAAGCTGGTTGTTTAGAGATGCATTCCGTGCCGCAGCAAAGGGTGGTCCACAATGAGAAAGGATTCTTAAGTAAAGATATGTAAATGCAAAGATTCTTAGAGGTTTCGAAATATGCATAATCATGCCTCCGAGTTTCAAAGCAACACGTAAACCGATTTTGGGTGTTGCTGTTCCGCGTAAATACTCCTCGATTGTGTTGTGATTGCATAAACATCGCCGGCGTGGTTCATATACATGCATTAAACTTTATCCAGTTATGAGACAAGCCTAGGCCGTTTGTGAATGAATTTAGTACTAGTTCGTGTTAATAAATTTATCAAAACAGCAAAACTGAATTTATCTTTTATGAATAAACGTTAGCATATGTTTGAAATGTTTGTAACAAAAGTATTAAAATGCTAAACATTTTGACATCGAAATTCCACGTCGATTCTCTCACGTTAAAAGCCAAAACAGTCTGGAGAAAGCATTTGGGGAAAATATTCTTTCTTGTTAACACGATAATTAAAAAATAAGTCTATATTTATTTTCCATATTTAGTTAGTTTAAAGATTAATTTCTTAAATTGCCGAAATTTATCAAAATAGTTTTCTAAATTCCTTGCATTAGATGATAATATGCCTATTCCTTAATAGATTGATTGATTGATTAAAAAATAAGTCTATATTTATTGTCCTTATTTAGTTAGTTTAAGGATTAATTTCTTAAATTACCGAAATTTATCAAAATAGTTTTCTAAATTCCTTTCATTGGATGAAAATATGCCTATTCCTTAATAGATTGATTGATTGATGATTTCTTTGTTATCTTGATATAAGAATTATAAATCTGTATTGCAAATTGAATGTAATTGATTGACGCCAAAAGGACATACATGTATAATCGATTGTCATTACGCCAGAGATATAAACATTTAACGTCATATTTGTATAAAGACGTGAAAAAAGATATTACATGTAAGACGAAATGAGAATTCTCCCACTGATTTATTTCATTCAAAACTTGTTTCAACTATCATTAAGGTTCATTCAGTAAGCTTATTAATTTTTCAAATGAAAATTTTCATAAATTTGTAAAGAAAATTTGAATCTGCTTAATAACTTATATTGTTACAATTGCAAAGCCCATTATAAGTACAGTTACTTACCCACACTTGAATTTATGGAGTAAATTTTATGTCATGATAGAGCATTCCCAAATCTGGAAGCTGGAGACTGCAGTTAATTATTTATTTAAAAAATTGAGACTTTAATTAGTTTGTATAAAACGTTTATTGCAACACAGCATGCATTTTTCTCTTATCAATATACTATAATCAATTATTTTTGAAAAAAAAATCTTTTGAATTTCATTATTTGGTTTTCTTACATAAGTAAGCTAATTCTTTCAATATTTCCTTTAGAAATGAATATTTATTATGTGTAAAATTGAAGGAAAACAGCCTACAAAAGCAAATATCTGTGCAAATGTTTTATTAATTATGTTTTTCTCAGAAATATTTCTTTATAAATAAAATATTTCTTTTCATATTCAATGTATATTAAATTCAAACAAAACCCGGAAAATGATCATAACGATATGAAAAATGTAAATCTATGTCATAGAGATTCTTTTTAATTATTTTTGAGTATATAAATGTTAAGAAACGAAATTTATATATTTTTACAATATGATTTAAAAGATGATTACTTCCAGTGTTTTCAATCTTCATCAAATTCCAAATTAATCAATAAATATGAATAATAATCTATAGTAAATGAAAATGTATCCTAGAGATTATTTGAAAATCTATATTTGAAAAATAATTCCTGAATAGAAATTTGAGTATTTAAAATAAAAATCAATGTATTAAAGATGTACTGAATGAAACTGAAATAATCACCGAACAATAATAAAGCAATTAATAATTGAAAGTCGTTTTGAGTTAAGATCATAATCATTATTAGAAATATTAAATTGAATAGTCAGATATTTATTTTGAAATTCCATACATATACATATAGTGAAAATAAAAGATGAACATGGAATTTTTTTTAACATTTTTATTAACACCAAAATTTTGCTATTCTTTAGTTGGTTTTTGCAAATAACTTTTTTAATATTGAAGCTTGTTGTTGTAATTTATTTTTGAGAAGATATTTTCTATTTGTAAATAGCCTTATTAGAAAACAAAGTTTTTTAAATACATGTGTTCTTATATTAATTTTTAAATTCATGTTGTTTACTTGGGTTTAAGTTATATTTTCAATCACAGATTGATTTCCTTTTAAAATATTATTTTTCGAAACTAAATTTAAAAATGAAATGGATATTATGATATATGTATTACTTTATGATTATTTATTCTTATTTACTTTATGCATGTTAGACACTTTAGAGTGTTTCAAACTTCAACAATTATGATGTAGAATACACATGTGAGTTAAAACAATTGATTTGCAAAATTTAAAATATTTTAATTGATTTTCATGTTAATCATGTTATCTTTGAAATATATGACATGATAATCAAATTTGAGTAGCACAATCCTAACAGATATTATGATTAAAATTATTTGCTTTTATAATCAAAAATGTGTAAATAAAATTAAATCGTATGAATCCAATAGACATATAATAGTTTTACAGCGTAAAAAATACGATTTTAATAAAGCTTGCATAAAAATACAAAATTTCCAAATTTTTGTCAAAATTAAAATATCGATTATCAAATGCAATCGTTATAATTTGAAACCAAATGGCTAATGAAATGCAAGAAATCATCATCAAATCTTCATTAATATATGTATCAAAACACTAAAGAAGTATCCATAATAATCAAGTTCCTGTAAATAATTTTAAATCTTTAGTAATAATCGTTAATTAGAAAATTACGATTACATTATCAAATATTTTCGATAGAAGATATTTTAAGTGACCTCAAGAATTATAATTTTCATTTATATAAATAAATATACTTCTCAAAATATCATTGACTACATTTTCAAAAGCACTCCTGCACGATTGATCATATTAAGTTAAATATTTTTGTTAACCTAAAATTTAACATTTTAAGAACAAGTAATTGAAAGGCTGTCAGCTCATGTGCAATCCTCATCATTTGACACATACTATAAAATTGTTAATAAATTTAGCTTTTTAATAGGATTTTTTGATTGCATTTATACAGTTTGCTTGTAATGTTGCTAATCATAGTACATGTAGCTTTCAAAACTCTATCATTCTTACATTGGGTAATAACTGAAAGAATGTATTTTCGGAAAATGCACTCAGAACTTTACTACTTCTATATGAAGTAATATTTTAAGTTTACATATGCCCATGTAAAGAGCTCACAATTTAAATGTGGCAATATTTAAAACAATTTATATGAACGTAACTGATCAAATAAAATTAAATTCATTTTTTTTGTTGATCTAATTATTTTCTTCTGAATCAGGCCTGTCAAATGAATGCATTCATATTATTTTAGAATTCATATACACAAGTTAGTCTTAACAACCGTTATTTTTGTTTGTTTTTTTCTTCCACTGCACCTTGTTTTATATTGAATCTTCACTTCGGAATTCAATTTTTATCCCATAAAGAAAGTTCAAGTCCCTAATACACCAACACTAATTTCGTAGTTTAGTTTCAGTTTGGATTAGAAAATCATTCAAAGTCGTCAAAGATTCGTTCCATAATGCACATGTGTTGCATATTTACACCTCTGACTTAGAATGAAAGTTTAGAAAAGAAGTGTCATTTCCGTTATTCTATGATTCAAAATCTATTTTGTAGTATTAGTAATACGATTTAAATGTTGATATTGATTTAAAATATAATGAACATAATCTAACCATCATGCATAGATTAAAAACATAATTTTATATATATTTATGAATAATTTATTTTTTATTCTATTGTAATTCAATATATTATAATCTGCAAAATGTATCATTTACTTAGAAGCTACCATTAAAAAGTAAATTAAGAAATAAATTTTATAGACACTTTGCATCCTAATATTTTCTACTATTTGGCAATTTGAATAAGAAAAAATTCGCTGTGGATAAAGGAATAAAAATAAGTCAAACAAGCAATAAACTAACAAGTTCGATTTCATTAAGTATTACATTTTCCGGAAACAAACTCCCAAACTTCGCCAAAATAATTGTGAAAGCATCAAATATATATATATGTAAAAAAAGGATTTTAAAGGGAATGCAATTCCAGGCGCTCTGGAATCTCCCACATTCTTTATATACATATCTAAAAATACTACATACATTTAAGAACTTATTTTTACATTTAACATCCGCAGAGTTTCATAATTTAAAAATCTCAAGTTGAGTATTTTTTAAAACTGTCTCAAAAAGATTTATTTAAATTTAATTTTGTATTCATCTTTTTTTTTGTAAGTACTTAATTCAAACCAGTAACTAGTATTTTAGTCAACACATATTTTACTGGCATGTATTGACTTATTTCTAAAGGTATGAAATTAATAAGTGGGAACTTTAAACTAATCATGAGTATTAGTGAGCAACCATTATCTGGGCGTGTTTGAGTAGTAGATACATAGTATTGTCCAGAATGACGCTTATCTCTCGGCTTAACTGCTGCATCGCATCTCATCAGTTAACTCGAGAGCTTACAGCAACTGTATTATACACAATACTCTGGTAAGTGTTGAAATGGCTTCACATGAGATTGGCTTCATGAAGCCAATCCATAATGAGAATTATAATTTGCACTGCATGCGGGAAAGTCTCAGTATGTTTACATTTTAGGCATGGATAATAGGAATTTCTAAGTATTTCAGGCAAATGCATTGCTTGTGAATCAATTATCCAAATTCTTATATAAAGATTTTCTTTCCCGTGTTCCGTATTTTTTCATATAAATATAAAATATACAATAATAAATAGCTATTATTTTTTTTAATTGACCACTTAACTCTTTATAAAAAATATGAATGAATGATATAATGAAATGCATATATATTCATATGCACAAAATGCTATCATAATTTTATAGCTTCGTGATTTTTCTTTTTTGGCTTACAAGTTTAATACTTATTATTACATATTTCAGTTAGATATTCAAATGAGTTTAATGGCTAGAAAATAATAATCCTTCAAATTAGATATCCTTATTTTCATTATCATAAGGTATGTTGTAAAGGATAAATTATGAACTGATGATGTGATTTTAACATCATTATGTTTCGTATATTTTCTTTGAATCAGAGAAATGCAGAAGAATTACTTTTCTTTATTAGGAATTGTATTTATTATAGTAATAATTGAGAATTAAAAATATTTTAAAATGCCAGTCAGTTCTATTCTACACCGATATAGCATGGCAGGAATGTTTCAAATATCTATTTAGCAAATTATCTCTTCTTGAACAATCTATTTTTGATAATTAATAAAATAATGTTAGTTAGCTAAACTTTACTCTCATTTAATTTAGGATTGACTAATGTTATATTTGTTTAATATCCATACGCAATATAAATAAAGGACGTTTTGAAAAAAATTGCAAACTGGAAAAAATGTACAACATTAAGTATAAATTAACCATATAAACCATCTTAACATTATATTATAAAGACATATTTGAAGGATAAAGTAGGTATAGAATTCAAATCAGTCAAGAATATTAATGAATTTGAGATCATTAGGCTTAAATATTGCAAAAGGCCTCCTGATTTAATGTATTCTGAATTAAAATAAATTCTTGGAAATTCAATTATAACACGTTCCTTTCCTATTTAGTCATCAAAATTGTAAGAGTCTTCTTTTACTCTTCTCTGGATCTTTATATTTCTACAGTTTTTATTGTTTACTCGTTTAAATTTTTTTATATTTTGAAAAGAAGCGTGTTTTAACAATATAATTATTAAAAAAATTGATAACAATAAAACTGATAGGTGAGAACTTTTATTTTTTCGTTTTAAACATTACATTCAGACAAAGTTTGTTTGAAAACGCGATTAAAGTAATCTTCTTTTTTTGCTTTATTTTTTTTATAATTCCTTTCTTTCACATTAAATGCTATTCACTATTACATATTGAAAATAGGTAATCAGCATAGCAATAAGAAGATTCTTTTTTTAAGATATAGATTAAGATAGATAGCGTATGTGAATGCTTAGGACTATCAACTTTATGAATAAAATGTTAATGAGAACTAATCTTTAATAAAATAATCTGTGTCTTTCAAAATTAATTGAAATACTTGTTTTTAATCAAATATTAAGAATATGAGCACTTGAGATTCTTTTCCATTTGTCAAATCCAGAATTTATCATTATTATTACTAACACGATTGGCTGAGCTACAACATCGAAAGAAATGTACAGTATTAATTTTTGATTAGTAATACATTTTCTTATATAAATGGAAAATAATTTACAAAAATATATTTACTAAATAATATTTTTATTAAATCCTAATATAAATGAACTAATTGCTCAGTTAAGTTATTTAAGTTATTAGATAAGTAATGAAGTTACTTCTGAATTTTTTATCAAGTGAAATTTCTTTCAAAATTTTAAAATATAAACACTTCCAAATTACAAACCTTTATTAGAAAAAAAAAATCATTATTTTTGACATTTTTGCATTTGAATTAAATGTAACAAACACAAATATACTAAGGAAATCGCTCATAAATAAACGAGTATTAAAGACACATAATTTTCATTAAAACTAATATTTAAGCCACATGATAAGATTATACTTTAATACTAACCTTAAGGAATGATATTTTCCGAAAACTCCATTGAAATCAAATATTTGCTACCTTTGTCTCTTTTCTTTTTGGTTTTAAACGTGTACAGATTGCCAAAATCAATAAATCCTCAAAAAATAAAAGGAAAAAAAAAAAAAAAGAAAGGAAGAAGTAAGTAAAGAAATGGCTGAAAAGAGTGAAAGTGTAAAAACCAATACTACAACGACTTTTTTCTCTCTTAGGAATACGTATAGATCTCATTCATTCATTTATTTTATTTTTTTGTCTAAACAATTCGACGTTTCTATACTCGTTCCTTATGTGTCATTTACAGGAATCCTCAACCAATGCAGCATTCGTCCCACCCTGTCTACCACTCCCATTCCGATGTTTTGTCGCGTCAGCGTTTATAGATTCGATTCTAACGGCAAGGCTGCAATGAAATCATTTCATTCTGTTCCCTCTTATTTTTTTGTTGAACCAAAGCTTCTAAAGGTAATGAAATTTGTCCCGTGCTTCAATCACGTCGTGTTTGGTTACCTCCGAGTTTTCGGAAATGCGATGCGTGCCCTTTCAGCAAAAGTATTTCGAAAGCACTTTGACTTGGGATGAAATATATATGAAAACATATATAAATTATTAACAATATGAAATTCTTCTTCATTAACTGTATGCACTCCCACCTCCAGTTCTTTGTTTATTTGTTTGTTTGAGCAATTTAATCACTCTTGCACAAATTTCATAGGGGTCATAATTTAGGAGTCTACTCTTATGAAAAGGAAAGACGAATTCCCCTTCTGTTGTAGTTTATTTTTTTTTGAAGTTTTTTTGAAGGCGAAATAATTCATGATAAAAAGAGAAGTTTAGTTTAAAGAATAAGAAATTTTGCTGCATGAAGTCATTTATTATTGTAAATAATTGTCTAAAATGTCATTTTATTTTAATAATTTGAAATATTTTCAAATAATGCAATAAAAAAATTATAAAAAAAGAAAATATTTTATTTTTGTCATTTTATTTTGGATTTATATAATTTTAATATTTTACTTAAAACAAACTGCATTTCAAAAAATCGAGTTTCATCTATCCTCATCTTATTTTCTACCAGTAAGCTATTGTTTGTATTTTATACTAAAACTTTTGATGAATTGTTTTAAAGAGACATAAAATTTTTTCAAAGAGGTTTGATAACTATTTGTTAAACACATTTATACTAACATGAGATAGTAATAGTATATTTAGTAAAGTAATAAAAAATAACATAAAATTCTAAGCATTTAAATACTGAAACCTGAATAAGAAACTGAATGCAAAATTATTTCAATAAGATGGGAAGATGAAATAGATACAATTTTGTATCCTAGTTCCTTCGACTTTGAAACCCTGTCAAACGACTTAGAATATCTGTGTAATATTTTAAGTAATTAAATAAAATGATAAATTAATCAATAAAGGATCAATATTTTCTAAAATGGTAATTAAGAATCATTAAAAAATTTTATTGCTTCCAAAAATAATGCAAAGTAATTACTAAACAAAACCTTTGCGAAATTGCAAATAATTTCTTTTAATAGACATTAAAAAATGAGGAAAAATATATCTATTTTTCTAAAACTCTTAATAAAAATTTGCTTTAAAATTCCATTCATTGCAACGCATTTTTTTAATGTATGATAGGAAGCAAAATTTTTAAACATAAAAAACAATGAATTACCATATTCTAAATAATTTCAACGCACAATCAAATTTATTCAGAATTGATACTTTGAGGCTTTGTATTAAAAAATGCATATATGTTTCTCAAAATTTTAATAATTCCAAATTTTGATGATACTAATAAATATTTTTTGATAATCATCACAATTTTGATAAAAAGTTTTATAATTTGATAATTACTCAAACCTTTGATTTATTTTGAAAAAAAAAGGAATTAAGAAATTATCTTTAAGAACATTATTTAAGAAATTTAATAACATTAAATGCTCAGTTATGAAATACTATTGATTACTAAATAAGCTAGAACAAATATACAAACAAATATCAGCAAGAAAGCATCAATCGTTTTATGATATAGAGAGAAACTCCAGGTCTCCGTATTTATAAGATGCGCTTTGCAATTATTAAGTAATATTTAGGAATTAATAAAATTTTTGAAAAGTAATCGTTGTGAAATTATAAAACATTCCTATATAGAGATATTCTTTGCAGTTATTAATTGAAATTTCAACAAAAACATTTCATGGAACAAGAAAATAAATAAAAATTATATATATGATTTATTATATATTGTGTAAATTTTTTTCTTTAACTCTTTAGAATGAAAAATTTCTTTACAAAATAGTAATGTATGTATTTTTAATGAATCCCTTAACTTTTGAAAATAAAATGTATTCTAAATGATAAGAGAGTTACAATATGAAACAGTGTGAATTTGCAATGCTAAATCTTCAGAAATCTTTTCGCTTCCAAACTCAAGAGAAAATGAAATGAAACTTTTTAAATCTTTCAAGGTTCTTCATAAGTATCGGAATTTAAATAGTTTCCAAGTCATTTCACGAAATCAAAAGCATCTCAAATCGTCTTTGCCATTTTCTTTTCTACATAACTTTCTAAAAAATTGTACTTTCAGGAACTTTCTTTTTTACGGGCAGTTTTCCTAAACATGGAAACTTTTTTTTAATATAGAATGAAAAATAACTATTTTTTAATAAAAATACAATTATTTTTTGAAATGTGAAATATTTTATAGTGATGCTTAAAAATATAGAGCAAGAGACATATTTTACATGAAAAACGTATTTCTTTATATGAAAGATTTTTTTACAGAATATATGGCATATCAGTTTCAAGTATTTTATTTCATGTCGTTTTTATTATCAACTTCTCTATACCGTTTTTATTTTGAATGTATGTGTGTGTGTGTGTGTGTGTGTGTGTGTGTGTGTGTGTGTTCTTTATAATGCTGAGAGTGAGGAGTAATTATCTATTATTATTATCAATTATTTGAATTAAAAGAATTCTGGGAGTAATTATTATACAGGTTGATCGTAAAATAAAACATTGATAATATTTATTATTTGAAGATATATTAGTGGAGTAGAGGCCAAAATGTATTCACATGCTATTCAAAATTCGATTTAAATGTATGCACTTTAGTAATAAATATTTAATAGTTTAAAAGACAAGTAAGTTACTTCTCATTTGTATTAAAAAAATTATCTTTTTTAATGCAAAAGGAAATATAAAAACCAGATTTTAATTTGCAGTAGAATATATTATTCAAAAGAATTATGGAATCGTCACGTTTTCTTTAAAATAAAAAAGTATATATTCCATTTTACCATTTTGCAGTATTATTAATATAGTCTTCGTATTTAATAGTTTTTTGTTTTATATTTTATCTGTGAATATCCTATTACAAAAAATCATATTAGAAATAAGTTATATGATAAATAAATTGTCCTTCTTAAACATTCTCTGAGTTCTTATAAAACTAGATGCTTTTAAAGGAGAATGAGATGCTTTTCAATCTATCTAAAAAGTGCCAAAACACGCAACTCTTTTAAATCACGGCTCTTCATCTTTAATTCATTAAATGTTTGCTGCGATGAAATGAGTGTCGTTCTCTAAAAAGAACTAAAAATGGAATCTTCAGGCGATCAGGGGAATTGATGTTTTTATTAAATTTAATGCTTTACAACAGTACTTTCACGTGCTCTTCGCATTTCAAATGTAAGTTACGAACACCGGAGAAGTCATGATTTTTTTAGTTATTGAAGCTTTTACCTGATGTTAAAGGCAATTTTGTGTTACGTTCGAAAGCATTTCCGGAAATGAATTGAAATGTGGTAACATTGCAGTTGTCATAAACAGTGATGTTCTTCTCGAGTATTATATATTTTGTTTTCGAATTTCTGAAAGAAAAGTGGAATTTTCAATAAACGATATAATGTAATTCTCTTTCAGAGAAAAAGTATTCTCTGTTAAGTGTCAAATTTTTCTTGACATTTTGGGAAAATATGAATTGTTTACAAACCTTTTTAGATAGTAATAGTTCTGTATTAAATTTGTTTCATTTTCACATTTTTTTTTACAATCATTAATAAGTTTTATATTTTCTTTTCAAAGACTATCCATTCGTTTAGGATAAATTTGTTTTTAACAAATTTTGTAATTGTAATGTGTAGAATAATTTTTAAGTGTTTGTTTTAAATAGGTACATTTTAATCAATTTTTTTCTTATTTATATCTGCAAACCTTCAATATAGATTTATAATATACTTTCAATGAATAAAATATAAAATGAAGTTCCATATCTAACCAATTAATAAAAGGATTAGACATTATGATTACAGGTAAAAGGTTATGGAAGTTTTTTTTTTTTTAAACACACATTACTGGTCAAGATATCTAAGCATATTACTCTGCAACATGGAACGTTTTTAGATAAATATAACAGCTAAAATACAGGTTCAAGTAATTGACCCAAGAAGTTATTGGAGAAAAATAAGAAATTTATATAAATCCTAACTAGGGAATGCAATACCGGTATACCGGGATACCGAATACTGGTATTTTGAGCCATTTGTACAATTTTGTAATACCGGTATTCACAAGTTTAAATACCGGTTTTTCGGTATTTACTAGAAAATTTTAAAACGGTTTAAACTATATATTCAGGGATCGTGACCATAGCAAAATAGTATACATTTTTGTTTTTATGTCTCCTTAACGGGCGAAATTAATTATTTAATTAATGGCTTAAATATAAATCAGCGAAACATGGATTATCCCTGAAAGAAAATATTGTATCCATAACGACTGATGGAGCAACAATTATGAAAAAAGTCGGAAAGTTGATTGGTGCAAATCAGCAGTTGTGCTATGCACATGGAATTCAATTAGGAGTAATAAATGTATTATACCAAAAAAAAAAAGAAAGAAAGAACAGAAGAATCCAAATACTGTGGATATAGAAACTTTGGATTCCAACTTTGAAGAGAGTAAAAGTAGGAGTGATATTGACAATGAAGATAATGACAATGTAATTGTTGAAGAAAATATTGCTAATGACGATGAAATATTAATCTATCAAGAATTGCTTCCTATAATTTATAAAGTTCGAAAAATTGTTAAGATATTTAAACGTTCCCATATAAAAAAGGATATATTACTAAAATGTATACTAACTGAAAATAAAACAGAATATATGTTAATATTAGATTCTAAAACACGTTGGAACAGTTTACTCCTAATGATGGAACGATTTTTGAAACTGAGAAATACAATCCAAAAAGCAATAATCGACTTAAACCTGTAAATTATTTTTTCAGATAGTGAATTCGACTTAATATCCAAAACTATATCAGCTCTACTTCCAATAAAACTGACTATTGAGGCATTATGTCGGAGAGATTCTAACAGTTAATGCAACAATAAATTTCATGTTGCAGTCAGTGAAAGAACAGCACACATCACTATCTAAAGAATTATATATTACATTGAAAAATCACACAGAAGAAAGGCATACCGAAATAGAAAATGTCGTATGGTATTTACATAATTATAATGATTTTAAAAATGAAAATGAAAAAGAAGAAAAGAAAATAACCAGTTCAAATCTGATTAAGTTTAGAGTAAATTTTCTTAAAATTTTTTACCCACAAACCTATCCACATTCAGAAGAATTCGGTTCAATTATCGAAGATTATGATGCCACTACTGTCGATAGTGAAAAGGAATTGTCTCTTGAACAAAAATTAGAATTAACGATAAAAAAAAATCAACGAACCAAAATACAATACAGAAATCAGCTACATACGACGAGAAATCGATTTATTTGAAGATGAAGGATTTAGAGATAAATACTTGGAAAAAAATATATCGCGCATTGCTAACAGTACCACCAGCTAGCGTAGATGCCGAAAGAGCGTTTTCGACAGCTGGTAATTTTTACACAAAATTACTTTTCAGGCTTAATGACAGTACAATTGATACATTATGTTTTTTTTAAGATCACATTTCAAAAATTTGTAATAATACCACAGACTGAATAGTGATATTTACACTTTTTTTGTGATTTAAATAAATAAGATGTTCCTTTACATTTTTGTGATTTAAATAAATAAGATGTTCATTTACATTTTTGTGATTATATACTGTTATAATTTATAAGTTACAAATTATTTTTTGTGATATTTACACTCTCTAACAAAACTGGCAAATAAAACAAAGAAACACCTGTGTTTGCTTTCCTTTCCTAAAATTTCTAATACCGGTATTAAAGCCGGTATCAAGATTTAAAAAATACCGAATACCGGTGTTGAAATTTTGGTCTGGTATTGAAATCCCTAATCCCAATCTTCTCAACGAGATATCATTTCACATTTTTTTTTCTATTTCACCTGCATCTAACCTTGTTAATGGTATTAACACTTTTACTTTCAGTTCTCCTGAATGTGAGTTCACAGTCCAGAAATATAAATTCTGTTTTGACACTGGAATTAAATATTACTCCTAACCATTTTCTACACTGTCAAATATTTTCTTTTTTTTTATTCCCATTAAATGAATTTTTCAGTTATCGCACGTATCTATACATGGTAATCAAATCACATAGATATTTCTTATTTCTTATTAAATCCAAATTTCATTTGTAAATATTAGTGTGTGGCGTAGAATGTCATAGACGAATTATATTCCGATACCCGGAAAGTATAAAAGTAATGTAATTTTTCTTAATATTTTTTTTAAATTTAAAATAAGAAGTTTTTACACCATTATTCTTAGAAATCTTACAATACCTTTTAACATTTTTGAGCCACACAATTCTTCTTTGAAGTTCAAAATGCAATTCTTGTAATTTTTTTTAGCAAAATAGTATGTTATTTGGGGAACATATATAAAATGGAAACAATTACTGATAGTATGTTTTTCATTATATATTTTTAGAATAGATTTATAATATTGACATTAATACATTATAATAATATTGTATTACATTAATACAACATGTATTAATGTAATATTAGCAACCTGTAATATTTTGTTAAATATTTTCTTTTTTAAGATTTCTGTTGCCAGGATTTATAACAAAATATCCAAAAATACTTTCAAAGATGTGGTCTGAAAAAATATTGACATAAATAATATAAACTCACCTATTATTGATAATTGAAACAATTTTCAATGGATATAGGTTTTTTTAAACAATTTTAATAGTGACAAAGAAATTGTAAGCAATATTAAATACTTTGTTGTGTAGAAAGTGTTGAAATGTTAATTCTGATTCTACACTTTGGCCGATTTCATGAACATTTCTGTATTTAGTTATTCCAAAATCTCCTTATATTTGAATAGAAATGATGCATATCAAATTTAGGAGCATCACCCATTCCATTATTCCCTTTTTTTTAATTAAGAAAATTATGACTATTTGTTGGTAAAACAGATTAAAAACGTCCATTAAAATAATTCTTCAAAAATTCTGGAAATAATGTCAGAATTTAAAAAAAAATAATCCTTCGCTATTATTTCTTCCTCTAATTTCATAAATCTTTTATTTAAGAACAGTATCAGAAGAGACTTTAACCAACAACTCTAATAATTTATTCTTCGAAAATATATCCGAAGTTTAAATTACAAAGTAATCGAAGCTTGTGAGGTACGATTTCTAACCATTTAAATAAATAATATATATATATATATATATATATATATATATATATATATATATATATATATTTGTTATGATAAATTTATATTTCGCATGATTTGAATTAAATTTTACTTTTTATAAGTAACAGAGTTAATGAAAATACTATCCCCCAGATATCCTCCCTATTTCAATTAATTCAAAGAGCCATCTAAAAACAGAGCCGAGATTTCAACTTCCTTACAGTACATACTTTGCCGGTTCTAATAAATTCATAATTACTTTAATCACCATGTTTCTAAGATAGCAAAGGGTATTTTCAACAGCCACGATGTTATTAATCATTTGTTCATATAAATATTTAAGATTTTTATAAGAAATTTTTCCCTAAACAGCAGTTACAAACTTAAGTAATATTAAATATTTTTCGTATAATTTCATTATGATCCAATCCCAAATTTATTCCAGTAATCTTATGCGAGGAAACATACAGAGCTCTGGAACTCCATTGAGTAATTTAAATTGTTTTTATATAACATCAGCAAAACATTACATATTGGCATAATAGAAAATAGTTTTACTAGTTTTGCCATTTAAATTTATATATATATTTTGAAATAAAATTGCAAATTTTTTTTAATATAGAACTATAAATTATTTTCATGAAGCATTTTGTATTTTCGAAATCAAATTCATGTAGTTATTCAGCAGCTTATACATCAATTCTAGAAATAACTCATAAAATCTTCAATATGCAACTCAAGTAATTTTAATATTAATAGATTTCTAAGAATGAAAGACTTCTAAAGAATTCTTGAAAAGCCCTAACCTCAATAAAACAATCAGAAAGCAAAACTTTGAACTGACAGTTTCTTTAAAACATTTAAAATTTATTTTATAGATGAAATGCAGTCATAACATATAAAGAAACATTGAAAATAAAATAAATGTAAAAGCAACCTAAACAGATCACTGGAAATAAATGTAACTTACTGTAACTATGTAAGAAATTTGAGTAAAATCAAAAACTGTTTGGAATTATTTGGAATATTTAAATCATTATAATGAGACTATTTAAATTCATGAAAATGAATAAACAGAAAAATAAATTATAGAATAGAATGGATGACAGAATGGATAAAATATAATTCATTTAATACCAGATGTATTTGGTCTAATATGTAAGTAAATTTAAATCGTAACTTTTTCCTTTGTTTTCATGAGATTCGAGAAATATATTTGTTTCCCTTTATAATAATAGTCTGAAAGTTCTTTTATAAATCTTATGTCACTTTGAAAAATGTTTTCTTATAAATTATATAATGTTTTCCATCCATCTATTAAAAAAATTACGAATCCTTTCTATGTTTATTTTTAAAACAAAATTAACCTTTTTTAACATTCAATTATTTGATTTATTATAATAATTCATATATATCAAGATATATTTCTTGATAAATATCAGGATGTAATAGGATATTTCAAGTTTTTATTTCGCAATTAAAATTTATTAAAATTAATATTTTTTATATTCGAATATCGCCAATAGAATGGACAAACTATACTATTGAATTTTATTACTAGGCATTCATTTAATTTATCAGGATATTTCAAGCTTTTATTTCGAAAGTAAAATTTATAAAGAGTAATATTATTCTATATTCGAGTATCGACAATAAAATGGAAAAAGGGAGAATTGAATTTTATTTATTTTTACTTAATTTATCAGACTATTTCAAGCTTTCATTTCGTAAGTAAAATTTGTCAAAATTGATAACTTTCTATATTCGAGTGTCGCCAATATAATGGGAAAACGAAATTACTGATGTTTATTTATTTATTTGCAGAAGTTTATTTACTTTGAAATAATAATATTACACTTAATCTTACTCAGGTAAAGCAATCAATTCAAAAGAAATTAGGAAGCACAATTCTCAAGAAAGCATTCCAGTGTTTCCAAAGAGATTTCTGGAACAGGAACCAACATTTAGGCCCATTGGAGAATTGTATCTAGCCTTTTCCCGTTTTGGAAGGAATGTGAAGGTTCGACTAATGGTTTGTCTCCTGGCAGATGAGAACAGCGAAGAGGTGCATTACAATTAAATGCCCCGCTAATATTCCAGAGAATATGCCTAACGACTCCAGGGAAAATAACATAAGATGCAGCCAGCATTTCATTATCACAGTAGAAATGGAAATGATATCTGCAGAGCCTGCACTTCTGCAAATGAAATTGAAATTTTAGCTCCGAGTAAGATATTCTTACCAAAATGGCGCACAGAGAATATGCCTTCGATGTATATATTTTCTGAAGGCAGTCCACTGAAAGTGGGATTAGGTTCTGTTGTATGGGGAATGGAATTAGGCGCTTTTGATTTCAATTATAGTAAATTGCTGGAAGAGATATGATTGCGGAAACTCATTGATAATTGTTTCTGAATTTTCCGAGATGGAAGTTCTTCTGGAAAGTAATTCGTGTACCTTGGACTCATTAGCATTTAATAGAAAGTAATTTTGTAATTAAATTTAGGGGATTTTCCTGATATTAATCTAGCTGTATTTGAAGTTACAGTTTTCAGGTTTCTTACATTAGAGAATGGATGCTAGCTTT
This sequence comes from Argiope bruennichi, assembly GCF_947563725.1. Taxonomy (NCBI): domain Eukaryota; kingdom Metazoa; phylum Arthropoda; class Arachnida; order Araneae; family Araneidae; genus Argiope; species Argiope bruennichi. The sequence continues at coordinate 44,560,657 of NC_079151.1, forward strand.
CAGATATTCTGTAGGAAAAAAATATATTAATATCCCAACCTTATGAATGAATCAAACAAGTTCGTTCTAAGTAGACAAGAAGATATTCATAATATTATTCTAATGTTAATTCATTGCAAGACTAATTCATAAATAATTTTATTATTAAATTTGAGAGAAGTTCTTGGTATAGTCTGACTATATTTAAAGATATATTTTTTATTTTCAGATTTTAAAGAATCAATGCTAGTTTTATATATATATATATATATATATATATATATATATATATATATATATATATATATATATATATATATATATATATAAGCAAAACTTCAAAGATAATGCTTGAATTAATTTATTTCAAGATTGAAATCATTTAGAAATATATATAATTAGTAAATGAATTAGTAAATTAGTAAATGAATATATATTTTTAAAATTATTTCTGTAAGAATTCTAATAATGAATAAATTTATGCTCATATTAATAACTTTTAGCTGGCTCATATAAAATTACTGATAATATACTTATCTGAAGAACTGGATTTACTTTTTACGAATGTTCCAATAAAAACTTTAATTCCTTGAAATAAGTTCATTAAAGAATTATTTTCACTGAATAACCACATTGTATTCATTCGCGAGATTTCATCAACTTTTAAATATAATCTTTCTCCAAAAATGAAAAGAGTTTTTCCCATTTCCTCTGAAATAAAAGGGGAAAATAATTTTTCCATTTCAATTTCAACGGTACTATAAACTAAATTTGAATTTTTTTATTGGAATGGTTAATGGTATTGTATAATCAGATTGAAATGAAAATGATATACATATTTTAAAAACCTTCCATACGCATATTGTTCTACAGAAATTAAAATAAATTGGAGAGGAAAAATTGCATTTTCTTTTCAGTCTTTGTAATCAAAATTATAATCTAGTTAAATGAATTTAACGTCAAAATTGAATAAAACTTTGCTTTTGTTCTTATAAATGAATAGATTTGTCTTTTTCTAAAAATTAAAAAAAAATGTTGGCATTTGAGTGAGAGTTATTATAATAGCAATCCTTAAGAAAAGATTAATTGTTAAAGATTAACAATTGTAACATAATGATGCACTTGAAGTTTCGTTCTTAATTGGTGTATAAGTAAGATTTTAAAGTTTCATGTAGGAAGTATTGCAAAGCGTTAATGAAAAGGAACGTAAAAATTCGTCTAGACTTTCAAGATAATTATTTTCTTCACTCAATAATTTGCAATCAAATTTAATTGGAGTCTATAACAAAATAACTCAGCGCTGTTCTTTTTTCCCCCCTTAAACCATCATAAATACTTTTTCTATGTATACCAATTTTAGCAGAGTTATAGATTCTAAATTATTTGTTTAATTAAAATATATTAAATATATTCTTCTTATAGAATATTTTAATTCATTTGGAAGTGGAAGCAATTTTTTTCTTAATTCAAAGATTTTTATATAATAACCGAATACTCCTTAAAAGAGTGTTGTTTTAAAATGATTCGAAAATAAATCTATAAGATTCATAAAGCTGAAATGAAGAATCTTATTGTCAGTATGCATTCTTGAATAAATGTGAGAAAATTATAAAAAACCTTAATTTACTTTAAAATCAATAACCGACTACTTATATTACAGAAGGAAGAAATCAAATCCATAACTTAGATTTATGATAGCAATATTTTTTTCTGGAAATATTATATAAACATCGATAATATGAGGATGATTGAACGTTATGATGATATATTTACATAAGTTGAAGAAGACTGTTTGGTTAAATATGCTTTTAGACATCTAATATGATTTGGAAATGTTTAATGCCATTATTATATTTTTAAAAAATTAGAACTAGCAAATGACAAATTATGTAATTCAGATTTAATGTTAAGATTTTGTAATTCAACAAATGTTACTTAAGTTTTATGAATGAATTTCTTGAAGTAATGAAGTGAAACTTGTCTATAATGATACTGCGTGTAGTTATAATCCTTTAACAATGATATTTCCCTTTTGGTTTCACGGAATTCCTATTTACTCAGTGTAATCAGAACACTATAATTACTTTTCATGCAGTGTTAATCATGTCTTAGTTATACCTGTCTACAATGATATTTTTTGCTTCATTTGACTGCTGATAGAACATATAATCCTAATTTTTTTCCCCTTGGAAATGACATTTAGGAATGTCAGAAAACGAATAAGGACGTTTAGCTCCGTATCTAAGTGTTGACTTTTTTTGTTATTTTTTTCCTTTTCTAGTAGGATTATGAGAGGAGACGGGGGATAATGAATGAAATGTGCACAATGGTCTGAAGGCTATTCAATCCTTATATTTGAAATTACTGACTTATATCTGTAAGCCTTGTGGTATACTTGTTGGCACAAGGAGTTTATACATTGAGAACAAATATATATATATATATATATATATATATATATATATATATATATATATATTCAACACTAATATTTCAACACTTTTTAAAACATTCCCTCCTCCGTTGCTGATTTATTTGCATAATCTCAATCAAATAGGGAGTGTTGTTACTTTTTTTTTCAGAAAAGCCTGCTCAGAGAAATCGTTATTGTAAAAGAAGTGTCTGTTTGATATGTATATAAAGCAAAGGCTTCTACTGGTGGTCGTTGTTCAACATGTTTTAGAAAGCGGATTGGGAGCGATTTATTTCACCGACTATCCCTTTGTTGAACAGTTTCATTCCAGGTTAGATACCAATTGCTGGATTGACCAGTTTTTTTTTTTTTTTTTTTTTTTTTTTTTGCTGCAATTTGTTTTTCACGAATTAAAATGATGGCTCGGCATAAAACACTAGCTTTGAAGAAGAGTTAAAAATAATTTCAAAAATGGATCAAAGGCTGAATCAAATGAGTGCAACTAAAAAAAATGTAAATTTAACAATCACAGAAAAATGGATTTCACAATCTGCTGGTAGCTATGCTTCCGAATAAAAAGAAACAAATATTTAAGAAGCTGTGAAAAGAAGTAAAATGGATAGGAAACAGAAAAATATAAGGTTCCGCAAATGACAATGTAGACAAACTACATCCAGATGACTTCTTGAGAGAAGATATCTCAGAAAGTTATTCACAATCTGGATAAGAGAAACTCAAATTCATCTGTAACTGACGAAAATAATCCATGCGACTGAGTCTGCGGAATTTGAAATTCCGTGACAGAATTCAGGAAACAATTTTTTTAGAAAACAGATTCTTTGAAGAAAAGAAGTAACGAAAACACGAATATTGATCTTACTGAAATCGAGGATGAAGAAGAAGAATGAACAGGGCAGTTTACCCACAGCTTTATTGCTTTCTAAAACACACCGAACCTATCTCCTACATTGAGCGCTGAAGATCGTTTAAAATTGTGATATACAACTTCTCAGGAAAAGAAATGATATATGTTTAGAGATGCAAGAAGATGAAGGTATTTCTAAGGGCTCAGAATGATGATGAAGAGGTATCTGACTGTTTTTAATACAAATCTGAAATTGATCTTCAGGTGGTCATATGCTTTTATAAAACGCTTCAGGAATTTGATGCAACAGTACTAAATGTCTCCGAACTATATCTGAATCCGTTATATGAGTAAAAGCCTAAATGTATATAAATTCCATTTACATCGAAAAATAAGCAATGAAGATTAACAATTTTTTTCTCAAATATATTTTTATCTGCAATTGCCTTACAAATAAACTTACGACTATACTCTCTCGGTGTTTTATGAATAATGTAAATCTACTCGTTTCCATGAATTTTAAAAATTTACTATTTCTTTTAGACAAATTTTGGTGTAGTTTTTTTTTTACCGTTTTTTTTTTTGAAATTTTGAAGTTTATATAAAAAGTTTAAATAATTAAATGTTTAATACGTTCAAGCTATCTATAACGATTTTATTGCTTGATTTTATTTTGATTTTTATAGTATAGATGCAGTTGGGTTATAGATATATATGATAGTTATAAGTTGTTGTTGTTATTTTATTCACAGAAAAGATATTTGAGATTTAAGTATTTCTATATATAGATTAGTAATCATGAAAAATCGTAATGTTTCAGAAAATGAGACATTCAAAATAGGTCATGACTAACGAATTCAAAATGTAATGAAATTAAAACTAATAAAAAAAATCAAATTTAACGTACCAAATAAACATTTTTTTTTGGTGCATTAAACAATGTGTTCGCTAACATATCGGTTTTTCAATACAAGCACAGTCAGATTCCAAAAAAAAATATATATCTTTAATCAATGCTTTTAAAGCCAAAAATAATAATGGGAAATAGAAAAAAAATCACATACAAAAATAATTCATTTTTTTTCCACCAAGTAATACCGTAAATAAAAAGCTGTTCTATTGATAGATATTATTTCATGCGATGTATTTAATTATATATTAGTCATAGAGTATTTTTTTAAAATTCTTAATACGTTACGCTAATTGAGAAATTACCTAAGAAAAAATATGGAAAATTGTATCGATTTAATTTTATATGTTGTAATCAAATATAACATTTTTATGTATGAAAAAATATTGATAATGAGTTAGACTGATACATTGTGCGTTTTATTATACTCATAAAAGCAATCATATTCCCACAGTTGTAATAAAATTTGGCGTGGTAAGTTGTGAACAGTTTTATATAGTTAATTAAAAATCTGTAATATAGCAAGACAAAGGATAATACATAAAAAAGCATGATTAAAAGTTATAACATAAAAAAGGGCGCATACATTTTTCTTCTTTTGGTAATTAAGATTCTTTTTTATATCTAATAACTAAGCTATGCACTTATTTTATCAATTGTTTTATAATACGTTTGATTCAATAATTAAATGTTTCTAAATATGTCATTAATTACTGTAATAATTTGCTGCTTTATTTGTTAAAATTCATTTTTGTTTGTAAAATAAAATTGCTAGTGATCGTGTATCATATACTTTAGTAGCCATAACAGATTCAATCTTTAGTACATCTATTATTATGCCAATTATTTTCTAAGTCAATTAATTACTATGGAACCAAATGATTCATTTCTCAAGTAAAAGAGCGGATCAGTAATAATATATTTAAATCGATTGACTTCAATAAAAGTTCCCTTATTGTTATTCTATTGTTGAAGTTGTATTTTCAATTTTTAATAGTGAGTGAAAAGTTTATTGTTGCAGATTTGAGTTCTGTACCAGATAATTTGTTGTTTACACGATAGATGTAATCTAATGTGCAATTATCTGGCTTGGTTGTGAAAAGAAGGTTTTTCTGACGCAAAAGGAAAAATCAAATGGTTTTGTTTAGATATCACATTAATGTACTTGAAAATTTTAATCTATTTTATCTTTGCAACTATCTCTAATGCAGAGGTAAATACAATGACTGATTGTACAGTTGTTTTATGAATTTTCCTTACAATAGACGGACAGAAGTTTTATTTTATCTATATTTCATGTTTTCTTTGTTTTAAGTCGATGTGCACTGTTTCTCTCATATTTTGTATGTTTATTTTGCCTTCCATTTTCGGGGGTATAAGTTATTTTTTCGTCTTCATGAAAAATCTTGCTTACTTGTAAATTGTATTTTTAATTTACGTGATTATATTCTCTCATATGTAATATAAAAATTGTGTTGAATATAAGAAAACTACAATAAATTCTTATAGTTCAGAATGTGAAAAATGCACACAGAAATCTATTTCCGAATTCTAAACAAATATATAACCTCAAATTCTGATAAATTTCGGTATTTAAAAAATGTATTTACCATTGTAAATATAGTAGGTTAATAAGTTTGAGCAAAGGTATAATTGTTGTTGTTTTCTGTAATTCCAATAGAACTATGAGCATATCAGAGAGTTTCTATTGTATTCTACTTTCAGATTTCTGACACTCCAGAATTAATTATTATGATGAAAAAGTGAAGGATGATCATTATTGGCACATTTTGTATCTCACCCCTTCTTTTTTACCTCATTCCGTAATATATATTATATATATATATATATATATATATATATATATATATATATATATATATATATGATGAAAAGTATGTATATATGTATGTACTTAGGAATATTATGAGTCGCTACGCTTGACATACCAGTCGTCTAGAAAAATGCAAGGATATGGCTTGCTTTTGGCAAATGCATCATCATTGATTTTAAAGAACATTTGATTTTTCAGGTTTTGTATTAAAAACATAAGAATAAAAACTTCAGCCTTCAGACGAAAGCATTAACAAAATATATTTATTCTATAATTGCACTCTTTTAATCCCGAAACCAGACAATTTCGCACGATTTCCTTGATAATCTTTAATAACATCAAAGCAATACCACGCAGATATCTCGCCTACACTTGATAGGGGTTTAATAATTTTCTGATTTATGTTTTGAATGCTTTAATAAACTGAATAGCTTAATTGTATACATATATACTTAACACATATTTAAAGAAATATATGTTAAGACACGTCAGTAGGAAATTTATCTCCTGCTGATATAATTTTAATAGTTTTAATCTTTATTTTGGTATTCTAAAATTTCAGTCATTGATTTTAAAAGAAATACATTAAGTAAAAAAAATAAAGGCATAAAATACTTAAGAAATATTAATATAAAGATGTATACAGAATTTAATGACTTCAATTTTATGTACGCTTATCTATATAAATTTTTGGAAAAGTATATTAAAGAATTTCACTTGATATACGAATCTTTAAAAAATGAATTTTATAGACTAAATACCTTTTAAATCAAGATGAAGGAATAATGAAATATTGCAATGCATCGTTTCTTGAGAGACTTATCATTTCATACATATAAAAATATTTTATAATTTCAAATCACAGAGATTTTAAATTGGCATTCACATGTTATGCCCAAAAGAAATTGAAATACATTTTGAAAGGGAAAGAAACAAATGTACCTTTGTAAAAGAACTGGACCTGTACATACCTGGAATAAATAAAAGTACGTCAATCTGATTTGCAGAAAGAATAAAAATAATCTAACAGAATTATAACTCCAGTCAATTTTAAATTAGTTTATTCTTAATTTATAGATAAAAAAGAGTAAAAAAAAAGATAAAAAATTAACAAAATAGTTGCTGCCAAAATCTCATTAAAACTTTGAACAGCAAATCAATAAATATTTATTTGCGTCAAGAGATTATGAATCTACTACAAATTAAGTTCATGAAAATCTATTTTCATTCTGCTTGCTTGTTTCGATAAAAAAACCAAATATATATGATTTAACTGATTTCTTTCTATTTATCTTCATATAATTTGCAATAATTGTTTTTCCTTTTACCTCTCACTTTAAATTGTGTATTTTACTTACATTTCAATTATAATAAATAGTAGAAATTTTAAAAAAAACGAAATGGAATTAATTTATGATAGGTTTCTTTGGATATAAGATAAACATTTAGAAAATAGTAAAATAAAAACTGATAAAGAAGAAAAATAATATAAAAATATTAAAATAGAATCGGAGAAAGAAATGCATTTTTTTTGTTGTATTCGGGGCGATTATTTTCCAATATATATTTTTTAAACAAAAATTAAGAAGAATGTAATTGTTATTATAAGGAAACTTTAAATTTAATATTCCATATTTTGTATAGTATTTTATATGAATCAATCAGAATTCAATTTAGTGTCATGAACTATTCCAAAATCATGTTTTAAAACCGATTATGATCATTAAATTAACTTATTATCAATGAATATATTTATAACTTTTAAACAGCCTTCACAATTCCAATATTTATATATTTTTAAAAGAATTGATTTCTCTAAAATGTACATGGTAAAATAGTTTTCAGTAAATGAAGCCAATAGTTCAAAATTTTTGAAGAAGCGAGTAAGTTAAAACTTACAGTTTTATACATATAAAAAATTTGAAGCGTGCAGAAATTTTGAAAGTGATTGTTTAATCAGGAGGAGACTTTCATGATTAGTTTGACATATTATTATTATTTGCTATCATTAAAATAAAATATATTCAAGTGATTCCTATTTTTTAAAGAAATTTTCTGAAAGATTTTTTAAATATATTTTTTAGAAAAACATGATGTTTCATCGGTTTAGAAGATATGTAGATTGGTTTGAAATTCGGTTTAATTTAAAAGGTATTTTCCTACTCTTTATTGATTTTGTTATAACTTACCCATTACACGAAAATGTAATTTAAATGTATGTAATAATGATAATTTTGATTATCGTGCACTGCCTTTTTCATACAGAGATTTATTAATTTATCAAAAATTACCTCTTGAACAAAAGTAATTAACGGTTGTATTGGTTTTTTTGCCCTCGATTAAAAGGTTTCTAGAGATCGTATATTTGGAAAATAAAATTTAATTCTGTGATTTTAAAACTACACATTTGCAATATGAAATAAGCAAGAAGATAGAATACGCTTTAAGATAACCAGAAACAAGTCTTTTCTACTGACGATTAAAGAAAAAATTAGTTTTAACTTCTAAAGGATATTTCTTTTACTTCCCTACATAGAATAAAATTTCAAGAAGAGAAAAAAGTTTGATGTTTTAAGGTAGAATCGCATATTTTATTCTGACATCAGAAATGCATTTTAATTAAAATAAAAGATCATTTAATTGATTGTTTTAATTTTGTCTATAAAAAACATTTTAAGCCACCTTAGTAAATTTGTAAACTCTAAGAACATCCTTTTAGAAAATTCATTTATTTCTTATCAATAAAATTCAATATTTTTCTCAAGTTTTTATATTTATTTTTTGTCTAGAACACAAAATTGTACATGCATTGAAAATGTTTATTGTTTTCTTGAAAATGATGGAAAGATTAAAAAATTTTAAGATAGAATATTAATATCACTTAAACTTTAACAAAGTCTGAATAATTATGTTTTCTCACTAAAATTAAAGTATTCTTTCAGTCGCTTGATTTTGTTTGTTCTAATAATTTTTCATAGGCAAGCCATATTTTATGACTACTTTGTTATTTAATACTATATTTCCAATTTTTTTTATATATATATTTCCTAATTTTGCTTTTCTGAGAAGCGATTTCGTTGAAATTTGTAAAGGAAAATAGCACTTTCCAATTTGTTGTAAGCAATTTTCCAAATGAATTAAAGTAATTTTCGTGAATAAACAAGCAGTCATAACGAATATGTTCATCACTGGAAGCGGGTAATGTCTGTGATGCAATTAAGATGAAGCAAAGTGTAATCACTAGGAAGCGTGGAAACCGAATAAATTGCCTGCCAGGAGAAAACAGTGAAGAGGGTGTCGGAGTGTGCGTTCGAATTTTTGAATTCAGTGAGCTTTATCCCCGAAAGTCTTGCTCTTTTGACAAATTACACCTTTGCTACGATCCTAATGCCCTAGAGAACCCGGTAGATGCCACTTCCTTCTCGTAAGAATTCAAAGGGTTCGCTTAACAAAGTCTTTTCCACGGCCATTAGTTTTAGTGTCCCAACCCTTATCAAACAGCTCAGATTCATCTTAATAATGGTCGCGTTACGACTACGAAAACGTCTACGGGTGCTGTAAGGAGATCTTTCCGCTGACAAATAAGTCTTTAAAGAATAAAGAATCGCGCTCTTAAGCTAGATTATGTGTAGCGTGACATTTTGACAATATTATCAAAAATTTTAGGTATAACTGGATGAAATAAATCTAAACAATTTTGCCAACATAAATTGATATACGGCTACAAAGGCAATAATTACAGTGAAGATTAACAATAGCGGAATTACATAGGATTGAAGACATCTAGAAAAATTCTTCACCGTCTCAAAAGCCCTAAAAGAGAGATTTATTGTTAAGTATAAAAGGTCTTCACCGGAGGTTGCACAACTCTGTGCCTCCTGTCAACAAGGTCAAAAAGTATTCCTATCACCAGTAGGAGGTAATTCGATCCCACACCATTATCATGTCCCACCATGTAAGCGATAAGCAGCAACCATACCAGAAGCTTTTCATTCTCGTATCTAGGATACCTCTGATAGAGAATGTAGCAAAGTATAAGGAACGCTGTTTTAAATATGCACTGTATATTCTTATATAAAGAAATCCTCAAAATAATTATCCCTGTTTGAAGACATTTGCAGCTAAAAGTTATTATAAACTGATACAAAATTTCATAATCAAATTGCGGAACACTTGGACAGATGAATTCTGCAGAAAATTTTAATAACAGAATTCATCAAAAGGAGCAGCCCGGACTGAAGTAATTATTACAATTATTAATTATTATTAATAAAAACACATTATTATTATTAATTAAGGTAACACATTGATATTAACTATTAATAAAATATTGTTATTAATTATTACAATTATCAATACTAACACATTAATAATTACAAAGAATTCCTAAAAATAGATTATGCAAAATTACATTAATTTTTAAATGATTGAAATCCATATATAGAAAAAAAATGGCTTAAAGTGTGAAATTTTCAAAAAAACTGATCTTTTATTATTCAATAGTATGGCAATCCGGCAAGTCCATCATTTTCATTGTGCTAATCTTTTTTATAAGATATTGCAAAAGTGATTTTCAGAACATTTTTCACCGAATTTATTTCCTAAGTTTTGACAAATTATTTACGTTATTCCGTTTCATTCTATTCATTAATTTTATCTGGAAATTATTCCAAAAACGATACATCATGGTTATCATGTTTATGGCAAAAAACCATATATCCGCTCTTGGGATTATTTTACCAATCGCTTTTATAATGGCTCGTAGAAATTAACAAACTTTTATGAATTTCATAAATTTGTAGGCTTCTTTCAATTTCTAAAATGCAGAAAAAAATTCAGAAAATATAGACGAATTTATAATAGAAACATATTGTAAATTATCCTTTAATAAAAGTAATAGTAATGAATAAGTCTGTTTCAAATATATTTCCAATAAGAAAGCTTGGGGAAAAGTGAAGCTATTTTCTGACTGTAAAAAATAAAAGACCACCGACGAACAGCTGTCAGTAGGTTTTATTTAACAAATGTTATTGATCCTGACTGAGAGGATTTGAAAGTCTACAAAAGCAACATCAGGAGAATGACTGTAGCATAATGAGATTGATTTTGGCTCGGCAGTTGCCACTTTAGAAAAATATTCATGAAACAATGGAAATATTTCGGATAACAACATAAACTCTTGTCAAATCATTGTCTATTGGTTGCTATAATTTAATAAAATATACCACCAGATTCGTATTTTTGTTATATTTGTCTACTTAATTTAAAAATAGCGCATGGATTCCAGGAAAAAAATCAAAACTGCATTATCAGGAGCAGAATTTTATTTAGATATCCCGATCTTTCTATTTGCTATTTTTATATTGCGGATTATATTTTAATTAATTATTCAACGACACAGGATAATGATCGTTGGGAATATTATGGAACTTATCATTTAAAGAAAAAAACTGATATACATTTAGAGAAAAAAATGCTTCTAAAATATGATTGATTTACCTTTTAACACTATTACTCTAGTAAGAATTTTTAAAAATTCAACGCAACTTTATTGCCAATGGTTTTCCTTAATTTAATACAAGATTTTAAATTTTCATTTCATTTCTGTGGCATTCCTTTTATATTAGCCTTCTAATTCCCAGCATCTCCATAGTAAAATAGTATAATTTCTTTCGAAGGAGGTTAAATCAAGTTGAATGAAATCATTGCATAAACAACTCTCCAAACATTGGCGAAATTGATGATTTTTTTTTATGATTTTGTGTTCTAATTTGTTATTTTGTAATTTCACAAACGTCACAGTGCGATTCCCTTCAGAGACGCTTATATTATATTAAAATTATGATTTTTTCAATTAAATATGAGTTGATTAATTATTATTAATGATCTTTACTTATATTACTTATCAATGCTCTTTACATCATATATTGAGCAAACATATAATTATAAATTAATATTTTTTCACAATTTCCTTTTCAATATTAGAATCCTGTGATGCTGACATGAATAGAAATCCACCTTTCATACAAATCAAATTTTATTAATACAAATTTATATTTTGTATATTTTTGATTTTTATAATTTATTAAAAAAAATCATTTTTATGACAAGAATTTATATATTGTCCTTTTTCAAGAATCTACGCTTTATTCACACTACGCTGTATTCACTTATTTCACATGGTGCTTGATGAAATTTGGTAATATCTACTAGCAGGGCATGGATTATAAAATTGTATACATTTAAAAATTGAAATACAAATAAGTATTATGATTATGCAATTAAAAGTGGGATTGAATATTACTGCATTTCCTGTTCAAGTTTATTTCTTTACCCTAGAAATAAAATCTGACATCACAAATACTAAAATATCTACAATATTTATTAATGTGTTATTGATTAAATTAAAGTTTTAGATAATTTAAAACTTTGAGTAAAATCGAAAATTTCACGAAAAAGTGAAAAAAAATCATTAATGAAATAAATTGTTTGAAAGAGTGTTCCGATAGCAAAATTAACGATGGAACATGTATTAAGGAAGTTTAGGAAAATATTATTAACTGGCCGCCTTTAACGACCATTTTGTCACATCATGTTTAAGCCTGTTAAATAATTAATATGGAAAGCATTTTCTAAAAATATAAATTATCTTCGTTTTTTTGATAAGATTGAAAAACACGGAATTCAATTGCATCAGTTATATATAAATTAAAAAGTATTCATATTACGAAATTAAAATGAAAAAAAAGCCTTCTACGGAATTAATGATTGGGAAAAGCATGCAATTAAATGATTTGATAGAAAAGCTTTAACTCTATCTAAACTTTTAAAAAAACATTTTTACAGATACTGTACCAAATAGAATTTTAAAAAATATATATTATTAAAATTAAAGAAAAAAACTGTAAAAATTGGAATTGATAAAATTGGAAATGTAATATTTGAGCCTTATACTAATTAAAAGACCATTTTTGTAAGATACGGATGTCGATTTCTGTAGACCAATCATAACGAATGATCATCTGATGACAATTAAAAATATTTTTAGGATGGATTAATTTTTGTTTGAACACTATTTTTTGATTTCTTCATTAATTATCGTTTTTATGACTGAATAGACTTTTTGGTGATATGGCGAATATTACTTACAATATTTCTAATAATATTTTACATCTCTCTTCGAAGCATTGAATTTAATACAGATGTCAAAATTAAATGATGAATGTTGAAATTCGTACAATGTTTTATTTACATTTCACTGTATCACCTTTCGATAGTCATTTTCTGCTTTAACTTTACTTATAATGAAGATGCGTTTGTGTTTGAATATGTATGTGTGTTGACACGCTACAACCAGAACATTTGATTTAAATTTACCAAACTTGGTGCATATAAACTTTATAGGGTAGAAATGTGATCGCTAAGTGATTTTTTATAAAATTTTAATTAGAATTTTAATGAATAAAAAATAAGTGAAATTTTGTCGTTTTTCTGCAATAGATTCAGAAAATGTTATAGTACAAAAATGATTTTTTATAAAAAATGATAATAATCTTAAAATTCAAATAATTATCTTTTGAATGATAGTATTATGTTGTCGTATAATATTTAATTAAAAAATATTTTAAATATATTTTCGGACAAAATAAGAATGAAATTAAACCAGTTCGAGTGCGTTATGCTTGCGGGAAATAAAAATTAGCTTTAATCAACATGCTACTATCACTCTGATAAAAACTCAAATTAAAAAATTAAGTTAACTCTCAGTGCAAATCAAAACAAGAAAAGTAAAATTTTTAGCAGGCGTTTGTAAGATAATATTTTCGGGGTAAATGAATGCACGAAAAAGGTCTTTGTGACTTAAAATTTATGCATTATTAATTCACCCATCATGAGTTATTTTAGGCAATCAATACTTAATACATATATAAGATATCCTTTCTAATCCGATACCAACAGTCAAATTTCAAACCACCATTAATAATGGACATATGCATCTAATAGAAAAATAGTCCAAATGAAGTAAATATACCCTATATACAAAACACACGCTTATTACTTATTGCCTAATGTCAACAATCAAAAGCAAACAAATCATCGTACGAATTTCAAACTATTTCATTAAACATTTTTAGTTGCATTGTGTTCAACGTTTCGCAGTGATTAATAGAGGTGGAAAGTATTACTTGAAATGATTTTGAGAATGCTCGCCGTGTTACCAAAAATTCTATTCAGTCAGAAGAAAGATAATATAAAAGAAGTCAAGAAGTAAACTGCAAATAGAAAGCTTAATAGAGCAAAAATATTAGTTTAACGGTCGCCAAATGGGTAATAGTTATTACTTAAAATCTAGCTACGGCTTATAATATAAATTTTTCTTCATATTTTTCAAAACAATTATCTTACAAAATTAGTCATAGCATTATCTAAGACTCAAAAAATTGTCTTTTTAACAATTCAATTTCATTTCTAAAAAATTTTTCTTAAATTTTTATATTTTTTCCAATTTTATACACAGTTTATTTCATTTAATGTTTTTAATAATTTTAATGGAAATAAAATTCATCTATTAAAAAAATTAATTGAATGTTTTTATTATTAATTATTTACTCCACAGTTATTAGCTTTGCTAAAGGATTTTCACTGCATTTTTTTTTTAATTTCGTAATATATATACTTTTTAATGTGCATTAAGCTAATAAAATTAAATTTTTTTCAGCCGTATCATATAAAAATGCGAATTAAAAATAACTAAATATATGTGCATTTTGTAGGAAGCATTTAACAGTCTTTAAAGTCAATTTTCTTGATGAACAAGCTAATCGCCGAAGGCGGCTATTAAAAAAGACGAAAGATTTTTGTATCATGTACGTTAGAGTTCTATCTATATATATCTATATCTATATATCTATTTGTCTACATAGATAGATGATAGATGAAACATAGCAATTAATTATATAGGGGATGAATGAAAATTTTTTATTGTTGGTATAAATTATCTCAATCACAAATGTCATAACAATCACAAATATATAAGCTATTAGAATCTCCTCATAAGAGAAACCTGCATCTCTCCCACCTTTTTGTTGGTTTTTAAATTAAATCCCATTGTAATCCAAGGAGACCAAATAGTCTTTAGATTAGGGGGGCTTTAATTTTAAAGCTAACACAAAATTTATTTAACTTCAACGAGAGTTTGTTGACTTTATTGAACTTTTTTTTTTCAGTAGCATCCAATTCTAAATCAGTAGGATGAAAAAAAATTCGATTAAAGCGATAAACTTTCTTGAAATTGTGAAAAAGATCTAATTAATAAATTAGACAAAATTATTTTTTCATCATTCTGAAACTATAAAAATATTTTTTTTTATAAAAAAAACATTATGTTATAAATGTAGTTAAAATGAAAATCATCACATTATGACACGTAAATATTGTCTACTCCAACAAGCGATATGTAGAAAATACGATAATTATAGTAATATATCATATTTAAAAAAATATTAAGAAGTACGTTTTTTTCCTTCGGCATTACGCCTAAATATATCACCTATAATAGGAAAATTTATTCTAAGAATAGGAATTTTTCAATGATCTCTTATATAATTAGCTGCTATACTTGATCACTTTTTATATAGAATGCTGTATAAAATGTGGTGCATAAAACGTTCTTATTACTTGCAGTTGCCTATGACGATTAGCTTGGCTTAAATTCATTAGAATTTTACTGGTCGTCGACTAGTCAAAATGTATATACCACCTCATAAAGTTTGAAACTTTTAGAAATTACATTTAGTTAGCTTGTACGTTATTTATATGTATTTACCGTCTTTCTAAGGATGTTATATTTTTTATAAATATAAGACTTGTAGAAATGCACATTCTTTCTTTCAATAAATTATGTCATGATATATTTCAATATTGTCATGGTATATTTCAATGGTCTCTCAATTAGAATTGTTACTCACTAAACAGAGTCTTGTCTCTCAATATCTCTTCTGCTAGTCGGTTTTGGTAACCAGCTGGTTCGGCAGGATTTATGGTTGTTAAAAATTAAATATTCTGCAAAGCTATGTCTTAATGATTTCCTCAACGAATTTCTTTTATATTATGAATTTTTACGACATGAAATCTGCACATGCCTTTCTGAGCACATTCCATTTTTGGCAACTGTGATATTGCTGCTATTTATTATTTTTAATTAATCATTTCTTAAAATATATAATTAAATAATCAAAATAAATGCCTAGGTTTTTTTTTCACTTTTGCGCAACTTTAACTTTGCTTCATTTTGTAACTTCTGAGATAATTATTGTAAAACAAGTTTTAAATGCCAGCTTAATGTGTAAATGCTTATGTTTTCAAAGACTTTGTTTTAAATATTATAGGGCGTGTTATTTAATTTACATTGATTTTATAAAATCATCATTGTTAGTGTAAGATCACGTAAGGTTATTGGGTTCTTTTCTTACTGATAAAGGAGGTCTAATTGTCTTTGCTGACCAACTGGCCCCTGAAGGACAGAAGTCTGACGTCTGGATCATATGAAGATGATACTCACTCACTCGCTTGCACAACCCTTTTTTACAAAGGAGGGGGGGGGGAATCACACACCTCACAGATAGAACACAGAACAACCATGCCCGAACAAGGGACGCCCAAATCCCGGGGAAGACGCGCTAAGCGTAGGCTAAGATGTAGGCACAAGATAAAATGGTCGATGGAACAATTAAAGCGGCTTGAGCTTCAGAGAGCTTGAGCTATTATTGGAAATAAAGAAAAAGTGATAATAATTTTTAAAAAATGCTAAAATTCATCAAAAATTTGCACGACTTTTTCAATTGGTGTTATTAAAAATACAATTATTTAGATTTTGAAACAGCTTAAAATTTAATTTTTCAATATTATCAGAATTTATCAAGGAGAATTCTAAAATTCAGCTTTATTCTTAATTAATTAATATTCTAATTAAAAATTTAAAAAAAATCACTTCAAGGTGAACATTCCAACCCTCTAAAGTATACATATGCATCAAATTCGGTAGAAATTGTTTAAACGAAGTAGCATATAGAACGCCAACATATACTCATTCATCTTTATATTAGTATAGTTGTAACTTTCTTGTCTTTTCTGAAGAATTTATTCTCAAAAATTGACTTACATTCAACACAATTTGGAATAGACAATTGGACAGTTACAAATTAAACGATTTTTTTAATTACTATTATGATTTGTTTTTTAAGTAATTTGCAAGCATGCATGCATTATGCATTCGTTAACGAAATTGTTAACAAATTGTATCGCAGTCCATTATGATTAATGTACGGTTAAATGTAATTTTAACAAGTTAGTCCCATATGTGGTCACGTTTTTAGTAAAGTGCAAACAAATAATTCATTATTGAATAAAAATTTTAATTATATTTCTTATAGGGAATATATTTGGCTTTCACCTTTAGTTTATTAATACTGTTCGTTCTCTAAAAGATTATTAGTAATTATATAATTTTTTTTTTCTATTTCCTAATATTTTTCCACAATTTTTCATTCATAATTGTAATAGATATGAGATGTTAAAGATATCGCAAAAAGCATTATCAAACATATAAAAATATTTGATGATTTGACATAAATTAATTTATTTGAACTTATCTTAACTTTGAACATTTTAGGTAAGTCGACGTGAAGTGGAAAAACGTACTTTTTAACACTCTCGTCTTTTTAATACAAAATAGAACTAGATAGGGGAAAAAGAGTCAATTATTCTCCCCGAATTTTTTCCTGTCCGATTCTTTCCATGCCTAAGAAATTTAGAAAAAGAATACTTACATAACAATATGAAATTAAAATATATCTGGCCTATGTTCAGAAAGATTTCATGTTCATTCATATGTTGCATCATTTTTCTCAATCGAAGCAAATTAGTATTATATAATCAGAAATATCCAGTTTTATCAATAATATTAGCTTATTTTGATTAAACATTGTAATATTGGACCAAAAGGTGTCAAAATTTGTTTCCTGGATTTTTTTTTATTCCATAATTATATGTTTCGAGAAATTTTCACTTTCTCTTTAAACTTATATTTCTTAGAGTCAATGACAATATAGAAACTAAATTTTCACTCTGGTTTTGCGGCAGTATTCTCTTAAAAACTATTTGTTCTTTTGAAAGAGTGGTATAATGAATTAACTTTAAAAAAATGTTTAAGCGTTTTAATCTAAATCATTAAAAAACAAAAGAGAGAGAGAGAGAGAGAGAGAGAGAGAAAAGAAACGAAGGTTTTAGTAATGTTTTGATCTCTTCCTACTGTCAATAGATGGCAGCACTAATGAAGGTAATTTCGCTATAAAGGAATCGGCTTCAAATCAACAGAGAAAAAGACTTGGGGTAAAAGAAGAAAATTGAATGAATTGGTAGAAAGTTAGAGAAGATAATAGAGCGACAGATCACTTTTTTATAATTCTCTTTTCTTTTAATGATGAGAGTTCTTAATTTCTTATACTCTGCTATAATTGCATCAAAATTTATTCAGTATATATTTACATATGAAAACTGAACGTTGCATGTATATATATATTTATACTACTGTTTAAAAGACACATAAACATTTTTTTATTAATTCAAAATTTTTATATAAAGCTTATAGTTTCTCTTTACAAATGACACAATTTTTGAGAACATTATTTAAGTGCATATAAAAGAAAAAAAATCTGAATCTGATATTGCAAAACATGAAATTTTATATATAGATGGCGCCACTAAAATGCTTCTCCTACTTAGTGTTGCTCAATATTTTTTACGAAAAGCCGAACAAAAATATAGTTAACGCAAAATAATCAATGCCTCATGTTGGGATGTTGATTTTAAAACCTAATTATAGTAAAACTAACTTATTCGCAAATTTTGAAGCATGTTTCAATCCAATTTTTTTTCATCTGTATTTAAATAATCGCATTCAAAAAAAAAAAAAATTGCTGATATTTTGAATAATATATACATTTTTTTCTTTTCAATTTTTCCAGAAAAAAATTTGATGTTTATTAGTATCCATTTATAATTCGAATTCACTTGCACAATTGCTCAACTCAATAGTTAGGAGAAAATTTTGAACACGAAGTTTTTGAATGAGCAGTGAAAATGCATATGCTTAATGTTTTAAAATTCCTTTTTCACCCTCGTTCTTTTTTTATTATTATTATTTTAAAATAATTTGAGAGCTTAGAGTTGCAGGGAAAGTTGGTAGCTCAGATGAAAGGGAGTAATTTCTTTATCATGAGATTAAAATTAATTGCTCTTTTTTAAGTATCTTAACTTGAGATGTATTTATTTGTTAAATTTGTCGAACGTTTTATTATAATTATAATGTTACAATTATTCAAACAAGCCTGACTAATCTTTAATTACTTGTTAGAGAAAAGTAATAAAATATTTTTTTTAAATAGCCGAGGAGAAGAATTCTAATGCATCTTCCTTAAAACAAATATTTATTAGAAAATCCTAAGTTTTAAATCAAAAGGGAATCAATTATGAAGGAAAAATATTATTAATTAAAAATTTAAAGCTTTTTGTGACTTTCTTTTAGAAAATAAAAATTAGCAAAATTTAGTAATTTTAAAATTTATGTATTTTTAGTTGAATTCCCTCCCCCCAAGTTTTAAGTAACAAAGGACTCTAGGATGTGCTGCCCTCCTGTAGGAAAGCTGGAAAAGTAATGTTAATGCTTGAAATAACTTTCAACTCTACAAAAATAAAAACAAAATTAATTATATTATTGCAAGATAACCATTTTATCAAGCAATATGTTTAATTTAAAATATATCTCATAGTAAAAATGTTTAATGAAATTTAAGGGAATATTAAATTATATTATTAGAAATAATTAGAATGGATATATAAAGGTTTGTATGATTTTTTGTTTCTTATTAGATGAATTTTATTCTTTAATTCTCTTTTATGAGAATCAATTTATTCATTTCAAGTAAAATAAGAAAGCTAAATATTCATACTATGCTTAAAGAGCTGTTTAATAGAGTTTTTCTACCATTTAATTTTTCATTTTAATTCATCATTAGTTAATTTAGCATTTACAATTTTTAGGATAGAATCTGAACTACTAATGAGAAATATGACTAGAAAAATAATTGTTAACAAAATTTTGAAAATTCATAATTGAAGATAATTATAGCCCATAATGGAAACATAATTTTTATTTTTAACTTCTAAGGTAATTTTTATAAGTTGAAAATTGTTTTTTTTTAATTTATTTAAAAATACGATTTTTGAACTCTATATGCATTTAAATGTTTTGTGATAAAATATTATATTATTCGATAAGTATACATATTGATATTATACTATCCAGAATTACAAATTGATTAAAAAAATCTGTATTACAATACAAATTAATTCTAAACTCGACTACAAACATGCTTTCTAGATTCTTATTATAAAAAAAATGCTTTGTGAAATATGAAACTTAAAAATTATTATTAAATTTAGAAATAAAATTGAATCCTACATAAAAGAATCTATAATTTTATCCAGAAAATGTTTGTTTTAGAAAACCGCAACAAAGAAATCCTATAATGTAGTGATTAATTTTTTCTAGAAAATTGCTACAAAGAAATTGAGAATACAATGGTTTTTACCAACATTTATATTAGAAAATATATAACATATTTACATATCCAAGATATCTACTAAAGTCTTCTGTCTCGTAATTGTCAGAAACTGTTACTGGTTGAAATTTAAATTTTCATAAAAATTCTGCGTTGCAGAAAGAATCTACTCATGATACTATTCGTTTCTTTTTCATTCCTCTAGTTTTCTAAAGAGTCTGTAATAGTTTCACTTATTAATAATTTGAATAAGTGTCTCAGTAGATATGTTTTAATAACATGCCTCTTGTAGGAGAAATGAAGTGATAAATGAATAACTTATACAAATATTGTCTCAAATTGTAACAAATACTTTAAATCTAGTCAGTTGCGAATATATTTGTAGCTGAATGATCGTAAGCCATGTAAGAATTTTTGGATGTGAAAGGAAACGATCTTCTTCCACTTAATCATTGAAAATATGTGTCAAGATTTCAAGGCAGTATCTATCAGAAATACAGTAAAAAAAAAATGATGCATTGTAAGTTTGATATTGTGAAGTTAAAATGATGCGAAACATAGTCGTACCAGAGTGAAATACACCAAAGATATAAATTTCTTTGGAAATGGAAAATGGAAAAAATGAAATGGAAAAAAAAAATTATCACTTTGTGTCTCTAAAGAATTGACATTATCTCTTGAACTGTAGACTTTGTTCTCGATATGTTCTATCATGTTTACCATTTACAACTTTCCAAGTCTTAATCCCCCTCATGAGGCTTGGACTTAGTTGGGAATTTGAAAAAAATTGTGTTCGATGATAAAATTAAAAAAAAATATTGATGCTAGTTATAGTAAAATATACGAAAATGCAAGAGCTCTCGGCAGAATTTGGTGTACAATTTTGTTCCTCAACATAAAGAGAAATTTATAGATAAAGCAAATTGTTAAAAATATATTTTTCTTTTTTGGTTATAGCGTTGCAATGGCATTTTCCAAAATAACAGGCTAGAAAGCTGCTTAACGCCACAAGGATGAGAGTACGTGATTAGATCACAAATATCTCAAGTAAGATACATTATTTTCTTATTACCAAATAAATCAGCTTTTAAAGAAATACAAATTCTATTATTAATAAAAAAATAGGAAAAAAATATTAAAAATATATCAAGAATAATTTATCAGGTTTTCATTATAATCACTTAATTATTAAAATAATCTTAAATACCTTCGTCAATATTTTCTGTGTACAAACATGGATGTCGGATAATATATATTAATAATAGATAAATAAAAGCAAATACATATACACAAAGTAAAATTAAAAATTTTAAACAAAAATATATCTTTAGGATTTTAAAAAAAGAGCTGGAATGTGAAACTGGATTGGCCATCTTGGAAACTAATATCATCTTTTATGATATTGTTAAAAAAAAATGGAATTATGAAAATTGTAAATTACAATTTTTGTAACAATTGTAAATTATAATTTTTGTAACAATTGTAAATTACATTTTTTGTAACAATTGTAAATTGCAATTTTAAAAATAACAACTGGAATTCTAACTATGAGAATGATTACATAAAAAAACATTCTTATATTTTTTTTAACAGATTGTTGTTCAAACAAAGATTATGAAATCTGATTTCGTAAATTATTGAATAATTCTTAATTAGAAATTGTACATTACTAATGAAGTTTAAATAAGATATTTCATTCTTATACAATAATAAAGTTAATCTAAAACTTTTTAAATTAAAATTATTGGTTTTCTAGTATATTACAATATTTTTATGACGAAGTTTTACACTTTCATATTAAAATTTCACAATTATTTGTTGCTAAGTCTTTTTACATAACTGGGATCATATGACATATCTTTTGCGGTTCAGAGCTAAAATTATATCAAATTTTGTGCTATTTTCAAGATTAATAAATTTGGAAGAAAGCAATTTATTTTAATTAGAAACATAAATATTATCAAATGTTAACAATGTAGCTACAATATTCATTTGCTTTCCTATGGATATCAAAATTAATTACTTTGACTTGCCATTTTTTATTTCAACAATTTTCTAGTCTTTTGCTATACGCTTCTATTTACAAATTGCAAGCATATATCTAATTGATTTCCCTCTCGTTCTTAATACAATAAAATTTAAATTAGTGAAGCATTTTTAAAAAATATGTATAATCGTAACAATTTTAAATTCATATAATAATTCTTCAAGTTATTTGATATAATGATGATTTTTTTATAATTATAAAAGATGTAAATAATAATACTCGATATAATTATTCGAATAAATTGCAATAAGAAATCTGTATTATATTCGTTTCCCAATAATTTCGAATTTCTAACAATATTATTTTATTTAGTACTAATTATATTTTGTTAACTTTTAAATTAATTATTCTTAAAAGGGAAAGAAAAATTTATTTCTTAAAACGTAAAAGAAGAATTAATTTATTAAATTCTTTAAAAATATAATTTCACTTATTTAGTTAAGTATTTATTTAATTTCAAATAAGTATTGAGAGAAAAATATACGAGACGGAAATTAATGAGGTTTGAATCTATTAGACAAATCTTCACATCGTAATAATTATTCTTTTTATGTGATCTGCAATTAGTTACCATGGCATGAATCTAATTTTATTTTTATCCTGATAGGATTAAATAAACTGCGGGTAAATTTAACTTTCAGTAAAGTGAAAGAAATGGAGGTAAAATTCAGCGCCATTTTCTTTTAGAGGATTAAAAAATTTGTTATAGTTAAAATGTTTGAAAAGTTAAACGGAAAAAAAATTAATAATATATTATCATTGACACATATTAATTTTTCATGTTCTATTACATTATTAATAGAGTTAAATATTTCATATTTAATATTTTATTATAGATTTTAATTGAAAGTGGAGTTTTAAATTACAATTATGTTATTATCTACCATTTCAGTATCTATTAATATAAAGTGTTCCAATACATGATTAGTTCAATAACATTATGATCACTAAACTATCTTTATTAAGGACTCAATACTTTTAACAAATTATATAAAAAAATAAAGAAAATAATTTTGATTGGTAAAACCAGCCAAACCTATGTACATAAGAAATAATTTGATAATTGATTTCTATTTTTGCAAGGTATAATATATTGATGATTTGCCACTGTTCTGAAAGTTGAATTTACTGTAATGAGTACGGTATTTATGAACCGATAACTTGCGAAAGTTTTATTTAAATAATCATAAGTATAGATAGATGAAATATGTTATGCTATGTTTAAGTCTAGCTAGAATGAAGTCGATTGTAATACTTGTAATGATTTATATTATATTGAGTTGTTTTGATTAATTTTTCTTTTGAAAAGGAAAATGTGAATTATACTAAAAATAATAAGTCTGGTTGAAGAATAAATGAAGATTTTTCAATTATCAATAGAAATCAAATTAAAATAGAATCAATTAGCAATAATAAATTCTCAAACAAATTCATGCAATCTATTGTGAACATCATTATTTAGTAATTATTTAAATGAATATAAATAATTATATATATATAATAATTTATTTTACATTTTAGATACATGAATTAATAAGGCACGTAGTAAATGATTCAATAGCCCATACATACATACACACACACACACATATATATATATATATATATATATATATATATATATATATGGGCCATTGAATAATTTACTAACGTGCCTTATTATTTCATGGATCTAAAATGTGAAATAAAATTTGGCTTGAATGTCAAAGCAATTTTTTACATTTTCCCGAAAAATGAAGTTTACCGAAGAAAAAAAATATTTTTTATTTAGGCACATTCCAGTTAAATCCATTTGATTTTAACTTTAGAAATTTTTAAAAGAAATCTTTTAGAGAATAATTCTAGAATTAAATTTATGCTGTAAAAATTTATAATGTAAAATGGATTCTATCAGAAAGAACTATAATTAAAGAAATCGCCATACGAAGCTTTTTCATTCCTTATTTAAAATGAGGAACTCATATCCAGAGATGTGATAATTTATAAATATTTCCAGCAATTTTCCATTTTGTTTTAAATAACTTATAAAAGAAAAATATGCATATAAATTTAATCAAATGTAAAAGACTTCTATAAACAAATAAGGATTTCAAGAAATTTAAAAAATTGACATAAAAATAAACATCTTAAAAAGAAATGAAGAAAATTTTCTTTTTTACGAAGAAAATTTTGAGACGAATACCGAAAAAATAATTTGCCAAAATTCTAATTTGAATAAGAAGAAACTTTTATTGGAATCGTTAATCAAAAAATTATGCAGAATCTTAAAAAAATAAACCCAATTGGTGATAATGTTTGATTTAAAATCAGACAAGCTTATTTGAAGAAACTACCGATAAAAATAATAGACAGAACTATTTTCAATCAGTTTTAAATAACAATTCGAAAAATTTCTGAAGAACCCAACAAGCGATGATTAACTTTCTTCAACTGCCAATTTATTTTTTTTATTTTTTTATTTCCCATTTTAAATTGAACCTGAGTTTCATTTGTAATAAAAGCAGTGAAAAATCTAACCAGAAATCAAATAAAGTCAGTCAAACTAAATATAGATTTCTTCCATTCTTTTAAAAAAAAATAAAGAGAGAAAGAACAATTTAAATACCAACGCATTTTCGTTTTCCATTTTGCAATTCATTTCCATTCCATTTACGGGTAATTTTATCGACAATGAGAAGATACGACATTTAAAAAAATTAAAAAAAAAAGAATGGATGTATAAATTTTCGTTGGGAATTTTTTTCCAATATTTTGTCAAAAAACAGATACGATAAAAGATAATAGGGTGAAATATGTCACAGTCGAGACTGTTAACTATTCTTTCTTTCTCTCTCTCTTTTTTTTAAGGGAGAATAAAAGCTGTGAATATCGATTAGTCTCATTGCAAAGTTTGCGTGATATTAATTTGGCTTTGCAGGAATTCATAATTTCTGTTCCACAAAATGAAGTAGATAATGGAAAGTAACAATTTTCCTCTTTTACACTTAAATAAAAATTGCTAAGAGAATTCTTTTAAAATATAATTGAAATGTATTTGGTTGTCGATATGTACTTAACGAAACAGAAAAGAAAATGATTTAAATGAATTTCATCCAACAAAATAATTACATGACTTATTATTTATTCAAAGGAGATAGAGTTTCAAAGAAAGCATTTTCGTAGATTAAAAACAGTAGATATCGTGGATTAATGTTATGAAGTTCAACGAAATATATTTATTCAGCAACG
Source organism: Argiope bruennichi (assembly GCF_947563725.1). Lineage (NCBI taxonomy): Eukaryota > Metazoa > Arthropoda > Arachnida > Araneae > Araneidae > Argiope > Argiope bruennichi. The sequence goes on from NC_079151.1 coordinate 44,586,554, forward strand.
TAAATATCAACTTACTTTTTATTATAGTCATATAAATAATTATTGAATGCTGCTGTAAAACATCTTGTACGTTGATATTTCAAATAATACAAATAAATTTAAATATAACAATATATAATAAATTTCCATCAAAATATAATTTCTAACGTTTAAAAAACATCTCAAATAACTTGCTGTTTTACGTAGTCTGAAGATTTTATTCTACAATTATTAAATTTTACTGTAGTTGTTTTCTTATCATTTTTTATTATTTATAAATTTAAATATATTAAGCTGAATTTTATTATCTATATTATCCTAATGACTTTACTCTGCATCTATATCATTTTATTATCTTGATTTTTTGTAGTTTCTTTCTGAACACTTCTCTTACCTTTTAGATTTAAATTCATGGAAGAAAAATTTATTCCCAATGGTGGGGCGCTGAAGCTTGGAATGAGACTAAGCGAAACTATTCTTTGAAATAGAAAAAATGCGTTTTTTTAATCAGCTCATTTAAATTGAATGTAAGTATATACACACTGAAATTCTTTTTAAAATGACAGCTATAAAAATATAAATATATTTTGCTATCGAACGAGACATGTGAAATAAGGAATTAATTTTTTTGGTAAAGAGGAAATAGAAAATAAACAAGATTATGTCATAAAATCGGAATGAAATTGTTGATTTAAAATAAAAGAAAGCACGAAAGGAAATATTAAGAATCATTGTATGTAAAATCAAATTCTATCCTTTTTAACCAATATTGAATGAACTGTCCATGGAAATGATACCGTCGACATTAATTCTGTAATTTATCTTCATTAATCTATTGGAAGCTTACCGATCTTTATTGGAAACTTTCCGGAACAAGTGAAAAGTGACTTAAATCCTATTGTATGCATGAAACGTGAGGTTTATTACAGAATGAAATAAAAAAATTAGATTTAAAATTTCAAAGTTTTCACATTTTATTTCATTTTAATAATATTCCAAGAAAATTTCAAAAAATATTTTAAATTTGAGTTTATAATGCATAAGAATCGCAATGCATTTTGCCAAACTAAATATAATACATTCGATGTTGAATATATTTTATCGTTTGGATTATAATTCAGCATTTAAATTTAACTTACACATAAATTATTCACAACTGCTAGTTCATTCATGCACTCCTTCGCTTTTAGTTTAAAATAAATAATGAAACATGAACTTACTGAAGGAATAGAATACACATTGTAATTTGATAAAAACTGAAAGATTATTTTATTTTTATTTGAATCGTAATTCAATATTTAATTTTAGTCATAATATAAGTTAATTATAACTGTCAAGTTCTATATGCATTCTTTCTCTTTTCTAGAAAGGAAAAATAATTCAAGAATAGCTAACGTGATGAAAATGAATAAATAATGTATAACAGGTTTATATATATAACGCAATAAGATATAACGTATATAACGTTAAGAAATAACTGCATAAGGAAGAAGGATAGAATTAAATCTATAAAATGAATAATGTGTGATATTAGAATAAACTCAGAATTAAATTCTATATTAACACATAATATATAATTTATTACCAGGGTTTGCATTTTGAAGGACTATGTGTATAGCAAAATATAATGACCTACTATATACACATGAATATTTAACAAAACTATGATAGTTCAGTTCCTTATTTCTGTTTGCTATTTGTTTTTGTGTATAATTATATGCTATATAGAGAGATAATTACATTTTCAGATAATAGTACATAGCTCATAAGTATTGCGAATATTTTTAATATAAAAAAATACATAACTTTATCAATATTATATTTTATTATTGACTTTTCATCCGTCTAAAGAATTTTAATTATTTATTCATTCATTTAATTACATCTTTTTCATTCACAAAAAAATTAATGTAATTTCAGTTTTTTTTTCCTTCATTTTTATCAAACATTTTAAAAAGAAATGATGTAAAGGATAAAAAATATTAAGGTTTTCGGAGTTGAAAATAATGACTTCCGACTGAAAATAATGATACATTTAATTACTTCCAAACGCCTTTGAGAAATTCACTTTTCGATGCTTGCAAAATATATACTTTATGCATTTTGAACTTTTGGAAATTTGCCAATTTTATTAATTTAATGAACTTAATATTTGTGAAAGGAGAAAATCTTTATACTCCTTTTAAATCAAAATATTTTTCATTAAGAAAACTGCAGTTTCATTAGTGCTATGCTTAAACTATGCTTCGTTTAAGGAACAAATTATTTCACCAAACTTTGGAATACTAAATCGATTTTGATACTATTAAATTCACATAACATCAAGGAACATCATGTCAAAACCATATGCGGATATCCATAACCAGAAGAGTGATTATCTAGTGAGATGTATATAAATTATTAGATGAAATATTTGAATGAAATAAGAAAATGTATTTTAACATGTAGAAAATCTTTTGCTACAATATATATTTATTGTATTTTTGTTTAAATTGTTTTAAAATTCTTATTTTAAATTGTTTAAATTTCTTATTGTAACATGTCATTTATTTAAAAGTTCAATTTTTCACAAAAAATATTGTTAAATTATTTTTAAAATAATTTAGAAACATTAGAATTTTTTGTCCTACCATTAATTTTTTTAAGCATTTTAGATCAAAAACAAATGACTGAATTGTATATTTTTTGATTTCATAATTATTGATATATAAGCTAGGAACCGAATGATAAGTTCCAAAATAATTCCAAATTCTCACAAATTGCAAGAATTTTAAATAAAAAACATAGATTTTTCATGAAATTTCGATACTTTTCAAAACTTTAACTATGTATAACTTTACAATGGTTCATTTTGTAGGCAATATTACAAGATAAATATGTATTAAATTTCCTAATGAGATCTTTAATCGCATTTTAATAATTGTATTTCAAAATTGAGAAATTCTCAAAAAAAGCACAGTTCGAAAAAAATAAGTTTAAAATTTTTGTTTTCAATTTTAAATAAAATGAAAAAAAAATCAAAAGATTTTTAAATCAAAACTTTCTAAATTGGTAGATTGTTCAGTCTTTTTCTTGAATGCACTTCATTTTTTAAATTTAAATTTATCATTTTTTTTTTCTTTTTCTCCATTCTATTAGGTATATACTATGATTTCCCACGTAGCTGATATTAGTAGATTTCGAAATTTCTACTTTTTAAATCTAAATGTATATGTTAAAAATTTGAAGTTAAATAAACAACAATAAAGAATATTATAAATAATTTTTCGGAGATTTTTTCAGCTAATAAATTTTATTAAAATGTCTTTAATGTCCGTTTCAATTATCGTAGACATAAAATAAATGTAATTTTGTAAAAGTTAAGAATAAGTAAGCTTTCAGATGAAAAAATACAAAAAAGTATGATACTTTAAAAAGAAAAAGAATATATACGTTTGGTAAAGAAATTTTCTTTCGATTTTATGAATAGTTTCGCTCTATTAGAACTAAAAGGATTTTTAAAAAAACAATGCCACAATGAGTACTTACGTTTTGTAATGAACGCAAAAATTATTCTGAAATAAATTCCTGTTAATTGCAAAATCATTGTCAGTTTATATGTATGCATGGTATAATAACAATAAAAATTTTGTACTATTTATATCTAAAATAAATAAAACCATTTATATTTCTATGTCATCAAAATTGTATGGAAAAAAGAAAAATATTTTAAGCATCACAATATAATTTATACAGAGAATATCGGTTCCAATCTTAATCAGACTGTTTTTTTTAGCAGTTTTCGATTTAGATACAGCTTCCATCAGGAAGAAGATGACCTAAACTTTTTAAATAATAATATCACATGTTGTTTAACTGAATCACTATGTTTTTGAAAGAATTGTTATGACTAAATTCCCATGCATCGAATGAAGTTATTATTCGTATATTTTATTTTCAATAAAAGTAAGTTTAACAATTCTGCAACTGAAGCTGACATAATCTTGAATAGTTAAAAATCACTATTTAGGATTAATTTAAACCATCCTATTGGCCACCTCGGAACCACCTGTCACCTAAATGAATTCATAGAGGTTTTCCGAAGAGGTGGTTGGTTGGTCTAAAACGAGGAGATTTGATTATTTATAACTCGGTCTGTTTTTGAAACAGGAGATTGAAAATGTTTTGTTCAAAATGTTAGAATATGAGCATTGCAATTAGTGTTTGAAACATAAAATGTAAATTTTTATTGTAAATTGAAGAATTTTCAAACTCTTACTATATGCTTAATGTACATGGGCCATAATTAGAATGATACATATTTATAGCATATGGTAGTATAAGATGCTAGATCTGTACACAGTTTTGAATTAGAAATTATCCCGATTATTTTATATATATAAATATTTAATAATTTTAGGAAAAATAATAGCGATAAGTTGGACATTTTTTTTCTGTTGACAAAACATTTTCATAAACAAAATTATATATTCAATTACACTTTTTTTGTCACTAATGAAAAAAAAAATGAAGCCATGCATTAAGTATTACAATGATCTTAGGAGATTAAAACCTTATCTTATAAAATGCAGTTCCCTTTAATTTTTTGAAACATTTTGTTTATCATTCTATGCAACTTGAATTTACAATTTACTGAGAGGCAAAAAATATAAAATGGAATAATTAGTTAAACATATTTTGAATAAGATAAATTTGATCTAGATTTTTATAATTCAGTAAAAACTTACGATATGCTGCATAAATTATACCATACATAAAACAGCTTTCTTCTATAAATTTTCATTTTTTTCATATTCTATGATTCTTTCAATACTTCAAGCATTTTATGCTCTGTTGCCTATGGAGGAACTTAAATGAAAAATTGATATGTCCTTAATAAAAACAATTGAAATTAAAGTTTAGTTATTAATTATTTAAAAATCTAATTTATTGATTATTTTTAATCAAAATATGAATGAAAAACGAAAGGAAAAATTATGATATTAATACTTCTGAATTTAACAATTATCTCTGTATATTATCATTATTTCTATTTGAGATCAGGGCTATAAATATCTAACAATTACTAAAAGATTTATTGAAGCATCTAGCAAAAATGATAAAGATCTCAACAGTAAATCGTTCCAAGTAATAGGCCATAGAAACAGAGGACTTAAATGATACATTGGCTTATAATACTTCTCACAATGAATAATATTGTTTATCTCAATGACGTATATATCTTCTCTTATCAATAAAGAGTATCCGACGTACATCAGATTTCTTTCTTTTGTTATGAATGGTATAGCGGATGGAATAATAAAGTGTGTTTATAAATGGATGTCATCATTTTTTCGGGAATTAGCAATCATTTATGGATTTTATGTTCACAAGCTCTACACAACTTCTAATTGTATTTTCTTGCATTGGAATTTTAAACCAATTGAATTGGGTTCACTAAAATTTAAGAGTATTTGCTTTTGTAAGATATTTTTTTTTTTTTAGTTTTAATTTGTGGAAAATATAATTTATAAGAATTATTCCACTAAATTTCATGAATGAATATTTTGAAATAAGTATTATAAAAAAAATATTTTTCTAAAGTCAATTCCTACTTTCGCTAAAATTGAACTAGCATTCTTCACCGTCAGGTGAAAAATTCTGAAATCCTTGCATTTTACCCATTGAGTTACTGCCTGTTGATGTCAATTTTCAATACAAACTTCTAAAACTTTTCATACTTTAAATAAAGTATTAAAAATTAATTAAATTTAATAATTAATGAATTAATATTTGAAAAAAACTGCATTAACATCAAGTGTCCTCCCCTACAAGTTTAAAAAAAATGTATTTGAACTTGAATGGATGAAAAAAAAGTATTTTATTAACGATTGAAAATTTGAACAAGATACATAAATAAATATATTGAGAATGTGAACTAACAGTAGGAATTGAAAAAGAATTTATACCACAATGTTCATTCTTTGAAATTTTAGGAAATATTTTTATAAAAGACTGGAAAATCTCAGATATCAGCAAATTTATTAAAAGAATTTGCAATATGCAAACAACAAAGTTTTGCCCCTGAATTATTTTTTATTAGCTTGAATCAATAGAGCTTTTTAGTAATTCCCGAATTAATTTCAATTCTCCAAGTTTATCTCAAAATTTTTTTTCAGTTATTCTGCGTTTAGTATTTTTGAATTTCTCATACTTTGAATCATACTAACATAAAAAATATTAGATCTTCATATACAGTATGTATATATGATCAATCTTAGAGTATTCCTTTAATTTCAAGAATGAAACAGTTGACTTTTTATGATGACAAGAGCATTGTTTGGAAAGAATTACCAAAGCGTCTTGAATGGTTTCATTATTTAGAAGAAATACGATTAATTAAGATCTTTGCCTAATATAAATAATTGATTTTAGACAAAATTTTGATTGATTCTGAATATTTTTTCTCTTTTTTCACTTATATAATGGTGGCCAAAATCGTGGACACTTTTGAAAATTTTATATTTTCTAACTTTGTATGCTTACAGAAAATGTTACGTTTTACAAAATGCAAACTTTTAAACATCATTTTAAAGAGAATTTAATGCTGATTTCAATATAAAAAGCAAAATTCAGATATTTGCAATACAAAGAAAATTGAATGGCAATAATTATCGAGATACATTAGATGCTTATGACTCCAATGACTTATCTGTACTTAGTAGAGTAACCTTTATTTTTTATTACAGCTTCACACTGATGTTTCATTGAGCTGAGGAGAGTTTCCAGCTCTTCCTTCGTTATTAAATGTTGCCAGGAACCTCAATTAATTATCTTTTATTTCATTAACGCTTCATATGTACAGGAGTTTTCAAACGGTGCCATAAGTTCTCAATAATTTTGAGGTCAGTTCTGTTTCCTGGCCATGATAACAATCCAATGCTCTTTGTACTAAACCATTCTTTCGATATTTTGGCTGCGTGGAAAGGAGCTGAATTATGTTGAAAAATAAATGATGCACTGTTGGGAAAAAGATCACTGATGGAAGGTGTAAGTTTTGACTCTAGAATAGTGTCAATGTATTTTCTAGCATTTAATGTCCCATCGGTAACATGAAGGAGACCAATACCGTCTACTGGCATGCATGACCAAATCATAACACTCACTGAGTTCTTCATACTTGCCTGACTGCAGTCAAGATGTAGCTCTTCGCCTATTCTGTGTCTTACATATTTTAGCCATCACTACCGAATAACAATATTTTTGTTTCATCACTCCTTATAACTTGTGACCATTGATCATCTGTCCAATAAATGTATTTCTTTACCCATTGTAATATTTTTATAAGCTTCTGTAAATTTAGACAAGGATTTTTTCTCTCAATTCTACAATCTTCTCCTGATTGTTCTTAAATTGATATAAATGCCAGCATCATTTAATTGACTTCTGATAGCCGCCGATGGCATTCTTCTGTTATGGGTGCATAGCACTTTTATTCTTCTATCATCAACAGATGTGATGCACCTTTTTCAGTCATTTCCTGCTTTATTTTGTATTTAATTTGTCTCCTGATATCGTAAACAAGACTTTCGGACTCCAGGTGTAGTCACTGAGCCACCGACCTGTCTTGCAATTTCAGCATAGGAAAGACCATATTCACGCAACACAATAATCTTAATTTTGTTTCGAGGTGTCCGAGCTATTCTTTAATTTGATGCCATTGTTTATTGATTAAATATTATAAATATTTACAAAAATTACAACTATATATTAAAAAAAGTTTCACAAAATTTCTGACTTGCAATTTGATGACATAAAAATAGTCTTCCTTCCACAGAAAAAAGCACAATGACGACTTGTTCCAACTTTAAACATGATGTCAGTTTCTGTTAGTACTTATTAATATTTGATTGGTTCTCAGAAAAAGAACACTGATTTGTGAGGAAAGTTAGAAATTACAATCCACTTCACCACTGCGTTTGTTATTCATATTAAAGTAAGAAGAACTTTTTTGTAATGCAAATATTTCAATTTTGCTTTTTGTATTGAAATAAGCATTATATATATATATATATATATATATATATATATATATATATATAAGTACAAAGTACAAATATATAAGTAAGAAAGTACAAAATAGTTTGTGCCTCAATTAAAGAAATTCGGATTACATTTTGAATTGTTATTTTTGAAGTTTTATCGCTATTAAAATAATAAATTCTATATTTTGAATCCAAAGTGACTTTTTATAAAAATGAAAGGTCAGGTTTTTAAAATATTATTTAGTGTTAATAATCTTCATGTGGCTAAAAGTCTTCAGCAGAAGACGAAATTTATTTAATAAATTTAATTAAAAGATGAAATTTGAATTCTAGATAGCAATGCTGAACTATCCATCCTCTAACATTATTACAATCTATATTTATGATCTGTTCTTTATTTTTACGAAACGCAAAATTTCAATATGTCTCCTCAAATTGTGTCTAACTCCTTGCTATATGTTACAGCATCATGGAAATGAAAAATTGTTGTGAGTTGTTCTTTAAACGGTAACCCATTGCAATTGTTAGGTCATTGATTTGATGCGGTGACATTGTTTAGCTATTCCAGATTAAAAATATTATTATTTAGCTATTCCAGATTAAAAGTAATACTGTGTAGCTGTTCCAGATTAAAGTTATTATTGTTTAGTTGTTCAGAATAAACATTTAAGCAATCATGAATATAATTGTAATTAAATACTAAAATTAATCAAATGTTATTTTAAGTAGGTTTTTTTTCATTTTTTAATGAATGCAAGTAATTTTAAGAGAATTAAGACTTTGTTCAATGGCTGAATTAACATGGGAAGAAGAGGAAGCGAATTTCAAATATTTTGCTATTTTTTTTTTTTAACATTTTAACAATTGCCGCTTCAAAATCAGACAGTTCTTGTAATTTTTCATTAATCTGTTTTTTCTCTTTTCTCAACAAAAGACATTTTATTTTTGCTCCGCTACTTTCACTGACAGCTGGAGTTACAAAATCTTCTGATTCTTCATTTGCCATTTCTCGATCACCTACCTCGATTAATTCCTCAATACTTCTTTCTTCCATATTTGGAAATCCAGCATCCCCAGTTGTTTTTGCTATTTTTATGATTTTTTTGAGTTCATTTTCTGATGTTGGAAATCTTTTACAATTGTTAACGAGTTATGATGTAGCTCTCAGTATTTAATGTGTTTTTCGAACTTTCGCGTAAAAAAAATCTTAAAATGAAACTTCTAAAAAATGCATATGTGCACAATTTCGTTCTATAAATCAGAACGAGGAAATAATTGATTTCGTTTAATTAGGATTTTTGCACAAATATTTGAATAAAATAATTTTTCCAAGGCTCATTTTACTTAATATTTGTTTAAAATGATCGGATTTCGTAATGAAACGAATACAATTTTAGTTGTAAGGAACTGGAGTTAATTTACACAATGGAACCGAAAAATAAGTTATTTTCATTCTTATGCTTCTTTGAGATAATGTTGTTTTCCTGTTTTACAGTGGCATTGGGTTGGTGGGTATTCTGCGTGTTGACCTTTTTTTTTCTTTTGCTTTCCATGCCGACTCATTTATGACTTTGTTCTAAAACCTCGAGTCAGTTATTATTACCCACTAGCACATACCTAAATTTTATAATTGATATTCCAACATATTATCTCAATTTTATTTAAAATAACAAAGATTAAGTATATTCAGCAGTTTCTAAGTATCCAGAAATAAGAACATATATCTAGAAGAAGATATATCCCTAAATTTCTAAGTATCCAGGAATTAGAAGATATAATGAAGTTAGAACATATATAAAAAAATTTCTAAGCGTCTGGAAGTTAGAATACGTATCCAGAAGTTAGAAGATATAATGAAGTTAGACTATATATCAAAAAGTTTCTAAGCATCTGGAAGGTAGAATACACATCCAGAAGTTAGAAGATATATCCAGAAATTTCAAAAGTATTCTTCTAAGCAACTATTTGTATTCTATTTTTAGAAGGCCATAAGCGAATTTTTTTTTCATAAACATTTATTTCTTTATTTTCCAGTATTGAAATAAATTATTCACATTTTATTTTAGAAGTCCCCGTTTCCTAAATTATCTTTATCTGATCTCAAAAATGCAAGAAAGGCAAGATTACATTTTGCTTGGCTTTACTGTAAATGTTGATGCTTTGGGCTACAAAGTGAATCGAATTACCGTTGAAAGAGTCTGGTTTATTGGACCCTAGAATGCCATCACGAGGAATAACTCCTGAGAATTTTACATTTATAGCTTTAAGAGTTTTAGCGATTTCCATTGTAAGCTAGAATGGAGAAGGCTGGGTAAGTTCAGTTCTGGTCACTTTATATTCATTCGTTTTAGGCTTAAGTTTCATGTAAGCTCTCTGTGTCAAACGACATTCAGAGAGAACATGAAAGAGAGTCCGATTGTTAAATAGCATTCTCAGTTTCCTAATAACTTAGTAAAATAATTTATCTTTCATAATTTATAAAAGTCATTTGCTATATTTAGCAGAGCATAATTTTAAATTACTTTTAATTCTAAAGGCTGTTTTCGTTAAGTTATTGCATAATGTGAGAAATAATAATTCTTAGTGAGTTACTGATTTATGTAATAATTAGACTTAGGACATAGTAAACTTAAAATGTAAATAGGGCCTCAGGATATAAATAATTATACATACACGTTACAAAATAGATAATTATCTTTAAACATAAACCTCTTTAATGGCGATTTAATCTAGAATAATACAATTAGTGTATCATTTTATTAATGCACACATATTACAGTAATAAGTAATTTTATCTATTATTACAGACAAAATTTGAAATATTATCAGTTTCAAAAATTATAACTTTATTCTATATAACTGTAATGGATCTCGAAATATTTTATTAAAAGTATTATTTGTTAAAATAATTTCTTAATAACAATTTATCTTTGGGAAGAAAAAGGAAATGAATAATTTGATATATATATTTTTTTTATCTTATCGAATCCTCATAAATTTATTTAAACGATACATTTTAATATCTTGAAATAATTTCTATGGAAAATTGTGACCTGATTTTACTTCATTCCAGTATCTGGTAACATACTAATGATATGCATTTAATGATATTTGGTTATCTTTGTGATTTTTTTTTAAATATGTGCATCTGATTGGAAATCCATATACAATGACGGAAAAAAAAGTCCCAAAACCTAGAAAGACGTGTGTTAGATAAACAAAATTTTGTAGGTGTATATATGCATCTGAAAGATGACATCATTTCAAATTTCGTGCTTCGCGCATAAGTGTGACGTTACTAGCGCCACTCAGAACTTGCAAATCAAGTTTGCTTTAAATGCGTGCTGTAAAGTTCGTGAGCGTTATTTATCTTTGAAATTTGACGTATTGAGTTGATGCTAGCCAAGAATGCCTTTTAGAAGACGAAGAAGCCATTATCAACAGCTCACCGAGTTTGAGCGAGGTGGTGTAATAGAAGAAGACGGATTTTATTTCCGCGATATTGCAGAAAGACTTGGCCGGAATGTATACATTGTGCATGATTGTTGGGAGCAGTGGTCAATGGACATACTGCCTCAAGAAAACCGGGTTCCGGGAGGCCAGGTGGCACTACTCAGAGGGACGACTGCAGCTGGTACCACAGTGACACAACGAAATTGTAGAAATCGGTTACTTCAAGAATAGCTTCGAATCAGGCACCCTGTAGCGTACATCCCACTGACTCCAAGCTATTTCTGTTTGCGACGCCAGTAGTGCCAAGCTAGAGCTCATTCAAGTACGGAGTGGAGATCTATTGTATTTTCTGATGAAAGCAGGTTCTGCCTTGCTGTCAGTGATGGCCGTGTGTTGGTCAGAAGGAGGTCAAGGGAACGTTTGCAGCAAAACTTTCTGTAGCCTAGAGACACTGGAATTATACCTGGGGTCATGGTCTGGAGAGCAATTTCCTATGACAGAAGGAGCACGCTCGTGGCTATCCCAAACACACTGACAGCCAATTTGTACATCAGTCTGGTAATACAACCTGTAGTGCTGCCATTCATGAATAGCATTCAAGGGGGAGTTTTCAAAAAGGATAACGCTCGCCTTCATACCGCTATTGCGACGCAACGCGCTATACATCATGTCGACATGTTACCTTCGCCTGCAAGATCACCAAATCGGTCTCCAATTGAGCACGTATGGGATATCATTGGACCACCACTCCAGCATCATCCACAGCTAACATTGACCGTCCCAGTTTTGACAAAAAATATACAAAAAGCATGGAACTCCATATCACAAAGTTTCATTCGGCATCTGTATGACACAATGCATGCACGTTTGTAGGTTTGCATTCAGAATTCTGGAGGTAACACTGGATATTAATGTAACAGGTTTTCAATTTGAAATGCATTTTCTTGAGCTTAAATTAATCACTGATCTTGAAAACTTAATCAATTAAACACGTTAACTAGAAAAATGCATTGTCAAAATTTCATTACTCTACAATAATTTTTTTCTTGGTGTTGGGACTTTTTTTACGCCAGTGTATTTAAGACAATGAGAAAACTAAAGTAGCAGTCACTCATTCTCATCTGCAGGTTTGATGTAGCCAATTTTTATTTTGTGTGGAAGATGCCTCCTAAATATGTTCCTCCTAGTATGTTCATCAGTCTCATCATAATATGTTCTGTATCAGAAGAAATCTTAATAAATTCCCTAACCACAGCTATAATGCCAGTTTCACAAATTTCTATTTCATTAGAAAACTCCTCAATCTGGGATGTGCCATTTATAATCCATCAGTACCCTCTATTTTCGAGATAAATGGCAAAATAAAATAAAATGTCAATTAATCAATCTGAATAATAGCTCTAGTTTCGCAAATTATTTTCGCTATTTAGTAAAATCAGCTGTTGCTCTGAATGTTCTGTACGTATCGTGCAATCATATTTTAAAGTAACATTTTCTTTTGTTGCGTTAAGAAGCATTTCACCCAAAATTAGTTGATATGTCTAAATTAATAATATTGATACGGTGATCAAACAGATCGTTACGGCAGAGGGCAAATTCATTCCTTAAATCAAAATGAAAATAAAGTTCAAATACCAGATCTAAAAATTGCTTATAAAATGAAAATATAAAGAACTTACAACGTATGGATGCTCTTTTTTATTTAACCCTTATATTAAGGATTGTATCTTGCTGAATGTTATTTTTTACTGTTATCAATTTAAATGAAAATAACTAAATATTTAATTGTTTGCCAAATTCAAATTGAAAAATACATATGTTGGAAAAATAAAATAAATAAAATAATTGACTGTGTCAGGGCGTTTGTGCATAATATGATTTTTTTTTTTTTTTTTTTTTGTTAATAGGCGGGAGTGATTCCACCAAAATTTTCTCACATACTCTTTAATATATGTGCAATGCCTTGCATTGCATTGGCAAACAGTTGTTACGAAATATTAATCTGCAGTGTGAATTTAGCAATTTTACTGAATCTATTGTGCAATCCTTGTCGAATTTTCTTTGCGATTAATCTCTGGTATACAACTAATGCGGTCTGAAAACAGAATTTGCATCTTAAATACATTTTTAGATCCAACGATAACACAAATTTGAAGGAAAAACTCTTATAATCACAAAATCCTATACCAAATTTGATATATTTTAGTCACTGCGTTTTTGATTTATTGAGTTTACATGCTTCTAAAAGTACAGACCGATAGGTAGTCAACACTTTGTTGAATTAAGCTCAAAATTTGATAGGTGTCTACTTTATAGATTTTAAATCAGTCCACCCAATTTAATTTATCTAGAACTCTCCGTTTTGTATATTGTTAACGTATATACGTACAGCCGAACAGACTTCCTTTGAACAGATTTTTCCCAAAATTTTATAGAAATCTACAATTTTTGGTGCAAAAAGCACATAACAAATTTCGTCCGTCTAGATCAAAGTGATTTTGAGTGATTTTTTTTATCAGGGAGGGCTGAAGCGTGGACATTCTTCCAAAATCGAATTTTTTGAAAATCACAATATTTTCTTTATATTTCAAATTGAAGACAGTAAAAATATATTAGTTATATTAAGCTCATACGCTAAATATATGTTTATTTATATAGTTTCATTCAAGATAAGTAATATAAATTATTACTTTTCTGAGTAGAATTGTCATTTATATCTAAAGCTACAAGGAAGAATTATTAATATTTATTCTTATTATTATTAATGCTTCTTAAACGTTTCCAAGCTCATAGAAGAAAGACAATAAAAATGTTTTATTCTATGTAACGATGGAAGTATGCTATAATTTGATAAAATAGTTATTTATAGTAGAAAAAGTATGTATGATGTTCACATTAATCCCATTCATCATGTAATAAAAGATATCTTGATTTGTTTCGAATTATCATTTAAATTTAATGTACAGTGCATTTTAATTTGAAATCAAAAGTAACTTATTGCAAAAAATATTAAGGAAAATGCTGAAATTATCTTACGTTGTGTTCAGCATGAGCAATATTTCAGATTTTTTGCTTTCCTCATTCAAATCATTCAGGAATAAGATCGCAGTCTTTAAGCCATCTTCATGGATTTCTGAAAGTGAAGATTGAAGAAATTGCAATTTCAATCATCCAGGTTGTAAATCACAATTGTAGAATCCTAAACACAATGTTTTTTTTGTTTATAATTTTTTACATATATTAAATTATGTATCATTGCTAATTAATATTGCTATACAGTATGGGATAGAATTATTTTGGTGAGTAAATTTCCTATAGAAACTATGAATGAATTATTAATTTAAAATTAGCAAAACTAATGTTAATAATATTTTTTATAATTTCACGATGACCTCTAATAGGTACAATATCCACATTGGGAACAATTTTCAAGTAAATCAGAAAAACACTTTTTCAGTATTCTAAAAATGAAACAATGAAAACAAATATAAACGTATGCACTATTACTATTATTATTATTAAACCACATGGAGCTAATTGACTTCATAAGATGCAAGTTTAGTCATCATATTCCAAAACAAAAGAAACCTTATTAATATGAGGGTGAACTATGAACGATAACATATAATGCTTAATGAAAATGACCACAATGATTGTCTTAATAGTTAATGGTGGCGATTAAAATGATCCCTAATAAATGATAATATATGACTTTACACTTTGAATCTTCTTAGTAATCATAATTCGAAATATACACTTATTTTTTTGAACAATGTTTTCACACCAAGTTAATATGTTTACAAACACAAATCTTGGTAAAATGAAAGCTCCTTTTTGTCACAGGGTTATCTATAAAGTAGTCAACATTAATTTCTCAGACATAACGATTCTTTGAACAGAAATAAAATATATGCCTATAAGTTTTATAGGACACATATTTACTCTTATTAACCATGTAGATTCATTGAAAATGATAAATTTTAAAGCTGGGTAAAAAGAATTTTATGTGAGACTATGTGCTTAGAATCTAAAAGATTGTGACTCCGAATAATATATTCATTAATAGAGCTTCAGAACGCTTTAATTGTGCAAATGTATGATAAAAAAGGACCTATTTTTTGTTTCGTATCTAAAGGTTGAAGTAATTTATAAAAAAATAAAATGAGAGATGTCGTCAGATAAACATGATAAACAAGACATATTTAAATTTAATTGCAAAACTTATAAATATTTGATTTGGAAATAACAACTCAATTCAGAGAATCATTTCTAATCAGCGTAATTCAAGACAAAAATTCTTCCTTTACAGTGTTTACTTCTCTTCAATACTTCATTGTAAAAAAATATTAAATATTATATTAAAATTAAAAGTTCGACAAAAATATTACTTAGTATAGTTATTGATAATTAATATCATATTACTTTTTCTAATATTAGGATCTAGATAATTATATATCTGTGTATGTGCGTGCGTGTGCGTGTGTCTGTTGTTTAGAAGTTCAATAAATCAGTAAGGAATATAAAGTATAATATAATATAAAGTATTCTATTAATATCATTTGTAATAATGAAAAGCTTCTACCAATTTTTATCAAAATTTGAATAAATAGGGTTTTTTTATAAAATAAAAGCTTTCATAAATTTGTCTGTTCCTTTACTAAAACTACAAGGGTGGTTTTATAAATTTATTCTAAGACAATTCTAACGTTTAAAAATAAACTTATTACAGATTATTCTGTTTAAAATGTAGCTTATTAACAATCATATTTTTTCTCAATGAAGTTTTTGATATCTACCCAATTCTCAAGCATCACTCAAAGCTAATATTGATATCTTTAAATAAATTTTCAATAATATTCAAAAATAAAACGAATATATGAAATAAATTTTCTCTTATATCCGTTTAAAAGATGATGATGACCTTTGAACAAGTAAACTGATACTATTCTTATGAAAATCTTTTGGTTATCATAATCGAACAACTCTATGAATTTATACTTGCTACCTCTTCTTGACTTCTTTTGAAATAATAAATGAAACTTATCATAAAATCTATGATTCATTTATTAAGTTTTCAACACACAGTGTAATTTAATTTGCTGGAGGAATTTCAGAATCTCGTTTCATCTCTCATCTCTTATATGAATGAAATTTCCTTGCCTCCAGAAGCAAGGTATCGTCACCAACAGTTGAGGTGACTTTTCGACCGGCGCGCATTAATGTAATTAATGCGGTTGATGTCCCGGACGAGAGTAAACTAGCGAACGAGTAATCACCAAGCCAAAGTGTTCTCTCTGCCTCGTTCAGTTGTCCCTCCCCTCTCTGGTGCAAACGCGAATAGATATCATGCTTTGCCCCACCAAGAGAGAAATGCCAACGTAATAAAGTATATCAGATCGCGTTGCGTAACGAAACAGAATTAACTGAAACTGCGATACCGGGTTTTCATTTCATGTGTGAAATAGGTGTTGCGTTAGTCACTGAGTAGGGGTGGGAGATGTTGCATTTTTAATGAAAATCTTGAAATATAATTTATTTGTTGGAATGGTGTTTTAAATATTCTAGTATTGTTTCTTCGCTCACATCTGATGCTTAATTTAATAATCTGAAGGTGCATATTAGATCACATCGAAATTACGATTACTACTTGAATTTCTGTTTCCATTGAATTTTAATTATTTTATTGTTGCATCATGGTTAGAATTTGAAATATACGTTTGAAAATCAGTAAATCTCATAATATCATGAAATAAAATTTTCCCGTTTCGTCAATCCTAATTGCATAACAGCTGAAATCTTTCTGATAATTTCTCAAATATTCTTATCCACATCTTAAGTAAAGGTAATCATAGCTAATTACAAAATCCTTAAAATAACACCATATCATCCATAGAAAATTGCTATTGTTATAGTTATTTAGTTATGTAAAAGAAAATGTAAAATAAATCAATATAGTAGAAATACAGATGAACAAAAGTTTTAATTGCATGCTAAAAAAGGCTGATTCGTCGCCATAAAGATAACCACTGTGACTTGTCAATGGTAGTAAAACCTTATTAATTTAATATGTTGCAAAAGTAATACTTGGCATTATTTTAAAATTTTGTTTTTCATTAATATCAGTTTCATTGCCAAACAATTTTTCAACTTTATTTTTTTAAATTTAATTTCATACAGTATCTTGAACTCTGTTTTTAATGTTATTACAAAATACAAACACATCCTTCAAAACATACACTGGCATTTCAAAACATTCACCCATGTAATGATGAAAATTATGCTTTGTACGTAACATTTTACCTTCTGCTTTTATTTTATACTACTAATGTGCACTATTTTTTATTTGAGCAGATAGTAATTTTTAGTAGAATAATTCAATTAAATTCTCTTTTTTCAGTATTTTTAAAAAATAAGGTGAAATTTTTCAAAAAAATGCATTTTATGATTATATTTTAACAGCCTAAAAATTAATAAAATGGTTGAAAATGTTGGTTTATTATATCGATTCACTCTTTAAATTTATCACTACTGCTTGTAAGTAACTAGAATTGCTTAGAATTAATATACTCAGAATTAATCTAAAGAATTAAATATCCTACATGAATGTTTAGAAATTTTAATTTTAGTAATTCTGTGGGGCCATATCTTTAAATTCGAAAACTGATTAAACTCAATAAAGAAATTCAAAGTCTAATTTTGTGTGGATTAATTTATAAAATATGTAATTTGGATACTGCTGAATAAAATAACTTTTGGCAAGGAAACGCGGAAATTTTGGATATTTTGCTTTAACCCATTAACCGCTGGTGTTGCGTTGACGCAACGGTCAATATAAATAAATATAAAAAAATAATGATTAAACAAATTTTTGAATAAATTACAGTTTTATGTTAAAGAATAGCACTACTAACAAATCAGTGAAAAAATTGACTTAAATAATTTGTTTTACATCAACTAATCGATGTTTTACTTTAAGCATTTTTTCTATTCAAATTTACAAACTCATTTTTTCTAAGAAAAAATAAAAATTAAAAATAAATTAGGGTTTGGTTATGAAATACATTAACCAAGGTCACTCTTTGTCAGTACATTCCACAAAACAGGTGTTTCTGTGGGGGAGGAGGGGAAAGTAAAAACAGGTGTTGCGTTCGCGCAACGTCAGCGGAAAGGGGATAGACTGTTATCCTTCTTGAAAGATTTCATTTCTGTTCTGTGCGTATTATTGGTAGCAACTTTTTTATCCTCTGTGGTTTAAAATGCTTAGAACAAGATATCTTACGTTAGAAGAAGCTTTGGAAAAAAAATTTCGTACAAAATTCCTATGACGAAGATGCAGATGAGACCAATATTGTTGTTGTACCTCCAGAAACAGCAGATGCTAGTGATGAAGAAGAAGATAATGCAAATATTTTAAATAACTATAATGAAGTTTTACCTAGAGATACTGCAGGGGAAATTGAAGTTTATGTAAAGATGAAGTTAGATACTCCCAAAAGTTCTGCTAAAAAAACAAAACGGAAAAAAGAAGAATTACGATGGACATGAAAGGAACCAATTGATAGGCCTCAACCAAAAAATGAAGAAAAAGCTTCGATTGAGAGTATCAAACAAATCATAGAAGATAAAACTAGTGCAGATATTTTCAATCTATTTTTTTTTCAATACGAAGAAAACAAAAAGATACTTGTTCTGTGGAACAACAATTTTGTTGTGACAAGTCAACAGACAGTAGAAGACTACAATAGGGTCAACGTTTGGAAAAATTGAATCACTAAAAAATGTTTCTCGATACTCTAAAAATCAGAAGAAAAAAAATATTAGTAGCCCAACCTCACTGCATTGAGCAATATAATCAGAAAATAGGTGGTGTAGACACCTGTTACAGACGCCCTTGCATAGTGAGATAAGTAAGAAAGAACATCTACAGGACGTCCGAGCAAATTCAGCCTTACAAAACCAATAACCTAAGGACATTTTATTGTTAAGTCAACAGACAGTAGAAGACTACGTTGCAAGTATTGCCACAGCCAAACTATTTATCGCTGCAATATTTGTGAAATTACTTTACACCACAATTGTAGAGAAGCATATCATACTTGAAATTTATATCACCTTGTTCTTACATAATAAGCTTGTCAACTACATTTATTTGTTAGTTTTTAATAAATTAAAATTTTCAAAGAAGTATTTTGACTATTTTTTACCCTTTAATAAGCTCAAAAAAATTTCTAGTTTTTAAAACATGAAGAAAATGCTGCGTAGTGCTCGGTGATAACGATCAACATTCGTACTTCTTTTCCGCTGACGTTGCGCAAACGCAACACCCTATATTTTTAAACCTAAGTGCAATTTCCTTATTTTTACATTAAATTACTATTATAAGTGGTCAAAATAATAACTTGTATTTTTTGCATCGAAAACAAATAATGATCTTCAGATTTGGCGTTTAATGGGTTAAAAAAGTGAAATTTAAATATACTAAAAAATAAAAGAAATGCTCAGTACTCTTTATTGTTTTCTGTATTACACTTTCCGAGTTACAAAAGCATTTATAATTTTCTTCTCTTATTACTTTTATAACTTTCGAATACCAATTAACTTTTAGAAATGATCTGTCATTATTCTGAAATATAATCTAAAATAATATGATAAAAATAATGTAGTATCTTTTTTTGATAAGGTGTATTCATCAGAGATGAAAATGTACATTTTTTTTCTGATTCTAATTCTTATCATCATAAAATTCATTATTTAAAAAGAAGCTAAGATTTTATTTGTTTTCTCTTACCTATTAAAATTTATGCTATTATTCTTTAAATTAGATACTCTAATCATTTCTTCGTTAGCAATATTGACTATTCTATATTTCTTTATTGATGTGCATTTCCATTTGGAATTTATAGAAGTAAATGTAGGATTATGCAATTTCAGAACCAAGATTCTTTTATTAATGAATATCATTTTCTGGAAATTATTATTATGTATAATACTATATAAGATCTTAAGATATTCCAAGATAAATTTGAATTGAAGATCTCACTTCTAAAAGACTGTTTTCTGTTATTTCATTTAAACAAGGTTTTAAAAAAAATCTTGTCATTCATTTATTAACAAGACGTTAAGGAGTCTTTAAAAGGGGTCCGACTACGTTAAAAACACTGGTTTTCGACCACATTGGCGAATTCTTCTTTTATTATTATTTCTTGCAGTTCAGGCTTTCCTCTTTCCAAAATAGTATTTTCTAGGAAAAGGAAGGTCTGATCTATCATCCAGGATAACTTAAAAAAATTTTTTACTAAAATATTTCTTTAACTTCAATTTTCTTAAATTTTAATTTTTATAAAAATTTTCCACCGTTAACATGATATCTCAAAAACTAATAGAGGTATTTACATAAACATTTCAGCGTGTGTTTTAAATACTGTGGGCAATGAAATGAACCAAAAGTTTTATTGTTGGTGAAATGCGTTTTTATTTATAGGCGTTTTTAGAAAAATGAAGTTGTAAATTTATGGAAAAAATGTATATATACGTACATTTTTACCCATAATTTCTTTGCATCTCAAAATGTTTCTTAGATTTTGGTTCATTTCATTCATCATTATATTCTATAACTTGTGTACAAAGAAAAATAGGATAGCTGCATTACAATTTTGTGTAGAGTGTTAACCGTTTAGGTTAAATTTCATTAAAATTTACTACAAATTTTCCTATTTCTCAAAATATATTATATTTCCAAATAATTTTTTTGTATATATAGTGTTTATAATTGACAATACATCTAAAAACCATAAATAGTTTTTAAAAAATCCAATTTTTCAAAAATATTGCTTCGAACATAGTCGACTACCTTAAAATTACTCAATACATGTTCGCTCCTTAAATTGTATATACAATTAAGATAATGTGGTCAAATACACATGGTTCTTATGTTTGATCAAAAATTAAAATTCTTAATATTTTGATGGTTTGAACTAATAATAATCCGCCTTTCTGGCAAAGCGCTTTAGAACTTTTAGCTAAATTTCCAGAGAAAATGTGGTGAAATCTCTGGATTTACGAATATCGTTAGTCCTGAATAAATCAGATGAATTCTGGATTTGACTCCGCTGTCTAAGCATAATTGCAACTACACGAAATTTCGGAGGAATACCTTTATACAATAATAATGGCCCTGTGATAAATGGTGTGATGAATGCCAGAAATTTCTGAAAAGACAGGGAAATCAATAATCGCTTATCAGGAAGCCTATAATTTTAAATTCGTTACATTTCATTGATTCATGATATTTCATGAAGGGAAGGCCGTATTAAAACTGAAATTCTGCTGATTTACACGAATTCGCCTTCATGGATTTATAGTAGTTACATTGTAAACCTAGTGAAGGAAAATGCATTTATTACATTAAAATATGAATTGTAAAATAATGTGCATTTAGGTTTTATAAAATTAATACAATTTATAAAAAAATCAATAAGTAATTTTTAAGGATTTAAAATTTAAATGCTATACATTAAGAATACTTATTATAGAATATAGTTACCAATCTAGGGAACAAAATGCTTCATCATATTTCTCAAATGAATTATCCAGTAATTTTTAAGGATTTAAAATTTAAAGGCTATACATTAAGAATACTTATTATAGAATTCAGTTACCAATCTAGGAAACAAAATGCTTCGTCATATTTCTCAAATGAATAAAATATATATTGTGGACTGAATTTTTAAAAATATATTTAGCATAAACTATTCGGCAAAAACTTTGTTAAAGCATTGAACAATAACATGATTAAAAATATTATAACATCTGTTTCGGAAAAACTTTTACTTCGACATCTCAGTGTAAAAGTATAATTCCATGTTTATCTTGTTTTTCATTTAGACGTGAAGATATTCAATAGATTTTTAATAAATATTTAACTTTTTAAAGACGATCCTGTTTATGCCTGACCCTCATCTTTTACCCACAATGCAAGTTTGAAAGTCTATTTCGAGAAACTTCGAATTCTGATGCCATCATCCACTCTCAACTAAATTAAAGTGACATGCACAATGAAATATATGAAATGTCCATTGCATATAGTATTTTCAAGTATATGCATTACTCATTTCGCTGAAGAGTTCTCCTTCACTAAAAAGAATCCTCGAAACCAAACCAGTTACAAGATGTTGAATTATATGTATTCCTATACATCAAGGTTTTTGTTAACCGAGCGGATAATCATAAAATAATGAAGTTATTGATAGAGAGCATCACAATTATTTTCTCATTAGAACAGACTTTTAGGAAGGGCGAAATTGCAAAATATCATTATCATGAGATGTTCCTTAATAACTAAACAGCTTATTTAGAGAGAAAACCCAATTTTAATTTTGATTTTCTATAGTAATACAAAAAATTGCTAAGAATTTTTGTGAAAATAAAGTGGCAATTTAAAATTTCTTTAAGAAAGTCCTAATTTTTGTGCAGGAGAATGTGTTGAGTTTGAGTTATCTGTCAAGAATAATTGGAAACTTTATTCAAAAGTAGGAACAGCGAAAATCAGTAACATTCTCGAATTCATTATAAACGGTGTGATTAAAAATTAATGAATTTGTTGCCGGTAGCACATATTATTATTATTTCTATAAAAAATGAGAAACGTTTTGAAAGTAAGAGAAATAGTTTAGACCATATTCAATTTTTCCATTTTTACACGAGAAGTCGATTTCATTAAGCATCGACAATTAACATTCTATTGTGCAACTACCAGACTTTATATCGTACATCCAAATCAGATTCTGATAAAAAAAAATGTTTTTTTTTATTGATTTTTCTCTGTTAAACATATGTTATATAATCAATTGCATCTCTCTAAAATTGCCAGTAACGTATTGATTTGTTCAGAATTTTCAGTGGAGTGATCATTAGGTGTACATATGATAGCATCTGTAAATGGCATAGAGATATGGTATTAGTTTTTCGCCCTTTCATTGCATTTGGTCTTAAAATTGGCATATACATACATTCAAATGAGTTGTTTTAAATCTGCTCTATAATAAATGACACTCAGGACAACTCAACTCCTTTTCTCCTAGTCGCTGTACCACCGAGCATTGTATCAACTAAAGGATTTTCCTTAATAAATCTTAAATTGTATTAATAAATCCTTGCTTTAACGAACGTTTAGTACAATTTTCTAAAAGCATGAAAATGTTTCTAGCATAAATTATTGATTATAAAATTATACTTCATATATATATTTTTAAGTTTTGTTGACGTATTTGTCAAAGTTTTGGTAATTGGCTAGTAATTCTAGTATTTCGTCTAGTATTCGGAAGCATACACATAAAAATGATATTTCTAAATCGCATTTTCACGAAAAGTTTAAATTTATTCATGAGAACTGATGCTTACTGCACTGGAGATGTAACTACTACATTTAGAAATAACCAATCCGTTATCTCAATTTCCAATCACGTTTGTATTTACATAAATTGATGGAGGAAATACTTGTTTTTTGCTAAATCAATCAGCTTTTCATTTTCGATGTGAGATTGTTTCAGAGCTTTAGGATTTTTCAAAGAAAGGAAAATTTTTGTGAAAGAACTGAATTATTTGAAAAATGTTTATGGATAAAATGAAAAGGGGAGAAATTATAGTTATTTTATTTTATTTTTAATAAACAGATAAAATATCTTCCTTTTGATATTTTGTAGCAATATTTATATAATCGAGCATTTGAAAATTACCCTTTTATTTTTTTCATTTATAAAACTTCAATTTATCTCTAAATTCAACAGATGCCGTGGACAATTAATTCAATTGTTAAAATAAATAATTGAAGCTAAATATTTATATAAAGTTTCATTAAATTACTGCTGAATATAAAACTTATTAAACATGATAATTTTCTTAAAAGATAATTTATTCTACTGAATAAAATTTTAAAATATTTATATTACTATTCAATTTGTATCTATAAATTGGAAAAAAACATATTTTTACGAGTCTCCTAGATTATATATTTTTTTTCATAAATGTTTGAAAAATTATTACAAAATTAAATATTTGCAAATTGAGAGAATAACAGGAAATTTCATTTGGAATGTATTAGACAGCTGAACAACATAAAATTTTATTCTAATAATAAGTCGCAAACAATCAGATTTAGTCACTTAATAAATTATACTTAATAAAGTATGAAAACTATTATTGGTACTTTTGTTACTCTGAAACTTAATTATGAATAAGCTTCATTGATTATCTTTAATATTAATAAGGAATTTTTATACATTAATTATACAAAATATTTATATTAGAAACTAATGGAATTTTTGAATTATATACTTGCATTACAATATATAAATTATACAAATTAAGAAAAATGTAAAATATGTACATTGAATTTATATTAGGAAAAATGTGTCACCATTTTTAATGCAGTATGTTTTAATAAGTCATCAACATGCGATTTAATTTTTTTTTTTAATTAAAGAGAGTAACATGCATTTCTCTTGAGCATCTCGTTTTTAAAATTTTCAAATTTAATAGAGTGCCAATTTAGATCACGACAATGTCTATTACTCGGGTTTAAAACATTAATCAACTTATTTTAAAAGCTATTTAAATTCTTATATATTTACTAAAAGAATAAGAAGGCGGGACGCATTTTTAATGAAAACATCAGATCAAATTAAAAATATTTGCAAAATAAATCAGTTGAAAGTGAGTAACATATCATTTGAAATACATAAATTCTATCCTGGAATTAATAAAAAAATGTTTTAAAGTTGTAAACTTCGAATTATAACTTCAAATACTGACATAGCTCATTCCAAGATAAGACATAAAAAGTAGGAATTTATTTCTCACAAATTTAATGTATATTTTTTTTATTTATATGGTATTTTATTAATACCGATATTTTTCAGTTTATGAATAAAGTGTTCGTGGAAGCTATTGTCATAGAATAAACAAAAAATAACTTTATTTTTTTTTTGTAAAATATTTTAAAATTGTAATTCTTTACTATAATTGGATATGTACAAAGATTTTTTGATACTGATTGCAAACTTTTTTATATTTCAAATTGTACTGCACTTATATTATATACTTACATTAGAAATCTGAATATAATTGTTAATTGAAAAGATTCAAATTGATCACTTCACTTTAGTTAAAAAACTGCTTTAATTTTTATACATTATCTTACACTAATAATTTTTTTCATATAATTTCAACTCATTTTTCAAAGTTTTAAACTTTAAATGCATAAATAATAAATATTATTAAAACAATGAATGTATGAGCAGAATTGAATAAAATTAAAATATATTTCATATTTATACTATTAATTAATAAATATTAATTAATTAAATAAGTTTACTGACATTAATTAGTTAAAATTCATTGAATATATTGTTATATATTTGAACACGAAGGCGAAAATGATGACATCTGATGATAATTAAAAGCAGATTACTCCTATGATGCAAATGCCGTATTTGATAAGGAAATAATAATACATAGAATAATCACATTTATATCGGAAGATCGTAGCTACTAAAGAGTTTATAACAACATGATTTTAATAAAATGATTTTTTTTACCGTTTCAAACTTGAAATAAATTTCAAAAATCTTCTAAATGAGCATTTTAATTATAAAAAAAAAACTTTTTTTAGCAAAGAATATTAATCTAAGATGCCCTTTTCAACGATGTCTCTGTAATCACGCCAAATAAATTGATATTTTTCAATTCTGCTCATGAGATGACTTTACTAATTTTTTTTAAAAAAAAATTCATAAGTTAAGAAATAATTTATGCCTAAGTTGAAAGGTGTATTCAAAAGGTTTCTTTGAAAATCCATTCTAATAAATTAAATCATGCATATTTAAATAATAGTTAAAAAGAATACCACACAGTCTCCTGAGACATTGTAAAATATTTAAGCTCTCATTTAAAGTATTACAAGAGACTGTCAATTCTATTTTAATTTTTTTTAGAATGTTGGTTCATGTAATGCTTCGCCCATAAAAGCCCTAAATTTAATAGTAAATGCATATATTAATTTCATTTCGATAACAATTTTTTAAATATTCATTACGCAAAAAATCAAAGGTTTAGAAAATGTGAATGTAAAAAGTTCTTAAATATCGACGTATCATCATTTTAAGGGCTTTTTTTAAAAATCATATTTAAGTATTTGTAGTATATTTTATAAATTTCTAAATAAAATTTTCTTTGACACAAAAGCGTTAAAGTTTATTTCAATATAAAATTATTGTATCAAATATTTCTAAATTGCCATATTTGAAAATTTTTATTAAAATTTTCACTAATAACACATGAAATAAATATTCGGAAAATAAATTTATTTTTGAAAGGATTTTTATTTACATATTTTATTAGCATTATCATAATAATTTTTTCATCGAAAATAAGATATAAATAGATATAAGATAAAGAACATATGCGAAATTTAAAAAAAAAAATAATTAAATAATAAATCGAAAATTGAATAGCAAAATCTTTAATATACTATTTTAACATATTTCAAGCATTTGTAAATTTTATTATATTTAGAATTAACAAAAAAAAATAAATAAATAAATAAAGTGACAATATCCATTTTCAGTGACAAGATTTCTTATTTTCTGTGGTTTTACTTTTCTCATATTAATCAGCTAATGTGACTTCAGCCATTTTTTAAATTATATCGTGGAAACAGTGAATTAAAATTAATTTATTTGCCCTTTCCATTTCTTTATTTAATGTTAAATTTATTTCAAAAACGTAAGATGTCCTCAACACACTCTACATTTATTTGAATAAAAATTAAACGGGTTTAAATAATTGTATGTTTCATAGTGATTAAATAGACATAAAGTGAAGGTAGAGAATACTGGGAAATTTTCAAAAGAAAGTTGCCTCAAGAGTAGAAAATTTTATAATATAAAAGCAAATTTTTGCTTCAAAAAATGGACAATTAGAATATATTATATTCATAAGATAAATAATTCCTCATTATGGTAAAAAATCAAAACAAACATATTTCGAATAATAGTGATTAGAATACGAGTAATATTTATAATAATAATTTCGAATAAATTCGAAATTCGTAATAATTAAATTTCTATTAATTATCAATTATTTTTTAATTTTAATATCATATCTTATTTTTGTATTTTACAAGAATTCATATAAAGATTTAAATAAATACAAATATAATAAATAAATATGTTCCTTCTATTTCTGTATTTTGTAATCTCAAATGCCACAAAGCACTTTAATAAAGATAACAAATATTTCGTCCGTGCTTTATTTGGGACATCATTTGGTGAGAAAGAAATTAAGAAGAAAGGAAAATATTCCTTGATTCATAAATTTCCTTTTCTTATTTTACAAGAAAAAATATGAAATAATGAAGATAAGGTTGGCGTTGAAGTAATTTTTGCAAATGTTATTATAATATTTTTAAAAATTAAATAAAATTATAACATAATTAAATAAAAATTATAATAAAATCATAATATTTTAAAAATTTAAAATGTTATTATAATATTTATAAAACAAAAAAATGACTTAGTATTGGAACATTTATTTGAAAATTCTCTAGAGAGTTTTAGAAAATATCTTAAATACTTTTCCTCGAGAAAAATTCAGTATTGTGATGAATTTAAAACCTTTATTTCATTAAATATTTAATCATATGATTTCTTTCCTGACAAAAACTAAAGAACAAATATTCTCCTTAATATTTCCGCAATCTAATTAAGGAAACAGAACATTAAATTAATTACTATGAAGACTGTATTCAATATGAAATATGCTATTCAAACATTGAAGTGTTTAATGTTATTTTGTGACCAGAGAATATAAAATTATTAGGGAAGTACATCAAATACACAATGAATAGTAAAGGTATAAAGTTATTAAAATAAAACGAATTTGGAATTTGTTACTGAAGAAATTTGTTGAGTCTTAAACATCATGTTTTGCGTAAGACATTTAATTTAAATTAAATTAAATCAAAATTTTTGACCAATCTGTTTGATGTACCAAGGTGGCATGCAAAGCTAGGATAAAAATCAAATTGAGTCAAATGCGATATTGAATTGATTTCCGATAACACAAGATTCTCAATGTCTGTTTAATTGACTATTAAACAAAATTACTGAAAGCTGTTATTCCATATCAATGCTATATGCTTAGAGTTCTCCTATATTAAGAGGAAAACGAATTGAAGAAAGGAAGAGCATTAAAACGAATTTGGAATTTGTTACTGAAGAAATTTGTTGAGTCTTAAACATCATGTTTTGCATAAGACCTTTAATTTAAATTAAATTAAAACAATATTTTTGACCAATCTGTTGATGGACCAAGGTGGCATGCAAAGCTAGGATAAAAATCAAATTGAGTCAAATGCGATATTGAATTGATTTCCGATAACACAAGATTTTCAATGTCTGTTGAATTGACTATTAAACAAAATTACAGAAAGCTATTATTCCATATCAATACTATATGCTTAGATTTCTCCTATATTAAGAGGAATTGTCAGCATCCATAATAAAATTCCAATGTCAAATACTATATGCTTAGATTTCTCCTATATTAAGAGGAAATGTCAGCATCCATAATAAAATTCCAATGTCAAATTCGATATTGAATTGATTTCCAATGTGATTCACAAGATTTCCGCAACTTATTATTTCCACTGTCTATTTAAATGACTATTAAAACAATTGCTTAATTCTCTTATTCCATGTCGTTAGAGTTGAATGAATTGTCAGCATACATAATCAAGCAGAATTACTATTTCACCATCTCATTTTTTACTGTCTCAATCACAATTACCTCTTCCAAATGATATGCATATTACATTTGAGTGAAAATCGAATTAAATTGTATTGGAGGATGTTCAGTGAAATTAAGATCATGATCACTCTTTTACACTATTTCTATAAGCATAAATATTCATATAAATATCATATATGTTGAGATATTTTTCATGATTATTGATATGGATAGTATAACCTAAAATTCTCGATACTTTTAATACTTATATAAAAAATGCAATTTTTTGAACTGAATAAAATTTACTGAAAGTTTTTTGAACATTACGGTTTTTATAAGAAATTCATTTAATTGAAGACAATTTGCACTGGATAAGATAAAATTATGAACTGAACAGAAACATTATAAATTAAGAGTAGAAAACTTAATATATTATTTAGAAATATTCCTCGAATTAGAATTTGAGAAAAAAAGTTAAACAAAACAAATTGCATATATCTGTTGAATGTGTTATAATTTCTTTGTTTCATTTCAACTATATATACATAGGAAGGATGCAAAAATTTCTGCCGACAAGGATTGTCGAATGACTGAAGGGAATATCTATTCAAATTTAGTTATTTAAAACAAGCTAAAGTAAACCATGGCATGAACTATAAAATGCAGAGTGATTCTTGGTCACATTCCAACGAATAAAGTAACTGTCCATAACAGCAGAAAAGGGGAACTGCCCATAGAATACTTTTATTACTTCATTTAAATTAGACTTAAAAGTTCCCAAAAACGTTTCAATCGGCGTTTTAATCCACGAATAATTTTTATGTGTATCCCTTAAGAGTCTGCCCGTAAAGGATTTTTTTTCGTTTTAAATTATTTTATGAAATTAAGTAAACAATTCCTCATTAATTTTTTATCATGACTATCTTAGAAAAAGCATGGTTAAAAGACTCTTTTGTCTCGATGAAATATACTAAAAATTCAGCTTGTGACTTTCTGAAGGAATAGGTATTCGCATCTAGGATGTGTAGTTATTTAAGTTCTCTATGAAAATTCAATTTTCCAAAGTAAAGAATAAAACTTATTCTTACATCTATCTGAATAAGGATGTTACAAAGTAGCGATAAATGAGCCTAATGGCTGTAACCTTATTAGTGTGGAGAGGATGAAGACAAAATTACATTCCTCAATTGCTTTCCTAAGCAATACTTTAAATGAATAATTGTATCAAAACATTTAAAAATATTTGCTTTTATACTGATTGATTTAAAAAAAAATCCTTGTGATATCATCTGCAAGAAGATTTTTTTATCATTATGCATATTTCTAATACTAAAATGAGGGAACAAAATAATTTGAATATTAATTAGCAAATTAGAATTTGTTAGGAGACTAAAAAATTTCCGATTACAAATTAGCATTTCAAAAGAAAATAATTTCTAAATTTCATTCCCCTCTATAGAAAAACTACACATAGTGACAGCTTTATACCAAATGTGTTAAAGCTTTTCCTCTATGAATTAAACGATATTTAACTAGTTGAAAATCATATTTATACTGCATTTCAGTCTTAACAGCAAGTAAATAATCTTTTTAAACATTATTAGGATTTACTGACGGTTAAGAAAGTTGAAAATTATTTCTACAGTTACTTATTAAAAGAATAATTTTCATGAAATTATCTACTTAGAATAATTCATCAAAAATAACCCGGAAATAAATATTCCTTGTCAACATCATCCGAAACAAAGGAAAAGGAAAGATATTGCAACGTAAATGACCTTTTTTGTAAAAAAATAGTGAAAGCAGGTATGAATAGTCTGACTGCAGATGCAGTTTAATGCTTAATGTATTCATAAATAAGTTTTTAATTTCTAAGGAAAATTAAACGAATTTATTATTTTCCTTCTACACATCCTCCTTAAATTGTTGCAGGCTATACTATTTAATGCAGAAAGAGAAATATGCTTCACTCATTTCAGTCTGATAGCACATTTTCATATAGAAATCAACAGTAAACGCTTAAGAAGGACAGTTGAACTTGTCAGTCACAGGACAAGACTTTAATATTCAATATAAGTAAAATTATATACTGTGTTTTCATCCTTAAGCTATCTTTTCCTTGAATTTGGATTCCTCAAACGGGCAGTGCTGCCTCTGATATCTACAGAACTTTCATGATTTCGGTCAGGTAATTTTATATTTATTTAAAACTATTTAACATAACAGCGCATATTATTGTAAATAGCTTAAATAAGTTCATTCACTTCTTTCTCTTCCAAATTGTGTAATTTGAACCATAAACTACTCTGTAAACATGCAAAGAAATTATTTTGTTTGTTAATGTTCTTTTTGCTACTACTAGAAACTGTCGAAATATTCACCTTGATATTCTTATAAAAAATATTTTATTAATACATATGTTTATATATATTTTTTCGAATTATTTACAAAACTGTGTACTTGGAATATCTAAAATCCTTGCATGTTTTAGAGGATTAATTATCCCAAACCTATTACATTTTCAAATAGAATGTTTCATATATAAATGATAATTCATTTCTCAATTATAAATTTAATAACTTTTCGGTGCTAAAAAACTGTATAAAGTATTTTCATTATTATTTCATTTCAAAGTGTCCAAATGAAGATTATAAACTTGCAATAAATTCTTCAAAAACAAAAGTAAAACGATTGCACGGAGGTTTTTTTTTTTTTTTTTTTTTTTTTTTTTTTAAAGTTTCAGAATTAATTTTGCTACGTTTTAGCAATCTTTGCATTTCCTTTACGAATTTCTCCAGAATTTTCATTAAAAATTGGTGAACAGTTCGTTTTGAAATTAGAATATTTCAATGAGTTTGAAATTTACTGAAGTTTCTAAATAACGTTTCTTTTTTCCCTATGAATAAAAGAAGTAACAAACGTAAATTGTTTTAATGGATTCCCCATTCATATATAAATATAATTCCGATTATTTGCCTTCCGAATATTTTTAAAGAATTTTTCTCCTCAAACGAAATACATAAGTGGATATTTTCCAATATTTTATTTCCAGTTATTAAAAAGTCAATTATTTAAACATGGAATTTAAAGTCGGCTATTTGTTATTATTTTTATACCATTTAAATACAAAAGTAAGAGAATGAAACCCCAACGCCTTGTTAGGCATTGCTAAAATGATAAAAAGTAGTCGATAAATTCACCAAATTACCTATGAAAAGTGGTATCTTCTTAGACGTAAGAAGACACGAGAATATACCCACTGAATTCAATAACCAGTGTAAAGAACATTAAGGATTTCAATTGCTGCTAGGTGGAATAGAGAATTCTCTAAAGTTCATTTCTATGGTACTCAATTTCCACTCATTTCATCCTTAAATATCGCTTGGGCTGTCCGCGTCAAAACCTATTTGTTTAATGACAGTTTGAGCTTTCAGTTGCTTTTGACGTAATGATTTGCGATTGGTATTTCTAAAGTTGTAGCACATTATAAACCAGCAAATGTGCACTTTAAATTTATGTTTGAGAGGATGATTACAGATTGAAATTCGCTTAACAATTCTGCAGTGGGAGAGTAATGCAAAATTTCTTGTCAGGGCCTGGTATGAAGTAATTAAAATCAGCAGATATTTGAATATTTAATGTTTACATATTTTTTTTTAGTTCTGTCAATAAGAATTATTTTAGTTGTTGTTTAAATTATAGAATATAAACGAATTGATTATGTTTTAAGATTACAATTAATATTCTCTGTACAGAATAATTTTCTTTTCGTTACTCTTAAAAATGATGGTGTTACAAAATTATAAGATACTAATATTTTTCCATTGCACAAGACATCTAAATTGTGCTCATTATTATCGAAATTACTGATTCTTATTTCAGTTATATTTAATAAATTCAGTTTAATGAGTTGCTCTACAAAAAGGGACTTTGCAGCGTTGCTCGATATAAGACTCGAATGAAATGTGGCTCTTAAATATGCACTCATTCTTTATCCCTTAGAATTCAAGATGGAAGATTTTAATTCATGAAGAAAAATTCATAAATAAAACAGGTTTTATAGCTTTTAGTTTTATCACCTTATTATATTCGAATTATAGGTATATATATATATATATATATATATATATATATATATATATATATATTAAAGATGCAAGAAAAAAATTATTTGTCAATGATTATAAATCATTAAATTAGTTTTACTGAAATTTTTTCAAAAATTTTTAATTATTGAAAGATTTGTATAAATACGTTTTATGTTTTGTGATCTATCTGTTTCTATCTATTTCTCTATGTATATCCTGTGTGTGTTTGCATGTGTAATATTTCGGTAACTATTGAGAAATCTCCCGAAGTATATATCCAGTTCACTTTCCGTAAATTGGACTGAAATTCGTTGTATATTGCTTACAATAGGGGGAAAAAAATACCCTTTTTTTCAATTTTCAAAGTATATATCAAAAATTAACTATTACTTTTGGAAATTTATAGGTTAATCTTAGTAATATATTAAACCTTTACATACACAGAGCATTTGAGATTGTATCGTAAGCAAATCAGAATTAATAAAGAAAGTGTTTGCTCAAATAGCCACCCTACAATTTGGGAAATTTAGTATATGCTGTGAAATGGTTGCATCTGATTTTAGAATAAAACTTTTGAACAAAAAAATGGAAAATGTGATTCATTAATTTTATGATACCTTTTTCAAGAGTTTCAACAATACATCAATAGAATAAACTATTTATTTAAGTTTTCAACAATAATAATCAGCCAAAATTAATATAATCACCTGAAATATACTCAGTTTTATTATGAAATTTCTAAAATGCTAAATTTTATTAAAGAAACCTAGTTTTGAAAAGATTTTCTTTGAAATTATTCATTATTTGAATTCTTTATAATGAATTATATTATTTATATTTATTTTATTATTAAAATAAATAAATAAAATATTTCAAACGTATTTTAAAATAAGGTTCCACTTAAAATATTTATAATAATAAATGAATGAATGAAGATATTATTCATCGTTAGGAATATCATTTACAAATATTTAATTCATTAAACCACAAAGAAAAACATCAAACATTTATCTATAATCAATTATTTTTTAAATTATCAATCACTAAAATCTTTAAAAACCATTTTAATGGGATCATTAAAAGATGAAATGAATATTAGTACAGAAGGGAGTGTTTAGTGCTGAGAAAATTAATTTTCAATCGGAATTTTTACAGAAACAATTAATTTACAAATATTAATTGCAAAATGCAATTAGATACTATCTATAAGTACCAGAACAGAAAGAAACTATTAATTGTCACTAATAATACAAAATATATGTTGCAAATTGAAATAAAAGATGAAAAAGAAAAAAAGCAATTGAAATCAATTGCACAAAATGCCACATTTTTTTTAATTGTTACTTTCATTATGAAAATGTAATTTTCAAATATTCTGATTAATTTATTCTAATTTCAAATCTTTATGACATCTAATTTAACGGATGAACTCACATATTTATATTTTCTACATCATTGCTTAAAAGATTCGAATTTTCTGACCTGCCTCCTTATTTTCCCAAATATTCACATCCTGAAGCAAGGCAGCCACATCAACATCCTAACAACGCAAAGATTTTCGACTGAGGCACGTTAATGTAATTAATGCCATGATGTCTCGAACAAGTGTAATCTGGTGTAGGAGCAATCATCACGGCAAATGTCTTCTCTCCCCTCTCCCTTTAGCCTGTTCCTCCTCTATCTGGTCTCAGATACGAATACATATATATGCAGCTGTAATACTCTAAGACGAGGAATTCAAACTTAATAAAATATGTCAGGCCACATTTTAAAATAGAAAATAATTGTCTCTAATTATGATAATAGTTTCTTTATTTCATTCATTAGGCAGAAGCTGGATCTAACATTGAAGTTTTTGGATGTACTCCACTTATTTGTAAGATAAACGAAATAATACTAAGGTTTAGTTAAAGCCTGTTAAAATATTTTAATTATTATGATATTAAAATATAAAAGATATAAATATAAAATCGAAACTATAAATATATGATTATATTGTTATGGTGTATGTATGTTTTATATTGTTGTATGTATGTTTTATATTGTTAATATACGTTGCCAAATATTTAGATCAATATATTAGGATGAATGATATTATTTTGTTATCAGCATTTTTTAATTAGTATAATATTTTTTTACACATATTTTCAATTTTTTATAATTACCTGTAAAGAAAGCTAGAAGAATCAAATATCACGTGGTAAATTCATATAAATTATTCCTAAAAAAAGAAAAAGAGTGTTTTTTTTTTAAAATTTTATGAAGAATCATTTAATTGAAATATTTTTTTTGAATATTGCAAATGGCTTATTTTACAGAAAACGAGATAAAGTTCTGAATATAAACTGTCAATAACTAAATTTATTTGCAATGTGCTTTTTTAAAAAATGTTTTTAATTGAATAATTATTTCAATGATATTTATTCAATAGATAGGCATTTTTAATAAATATGATAAAGTAGGTTTTTATGAGAGAATTTAAATGAGAGTTATGTATATTGATTTGAAGGAAATTATTATTTTTTTATTTTTCTTCTAAATTATTCTAATCAAAACGTTTCTATATTTAGATTCGGATATCAGTTCAATAAAACTATAGATATGTAACCAATTCTTAGAGATTAATCAAAATAATTAATAAAAACTATTTTTAAAAATATTATTTTAGACTTACATATATATTACATGAATATACAAGTAGAAAGAATAACAAAGGTTCAATTACATTATGGCTTTTGCCGCACATATGACTATGCAAAATAAATCAGGCTTCAAATCATTTAAATGATGGCTTTGATACGAGGAATATTGAAAGTATATAGCATCTTTGCTGCGGAAGTCTGAATTTGATAATGATTAAAAAACCCATTATTTGTTAAAATTAAATTTATGACGTCTTCTAGTGCATTTTTCAGTAATAAATGAAATTTATCAAATGAAAATGAAATGTTCATTGAGTAAAATTTCAACACATAACTAACACATTATAATGACAGTTAATAACTCAATGATGGTTTTGATACAATGAGTATTGAAATATAGTGTTTTTGTTGCGGAAGTCTGAATTTGATAATGATAAATAAACCAATTATATGTTAAAATTAAATTTATGATATTTGCTTCCGAATTTTTAAATAATAAATGAAATTTATCAAAGAAAATTCTAAGGATTATTGATTGAAATTTCAACACATAACTAAAGCAATTTAATTTGCAGGAAGAACTTTCAGAATCTCGTTTCATTTCTCAGCTTTTATATGAATGAAATTTCCTTGCCTCCAGAAGCAAGGTATCGTCACCAACTGTTGAGGTGACTTTTCGACCGACGCATATTAATGTAATTAATACGTCTGATGTCCCGGACGAGAGTAAACTAGCGAACGAGTAATCACTGCGCCAAAGTGTTCTCCCTTCAGTTGTCCCTCTCCTCTCTGGTCCAAAAGCGAATAGATACCCTGCTCTGCCACATCAAGAGAGAAATGTCAGCGTAATAAAATATATCAGCAACGTTGCGAAATGGAACCGAATTAATTGAAACTGTGATACCTGATTATCATTTCATGATGATCAGGTATCAAATAGATTTCGCACCTCATACTCTGCAGTGATCTCTACTTATTTTAAGAATTAGACTCTTATCTGTTGTAAAAGAGAAAAAAAAATGAATGAAACTACTTTTTGCAAAGAAACACTGAACTTTAACATGTTTGCTTAGAAAACATCAAATTTAAATCTTTAAGAACTATCTGTATATTTAAAATTTTATTTAAAATGATTCATTTAGTATACATTAATGCTAATAATAATACTTAAATTCAAACGTTTAAAAGATAACTGCTGTGTAATTCTGTCTGAATATTTTATACCGAATAAGGCAGGGATATGTTAAGATATTGTTTTTTATTGAAAAGAATTTTTAAATTTTAAATCATATTTCTAAATACAACCTTTATATTTTTTTAAGATTCGGAATGTATTTTCAACGAAATAAAGTTAATTGTCTAGCATCCGTTTTAATACACGGATAAGTTAAATAAAGTTACACACACAAATATTATGAATGAGTTAGAGTTAAATTTTGTGCAATAAAAAGCGATTAATTTTAATCATCATTTCTTTATTGTTAGCATCAGCACACTTGTCTATAGCATACTGAATTTTCTACTTTTCTTGCTAAAATACATTTTTATAAATACTTCTTTTTTTAATCATTAAGTGATAAAAATACCTTCCATGAATTAGTTACAAAATTTGAATAAAACTTGTTGTTGGTGACTATTGATTTTGCATTGTTTTCAGAAAAGAAAATGCGAATTACTTTTTTTCATTGAAAGGGTAACTTCCGCTTCTTACTTGAATTCTTATTACCACAAAAATCATTTATCATAAATATGTCATAATTCTTATTTTGTGTAAAACCGAATAATCTAATTATTTTCATGGTGTATTTTTGATGTTAATCTTCAAATACATTTAAATTTGTGATTTATAACAAGAGTGAAGCAATTGGTTTTAGAAGGAAAACTGAAACATTAATAAAGAACATTTTTTGGATGCTGTATATAGCATTATTTCAAATTTTGCTTCTGAAATTATTATAATCGAAATACATTTATCATATGTAAATGTGTGTTTCTCCAACGGAATATTTATTTAATTGAATATTGGAATTTTGGGAACTCTTGAAGTCGTTTTACATATTTATTCTCACTTTAAATTGTAATAAAATTAGCCATAGAGTGGGCAATTCATATGATGTATTTTAATAAACAGATATCATAAATATCAAAATTAAGAACATTTTCTTAACCTGTTCGTTCCTTAAACTAGGGTTAATGTTGCTACTAAGTCAACAATAGAAAGACAGATCAAATGAAAGCAGATCAAGAGCTCAAGAAAGCAAGAGAATATTTTATTCTAAAAAAGTAATCAGCAAAATTATACAAGTACTTGTCCCAAGGTTTTCCAAGCGGTGGATACAGCAGAAATTGTTAAATGATATCGACGCCAGTTTGAAACAGTCTCCATGATATTGCAGTTCGAGTAAAAAACTAACGTTTCAATACTTTTTTCATGAACATTTCAAAGATATATGATTATTAATGAGACTACATAAAGTGGATTTCAAATTTATTTACAGAAACATTTCTAATTAGTTTCGATTCCAAATGATTGTTCAGAGTCACAGAGCAAAAATATTCGAGATGACCCAGAAAGGTTTCAAGGTTTGGTCAACTCACGAATCAGTGACAGTGAGTGAATTCCATACACTTCTTTATTCGCTGAAACAGTTCTCAAAATTCCATTATCTTTGCCACTAAAAACCAAATAACATCACAATACTTTTCTTCAATGGCAAAAATGCTGCGGATACATATGAAATGACAACCAATTGTATGTAGGACAATACTATTAGTTAGTGTATCTTGTGTGCTTTCGCGAAATTCTCAAAAGAAAATCTATTGCTGAAGAATAGTTAACTTTCTTATATCCCTTTTTATAAATCGTTACACCTACACAAATATATAACCAGTGTTCGTTTTACATTCATCTACCCTTATAGTTCATATTACTGGACAAATATAGGATTCTGAATATGGATATTACTTTAACTAATAAATATATGCCTGCTGGTCCGAACGCTGTGGGAATTTTAACTATACCTATAGAGAGAGTAAAGTATATTATTATTTTCGCATATATCAGATAAATTCTGGATCTGACTCAGCTGTCTTAGTATATGCATAGTTATACTAAATTTCTGTCGAAAATCCTTTATAAATTTACGAAATTCTCTGATAAATGGCGCAATAAATGCTGTATTCGGCCATAAGTTTATTAAATGGGAGGAAAACCAATAACCCTTGATCAGTAACTTTAAATTTATTATATTACATTGATACATGGTATGAGAGCTCTGCACTAAAATCCAACATACCTGCTGATTTACATAAATCCATTTGTACCAATTTATTAAACCCATATTTTACGCTTTGTGCCTCATTTTACACAATGTATCTAGAAAAGCATATATATCTATATTTCTTTCAAATTATAAATTGAGGTCTATCGCTTGCTTTAAATTTATGGATGATTCTAATAACCTGGTACATGATTTTAAGTTTTCAATAACATGCAAAATAAATTCATATTCTGGGAATCAATAAATTGAGTACATGTACCAATTTTAAGGCACTTAAGGAAATAAACAATTTTATGACGAAATGAATCTGTATTGCACAGAATGTACTTTCCCATTAAAAAATAGCTTTTAGTTGAAAGAGTTTATACGCTTATAGTATTGCCAAATTTGGAATATTTTGAATTGCAAAAATATAAAGTAAATTTATTAAACACATGCGTTATCTTTATATTTTTACATATATAGCTATTAATAAAAATAATAAGTTCATATAAATATCTATATTAGCTCTTTTACATAACAATTTCAACTTCTCATATATTTAGTGCCTTCCTTGTTTTTAACACAAGTTTTCAATGCTTATATTTAAAAGATATTTATAATACAAAATAATTCGTGTACGTGAAGTTATTTGTCTTAAAATTGAGATTATATAGTCATTTAGTTGCAAGAAATATAATATGAATAATTCACAGTTAATTTTATGAATTATATTTATCTTCAAATAGAAATATAATGAATAAACTTAGAAAAATATGATATTGAAATATAAAAAGAATATAATTTAATAAGGCCTTATCATGCTTCAAGAATTGGAAATGTACATGGAACTTTTTGCATATAGTATTTATTTCTGTCCCTAAACCTGCTTCTTTGAAAATTTCTAAAATTAATTTAATTCACATTACATTTACAATTAATTTAATTCACATTGCCATTTAAAATTAATTTAATTCACATTGCCATTTAAAATTAATTTAATTTACATTGCCATTTAAAATTAATTTAATTTACATTGCCATTTAAAATTAATTTAATTTACATTGCCATTTAAAATTAATTTAATTTACATTACATTTTATTTCTAAAATAAATTAATTTTAGATCTTTATATCAATAACTATTGCTTCAGTCAGTTATACACCTTATCATGCATTAAATTATGTTCAATACTTTGATATTTGAGAAAACAAACGATGCACTTTTATTGTAAACTATTGAAACGGATTTTTACAAGCATTCGCAAAGTAGAAACTCATCTAACATTTGAAAGTAAACAAGTTCCTTTTAGAATAAATGAAATAGGTGAAAGTTTAAACCGACAGTGGAAAACGCATAATATCATAATATATTTCATACAAATAACCATTTTATATATAGAAACTGAAATCAACCTTCAGTTTCTAAGTCGAATATAAAATGTAAATGAGCCAATAACTATAATATTTTAGTAATATTATATTTCCTTTTTCTTTCAAATTGAAGAGAAGTTTCACTTCTCTGAAAACTTTATCAGAAATAACGATATTATTGCAGTATTTAACATTTTATTGGGCCTTCAATATGCGCATATTTAACTATGCTTCAGTAGTTACATCAGATAAATTAATGTTTCTATTTTTCAGAATTGCTCATCTGTTAGCTTTGCCATATTCTTTATTAAATATTTCAGAGTTAAGGAATAATTAAGGCACAAGTTTGGAATTGATTGTCAATCCAAAGTACACTCAAAATTTCTCATTAAATATCCATTATACTCTATTGAATTCCGCAATGTCTGAGAGTGATTAAAAACAGCTTAGAAAGTCTTATGAAACATCGGGGAACCTTTCAAAAGCTTTATATTTCTCCTTTAAATTGCCATATGGGATTGCAAATGGGATCCAATATGTGTTTGTTAAAAATGTGGTGTACTTCAATGTTTTATACTTTAAAAGCCCGATACTTAAAAGAAAATTATATGTCAGTTTTATTCCATAACTATTATTTTATGTCTTAATCATGCTTATAATTAAGGGATTTCGAAGATATTATCGGAATAAAATCTCTTAAAAACGACAAAAATTATTTTAAGTGCTTTGTTTTGCGATCCCCTTTTCAGCATTATTAGGATATTCGCTTGGATTTTAAAAGAAAGCATTCTGAATGGAAAAAAATGATGAAGACTATTATATAATTAAAGTAATAATCAAGGAAGCTTCCGAATAGATGTATTTTAAATTTTTAAAGTTTAATTTTTGTTTATAAATCATGCAATACAAATTCAAAAAGAAAATGGCATTTCTGTAGAATGTATTTATTTCAATATACATTTCAAATAAATTGATATTTTTTTTAGGAAAATGCTATAAAGAAGTTAAATGCATCATTAAAAATTCGAACAAGAAAT
The DNA here is from genome assembly GCF_947563725.1 of Argiope bruennichi. NCBI lineage: Eukaryota > Metazoa > Arthropoda > Arachnida > Araneae > Araneidae > Argiope > Argiope bruennichi. The sequence goes on from NC_079151.1 coordinate 44,628,194, forward strand.
GAATTACAAACCTGCTGTATAATTATTAGATGTCTGGAGCATTTGCAAATTTCATAACTAAAGTATTTTAGAGTTACTAAAAAGTGGTAGTATTATTCACATTTTTTTTATTTCAGTGAAACAATTTTGATTAAGCAAATACAAAGTAATTTGCTTCGATTTATTTTCGCTGCTTCAATTGTTAAATTTGTTTCAAAATCTAAAACAAATATTTCAAGCAAAATTGTGCTGGCTTTATTTATAATGTCCGTGTTTATATGATGAAATACACAGACGCATTGCATTTAGTATGCCTGTGATTTTTAAAAGAAATTTAATAAAATTCTCTAAGTTTAAAATAATTGCTCTAAAATGACTTGGATTTCCTGCTGAGAAAATTAATAAATTATTTATTTATTAGTAAAATAACTTCTATGCCAAAAAAATTTGAAATGAATCAACGATTCATATTTATCAATAACAATTCATTTCTTTCCCTTTTATACGAAATATGAAAATTAAATATTATTCTTTGCATTCGTTTTTTTTAAAATCCGATAAATATTTATTATATAACCTTTAAAAATTAATTTCTTTTCTTAAATTTAATGCTTTGTAATCTCAGGATTATTATCAATTTAATAATCTTGATTTATTTTATACAATTACTGCCCATGATTTATTTTATACAATTACTTATAAAACAATTAAAATGAATATAAATTTGTTCTTAATTTTAAAATCAAAATATGAATAATAAAAGTAAAATATTCTGTACGTGTTGCATGCATTTCTTTAAAAATTCTTCTCTGATTTAATTTCATTTGTAAAAGATGATTCAATAATTTTGAAAATATTTTTTTTTTTTAATATTATGAATTTTGTACATGAAAGAGTAAAATTTGTTTTCTGATAAAAAGTTAGTGATTATAAAATGGAAAATAATTATAAAATTTTCGTTGCATAAAATATATTTTTGCACGTATTTTTGAAAGGAACTTTCTTTGAAACTTTAAGAAGTTTAAGTGAGGCAATCGATACGCTTTTAATTTTATGCAATGAATGATGTAATCATATCACCACTGATATATCACAATACCGATTAAAATTTACTTGCCGAATAATCGTTATCGATTATACTAGAATAGATGTTAATTATAAAGATACAATTATGGGAAAAAAATAAAAGAAGCACACATGGAAAGGGAGGAATCGATTTCATAACGGTAGAAAACAATAATTATTTAAATTCGATTTACATGAATTAAATACATGTAAATCAACATTAAAAAAGCTAAATATTATTTACAAATTAATTTGAAAATGGAAAAAAAGTAGTTTTGGAAATGTAAAATATATTATATATATATATATATATATATATATATATATATATATATATATATATATATATATATATATATATATATATATATATAATTAACAATTAATGAAGGTAGTTTCTAAGATGGAAGTTGATTCAATTGATAACTTCATCACATCAATTGACAATTTGTGAATAGCTACGTCAAAGTTTCGGTTCACTGAAGGAATCAACCATATAGAGGCTACCATACGAATGTGGGTAAAGCCATTCTTTACATTTTCAACTATTTCTAGGTAAATCCCTTGAATTCATTAATTAGACAAATAAATCGTATACTGCATTATTGAAGATTATTTGCACATTTCAGCGGTATAGTTTAAGTTAAATGAATTTCTATTTTGTGATTTTAAATATCAGAAAATAATAGTTTATTGAAAAATTCAAAACGATTTGGTCATTTCAAATATTCAAAAATTATAGTTTATTGAAAAGGACGAAACGATTTGGTTTTTTCAAAAATTTAAAACTATTGGAGAAAACTATTGTAAGTTAAAAATTCCTATTACAAATTATTATCTCTGGAGCTCTCTAATTTCGATATTTTTTTCATTAAACTATAATAATAAAATTCGAATATACTATTTAATTGAACTGAAATTCGTGGTAATTTCAACATAACAATATACGACGTCAAATAACGGTTGTTATCAATTGCTTATAGAATTTATTCTATATCATTACTATCTGTTTAGCATTCAACGTATGACGAATTTATCAATATCTTTTATAAGATTCGAATATTTAGTACTATATCAACGTAACTTCTCATTTCTTATTATCTCAAACCACATTTTACTGTTTCATACTATGTGCTCAAGTTGAATACCATGTAAATTATATCGGATATTCAAGGATCACCCTTTCTCGTACCCCTATTCGATGGACATGGAATAATAGGTGTCGCTTCAGGACTATTGACATCAATTGTGGGAAAGTGGCTCATGATAGAATTAAACAATATATTTTTCATGACAACTTTAAATGCAGTAACAATATATTCAGTTTTTAGAGATTGAAAAGGACAAGTTTAATTGAAAAAGATTTGGGACTGAAAAAAAAAGGAATAAAATAATGACCTGTGGTTGAATAAAATAAATTACACGTAAAATATGTTACAGTTGAAGTATACTCTAAAAATAATTTTGAGAAAGAAACAGAGGCGTAATTAAAATATATATCAAGTCTCTATGTGTTATAAATTATTTATTTTATTCCAATCAATTTCTTTTCATCCTAGAAAAAATTATTGTCAACAGAATAGTATAAGCGAGAAATCTTACTGAATAAAGAATATTAAATGTAACATTTCATCACATTTTCAATGAACGCATAATCCAGTGGAATATGAGATATTCGCGAAGGGGAGCTTGAAAAGAAAAGAAAAATATTTATGAAATAAAGAAAAAAAGTATTAAACATACAGCCCGTTTTATACGAAATTACTTCCAGAAATCCCTTTCTGGAAAAACAGATGTTTCTAAACAGCTTAGTGAATACTAAAAATGAAAGAACGAATGCATAAGTTTCAGTTTTAAACGAAAGCGAAGTTCAATTTTAGTAACGTTTTGTTGTTGAAATCGAATGGGAGAATGCATTAAAATATTTCAACAAGCGACAGATTTCGAATGCAAGATGACACGATTTCGTGGACCTCATAAAGCATTCTCAGAGTCTTCATAAAAACGTACACAGATTTTATTCTGTTTCTTTCTTATACAAATGCAATATATTTTAGAGGCTGCCTTTCAAAAAAATATTGCCGATCAAATGACTTAGGATGAATAATCATGTAAGAGATAGAAATTTGCTTTCGCGATATTGGCGGCAGATGAAAGAAAGCAATAAAGTCTAGATAACTCGGTATAGTATTTCTTAAAATTGAAAATTCAATGCTACTTTTTGTAAAAAAAACAAAAAAAACATAAGAAATGTAAAAGAAGTGATAAAAACTGCAATGCCATGTCTCGCATAGTATTTTCTAATAGCGCTCCAATACATTCTTATTGTCTCAATCTTTTTTTATGCTTAAAATTTAGTTGGTTCATTTGGTTTAATATTTCAAAAATATATTTATTATTTGGAAGGTATTTATGTGGAAATAAACTAATCCCCTCAATTTTCTTTTATCAATATTAGAATTTAAATATCACATTTTAATTACATTTTACAAGCAAAAATTGCTTTTATTGTAACCCATATTTTTTCGGGAAAGTTAAGATTTATTAAGATAGCTAATGTTTCTGAAAAAAGTTAAAATCTCAATAATAAAGAAATAATATCTTATTTTCCTAAAAAAAAATTACATGCATTTAAATATTCTCGCTATTTTATTGATTTAGCGAGAAAATATATACTAAAGAATATTTTTAGATAAAACTATATTTCATACTTTTTGCTATGCATTTCGTGGACATCATTTTATTGTTTGTAATTGCAATGTGAATTTCACTTAGATTACTTTTTTTCTATTTTTATTTTTCCTAATTTTTTTCAGGGATTATTTTAGTTTTATTAACGTCCCTTTTGAAGCAACACTAGGGCTATTTTGGGACGGACCTCGTAATTTTGAACCGCGGTCAGATGACGAGGACGACACCTGAGCTGGCATCCCCTTCTCCACACCACACCACACCACACCAGCGGGAGGACGTTTGATTAGGACAGATTTAGCGTGCAACAGACCCCCTTCCACGATGGTTCTTCGGTGGAATTTTTTTCAGGGAATCAGCTAATTTCAGTAAATATAATGTCAATTTAATCAAATAAAATAACTATATATGTGAAATGTCTAACTGAAGTTAAAAAAAAATGAAATAAAATATCGACTAAGATTGAAACAGGCTTTTCAAAAATTGCGCGATATTGGTAGATGCTTAAGCTTTTTATTGCATAATGGATATTTTTGAGCATTTATTAATGTAAATAATAAACAATAAATAACATCATATCGAAATTAATAAAATAAATGCAATTATGTACGATTAAAATAGTAGAGATAGGAGATATTTATTAATATAACCTATAGTTTTATAATAATACATTATTTTAGTACTTCAGATCAGTTAATTAGTAGTTTCCTAGTTTTACTACTTTTGTTTCTCCTAATTTTCAACTAAATGCAGATATATGTGGAAGTAATTAAAGAGAAAGGAGGAATATCTAATTGATTGATTACAGTGGAGATGGAGAATAAAAGGAAGAAGGAGTTGTAAGGGAGGAGAGGTTTCTGACTGATGTGGCAGCTGTTTGAACTTGGAAGCAAAGGTAAAAATTCGGCTTGTACAACATTTGTTCCCTCTTCTAATGAAATATTTTTATTTTCTACAAAATATATAAACAATGAAGAAATCAAGCATGCTCAAATTACATAGAAATTTTGCGTCACTTGAGTCACAGTGATCGTAGTAGTAATTAAACATTAAAGACTATTTTATAGAATTCATCTCTTCTTCATACTTTATTTCATTTTCTCCTTCATTCTGATAGTTATTTAAATATGCGAACTGAATATTTGGACATTTTATACAATTTTAGTTTGAATATATCGTTTTTTTTGTTGTGTCCTGACTTATGACACTTTACAAATCCGCTGACAGTTATCTGTCAGCGATTTAAGCCGAGTGAGCGTCTTGTGTTTTTTCAGTAGCGTGAACTAAGGCCAAGGGTACGAATTAGCTACTTCATGCGTCGCATTCGCTTGGAAAACCCCTTTTTACAAGGGAGGGGGAGAATTCACATACCGCACAGATAGAACACAGAACAACCATGCCCGAACCGGGACGCACAGATCACAGGGAAGACGCGTTACCCCTACGCCAGGATGTCAGTGTATATTGTTTTTATTGCTTTTTCTTTAATGTTTATATTTTGCATTTGCATTAAAAAGTTACTTCTAATTTCTAGATTTCACTTTCTTTTTTATAATCCCTTTATATTACTTCTATGCATAAGTTTCAAAATATACCAATCTGAATTTTTAGCTGTCTGTTGTTCCTGTCATTACAGTTATTTAAAGCATGAACTTCTGTTTACAGCTGAATAGATTTTACGAATCATTTCATTTTAAAAGAGTATATTTTCTTAAAATTACAGTCTTTTCAGTTAAATACCTTCAAAATTTAATTTACCGATTTTTTTATACTTATTGATTATTTAGTTTAATATTAGCATTGAATATAATGGTGCAAATTTTGAGTCGATGACTTAACAAGAAAAATTCTTAAATCAAGCAGTTCAAATTCATATGCTTCTGACAGATTTCATCCAGTTTTTCTTTTAAAGTATTATCAAAATGAGGAAAATATTTTTTAACCATCCTCACCTCACTAATTAGGGTTGAAACTCATAATAGTTCATTTATCGCCATCGTGTAAGGTGCTCATTAAGGTGCTTGCAACAGCCAGGTTTATTCATTAGTTTGGTAAACTATGCTTAAATATGCAATTTTCAAGGAGAAATTAATAGCCACATAGCTCAGACGAGATTATCTATCTTCTTAGAAAAGCAGCACAGGTAAGTTTTATGTAATTCCATCGAGATAAAAATCATTTTTAATAATTCCTTTGCTAAAGTAATTATCATGATGCATAATTAATGATGATGTATTAGTAAATTTTCATAAAAGTCTTGAGAATGAGTAATTTTTTTATCATTCTGAAACAGACGAGTTCTTAAGTGACAAGCATAAAGAAATTATTATGGACGTAAAAAACAAGTTAAAATGTCTTCAGGCAACTTAACATCTTATTTAAATGAAGAGCGAAAGATTCTCTATGTGAATAGCATATATGTATATTTTGTTTGAAGAAAATTTAACTTTGGCATGAAGTTAACCTTTGAAATAAATTAAATTGTAATCTATTCGTCAATCCAATGTAATTTTTAGAATTAGATAAATACTAAATTTGAATTTATTAATTAAACGAGAAAAAAAATTGTAAGCACTTATGCCAACCATTTTTTATGGTTTTAGTATCGCATGAGAGACATGTTTACTTCTTACATGCAATTTATCACACAGAATATTTTAACCAACCCCCTCCAGCCCCAAAAAAAAGCCGTGTTGCATGAACACGAAATTGAGTAAATTTTAAAGCAAAATCTACTCGCGTTTATAAATTTGAAATATGGAATTTTCCTAACAAAATTTTAACGTTTGCAGGACATAAAAAATAAATTTTAAATATCAAACAATGTTTGGTTTTATGTACTAATTTATTTTTACTTACATCAAAATTTATCCAAAATGCTGATGATAATATATTCATAAAGAAACTAAACGCCCATGTAAGACGTATGTCAAGATTATAAACCTAGGTTTATACTGTTTTATTCAGTCTTAATCGAAATTGGATAATCTTTTTAAGATAAAATAGTTAACGATATTAATAAGCTATAAATATTATTAGAAACACCTAGTTAATGATGATTTTATAATTACCTGCAAAATGAATAAATTTTGGGCTATTCCCTCTCTTTCAAAGCTATATTTTGTACTTGATATTTTACATGTAGTTTAGATATAAAAATTAGGAAAAAATTTAGTTTCAGGGACTGATTCGCATCCAATAATGATAAAAGCTTGAATATAAATTGCATTCCCTAGTCTCACATTCATCAACTACCGTGATTTTCTATTCTTAATAGAACATTAACTTTATAAATATTTATATTTTCAGATATATTGCATTCAATAATTTGGAATAATGGCTAATTTTTGTTTTGAATTCATTTAATTTAATATCTTCATGTTGACAAAGGTTATAGGTAAAATAAATAGTTGCCATAAGATTCGATAATATATAAAAGGGATTAGAGGAGTCCAACTATTAAACAGTGCAAAATATATTTTAAAGAAAAAAATATCATGGATTCAAATATTCCTGAAAGGTCATAAAAACCCTGAAGTTTTTTGTTTTAACTCCATTGCTAATTTAAATAATTGTTTTGTATTTATTGTATGAAATACCTATTATTGTAAGAATGTAGATAGCAAATCGCTAGATTTTATTTAGCATTAATATATTCAAGCAAAAACAATCAAAAGAATATGAAGTGCGAGGCAAGGTTTCTCCACAAGCATTTCTTACTTATTAAAAAACTAAGTAGACATTGAATATATATAAGAAAATACAATGCTATTTTGATATCATTCATAAACCGTTTTAATACAAAAATATCAATATCCAGTACAAAAATAATACTTATTTGAAAAAAATATATATAATTTATAAAAAAGATTTTGATCCCTATTTCCATTGATAATTTAATTTAAGGATTAGGATAAATTTTTTTTCACTTTTTTTTAAACAAATAGAAGAAGGTTTGAAATTTCCTTAATAAGAATTGCAGAATAATCGAGTTGTTTTAAAAATCAAAGGAAACATTGACTATATTTGAAGCTAACCTTACTCTCATTCCAATTTAAAATACTTAAAAACTAAATTAATTGCATTTATTGAATAAATTGTGAAATTTGAATGTTAATATTTTTGTCTTACTTAATTTATTGATCTAAATTTTTAAAAAACTCTACTTTAATAATTGAATCTTGTAAAAAGAAGTCAATGTTACTATGATTTTTTTAAAATTTATATTTTGCGCTTGTCAATACATAAAAACATAGACACAGAGAAACATATTGAAATGTCAAAACCGACTGAAAATTCCATACTCATTTCAAACTTTGAGAAAAGGGGATAGATTTTTATTAAGAAGAGGTCTGAAAAAAGTTTTCTAAAATCACAAAAAATAATAATATGACTTTGCACATTAAAATTATAAATTCCAAGTAGTCTTCGAATTTATAACATTCTTGTATTTTAATGAATTATAATATAAAAATTTTTTGCATTGGTCATATTTTCTTGTTCATTCACTTGTTCTTGTTCTTTCATTTGTTCTTTTGAAACTCTAGAGCAAATGAAATAGGCATGATTCCATATCTTGAATTATTTTATTATTTTTTATGAATTATTTTATTTTAATAAAGTTTAGGTAATTTTTATAATGTTAATACATTTGGAGGATAATCATGATCAAAATGAAAGCTTTATTTTTGGCTATAGTATTTAAAATCAATTTTATCAAAAAAAAAAAAAGAAAGAAAGAAAGAAATCTGTGAAAGAAGGAATCTTTTAGTATAAATTAACATTATCTAAAAGTAAATTACTCAACTTGTAAAAGTGAAGGTAAAAAATGTTATTTTTACTAATAGTTTTTTATTTTAGACTCTAGGTACAGACTAATTATGTATCGACAAGTATGAGAGAAGGATTACAATTGCATGTCAATACTCTAACGCAAGTGGAAGGAAATTTCAAGTGCAAGAGATACATGTGCAAAAGCAAATCAAAAGACAGCATATAAGCAACCAAACATATAAGCATTATCTAATTAAAGCCTATTATTGAAACAATCTAAAATTAAAATGATTTCGGAAACGAAATCAAATTAATTAATTTTGAAACTCTTTTTAAAAGGTAGCACTTTTATTACTATAAATTCCCATATGACCTAGAACAAAATATAAAATAAACTCAACATCTCTGCTTCGAAGAAAACTCAAATTAACTTGAGTTTTAACTATTCTGTTTTGGGAATCAGTATTAAGATATAAATAGGAAAGAGGATTACTACGAATTAAGAAATTCTTTGAAAACTCTTCCTTAATTCTTACAAATCTAGTGACTATTGGGGTCTGCCAAATAATTCAGCCTGAAACACACTACATTCTTCTCTTAATCGAAGTAGACGAGGATTTAAAATTGAGTTTCAATAAAATCTTGGAAAATAATAATCGCAAAACTAATCTCATTATTGATTTAGCTACCATTTATAAAAGAGATAACAGGAAATATTTTTCGGATAACTAACTAAATTAAAAGGAGTCAAGAAATTCTCAGAAAACCATCTTGACTTTCATAGGTAAAGATTTTCTTCGCATTCATGAATATATTATTACGGATTATAAAGGTGTTAATAGGTGGGAAGTTTGATAATCAGAAATAACGTGGTGAAATATTCTCTTTTGTCCTTTTCTTCTTAGAACTTCTTAAACGTATTTATTTTCTTCTTCGGGGCAGAATCCGTAATTCGTGAAGAGTAACAAATAATTGGAACAATACTCTGTTTGTAAATGATGCAGAACTGATCCACTTTTGGTAACCATATTTTGAAAAATGCAAAATATGGCGTTTCTAACTCACAAATTATGAAAATGAACTATCCACCGTCCATGACGCGCTAACCATATTGCTAATATTCATCTAGACATATTGATCAATGATGATATCTGCGAATTTATTAATAGTATTAGTGAAGTTGATCGAGGTCCTGGAGGTTCATCCAAAATTCCATTTAGTGATATGTCTTGAAGCTGTAGGACAATGGATGAAGGCACGTGACTGTTAATGATGTATTTAGGGATCATGAGCATTTTGAAAGTAGTATATTCGTTGTGACTATGGCACTTTGTCACAACTATTTTTCATAAAGAAGTGCAGTGAAGTTATGTTTTCTGAGATTTCTCATAACATAGATTGATGTCAATGCAACAGATATTAATAGTGCTTTACCGGTATTTTGGAGTGGAAATGTTTATTGTTGGTGATTCTCCATTGATGCCTGCATTAGCTAATTTAACAAATAAATAATTTCATTCACATCGTTGCATTTTCTAAAATCTTAATGGGCAACATAAACTGCAATATATACATACAGATAAATGATTCATTTTGTACTTGATGATGTATTGTTTATTATAAATACTAGTCGTCAGAAGCTTCACATTTATTAATCTATCCAAAATCATTGGCGGCTTCATTTTTATTTATTTAACTTAACATGATTTTTTTTTCAAATAGATATATATTAAATTATGAATTGCTGCTGAAATATTTGAAATATATACATTCTTCCAGTATTGTTCAGCAATCTATACTTCAGAAATGATTTCAAATTTAGATAGTATTCCTAGTAAGAATTGAATTCTAACGAAATCTCAATGCTAAAAAAGTATAAAAATTATTTCGAATATTTTAAAGTTTTTAATGCGTTTTTTTAATTATAAATGTTAATTTAAACATCAAAAGAAAAGATTTAAACTTAAATCTTTTGAAATAAAAGTACGCGCAATTGCTCGTTTTGTTTTATATGAATTCAATGAAATAATATTCTATACCTTCAAATACACAATTTCAATATTTTAGCATGTTTCTTTTTCAAGATATGTAAATTTTGTAAAAACTTTTAATTAAAAAATAGAAAAAAATTGTAAAGACAATTAGATTCCGTATTAAAGTACTGAAATCGGTTAAAGATTTTAAATCAGTCTGAATCAATTTCGTAATTAAAAATAATTAAGAATAAATATATATTTATAGAAAATCTTAGAATGCGAATTTTTCCCATTCTAATAAAATCCTGTGGCAAGGTTTGAAACATAATGCTATTTCAAATTCTTGGATTAATTGTTTAAACGTGAAGTTCAAAGTCAATGTTATCTTGTTGCAAAAATAAACGAAATTCAATTATCTGATTGCAGAAATAAACGAAAGATAAGATAATGATTTGTTCAGCCTTACGAAACTCTCGGCAATAAACATTAATCGACAAAGTGATCACATTATCTTAGAAAGAATTTGGCTTATTAGACACAAAACGACAAGATAAATAACACTAGAGAATTTAATACCTCTTGCAATGAGCATTAAGGGTTTCGATTGCTCTGAGCCGGAATAGGAAATTCCAGTAAGTTCATTTCTGTAGTACTTAATTTGCACTCCTTTCACCCTTAAGTACTACCTGAGCTGTCTGCGTCAAACACCATTTGTTAAATGACATTTTGAGCTTTTGATTACTGTTGAAGAAATGGGTTAAGTATTTCAAAGCTGCAATACTTTCTACTCCAGTAAATAAGCTGTAAATGAATGTTTGTGGGAGTGACTATGTATTGATATCGGTTGAATAATTTTGTAAAGCATGTTTAGCTTAGCAAGTAAAGCTTCTTTTCAATTGTAAATTAATTATAATAATTCACCAGATTCGTGAAACTTACATATTTCTTTTTAGTTTGTCAATGAGAGTTATGCTATTATATTTTGTTTAAATTTAAATAAAATTAAAAGATTTATTGGTATAAAGAATTTAAATAAAGTTTTGTGTTTTGAATAATTTTTTACAAAACCATGAATAATGTTGAAGTTGCAAAATTAAAGGATACTAATGTCTTAGCATTTAAAAGTATATTCTTATTTGCTGTTGGTTCTAATCGCGAATTTCTAATTGTGACTGTAATTCCCAATTTCGCTTATATGTCTTTCGCTTATTTGTTTTTGCTTATAGCTAAATTCTAATGGAGATTGAAATAATTACAATCTCAATTTGTTCAGTCTGAATTTCTATTACAAATAATTTACTTCTTTTGAGTGAATTGTACATGAGATCTTCGTGACAAGGCGCTCATGTATGGATCTGGAGTAAAACAGGGATCATAAAAATGTATTCATTTACGAATACGGAAACATAAAGTAAGAAACTATTTAGTTGAAAAAATCTTAAATGTCAACATTTTTTTCATTTTTTTGACATTGAATTTATCAAATTTGATTGATTTTGTAGACGACGTATTAAATGTATTTCTATTGGAAATTAAAATAACAGAAAACTATTCATTGAAATTCAGGCCACCAATTTAGAAGTTTTATTTGCACCCAGATTTCAATAATCGAAATATTCTAATAATTAAATTGTGTCTTCCACTGAAAGTATGTTAAAAGCTATTGGACAATAACATTTTTGGAAAGAAATACTAAGAACATAGTCCTGAAATACAGATTCATGTATTTAATGAACAATATATTTATTGATTCTACTGCATCTCTGTGAATGAAAAGACAAAATATTTCAATGTGATCTGAGAAGATATTAATAATTGCTTATTTATACGAAATTCCTGCAAGTTAAGTTAAAGTTAGCTGTAGTTTGACTAAAAATAATGATGCAAACTTTTAACATTGGAGAGATTTCTATACAGCAATAAAGAAAGTGAATGTTCATCTAACCATTCACGTGATGATATTTAGCATGAAGGCAAAGTAGTTCCTTTAAAAAAAATTCAAGGAGAAAAGGCGTTTTTTAGTTTATTTTATCCTATGATTTTGATTTTCTAAACTCGCAATATTTCTAAAATGAAATAAAATTAGCGACTTTAGATTTCAATAATAACCATTACATAATACTAATAAAGTGATGCCAAATAACCTCAATTCGTAAAAGCTGTATATTTAATGGTTATTTTAATATTTAAAATTTTATCAAACACAGTTTGTTTGAATTATATTTTCCCCCCTTAAAACTACACATTATTCGAATTCATTATAATCAATTCAAATTAGATAATTACAAATTTTCTATTTATTTCATTACTAAAATAGATACAATCTTGTAATTTAAAAATTATCTCATGCGTATTTTAAGATGGGTCCCAATCATGATCAATATAATGAAGCATAATTGAATATATTATTCAGCATTAAATTAAATTTTCTCCAAAATTATTTAATCCTTATTCTCCAAGGGCAAACGCAATTTTTCTTTGATCAAAATTGTATTATTTTTTTAAAATTGTTTATAAAAATTGTTTTTCAATAGATATAATATGTAATGAAACTTAGCACATGAGAAAGTCTATATGATATTGGAAATTTAGCTTCAATAAACAATAAAGGCATGCAATTAATTCATACATTGTAAATTACTCAAAGCAATTAAGAGTCATTAAATATTATATTCTTAGGTATTTATCATGAAAATAAACATAAAATGTGTCAACGTATGTGCCGAAGGTGAGCCATGAAAAGATGCTAATACGAATATACTACTATATTTGAAAGGTAGAAAAAATTTGGAAACTATGAAAGACAATTCAACTTTTTCTGTTGTTTTAAAAAGCAATATATATAACATTCAATTTTGAAGAAATGTGGAGCCAGCAATTCTGCTGAGATTTTGGAATAAGAGAGTCGCCTTCGTTTTGGTGTTAAGTAGGTGAGGAATCCAGTTAAGCTTATTGTCGATGGTAACACCGAGATATTTTAAAGATTGTTGATTTTTTATTGTTACGTTATTCCATTTAATTGTTGGTCCGTTGACTAATTTGCTTATCAGGATATTGCATGATTTTTCTACGGAGATTTGAAGGTGGTGCTTGTCGGTCCAGCATTTGAAGATTGAGAGAGCATCCTGGGCGGCTGATTTCAATTTTGCTCTAGTTGATTCGGCTACTACAAAAACAAAGTCGTCTGCAAATGCCTGGAGGTGAATGTTAGGTGGCCATTTTTCAGAAAGAATTTCGTTTGCGACAAGATTCCAAAAAACTGGTCCAGAACAAGATCCTTGCGCGCAGCCTTTCTGCTGTGACCAGGCGGCAGTGCCTTGAGATGTTTGAAGGACTTCTCTGTTTTCTAGGACATCTTTAAGTGTTTCTGTAGTTTTTGAATTGAATTTAAGTTTATCAAGGCTATTGCGGATGGAAGAGAATTGCACATAATCGAAAGCTCTTTGGATGTCTAAAGAAATTACCAGGGTGTGTTCGTTTTGCTGTTTGAAATTATGAATTTTTTCCGTTAATTGATGTATTGCGTGGTCTGTGGATTTTCCGTCCCTAAAACCAAATTGGTTTGGATGGAGCAAGTCATTTACCCTGAGGTGATGATTAATTCTCTGCAAGAGGAGTTTCTCAAGGGTATTGCCAATGGTGGGAAGAAGAGAGATGGGTCGATAAGAGTTGATGTCTGTTTTGTTATTGCCCTTCTTGTGAAACAGTATTTTCATTCCTTTTTTGAGTGGAGTAGGGAAGCATTGCAGTTCGATGCACTTATTGAAGAGGGTGTGGAGAATATCCGGGAAGTTCTTGTTAATTTCTTTCAATATTATATTGTCTATGGAGTCAAAACCTGATTCTTTTTTAGGTGGGGCTTTACGAAGGACTTGTTTTATTTCGTTTTTTGAAAATGGTGGTTCCGGGATGAAAGGACTATTTGGGATTTCGGGAAGTGCAGTATCTTGGGCTGGAGGGTAAAGAGCCTTGAGGATTTCTTGGGCAAATGTGTTAGCTTCCCCTACGTTGGAGTTCCCTAAGAGCTTAAAGAGTTCTGAAGATGGTTTGGCGTTTTTGATGCATGCTTTATATGGGATACCGTATGGCTTTGTTGAATCGGTGCAGAGATTATGGAAGGAGGACCGTTTTGCTTTTTTGGTGGCCTTTCTGAATTCTTTTCTTTTCTTTGATTCTATTTCTTTAAAATGTTGTTTGAGAGACCCTTGTGAGTGTTGTACTCTTCTTCTTAATGCCTTTTAGTTCCTTTTTCTTAATTTCGAGCTCCTGTGTCCACCAGTTGATGCTATGTGTAGTCTTGACATTTTTTACCTTGTAAGTTGCTTTGCATGCCTTGAAGATTTCAAGTTGTAAATTAAATGTGGCTGCCGAGAGATCTTCATGATTATGAGAGGAGGCTATTGAGTTGAGAAGCTCTGGGATTTTTGTGCTGAGTTGTTGAATCATTTTATTGTGACCGCCATATGCTGTTTTAAAACGGTAGTAGCTTGAGCCTTTGCGTTGAGAGGAGATATGAATTTTGATGTATTTATCATCACTTAGAGAGTAATCTTCGAGAACTTCCCAATTACAGATTGAGGCGAGGTATGCTCCTTTGTCGATTGAAAGGTCTGGCCAACCTTTTCCATTGTTAGTTTCAAAAGTAGGGGAGAATGTTTGTCGTTTAGGAGAAACAAATGATTTGCTGCGATGAGATCTTCCACTAAAGATCTTCTGGCATTTTCATCTCTGTATCCCCAGATTCTACTGTGAGCATTAAGGTCTGCCCCAATGAGAGCCATTTCCGTTCCGATGCTCTTGAGAAGAACATCAAGGTCTTGTAAAGTTTCTGAAATGTTTGAATGTGGCGAAGAATAGGAGGAAATTATTGTCAGTGGGCCTTTATCCATTTGCATTTTAATTGCTGTGAAATTATCCGTAGAATGAAGAAAAACTGGGCTTCGGCAGGAAGGAAGGGTGATCAAACCTGCTTTTTGGTTGTTGGAAAGCCATTGATTCCATGAAGATGGAATTCCTGTGATTTTCCCCTCATTTATGTAAGGTTCTTGAACTAGTATTATATCTAGAAGATGGGCCATGGCCGTTTTAGCCAGGATTGAAATACCTGTTTTTGATTTGGCTAAGTTGATTTGAAGGATGGTTAGACTAGGGTAGGATGAAGACTTATAAGGCCAGTTGAAACTGGTGAAGGAGTGAAGAAAAGGCTGCTGTGATGTAAATGGCACAGAGCTTGAGTTGGAGAAGCTGTTGTTATTCATACTGTAGGGTCATTCGGTGCTTTGCTATTTCTTTCAAATATGTGGGACATCTATTATGTGAGGCCGAATGGTCGATGTTGAATCGTGCACCTTTCTGCGTATTTTCTTCATGGCAGTTAATGCACGATTCCAAGTTGTTTCTGCAGTATTTAGTTTGATGCTCATGGCCACAATGAGCACAGTAATGCTTCGATGACAGACATTTTGTCTGGATGTGCCCATAGCGTTGGCACTTGAAGCACCTCCGAACGCTGAAGTGTTCTTTAATGGAGTGTTTTTTCCAATTTATGAGAATCTTCTTCTGATTAAGTAAACTTTTGATATATTCCGGCCTTCCTGAGATTACCAGGTGACTGCAGTCCCCTCTTCCTTTGATTCTAAAGCTCGGCTTTAGAGAATCTTTGGGAGCTTCGATGGTAAGTTCCAGTACTTCCAACACCTCTACATCTGCGATCCCATTTGGGATATCATATATGATGCATCTAGGGTGCCTGGTCGATGGCTTTTTGCATTCGATTGTTTCAGCTAGCCTCTGGTTTCCCTGAATCACCAGGATTAATTTCTGCGCTTCTTCTTCATCCGAGCAATTGACTGCGATCCCCTTGTTCCTAAGAGGCCTAACTGCATCAATGGCCATTTTTTCTTTTGTTGGTTGTATGTTTTCTTCAACCAGCTTTTTAACATTTTCTTTGCTGTTCTCTTTGGGGAGCAGCAGAACTGTGTGGGCTTGTTTGGTGGCCGTGGCTTCTGCTTATGTTTATGTTTTTGCAGGTTTCGCTTTTTCTTTTGTTATGCATTCTTCTTCAGCATCTTTTTCCTCCTTTTCTCTTAGAAGATTGCGTAGATCACTGAGAAGGGCAAAGGCCTTTACCCTTTCATTATCATTTAGCCTAAACTTATGATTTGCTTTTTTACCCATCAAAAGTTCGGAGAGTTCAGCGAAAAGAAAGTCTCTTTTGTAAATTGCAGTATTTGCCACTGCTTCGATTGGCCCATTCGTGCAGTTTTCAGTTATGGGTTTATCAGCCGATTGTCAGTTAGTTTGGTTATTCACAATGGGGCTGGGATCTCCGACATTGGTACGGAGAGAAATTTTGTCTGTCATAATTGCAGCGTTTCCCCGAATTAAATGAAAAGTTCTTGTAAAAAAATATATAAATACTGTAAAAAAGTCGAAGATTTACAGAGAGTAGAAACAGCCGGGGCAGAGGCCCTCAACTCTGGTAGAAGTGTGCTAAAGAAGTCTCAATTGTGTGTTCTAGTAAATTTAGATTTTTTTTTAAATTTTTTTTTTTTTTGCAGGGTCCTACAAATGTCTTGATGCATTCAAAAATTAGATAAAAGGAATGAGTTTATGCTAAATTGTTCATGTCACCGGACATTTGTGAACGGTTTTTGAACTATAAAATGCTAATAATTTGAACTTTTGGAAGGAGTGACATGCATGGGCAGATACGATTTTTGGAGGTGGGTACCAGTCAGAAGGAAAAGAAGTAGGGTTTTTTGAGGAAACAGACATAACCTATCCGTAAATTAAGTTGGGTAACCCAGACTTAAGACGTACAGGAAAATATTGAGAATGTAACAAGGTCGAGCTACTGGAATATTACTTGTAATGGTGTAAAAGCGAATATTAAAGATTATGATAGGAGAATGTCATTCGGTAAAAAAAAAAAAAAATAATAATAATAATAACCCTTTGATTAATTAACCTGTGCTTAAAATATTTTTGATATATTGAGAATGCGTCGAGGTTATGCCATTGGAATATTACCTGTAATGGTGAAAAAAATGAATCTAAAATGCGGAGTATTGAAAATAACGTAAAGAATAGAATGTTAAAATGATGTTGAAATTATGTATGAGAAACTAAGATTTAAAATTTTGAAAATGAAGGGGGGGATATAAAGAGAGGAAGAAAATTAAGAGGGTAACAATAAAATAAAAGTCACGCTCTTGTTATTTGAAAAGAGGATTACAAAAGAGAAGGCAAGTGTATTGATGCGTTTACAGCCTAGAAATAATTTCTATGAGTAAAGTTTACAATATATAAAACGAAGACTGCAACCTGCTTGAACAGGCGTGTTTCAGGTAAACCGAATTAAGTGCCCAAAGGGTTAAACCGACGCTCGCATAAGGAGTAGGGGAAAGGAACGTTACTGCCTGCTACGCCATCTCACGGATCCGAAAGTAAAGCAAAGAATAATAATGAAAACAAAGGGGAGAGAAGGAACCAGACTTGACCCTCTGACTCCCAATGCGACAGAGATGGTTGCACATTCAAACATCCACAGAATGGTCGAGCGGCCGAAATACCCCCTGTTTATTTTTTCCCCCTTTTCTCAGCAGGGTCGTAAAACGGTGCGGGGTGATTTTGTCTTTGTAACAGTGGTTGCATCCGTTCCCGCTGTCAGTGTTGATTGGTGTCACCGGAAAGTGTTTGAGGGCAGATGTTTAATTTACAATACGCTTTCTGCTCGCCAGCCACTAAATCTCTTGATAAAATGCCGGGTTATCGGAAAGTCTTAACTCAAAAAGAAATTAATAAAATAATCTTTGAAGATTCGGATGAATCTGATTTGGTATAATTGATGAGGAAGATGCTGGATTTGACACTTCAAACTCTTATCAAGAAGAACAAAAAATTCTACTTCATTAGAAGATGATTCTGTTAACGAACATGATATTGAAGTTTCCGAAAATAGATAAATCGGGACAGATTATTGAATGGATATCAAATTTGATAGTAAATAAGATTATTTCCATTACGAAATTTGACCAACTTTCAGGCCCAATCTATAATTTACGAATATCGGAAAGTATGAAAAATAATAAATTAAAAAAAAGACTGAATTAAAATGCTTATTGTTTCAGAAAACTGTATTTGAAATAGTATTAATTATTTTTCAAAACTAAATCTCCCCCATACCAGCTTTTTAAACAGTTTTAATTATAAAATAACAAATTAAATATTCTTTCCTTGAAGAATTCTGTAATCGTTTGAAAATTGGCTGGTATTATATATTTTGTGCATTGCTTAAATCAAAGAACATAATTTTAAAAAAATGTTAGCAAACGTTCTCTTTGGTTAGAAATTCGGAGTTTGATTGGTGTATTAATAAAATCGGACATTTTTTACGTAGTATGCATATTTTAGTATTAACAGCTATTGTGGATATGCAGATTCGTTTTAAAGGAAAAGGAGAGGTTTTGAGTTGGATAATTTTGGCAGTATACCTGGAAAGTGTTAATGGGTATATATCAACCAGAAAAGTAATATTTTTTACATAAAATAATATTTGCCCTGTGTTTCTATTCTGTCATTTTGAATTAAAAAATTTTAGTAAATATTGAAAATTTACATTGTTAAGGAAGTTATTTCTTAGGTATGAATCTACATATATCTTAATAGTTTCTCAACATTAAAACAATATTCTCTTTATATTCTAATAAATAAATGCAAGCAATTGCTTAATACATAATTAAAATTTATAAGACTTTTTAAGTACTCACAGTAAATTATTTATATCAGTTACTCTTAAAATGAAGAGAAAAAAAAAGAGAGAGATAGAGAGAGAATTCTTGAATGATTAAATTTTCTGATGCAGCAATGATTTTAATGAACATGCAAATATACTATTTCATTGCTATATTTCAACATCAAATGCGTCTTTCCGTAATTAATAAATTATAATCAAACATAGCGGTAAAAAAACTGAACGTTTGGATAATCTTTAGGTGAAACTATAAAGTGTTATTAAATTTTAAATACAACCCCTTATTCTTCAGCAGTAATTTGACTACAGGAGTAGGGCGATACGAGTACTCTCCCCAAGCTGCAAATGAACTCTTGACCTCAAGAAGGGGGAGGGAAATGCTCTTCTTCTATTGTATATAATTTCGGCCGTTTGGATTTTAAAAGAACTGCATTTCAATGAGCAAAGAAATTCAGAGGGCTAAGTACTAAGAACATCTAAGTTAAAAGAGTAAAACACTTAATTTCCGAAAGTTCATATATATAAAATGCATGTATACGCAAGACTGGTTTAAAGCGAAAAGCTGGATTCCTTTGTTTATACGATAGCATCCCTTGCGCCTCCATTTTTTGGATGTGGCGATCGGGGGCAAAAACGGTACACTATATCGGAAATGTGCAAAACATTTACATGTAAGTTATATCAAAAGCTCAGAGAACATAATTAAGTTGAGTTAAAGGATTAAAAAGCATGAAGTTAAAGACAGGATGATAGTATAATAGTTGAAATATATAAACAATGTATATATGATAGTGTGCGAATGCTTTGTTTACATACGAGGGAGCCAGAAATGGGGTAAAAGTTAGCCGATGGTTGCCTGAGTAGCAACTTTTCAAAAAAATGATATAAAATTAACAAAATTCATAAGGGTAATGATATGGATATGATTTTATTGGTAATCGTACAGAGTTTTGTTCATCTTTTAGATTTTTACAAAAGTCTGAATAGTTTTTTAGTTATAACTGTAGAAATGAAACTTAGAGGAGATTCACAAAATACGGTGTATTTTTTCTCTGGAGGCTTTCAGAGGGAAAAAAAAATTGTTGTGGTAGAACTACTAAGCATAAATGAACATAACACATACCAAAATACTCTTGAATGCACCATCTATGTGTGTATTAAAGATAATAAGAAAATAATAATTAATAAGGACGATGAGGGGTATTGAAGGGTAGAAAGAGGACTGTGCATTTGCATTTGCTTATTAGCATTGTTAAAAAAAATATTAAAAATTGCAGAAAAATCGCATAGAGAAAACATTGTACATTAATATACATAATTTAGCACACTATTATCCAGCAGTATTAGGAGCCACTTACCCCGGCCGTTCTATATTTTCCTTAGCCTGACATCATCAAGGTAGGCATTTCATGGGATAGATGAATAGAATGACACAAGTAATCCAATGGGAAATGTTCAGGAAACAACAAACTTGCACTACACACTGTAGAAAGCACTTTTGCAAATGATATTTTACGGAACAGTCGAAGAAGTCACAGACGCATAAAGAAGTTGCGCCTACTTACGGAGCTCGCGAATGTACATCATTCCTCTAGGACGGTTGATCAGACAGTCAATAAAAAATACCAGCTCTTGTCATATAATGGAATGCAATTTTCTCAAACTTTGCCATTCTGATTTCCATTTCATTCACGAATAAGATGCTGGAGTACCCAATATAATTTTTGGTTCCAAATATTTTATAACACTTATCCAGAAATGAATTGATTACAACATGATATTCGTAGAAAATAATCATTTACTTATCAACGTTAGAATTATTGATCCATTTGTCAAATTCATAATGTGATGACTTGATAATGAATAAAGATCGCCACAGCCATATTTTGCTCTGAAGGTTTTTGTTATTTCTTTTTCTGAGATTGTTTCAAAGAGTGTTTCATTTTCTTCATAAATACCAGCTTTAGATTTGCTCAAAATTAGCTCTTACATATTCTGCTCTTTTAAATCCTGTAGTTAGCAGTACTACAGCTTA
Source organism: Argiope bruennichi (assembly GCF_947563725.1). NCBI lineage: Eukaryota > Metazoa > Arthropoda > Arachnida > Araneae > Araneidae > Argiope > Argiope bruennichi. The sequence goes on from NC_079151.1 coordinate 44,649,468, forward strand.
CTAAAATGAATGTAAAACCTTAAATCGAAAAAAAAGAGAAGGTTGATAGCTATCTCAATTGATATTTTGAATGCAATGACTGAGTGACTAAATTTTAATGAAGAAAGGGACTTTCAAAATGAGTATCGGTCTTTTTGGTAACTTCTAATCAAAACCGTAGTCTGAAACATACATTCATTAAAGTAATGTCAATGTTAAGTAGAATATGATTCAAAATTCCAGTAAGGATTCTCATTCAACCTATTGTAATATTTCATTCTTTATTAAGAATTATTTATAATTTGATGAATCTCATGTTATAGCATTGCACAAACTTGAAGCTAAATTTCATCAAACTCATATATAAAGAATTAGTTTATCCTCCTGCTTATCATTTATAATAGAACATGTTCTTAATAAGCAATGATAAATGCTTAATAAGTCTGATCAAATTTTAATGGGAAAATGGGGAAAGAATAGGGAAATGGGCTTTCAAAATGAGTGTCGGTCTTTTTGGTGATCAGAATCTTAGTTCGAAACATATATTAAAGAAATATCAATATTAATTAGAATATAATTCAAAATTCCAATAAGGATTCTCATCCAACCCATTGTAAGACTTCATCCTTTATTACAAATGATTTATAATTAGATAAATCTCATGTTATAGCATTGCCCATTTTTGAAGCTAAATAACCTCACACTCATATAAAGAGAATTAATTTATCATCTTGTTTATCATTTATAACAGAACATGCTCTTAAAAAGCAATGCCTAATAAGACTGTTCTTTATTAATTAAATCATATCAGGAAATAATAAATTTGTGTAAAAATGATAAAAATAAAGCTTTCAATAGAAATTCCTTATAATATTGTAGTCAAATGGACGATACTTAATTTATCGTGACTGCTCGTTAAATCTACCCATAAATCATAGATAGCACTAGGTTGAACACAGAAATTTCAACTCAGCACTTTTAATACTCCATTATTTTATAAAACAATTACTTCTTTGCTGCCGAAACTAGAACTAAAATTATTTTTGGCAAAGAGTCAGTGAACCACAATTTTTTTTGCTTGGAACCCATTCTGATTTAAATCGACTAGAAAAAGGAGAGCCGACCTATAAAGCTAATCTGACACTTTAATACAGTGGTAAAATAAGAATCTGAGAAGCAGAGAAAGCACTTTATCTTACTTTATACCCCGGTATATATTAACAAATCATGTCTAAAGTGCTATGTTTGGGATCTTGCCAAAGCACATTTCCTTCCGTAAACTCGTTTTTGGTGAATATTTATTGCTCCGCAGTCAGAATGCCAATTGAGAGTTGGCTTTAAACAATAAGGCTTGATGTAAACGCCACGAAAAATAAGAGGCGATATTTTTCTTTGCTTTAATCTTCGTTTGTATATGCTTATTACCATCCGTCAACTGAGAACTAGCCATGCTATTTTTCTTGCATGTTTATAAAACAAACCATGCGCTTCATTAGGCGATTATAATTGAAAGTTCTTTCTAAGTCTTAAAATAATGTTCGACCTATCTTGTTTATTAACTCAATTATTTATCCATAGCTTGATAACGGTAACAGCAATTGATTTAAGTACTTGAAGTTCCAATTGCACTTCTAAGCGAATCACGGAATTTATTCTGTAATTTCTAGAAAAATTAAAATTTTCTGGAATAATTTTAATGTTGAGATGTGAGATTTGCTGAACTACTAGATGTTTAAAACTTATAAAAAAGGACTTCTGGGAATATATTCGAATAAACAAATTATTGTCGTAGATCTTGATTTCAATTGAGGATTATATAGCTATTTCCAAAATAATTCAATTTTATTTTCGGATATAAGAAGAGATCAGGTCAAATCAGCTATCTTTCGTACTAAACACAACAGATTTATGAAAGTTTAAACTTGATGATGTCTTAGACAGCTTCCTTCATATTTTGCATTGCCTGCTTCAAATTTTTGGAAACTTTTATTGTTTTACTTGTCGCCTCAGACGACCAGCTAGTTCATCATTTATATTGGTTATATATCATTTTAGATACATTCTTTGTATATATTTCTTGTCCCTGATTCCCCCAAATTACCTGACATTAACTCCGTATTATTTTATTTGTCATATTTAATTTTAGTCTGTTTTCTTTGTTATCTACATGAACCTTTCTAACAGAGTTTAACATTTTACCTCTATTAGAAATATAAATATTCAGTTTATTTATTTTCTACATTTTGCTATATTATGACTTCACTTTTTATCTTTTGAACAAAACAGATGCTAAAAAGAATCCTTCTTTAACCCTCAATAATGTAAGAAATTCACACGATTAAATATTTCATAATTCAATAAAAAGATTTCAATTTCAGGCCAAAGATATTTTTAAAAAAATGTTAAATTTCAAAAAGAAATTACAATGCTATTAAATTTAAATCATTTAAAAAAATCCTTTAAATATTGAAATACTGTACAATTTATATTTATGCAAAAATATATTGTAAAATTATAGCTAAAATTCGATAACATTTCGTTTAATTTTTAATTGCTTAAAATTCTAACTAACGCTTCACAAAAATCGCACATTTTCACTAATTTATATATGTACCTAGCGCAATGTTTCTCAACCTTTCAGTATCCGTGGCCCAGTTTTCAATCATAATTTTCATATCGCCCCCCCCTACTTACAATAAAAAGTAAACAACAATAAGGTATATTTAGTATTTTGTATTCTGTCTTTAAGATATTTTTAACTAACTGCCAAAGAAAGAGTAAAAGCGAGCCAACATTGGCGAAAAACCACATCTGGCATTTTTCAAAGCGGGCGGTGAACAGATGAAGCGAATGAAAGGGGGAAAATTTATATATTATATTTGAAATGAAAACCAAACAAGGAGAAAACGTTAAAAGAATATGAAAGTAGAAAAATTTGTTAATTAAAGTTAACCTAGACGGGATGAGCTAAATTTAGAAACTGGGAATACATTTTTTCGAATAATAAAAGAAAACAGAAGCATGACTAAACAAAAGAAAAAAAAAACAAGTAATGTTTGTGGAAGAGAATCCACACGACTGATGCCATCTCGAGCATGCGCAGATATTTTCTCATAGGAAGAAGGAAAATGTTTGATAACGCAAGTTTAAATTTCAGCCAGTCTCATTCGAGTCGATCCTTCTATCGATATCGAATATATCGTGAATGTGTATGTTATATATGTTTTCGTGTTAATTGTAATTCACCATATTAAATATTTACGGCAGCAGATTTATGCATACTCACGGATACATAAAAAAGGACTTCTGGGAATATATTCGAATAAACAAATTATTATCGTAGATCTAAGCGAAGTAAGCGAGCATTAGACGGCAGTCAAACATCAACAAGTACTCAGACGAGCCTGGTTCCGAAAATAAAATCAAGAAAATATTCTCAAGAATGCTTAAATTTTGGGTTTACTAGTACTGAAGTAAATGAAGAAGAAATGCCCCTGTGTATCATTTGCTCAAAATTGTTGGCCGCAGGCAGCATAACACCTAATAAACTTAAACGAGTACGTCAACAAACCCAGAGAATTCTTCGAATTAAAATTAAATCATATAAAAACAAAAATCATTTTTTAAAGAAATAATTTTGTCTGTGAATAAAAATGCTTTAATTGTAACTTACAAAGTTTCATATAAAATAGCCAGATGTAAAACACCTCACACCATTGATGAAGAGCTTATTTTGCCAGCAGCAATTGAGATTGTAGAAACAATTGCAGTCCGTACAGGTTTCAAATGATACTGTTGTACTGAACCGTAGTAAATTATATAAAAAGGAGACCCCTGAAATCAAGAATCTTTTCTGCCCTTTATAAAGACATGGGTTCAGTACATTCAGCTTTACTATTTTATAGCGAGGCAAGATGGTTATCACGTGGGAAATTTTTGCAACGTATTTATGAATTAAGAGAAGAAATCATCATTTTCCTAGAAGAAGAAAACAGATCGTAGGCCGAGAATTTTCGCGATGGTTTATTTATGATGAAATTGAGCTACTTGGTCGACATATTCGAGAAATTAAATAACTTGAATCTTCAATTCCAGGGAGCAAATACACATATGCTGAATACGAGTGATAAAGTTAGCGCGTTTTGTGGAAAATCGGAATTGTGGAGCAGAAATTTAAAGCAAAGAAATCTAACAATGTTTGCAAATGTGGATGATTGTACTAAAACTTACAAGGCTGAAGAAGAACATGTAAAAGTTGTTTTTGTAACCGCTGAAAATCATTTAGCCATGCTAGCAAAGAATTTTAAAAAGTATTTTCTCGCTGACGACATTTATTACGAGTTAGGGATCGATTTCATAAGACTCCTGAAGGACTCACAATTGATGAGGAAGGAAAATTCATAGACTTCACGACAAGTGGCGAAACTAGAAGACAATTTAGTAATAAATTACTATTTGGATTTGGGGCAAGATTAGAGAATGATTTTAATTGCACTAAAAACAAGGGCATTTCGCATTCTATTACCATTTTCAACATCCTACCTTTGTGAAACTGGATTTTCTGTTGTGGCTACTTTGAAAACAAAATATAGATCTCGGCAAAACTGAGAGTGGCTATTTCTAATATTAAGCCTTCTTTCAAAAAACCTTTCTCTGCAAGACAAGCCCCAAGAAGTCACTAATAATTATTAAATTTGTTTTAATTTAGCATGTTTTGATTTAAGTAAGTTTTGATTTAGTAAGTTGTTTTACTTTAATAAGTTATTAAATATGTCGAAATGTATTTTGTTTTCTATGTGTATGTGTTATTTCCTTTCAATCAGTTAATCAATTGTTTTAAATAATATTTTCTGTTTTAAATAATTGTTTCTGTCCCCCCCTTTAGTGTGTTCGCGCCCCCCTAGGGGGCACGCCCCACAGGTTGAGAATCGCTGACCTAGCGTGACAACTTTAAATACCAACGCTCACACTCCTTCATCTTTATTGTTAGTAGAGATTACTTCACTTATAAAATACATCGAAGCCGAGTCGCTATATTTCCTTCCGATTCTGCGAGGGTAAACTTTGAATCCCACTTAAAAAGCAATTTTTAGAATTATATCATCATATACCTTCTTCTGAAGAATAGTTTTACAAATATGAAAAGTATTGAAATTAATCACCACTTTCAAAGTGGAGAAACTTACCAACTCTTCTCATTTTATTCTAAATTGTTCATCAATTCATGAAATTTCATGAAAAGATTAATATATATATATATATATATATTATATACTTTATTCTATAATAATGAACATTACAATTATTTTATTTCATTGCAGAAATCAAATTCAATCAAGAATAGCGTGCAGAATCGTGCTTAATGCGACAATAATAGCAGACCTCCTTTATCGTAGTAAAGCAGAGGAATTGACCAAATCCCAATAACAGAAAAAAATTCCTTCCGGAATACTTGCACCAGAAAGATTCTTAAGACACATTGGTCAAAAATAGTTAAAATTAATGAATTGCAAAACACTTCTACCAATCTTATTTAAATCAAAACTAAAAAAAAATGATGCTAAACCTGGATTGGATTTATACTTCGATCCCCCCCAGAGATAATTCAAGAATTGCAATAACATGAGCATCGAAAGTAAAGTTGAAGAAAAGATATCATAAGATAATAAAAGAAAGATAACAGACTTTTCGATGCCGAGTTGATGTGTTTGGGATGCCATACCAGACTGGGTTAAACAACATGCAGTTGTTCTGCCCTCATATATCAAATGACATAAAATATGAATGATTGATAACGATTAACGATTGCAATTAACCCCTAACTGGGTAGTGCGGTTTCTCAGATCGCTAAGGATGGATTTTCGTTCACCCTTATTCTATTTTTAATTCAATCAAATGGATTGACACTGCAACTTTTTGTTTCGTGACCTTCGACTAGTATTAATTATGTTCAAACATTATTAATTTTTCTAGTGATAATGTCTATTGAAAAATTTCTAAAATATATTAATATAACAATAGAAATATCTACAGAATTTACCGGCTGATTTCTATACTAGTACTTACCCCGTATATTTAAAAGGCCATCGCAAAGTGTTCTTTGAATGCTCACAGGTTTCTGCGGGGAAATTATGACGATAAAAAAATGGGGCAAATTTTACCCATTCTCAACTATTTTTTTATATATATAATTGATGAATTTTCTATTATATTGATTTCTATATATCTTTGTATATTAGGAAAATAAGTATGATTTGAAAAGTAAAAAGTAATATCTTTTTTCAAGAATATTATTTGTTGTAAAATGTAATTTGAGAAGAAAATGTATGTTCAAACTCAATTACTTTTTTCACTGATAATATATTTTGAAAAATTTCTAAAACATATTTATATATCAAGAAAAGTATCTTTAGAATATATTGGCTAAATTTGATACTAATAATTTCATTAGAAGATTTAATTTGATTTTAAAAAGCCGCAGCTTCACCCAACTCCTCAGTTAGGTCCTAAATTTCCAACTTTCCAGTTAAGAGTTAATTTATTCATTGCAGAATCACTTGTGTATATATTATTGCATAGCAGAATTATGTTTAATGCAACAGAATTAAAAAAAAAACTTCTTTACGGTAATTAATCATATATGATATAGAATTCTATATTAAATATTCTTTGAACAACAAAAATCTGAAACAACAAAAATATTACAAATTTATACTGTATCTTTTTTTCTAAAATGGCAAACTATATTTCGATATCAGTACATAACAAAACTGTGATCTATTTTTTAAACTAAATCAAATTAAAGTTCAAGCACGTATTACTTGACCAAACTCATTTAAAATTAGAAGATTATTATGTTGTTAATCCAACATAATAATTGTTAACAATAATTTGATTTCTAAACCTTTCTTTATGATAGATTTCACTTGTGAGAATAGTTAAAGATTCCCAAATGCATTCAGAGAATCAATTATTTGAAGTCGAAATCCTTTTGAAGGCCACTTCTCTCTCTTTATTTGCTTTACAGTTTGCTATCCAGTGCACAGCGGAATTCGGTCCACAAAATTGGACAAACATGAAAATTCTAAGAGGAGATCATTATAAGTATTAACTGTTAGCCGCGATGTGGAAACTCTGCGGGAATTTTAACCAGATCGCACATTGAATGAGGTGAAATGCTTTGGGTTTGCGTATATCATTATTCTTGCATAAATGAGACGAACAGTCTATTTGACTCGCATCGGCAGTTTCGCGTAAATTTCGGAGTTAAATCTTTATTCAGTTGTGGCGGTTCTGTAATAAATGGTACTATAAATGCTTACCTCCGGTAGGAAATATATAAAAGAGAAAGAAAATCCATCATTCAGAATATTTATTTTTATTGAATAATTCAATTTAAATTAGGAAAACTATCTATTAAAAAAACATATGATTATTTTTACTCACTTTTTATAGATTTATTAAAATCATATTTTGTTTTGTTATTATCAAAACGTATTTATTAGTAAATTATGTGGGAATTTTTTTAAAAAAATACCCTTTACATTTAAATATAATTCAAATACATTGAATGATTCGTACAAACTTCTAATGCATATACTTATAAGGATTATAAATTTCCCGAAATGCTTATGTAAGTTAATGTATTTTGTTAGATTTTTAACTTAAAATAAAAATTAAATCGCCGTGGTAGTAAATAGAACATCATGCCAATAAACAGCAAAAAAAAAAAAAATGAAACAGAAAGGTTGATAATGAAACGAATTCTGCTTGTTTTAATTATTTTAGTAAATATTGCTGCTAAACGTATTTCCTGAAAATTTACTCTATTTATTTTTTTTTATATGGATTCATGTATTTTTTTTTTATTATTATTATTCATAATTCTGTATCTTGATATATTTAAAGCAGCAATTTTAACTAAAATGTAAATATTTTAAGTTCATTTTTTTGAGATGATAAAACACGATCGCAATAATATGTATGAAGTATTACACATTTAAGATGTCATAAATAATAAGCTAATACAAAATAAATTATAATTAATTTTTTACAGTATTAGAGCAATATTACACGTAAGAAATAATATAACCCTAATATAAAAAGACCTTTCATTTTATATTACTGTTAGGAAATTATTTCTTTTTTTTATAGTAAAATATCTATGAATAAATGTAATAATAGAATATACTCCTTTAAGAATTATGATGATGAAATGGAGGACAAGTTACGATTTCGACCTTAAAAATATATTATACTTATTTATGCATATTCATCTGTAAATTTATGGTGTCAATGCAAAATGCGGTTTTGAGAATACAGCAGATGAGTCAAAGAAATTCAAGAATCTGTATGGATTATTAACTAGTTGAAACATCGAAGAGATGATAGCAAATAAAAGTTGGGGGGGGGGTCGCTTGTTGGTCTGTTTATTCTCGTGTGTGTGATAACTCGTCAATGCAAAGATGTTGATAAATAAAATTTAATATGTGGATTTGTTTCTAAAATAGTTGATTAAAAGGAGTTTTGATCCAAATAGTGAAAAGAAAGGCCTCTAAATATGCATACTTAGATATTTTTCATTATGGTAGGAACCTCAAAATGTGCCATTATGAGTCGCTACATGCAAAAATCGAAAGATGAGAGAATTCGTGCTTACTAGTAGTCATGACATTCAAGAACGTGCACTCTTGTATTCTACAATACTTGACCCTTGCTTTACGTTCAGAGAATAAGAGGAAGATAGAAAATCATTTGCTAGATTGTCTAAGTTTATAAGAAAGTTAATTGGAGAACACTTCCTTCTTGACTGGTCTTTTGAATTCTTGAATTTTTCTACCTGTCGAAAATGCCTGCATTCAAGCATGTTTCTGACTTAAAAAATGAATGAAAAATCTATCCATGGACAAGACAATGGGGATATGAAAATAACGACGTTCATCATGGAAATCTGAAAATTTGAATCCGAGGACATGAGAAACCCTGAACTTGCCATTCTGACACTCATTAATTTTGAAATATCAATTCATTATATTCTAATAGACATATAATATGTTCTCCTAATTTTTCGTAGTAGCTCATTATATATTTTGATGATGTTAATTGATTAAATTCTCATGTGAAATTTAAAATATATATATATGTGATTGTTATATAATTATATTAATATTAAAAATACGAACCATGACATTCCTTTTATATGCCTGACACTGAAGCATGGTATTTACTTTCATTTATTTATTACAATTAAAACTGTGTCATCAAAACTATTAGAATGTTTGTTTGTTTTTAAGTTGCAACAAAAAAAGAATGTCAGTTACATAGTGGTTAGTATGGATTCCCACTGTACTTTATAACATACATCAAAATGTTTTCTAAAATAGGAAAAATATTCTGGGACATAAATATTATAAAATAACGTTCGAAATACTTTTTTATTAAGTACATGGAAATATTTTGATGCATTTTTTATGACATTTAGTAATATGTTGATAAATATTAGGTTTGGAGAATAAAATTTTTTGTTCATAAATTCCAATGTTATTTTGAAAAAGGATGTTGATCCTTTAGTAGCAAGATAACGAATCCTGGAATGTGTTAAGATTTCTGATTAAATATTTTCTTAATATGTATTTGAAAAACAATCTCTTCCTTTTCTAAGTAATTTTTGTGTTCCTTTTCTGGTTGAAAATCTTTTCTGAATTTCCAGATTTTAGAGAATAAGAAAAATTTCCTGGAACGATAAAAATTTTAAAGAATATTTTCACAAGTAAATTTTGCTTATTGTTTCCCAAAAGTCTGAAGTCATATTTATTTTTAATCTTCTTAATATGAAAGATAGGATATGTGATAATTTTATTATTATTTACTGTTATTTTTAGTATTATTAAAGTTTTTAATTTTGTGCTTGAATGCTTACTGAAATTAATTTTTATTTGCATCATTATTTTTTATGTCCAGAACTAAAGATATCAATAAATAAAATATAATTATAAATTTGAAGATTTATGCTTTAAATATTGCATTTTTTTATTGAATAAAGTAGAAGTCTTCCGAAAGTTTATTTAAATTAGTATGTAATTTTTCTATTTAATCCCCTCTATTTCATAAAGTGGTTTAGATATTAGTCCGCTTTCTTTGCTAATCTTTGGATTTCTATTCTAAGTATAGATATTTTTGCTGATAATTCTGCTTTAATCACAAAATATTTATTTTATAAGCTATTTATTTAGATGATGATTAGTGAAAATTATAAACATCAAATGCAGTTGGAATGTTTAAATTAGCTGAAAATCATGTCGAATGCTAACTGCCCTGCCTAAGCGTTCAGAGTTATTCCGAATAAGTGAAGGAATACCTATAAAGGAATTAAGAATAATAGCTATTACAAACCATTATGTATCCTCGGTAATAGCAGGTATATTCCCGTCACTGAAGAGTTGATTCGACCCAAAACATATGTCCATCTGGGAAGCGAGAATCAACCTCATGCTGGATTTTTCAGGCTCATATTTGCAGGTCCACAGCTGGAACCGTATTTTCTATAAAAAAAAGAGAACAAAAATGTAAATTTATAAAGTATAAATTGCATATAAAATTTATGGACGATTCCACATGCTTATATAAACAAATAAATGCAATATCACACAATTTAAAAAACAGAAAATTAAATATCAGCAATTTGATCACTCAGTGGAAATGTCTGAGTGGCCATTCAACTGCTAAGGTAGATTCAGAACTTCTTGTATTTACGACAGCAAAAAATGAATATATTCAATCTTGTAATACCCACTTAAATCTTAGTGGATAAAAAGGCATTCTACAATTATTACAAAAAATGTATCCTCACTATTTCTAAAATTTAGGAAGTGGCTGCCAACTTATCCAGAATAGATGATGAACAATGTGCCTGAGACTACATATTTACAAAATAATTTTTAAGCAATTGATCATTTTAGGAATTTTGCATGCCAATTTATGAAAAATAATATATATTTAAGTTATTACATTTATAACTAAATAAAAAATGAAAAATTATATACATATAGCGAAGAAAAAATGTTCAATTTCATAATAAATTTGTAATATTCTAAAATCAGCTCTCATTTCTAACTCCATTCAGTATGTAAAGTGTATTTGCCATGTTGAAGAACATTATTCGCATTGAAGTGATAGAAATGCTATTAGATACTTCCATCTTTATTCGTATTAATAATGCCAAATAAGAAACAAATATTTCATTTGAATGAATAGAAATAAACCAGTCTACTCATAAATATGTCTTTTATTCAGAATTGAAAATATATATGTTTAAGCAAAAGTATTTTAAAATCCTATGTATATTTCAAATCATTAGTAACAAAGAAATACCTTCATTAAAATAAAAGAACAATCTATTTTAAATAACTATAAAAGTAGTTGAAAAATTTATTTATTTGCAATTGTTCTGTAAACAGTAATTATGCTAATTTGAAACCTAGTAACCTTTCAAATTTAATAATTCTTGAATTTTTTTTAATGATTACAGACATAAAAATAATTTCTCTTAGTCACTTCTTCTTCGTCTTTATTTGATTGCACCTCAAAAAGAACTAGATTATACTTATATATTTGCGGAATACAACTTCTTCCAAAGATTCCTTTAATAAAATTAATCGTTGTAGAAATTCTTTATAATTCATATTTATTTTCTACGTCAATAAAGGAAATCATATCGTTGCCATCTTCTAACCAAACTTTTTAAAGCGTATTTTCAAAAAAAATTTTCAAATTAAGTGATTTTTTGCGTTGCAGTTAAATATATTTATTCCAAATTCTCTGACTGTATTTAAATATATTTATTTAATATTTTGGAATAAATTTAATTTTAAATGAAGTCAAGAAGTTGTTTTTGAAAATACTTCTCTGATAATTTATATTTTTTGCCTTATCACTTATCCCATTTTATTCAGATATATTTATTATTATTATTTTAGCTTTTGATACATTTTTGAATAAGAAAAGAATCATGCTATGGCAGTCTTTTCAAATTGAAGGCGTTGAAACTGCATTTTATTTTTTTAACAGTGTGAAACTGTATTTTGAAAACTGATGTATTTTTTTATAATCATATAATTTGTGTTATTAATAAACAAGAGTATAATTAAGCAGAATTATTTTTAAAAAATATATATTAATTATTAAATATTATTTTGTCTTTCAGATTCAACAAGTGAACCTAAACATCTAATGATGCGTTGTATGAACTTATTCTGTATAACTCAGGGGAAATTACAGACAGTTGAAACTTAATATTTCAAAAATAGAAAAGAATTTTAGTTCCTTATTTATTTTGTTTTCCTTATTGAAATGTATTTTGACAAATATTTCAGTTGCTGTGCAAAATAAATTTTTATTATATTTTCTGCATCACTGCACTCTAAACTCCGCACTCTTTGTTAAAGGTCTTGGAGCTAAGTCATAGAACAATTAAGCTCCAAGTATGCGACAGCGCGCCATACAAAAGTAGGTTCAAAATCTCCCATTAAATATCCATTATATTCCATTGAATCATACGATTTCTAAAGACTGACTACAAAGCAGATGCCAAAGTCTTTTGATGCCTCGGAGAGCCATTTGAAAGCTATTTATATCCATCATAAGCATTATTTGGGTCTGTCACTTTCAATTTGCTTTAACTTTGTGTGTTGTGTCGTGAAACGTGCTACCTATTAAGGGTGTTTAAGAGAAAGGGGTCCAGATTGAATAGGAAAACTTGCATGCCGATTTTATTCAAAACATCTCCTTTCAGACAATCAAAGAATTGATAAGGTTCGTAGGTAGCTTATAAACTCTTCAGAGAAGAATATGAACATCAAGATAAAGTAATTGACCATTTATATGGGACATTTGACATTTAAAACATTTCTTTAATATTGAAATAAAGGTAGTTATAATAAAGGTTAATAGTTGTTTTATTTATTCGATTAAGCATGTTTACCTATTGCACTAATTCATATAATTAAAGTTTTATTACACTAATGATAAAATATATTTCATATTTTAAAAATATGAAACGATGCTGCTTACATTTTTAGGAATTCAAAATTAAAATTTTCTTTTAAATGAAAGAATATTCCTTGCATAGTATTATCATTCGTAAATTGACCAAACAACAAATAAAAATTTTGATATAATTTTAAAAATAATAAACATTTATACGGATGATCACTTTACATCTTATAAGACAAGATGAAATCTTTAGCGTCTTTTGAGGTAGATAGTTTTCTGATCTACTAAACTAACTTAAATCATTTACTAATTTACTTTATGACTTTTCTCATTATTAAATTAAATTTCTCAGTATTCGAATAGATTTTAAATTTTCAAAGCTATTCACGAGAAATGAAGAGCTAATTTTTAAGAACATTACATTACAATATAAAAATAACGCATTTTGCTGCAATTTGAAATGATATAGCATTTAACATGTGGATTTAGAGAGAAAATCTTTAGGAAATTGGATAAATGCAATTTACGACATTTTTCTAAAAAAAAATAGTCTTTAACAAGATTAATTACAAACTTTAATACAAAAACAAATATTAATTTTGTTTTTATTAAAAAAATATAAATTTTTTATATTTACTAATTCATAAAACCTGACGACATTACTAATTCATTAAAGCTGACGAATTCACACCTGATGTTTAAATTAAATTAAAATCAGTCTTTTTTTAAAAACAAACTTTGCAGTCACGGAAAAAAAAATATTCAGCATTATTCAGACTTTTTTTTTAATATTTATTTAGCATTATTCAGACTTTTTTTAAATATTTATTTAGCATTATTCAGACATCTTTTAAAACGTGCAAAAAAAAAAAAAAAATACCATCAATAAGACAAAAAACAGAAAAGAAACAAAAATATCAAATTACAAAATAATTAACATTTTCTAGAAAATATAATTCTGAAAATCTTTTTTAGGGTTGACCGAAGATCTAAGAATGAACTTGAATATCTTGAATAACTTGAATATCATATTTTTTGCCATTATGAAATTTTATTTCAAAGGCAATTATAATAGATTTTGGTTTAAATATAAGTATTTGCTTGGGAAATATATGATACTTGCTTCTTTGACATAAAAGGAAATTTCTTATGTTGTAGATAGGTAATCTATCATATTTTCTCTTAGCAACAAAGGATAAATTTTAATTTCTATGATAACTTTGAAGGCATTAAACGATACAAGACTTTTTTTGAACTTCATTATTACTTAATTCATGAAAATATTTTACTAGATACTGAACATTTCTATGGAATTTTGTATCTGACTTGAAGAAGATATTCAAGAGTTTGGGAGAGTTAATTTATAGCAATTCAATATGAATCAAATACGAGGTTAAGGAACTGAAATTTAGAATTAAAAGTATCAGTTAAAAATATTTATTTCGAAAAAGGCTACAAAACTTTATTTTTTTAAGTGATTACAAGTTAGAAAGGACGTATTTAAGCATTACTGCATTAAAACGTTTGCATGGGTTACAACCTAATTTAACTATTACATTTTATAATTTTTCTGCAATTTTTTCTGTTTGTTTTTGTTTCTTCAGTCTGCAAGTAAAATGATATTTTGCAAGAGCTATTATGCAATCTATTGACTACCATGAAAACTACTGAAATATTACACATCTTACAACTTCTTATACGAACAGGACTTCATAATTTTGAGTAATTAAATACTCTTCGGGTAAACAATGTATCGGATAATTGATCCAAAACTATCAAAATAAGTATTCTGATTGAGTATAATAAAAATAATTGTTATATTCGAAACGATATAACAATTATTTTTGTTATATCTGATTGAATAACAAAAACGTTACACATTTCTCAGCTATCAAAGACATTAACTAAAATCAGCATAAAAAGGTGAAAGAAATTCTCCCATTATTTATTTTATAAAAATAACAATTATTCTTAGATTATTAGTTTGGAATTAGCATCTTTATGAATACATATTGAGAAGATTAAAATGCTGTTTATAAAATGGAAAGGATATTTAAATTCGTATAAATTTATTCTCATATTATGGTCCGATTTAGTTTAATGTTAAGATAGTAACTAAGCATTTTATTTAGAAAAAAGACTTAAAGAAAAAAGGCTTGTATTTCTATACAGGAAATCTCGTTTTCTATTCTATTTTTTATTTTGTTTCCTTTTCTATTTTTTATCTATAGACTAAAAGTTAATTAATCTATTTAGAGTACTTAAATCTTAAAGGATAGAAAAAAATTATTTATCGCGAATCATATATTTTATCAAAAATAACACTCTATTCTCAATTTTTTAAAAGTAACTTATGTAATTTGACATTAACCATTAAATATTGTAACCTTTAGCATTTGTAGGCGTCATAGCAATTATTATCATTTAGCAAATATCAAATATATTCATTAAGTTATAATTATTGATATTATTGATTGACGATATAATTATTGAAATATCCATAATTTCGCTATCTCATCATTTCCATTGTAAATATTCCGATTATTGACATGTATAACTGAAAACTCCGATTCTTCAAAGTACTATTTGTTTATAATATAGTATATAATCAAATTATTAATATTTCTAATCAGAGTTGAGTTGATTATCAGATACGGAATATCCCAATTTTTATTGTTTCAATTCGATATCCCTTGCCATGCTTGTTAAAGTTTTATTAGAAATTTGGATTAATTATGTTTTACGTTCCATTATGAAAATAATATTAATTATTGTAGAGATTCAAACTCGATTTGAGATTTAATTCTTTCTTAATAATTGTAAATAAATGGGCTTAGATTATCAAGATAATTTAAATAAGTTTATGTCTATGGCATCTATAACGTATCATATAAGCCATCTGAATAACGATAAAATATGCGTTTCGTTTAATTTTGTTCTAAGATTCAGTTATTGGAATTTGCTTCAATTTTTCTGGTGTTTAATTAATAAATTCCTTTAGAATAAAATTCACTTTAGATTTATATTTAGTCTTTACCTTACAGTAAAAAAAATAATTAGAGACTATGTAAAAATGCTGATCAATCATAATGTATCACATGGCACATTCTTGAAAACTTAAAGCATGTAATTTAATCTAGTTATAAATATTATTTTTACCCTACGAGTATAATTATTTTACTCCACACAATAATAAAAATAATATTGAATTTTTATTTTTAATTTATCCATATGAATAATAACAAATTTTTATAATAGAATTTGATCAATTCTTATGTGCTTTATTGGTAATTATTTTTTCATTTTATTTACGAAAGTATAAAGAATTATTGTACAAATAATTAGATCAGGTTGTTTTGGTATTTAATAAATTTGCATTTCAACAAATGCATCCATTCAAATTTTCGATAAGATCATCGAATAGCCTATGAGATGGATTTATATCAATAGTTATAATTAATGTCCCAGTAAAATATCATTTTCATTGAAGTATCATAAGGTATCATAAGTCAATTGAGTGTAACGAATTTAATATTAAATGTTCCCATATAAAAGGAATAATTGATGCTTTGCTACATTCAGAAGTTTCCAGCAGAAATTACGCATTTATCACACTACTTATCACAATACCACTGCAAATAGGCTTTCCTTTAAAATTAATTATAACTATCCGCTTTATAGCAGCAGACTGAATTGAATTTAGAAACTTTCCGATTTGTTCAAAAGTAATAATATATGAAACACCAGATCCTTTTACTTCGCTTACAGTTTATATTTAGTTAAAGTGTCCAATACGTTTCCGCTGGATATATTACAGTTAGCAGTTAAAAGGAATTTTACAAGTAGAATTTTTTTTTTATGTTTACCTTAATCGTAGACTAATAAGGTGTAATCTGAAAACTTCATTGTAAAGAAATTATATTAGAAATCTTTTATATTATACGCATAAAAATAATCTGTTACACACCGGAGTTCTTAAGTTAAATGTACTGCGCATTTATGATTACTAAATAATCTAAATATTATCTTAAATAAATACATATTTCTAACCATTATATCTTTTCATCTTGAGCCTTTTGACAATAAATAGATACATAAATATTATTTTCAGAATGTTGTGAAGCATTTTAAGGGAAAAAATATCGTCTAATAATATGCATTTACGTAAACAAAATTTAGATTATTTAGTCATTTTAACTATTAGTAGAAATCCTGGAAAACAGGATTGTTTATGGTCTCTTAATTTTTAATTGTAAATTTTTTCTCATAATAATATTTGGAAAATTTAATATCCCAGCACAAAAATGATTACATAAGTATTTTAATTGAAAATAATAGTCTTATAACATTTATCAGTCTTTTGTAATAAGTTTGTTATTAAAATGAATCAGATAAAAAATGTGTCATTTTTTCAAAGACACAATATTTTGAAATATGGTTACAAGATTATTATAACTTAGTTTATACAACTTTACGATGAATGTTATTTCTGAGCCCAAAACAATAAATTGAAAGCATTTGTGCTGTGCTAAAATATAACTTGAGAGTAATAGCCGAGATATGGAAATGTAAATAAAAAGAAAATTATATTCTTAATATTTCATATACTCATTTTAAAACATACTTTTTAAATACTAATTTACATATACATACACCATTGTACAAGGCATTTTTCATTTGGCATTATTACTATTCAATATTACCTTTTAGTATAGCATTAATGCATCCCAGAATTGTTATTATATATATTTGTGATATTGAATGGCATTTAGAATATCGAATATCATTTTGGAAATAGCATACGATATTTGTGCTAATGGTTTTAATTTATAAATGTATTTTTATTTCGAATTATTTTACCATTTGAACTCTAATCGGCTCAACTGTAATTACATAATTTTTTTAAACCTAATTCTTTTTTGGATTAACATTCTTTATAAGCCAACACTTTGCATTTAATTTGCATTTGGAAAATAGCTATAATTATTGCCGCAAAGTTTAAATTATTTTTTATATATACAATAGTTGAAAAATGTGGTTATACTCCGATACTCTTTTCTCTTAATTGCACTTAAAAACGTTCAGTGCATGTATTTCTAAATTAACTGGATATAATAAAAATAAATGAATGCAAAATTTTAACTGTGATAAATTAATTTACCAAGAAAAAACCACACAGATAAGTAAAGTACTCTCTTTTAAACGAAATGTGAGCAAAACGACTAGGAAATGATCCAAAACTATTATATTTATACAATTTTTTTTCTATATGCAATATTATATTTATATTATTTTTATTTTATTGGTTAATGAACATTATTTCAAATAAATTATATAAATATGAAATTAATCTACTGGCTTTGTGTATAATGAGCTTCATTTGTTCTAAAAGCACATATTAATACTGGAAAACGTTAAAATCACATTTAATTCAAAGCTTGCGGTCAGTAAGTGATTTTATTATTTAAACTTAGAGTCAAAACAGAACATGAGATAACTTCTCTTCATAGGAGCAAGATCAAATTATTAGAAAAGGAAACATTTTTATGCTAAAATAATTTTAAAAAAATGGACAGGAAATTCTGATCAAATTACAAATAACGAGAAATTCAGCTGAAAGTTTCAATATTTAATTACTGCTGTAAATTGTATTTCCAATGAAATTACGTCACTCTTATGAACACATTATTACGATAAATAAATTAGTTACAGATCTTACGAAAACCCATGTATAATAATAGATTACAACCCCAGTAAAGACGCTGTAGCAGATCAACTTTTGAATGCTTACACTTGTAAAGGAAGGATAAATCACTGGCCTAAGATTATATTTTAAGAAACTTTTTAATTTAGTTTTACTTATAACAAATTTATTTTTCTTCACATCAATAAATAACAAATGGATTGAAAAACATTGACCAAAAGAAAGGATTTTTTTAGAATAAAGTTTTTCTCCCAGAAATGAAGAGTCGCTTGCCATACACAAAAGATTACAATGTAAAATACAAAATAATTTATTTTCAAAAATTTGTGTTTACATTTGGGGGCTTCAGATTGTATTCATCAAACAATGATAAGAAATGAAATATTTTGTGCAAAGATTATAATAGCTTATCTTTAAATTTCATGAATAATATTTCTGTTGAAATGAAAAATACAAAGGAAGTAAGATTTAAAGAATATTCTGACTTCTTCTTTTCTTTTAGATTCATAATCTTTATGTTGTATATTGTAGCATTATTTTTCAATTATTCAATTGAAATATTTTTTTATCTCGATAAATAATATTTTTTACTGAAATAATGGCAAATATAGACTTCTGGAGATAGTACTTAATAATCGGGTCACAGATAGTAAATACGAATTGAGCAACGGAGTTAAATGTTGCAAAATGCTTTTTTTTTCTAATTATGAGGGTCATTTACTCTATTATTGGTATAAAGTGATATATTTCACCGCATAATAGCAAAGTAATAAAGATAAGGAATTAAATTAAGCGTTTGCACAACAATTTATTAAAAAAGTAATACATTTTTTATAAGAAATTTCATTCATAAAAGTTAAAAAATATAATGCTAAATGAAAATGAATATATTGCTTGTATTTCTTTTTTTCTAAATTGGATAGTTTAAATTTAAAAAATGCAAAAAAGAACTACTAGAAAAACAATTGTACATGAAAGATACTGAATAGACCAGATTCCGTGATAAACATTTCCTATTATACTAACTTTAATTATATTTCATAAATACACAGTACAATTATTTCTATATTAATTCATGTAAAATTAGTTTTATAATATTTAAAAAACGTTTTTTGTAATCTGAATCTATAAATTCAGATTACAAAATTTTATTTAATAGAAATTACAAAAATTTATTTACTTGTCATAATACATTGCAACATTTTAAAATATTAACTATTTGCACAAAAATCTTTTATATTAAACTTCGGAATTTCACTATAAATGAATAGTTCCTGTATGTTATTAATAACATACATTAAACAAAGTTTTTTAAACATATGCACATAATGCAATATATTTGTTTGAAGAAAAATTGAAATGGTTAGTAATCAATTATTGCATATTTCTTTAATTACTGGTCAAAGGTGTCTGTATAGTTATTAAATCACTTAATACACAGATTGAAAAATCATTATTAATGCATTTTAAGCATCAAACGTCAAACTATTTACAATTAGAGATCTCCTTTAAAACAGAAATAACAATAACATTTACACTGTCCTATGCACAATTATTTCAAGGATGAAGTGTAAACCCGTTATCACCATCAGAGTAAATTTCGTTTCGTTCCACAACATAAGTTGATGTATTTTACTACGTTAGCATTTCTCGTCCAACTGAAGTACATCACATCATTTATTTGCATCTGGGACTATACCGCTCATGGGCTACCTAAGGGTGGATGGAAAACAATTAACGAGGTGATTACTCCAACACCAGTTTAGTCCGAGAAACCGCTCGCATTAATTATATCAATGCATCCTGGCCTAAAAGTCATCCCAGCCTTTGTGTATGGAGATGAAGATGCCTTCTTTTAGGAAGGGAAGAGGGGGTGTTCATAACAGTGAGAGACTGGTCGGGAAATTTGATTGATTTAAGTGATGACGGAGAAAACAAAGTTCTGGAATCGTGTCCAGCAAAATAAACGGTAATGAGTGATGAAAGCTTTATAAACGAATCTTAGATTCTGTAATAAAGGTCAGTTATTATTACAAATGAGAACAACTAGAATTTTATGTTTCTGCAATACAAAAGAGTTTGCCTGTGTATAGTTAACAAATGCTGACATTTCTAAAGAATGGATAAAATTATTTTCCATTTATTAAAGTCCAAAATGAAGGGAGTAAAGTATTTGCTGATTAGTATTGTAATTATTGTCTTTACCTACGAAAGAAGATGCCGTGCTTTAGTTGCAAATATTTATATGAGTATGGCATCATTTTGCTTTGATTATATAATCTGTTGATATAATATCTATATTTAAGGATCATACTCGAAGTACTTTAACATTTATTACACTTTAGATATTCATTTTATCAGTGAAATAACTATTTAGTTAATTATAAAATTTCTGAGTTAATATTTTATATGGAAGTAATTCATTTTTATTAAATTTACTAACTAAGAAGATGAAGTTTAGGCTTTGGAGAAATATAACAATGCTCAAACTTATATGAAGAAAAGTAAATTTTAATGCCTTCTTTAAAAAATATGATAATTGGAAATATATGTCATTTAAGAGGATTTGGAATTTAAATAATACATATCTGAAAAAATTTATTTGACTAACTTTATCTTAAGGCTGAATATCAATATTTTTAAGCAGAAAATGAATTAAGAAAGACATTTTTTTAAAATAAAACATTTGAATTCTTCAAAAATGCATGAATGGATACATGCAATTTAATGGATACATGGATGGTTTAAAAATCTAATTATCAGGAAAGTCTTTTTTTTTTCTATTACTCTAACGAGTTTGAATGACACCACAGGAAAATTATAGAAAAAAAATATAAAAAGATTTAAGAAATTATTAAGTGCGTAAACCATTCAGATGCAGTAATTTTCATTATTGCTATATTTTAAGAAGCTATTTTTTCATCCAGATTTTTAAAGATTTAGAAAAAAATCCTGCATTTAAGGAAGGTAGTAAAAGTCTTGATACTAATTCTTTTCTTCTTATAAGCAAAATATATTTATATTCTTAATTAAGACATTTTTCTAATTGAAATAATGTTAAAAAATTGATCAGTTAATTCAGTTTTATTAAGAGACTGAAACAATGGCCTATGACGTTCGAAACTTATTAGTCCTGACACCGCTGCTGAAACATTAGCCCAATTTGCTGTAAACATTTATTGAAATATTTTTTATTTCTTTTTTAAGCAAATCATAATGATACGAATATATTAAAAACTGAAATTGGAAAAAATAAAGTTAAAGTATACTATTAAAGACTTTTTAAACTGGAAAGGTTTTGGTGCTTTAAAAAAGTTCACTAATATAAAATATATTAGAAAAAGAGTATATAAAATCTCTCAATTACATTTCTTCTAGTATAATTTGTTCTTATAATAAACGAAATCAGATTAATAACAAGCAGAACTGCTTTGAAATACCAATCGTACTTTTAATATTTTTGTTTATTTGTGTTTTATTAATATAATAAGTTATAACAATAAACAATTTGTTTATTGTTATTTATTAACATTTTAGCGGATCATATGATTTATTTGACTGCTAAATAATGCTGGAACTAACCAAAATTGAACTTTTGCATAACAATTTTCGATAATATTTTCATTTACAATACTATTCAAACAAAAATGTGTGTTCTTGAAGCCTCCAAACACAGCTGTTTTATGAACATTATTTAAAACGTATATATCTCAGTTTATAAAATTAAAACTTATTAAATTTTATAATTGCAAAATGTAAATTATCATGTGTCAAAAAACACCAAAGACCTATTATTTAATAATTGGTGTCAAATCAAACTCAAATTTCTGTCATTTTCCCTTTCAGAAAGTAACCAATTATTAAAGTATAATTCTTTATTATTTCACAAATTCCCTACATGATTTTTTATTTCAAATTCTGAATTATCTATATCATCCATGTATAATTTTCTTGCATATATGGGAAGTATATAATATGAAAATCAATATCATGATGGAAGGACACCGCATGATGAATTTTAAATAATAAAATTCCTAATTTTTCTAACGTATATAAAGCCATATTTATGCAAAAGTAATAGCCAAGTTTAACAAAATATAATCTTCAAAAACCTGATAATTAACATCAGAGTTCAAGACAAAATACCATTATTTTAATTCTGATCAAATTTCATCTGAACTGTGGAATACACAAACTTTTATACTTCCGCTGATCTTAAATGCAAGGTGCAAATGGGTCCGTATTTGCACATGAAAAATTATAATTTAATCCATTCCACATCTACAATTCTTGAATTTTCAAAACTCTTACTTGGTATACTATGATAAGTCTATGTTAAAATATTTAATAATTAATACAAAATTCTATAATCATAAGCATTTAAAAATTAAAAAAAAACTGTATGTTAATTAGAAATAAAATAAAACCAAACTCATATTTTTTTTGTTCATCATGATTAACCCTTAACTGGGGTGGTGCGGTAATTCAAACAGCTAAAGATGGACTTTTAGTCACCCCTACTTTATTTTTAATTTGTAACTTCTTAGTTCTCGAGCTTCACTACACTTGCAATTTTTCAACCGGTTTCAATGAATGTTTATATATATATATTTCAAATTTTTCTTTGCTGTGAGACTGTACCATCTTTTTAGTTTTCCAGCATTATACAAGGCTTAACAGATGGCTCTAAAACTTGGTCCTCGAAATATCACTAAACCAACCAATCCTCGTTATGAAGCAGAGCTCTAGAGACATTTATATGAAACAGGTAGTGATTTTAGTGATTAGGATAATAGTAAAGAATATTTTTTCGTTCAATATAATGTTCAAATATAATTAATTTTCCTACTGATGATGTATTTTGAAAAATATCTAAAATATATTAATATACCAAGAGAAATATCTACAGAAATTACAACCTGTCTCTTATACTGGTACTTAATCTGTATATTTAAAATCCTTCGTAAACAGTTCTACAACTGTTCACAAGTCTCTACATAGTCGATAAAAAAATTAATTTTACCCATTTTGAGTTTTATATTTTTATTTTTCATCTAATTCTTGAATTTTCTATATACCTTTTTTATACTGGAAAAATAAATACGATTTAAAAAGTAAAAATTAACATGTTTTACCAAGAATATTATTTATTGTAACATGTAATTTGATGAAGAAAATGTATTCAAACGCAATTACTTTTTTCGATGATAATTTATTTTGAATATTTTTTAAACATATTTATGTATCAAGAAACACATCTGCAGAATATTTTGGCTGGTTTTCATACTAATATTTTCATTTGAAACTTTAATTTGACTGTAAAGAAAATGCGGTCTCGTAGACAGCACCTCCCCAGTTAATTCCTAAATTTTCATCTTCCTAGTTTAGGGTGAAAAGTCTTATTGAATTTGTTTGAAATGCAAGCTCCGATACACGAGATATAATTATTTTTAGATTTATACCAGTTACTTGAGCACCACTTGAGTAATTATTTCAAATGAAACTACAAATAAAGCGAGGATGAATATTTTGAATAGAATAAGACTGAACATCCAAATCAAAAGAAAAATTCTCTTTCTGTAATAAAATTAAAATTCTGAGAATAACCAAGTAATCAAAGTTTGCATTCCACTCAATTTTGGTCATTTCATTTACCAATGTTCGTTATGTGAATACAAAAATTTAGCAAAAAAAATATATTTTAAATATTGAAATTAAAAAATATAAAAGTAAATACATTAAAAAAATTTTATAAATATATACAGCTTTTTATATTTACCTCTTGTGAGAAATTTATGATGAGCTTTTATGGATGACCATGTGATATTGGTAAAATTGAACTTGCATAAGAGATACCGAACATTTTTGTTTTTGATGAACTTACACTAACAGGACGACTCTTGCATGATTGTACACATTATCTGCTACGGATGGTTCAGGAAATAGATGAATATAATCGCTAAAAAGATTAATTTTAGCAGGAAATATTTGCATCTCATCAATTTGTTTTAAGGCAACCATTATCTTTATTAGTTGAATTGCAATTCAACTATTTATTCGAATTGTAAATGGCAATTTCAACAATTGTCATTTAACTAATTGTTGAAAATTGTGGCTTCTGTTAACTTGATGATTGAAATGAATTATAAGAATGACTTTATTTCAAAATCCTAATAATACGCAGTTAAGGGAATTCTTTCAATTGTTCAAACACCATTGTTGTTGAATCTCCAATGGCTCAATGAATTATAAATATGATCTTTCCATTTTAGGATCACAACTTCTAGTGATGCCACTTCCTTTATGGTTATAGTTTAAGGTCTAATAAGATGTAAATTTTTCCCAAAACTCCTAGCGGATGTTCAAATGGGGAGACACATATTCACTTGCAATCATCGGCTATATGCTGAGCCGAGTTTTAAATAGTTCAACTGAACTGATTGAACTGAATCTTTTTGAAACATAAAATCCCTTATATAGATTTAAATTAATGAAATAAATTATAATTAAAGTTTAAACATTTATAAATTGTGGAATCATTTTCCATTTAAATAGGTAAACCTGAAATAATCTTCTACAATGAATGAGCTTCAAAATACTTCAAACATTTCAATAACTTAGTTGGCTTGATATGATAGAAACTTTTCTGTGCTTTTTTTTCATAAGAGGATCTTTCAGATAAACACAACTTTTATACCCTAAAATTTAACATATGCACTCATATTTTTCTAAATAATTCGCTCAGAGAAGAAAATACAGTTCCGTTACTGTTTCTTTTACGGCAGTAATAAGGTTTCAATAATATAAAAATCATTTATCAGAAATCATTCAAATGGTAAGGAGTAGTGCAGTATACACTTGACTTCAACCGACAGGGAGTCCTAGAGATTCCAAGTGCGGGGATATTCTGTGGCGAAAGAAAGAAGTATACTCTTGACTCTTGTTAAATTGAACATTAAATTCTGATATATTGTTGGGCACACATTGCATATAGTTTTGATAATTTCTTTGAATTATGATATTTAAAGATAATCTCAGAGATATTTTCTTAATCGCCATAAAAAGATATCCATAAAAGGATAAAAACCTTTCAACACAATTTTTCAAAATATATATATATATTGATTAAATTTTTTGGACATTTCAACCTTTTTTGAGTTATTTCAATATAAAATTTATTTTTATAAATAATTAAAAAGCTGTTAAAATGATTTTTTTTAAAAAGATACCAGAAACGACTAAGTTACATGTGAAGAAAATCCAAACAAATCCTGAACGAAAGGACATTTTTAAAATTAAAGCCAAGAAGATTTCTAGCTGTTATTTACACTTCTTCTTAGCGATATTTTACAGATTTTCTAATTAGCGTAACATTCCTGAAAAGTCTCTTTTATGTTCACTCATTATGCTTTACTCCTTTCTTACTTTTTCTCACATTTCCACTTGAACCGAATGCGTTTCTATTGATTACAGCAGAAGTTTGATTTTTTTTATTTCATTTTCTTTCTGTTTAATTTAGTATTATTATCCCGTTTTTCTTTTTGTAGGGTTTTAACGCCTAATTTTTTTTTCCTCTCCATTTTGAGATACTGAATACGAATGTAATGAACCGAATATATTAAGAGACAGAATTTAATACACATATATAAGCATATATAATTGATCAGCACAGCAATATGTTCTTATTTTCCTAGAAATTTTAAATGAATGGATTGCTATATAGTAAACAATCTGCATCATGTATTTAGAAAAAAAATTGAAAAATAACTATAATATCTTTGGAAAAATATTATGGTTAATTTATTCGAGGAGGATAATTAATTCGAAGGAAACTACACCATATAAATTGTTTTCAATATTACTCAATCTTCCTTCAAGAAAAATTAACAATTTATGAAGGAAAAACTATGCATGTTAGGATTTCAGAAATAGAAGCGATAAAATGTTGGCCAAAAGAATATTTGCAATGTTTATTTTGCATCTTTTTAGGAATTATCGCAGAAATGTAGAATATCTTATTTATTGCTATAGAAACACCATAAAATATTTTTCTATTTGTATTCATTCTTAATTATAAAACAAATTCTGGAATTTTTTTTATAAGTAAAAAATATATAAGTTGGTAATTTAAAACTAGACTTCTTATACTAAGTTATATAGAGAAACTTAAAGTGAACCGTTCCATTATCTTTTTTTTAATTAATCATTTCTATTAATCATCTCTCCGAAACTGATAATTTCCCCCCTGATAAATATGATTTAGTTTTACATTTTTTTCTTGGTTATTCCAAATAAACCGTTGCATGTGTCAAGGTGTTACGTCAAATAAAATGTCTGCTTGTCAACAATAATCTGTTTAATATTAATCTGCCGCCTTGACTTTTCCTTGTTAAGAAACGGAATTAATCAGAAATAAATAAAAGTGTTTTTGATAGGAAAATTTCAAAATAATATTATGTTGTGATTTTAAGCTTTATAATTGTGCCAAGATGGAAATTAACCCATAAAAATCAATAATTAAATTGCAAATTTCACTCCTTTTCTATATTAAACATGTGAAACAAAAATTATTTATCTTCATGACTTATACTTAAGCTAAAATTAAAATAATGCCATATTATATTATAGAAACACTGCACAGACTCTACTTATACAATTATCATTTACTCGACAAATTCTTCACGACTTAAAACTCCCACTATCTGCTATTATGAATACTTAAGGATCTTTTTTAATTTTTACAATTTTTGTTATAATCCTGTGAAAAAATTATGTTCCTGGTGAAAACATTTTCTTGTTTTCGTTACATATCTTGACACTTATAATTTCTAATGTTGGAATTCGTCGTTATTTTTTGGCTATGTTTAAAAAATAAAAGTATTTTTAGAAAATAACTAAAGTTTATACATACTTATGGAAGTTTTAATAAGTTGCCAGTAAATCATGAGAAGAAAATAAATCACCCAATTCTTAAAATTGTATGAGCAAAGTAAGGAATGTAAGTAATCCTAACTGTTAATTTTAACCATTATAATCAAAACTCCATTTAGTATTTTGCCTTGTTTGCATGTCAGATCAATAATTATATCTTTCCAATTATAGATATACAACAATTTACTAATTAGTCTTTTAAAGTTAGTCTATTTTTTTAGGTTTCCATTAAGTAATTAGTTAGATAACCATTTATTTGCTATAATTAATAAAGCAATATTTTGTATTCATGTTTCTTAATTGCCGAACTATCCAGTTGCCTTGGAATATTTTAAACTCCATTTAAGTAGAGACATTAAAAATAAAAATAAATGCAATCAGAAATTAAAAAAATAAAGTATGATTAAAATTTGTATTACTTTATTTTTAATAAAAAAATATAATTTAAAAACAGAATTCGATACTTTATAAAAATTGGAACAAAGTACGATTTCCCTATAAATCTTAAAATAAGCCGAGAAGTATTTTCTTAAAGTAAGAATATATTTTCTAACAAACTAGTTTTTAAACATATACATGTATATATGTGTATAAAAATAAACTTGGCATACTTTCTTTAACATTGTTTAAATCATAATAAAAATTCTTTCCTCAAATCATTTTGAAATATACCCATAAAATGTTAAATGTGGATCGCAGTTTTCAGAAAAACTTTCATTTATGCATTTATACAAATATGCATCTAGTTTAGAAAAGAAAACAGTGAATTTAGGAACAGCACAGCTGAACTTTCAATTTTCCAGTATTCATCACATTTATTATTTACAAAAATTGATACACATTTTTCTTATTCTTCAGTCTGCATTCGATTTTTTAATTATATTTATTTCAAGCTTTGCTTTCTTTTTTCAAAGTAAGTAATGTCAATAAAAGTATTTGTAAGCAATTTCAGAATGTATTTCATAAATTCATAAATGAAAGAAACTCGTTTTATCAATTTTCTTTATAAAATTGTGGCTTCTATCTATTGTAAATTTCTTCATTATATGTTTTAAAATACTCTTTTTGAAATTTGTCCGGACAACCAGATTTAAATATCGAATTATTGTACTCAATATAATGTTAATCTTACATTGGCTCAGAAATAGAAATAAACTAAATTTTTAAAAATTTTTAATGATAAAAATTATAATGGTCTGGAAATCCCTTAAATTTTGATGTTTGATTTGTCCTTGTTTAGTAATTCAGATTCAATTAAATTAATGTTTAGTAATCAATTAATTTTAGTAATTCAAAAAAAAAATTAGTTTTTCTCGCACAGAAATAATGTAAACTATTCTACAATATTAATAGAATCGATGACAATATGATTAAATAATATCAATATTTGTCATTTTATTACGGTAGATGATGATGACGTCGCATCCGCTTTTACAATGGAAAGGGGGGGTGCAGTAGCTTCTGAGGATAAAAACCCCAGCTCATCCAAGGGTAGAAGACTGACTTCTATCTCATATGAAGATGACACTCAAACACTCGCTTACATAACGCCTTTTTACAAGAAGGCTCTTCCACACACCTCACAGATGGGACACACGGTAAAGAACAACCATTCCAGAACCCGTGACGCCCAAACCACGGGGAAGACGAGCTACCCTAGGCCAGGATGCTGGCGTTATCGTAGATCAAGCACATAAATAAATTTTGCAAAAAATTGACAGATTCAATTTTGAATAAATAAATTTTCTTTAGAAATACAAATACCTGAGAATTATATATTCTTTTATCCTGTTAACTGGGTATGAGGAAATATTTCAATGCAAAACGAATTGAATATGAGTTTATTCTCGGTTGACAGGTTAACAGTTATTATCCAGAGTTAAAAAAGGAATCAGATGTATTCACTGTGAATGCGATATCATAGAAGAAATAAATAGACCTTTTTTTAAATTATACTCAAAAAATATTTTAGTTTTCTTCTCAAACAATTTCAAAATTAATAGGGATATATATTTTGAAATTGTTTAGATACCCAGACATTTTGGTTTGGTCAGCGTTATTCTGAATGCATTTCTTTCAATGTTTTGAAAGCATAATAATAATTCAATTTTAATACTTTCAGCTGAATGCACTTATAATCAACTTTTAATTCATTGAATTTAATGCATATATGATATATGTATTATACTTTAATAAACAAAAAATATTATCAGTCCAATAAATTATTTTAATAGAATTATTAAAACTAAATTTTAAAAACAACATCAAGGTCATTATCATGCGGACTCACCACGTGGCATTATTATATAAAGAAAGCCATAATGCAATTATGCAGAAGTTATATGCATAAATTTTTATTATACTTTTTAAGTGTACTAAAAAGTATATTTAAGTGTGTTAAAAACGATGCTATATTTACGGTATACAACTGATGATATTCTGTTCTCGTTCTATGATTTCGATGTCTGTAATCGGATTTAAGTTAAAGTTTCAGTATCACGAAGATTATATTAGACTTAATGATTACTTGATTCCTTTCCTTTTGTTTTACTTTTATCTTGATAGCTTTGATGACTGTATATAATACTGTGTCTGTACTTTAATTGACTACAGCTATTTTAAATATTCAAAAAGCAAATAAAATTTAGCTTCTTTATAATAAATGATAGTAACTGAAAGAAAATAACACTACTCCATCTTTTGGACAATAACTGATTATATTGAAAATTCGAAACAAGATTGCATCTTTAGTTTCAAAAGTACATACCAAATTTCATGTCTTTCATGTTGAATTCCTAATAAATCGCGTTTCAAAAGCTAGGCTAATATGCCGGAAACCATTTGACAAAGTTGGACCACAGTTTGACAAATTTTATGATAAAGCATTATATCAAATTTCATACATATGGTCCTTTGTTCAGCTATTATGTTCATGTGCAAGCGATCAGAAAGAAAAAAAACATAAGGACTGCTCTTATTCAGATTTTGTTTAAAAATTGAATCCATTCCAAATTTTCAGTGTAAATACCACATATGAAATTTTATTGCTTAAACTCTTTCCATTGTTTAGTTTTCATTTTCATAGATTGGTAGGCGTAATTCCAAAAAAGGTTTTTAATCAAGGCATTCTCTTAAAGTAGAAAGTTTCAGTAAGTACACATGTTAAATTTCTTGACGATCACAATGCTTTTTCTATGTATGTGAAAAAGTAAAAAAAATAAGTAAGGATATAAAAAAAATCAGTAGATGATTTGATTAATAAACGTAATAATTCTTCCAAAATAATCACATCAATTTTCTTCCTTAAATTAACTTTTATTTCTTTGTTTTAGAATGTTGACGTTACTTATTCTATTGATTTGAATAAAATATTGATGAAATTTGTTTAAAATCAAAAGCCTAATATCTTTATGATTAATAAAAAAAAACACTTCTCAATAATTTCCTTTCCAATTAGCATTCAATTCGGGCTGAGAAAAGAATTTCCTCCTTAAAAAACTCAAACTCATTAGATGGTTTTACAAACATTAGAATCAGTGCATGTTATTCACAATAAATATTTCTGGTTCATTTTTTTTTAACTGCCTTTATAAACAAGGCCACCTACAGAGATGGATTTTATGATATTTTAAAAAGTATTAAAATGTTTGAATTTCTAATAAAATCATTATATTTTAATTTGAATTAGAAAATAAATGCTAAAGATCAATTTGAATGTTTGTTAATTTTTCGAAATTCTTGAGGAAAAAGGAAAAAAAAAAA
This sequence comes from Argiope bruennichi, assembly GCF_947563725.1. Lineage (NCBI taxonomy): Eukaryota > Metazoa > Arthropoda > Arachnida > Araneae > Araneidae > Argiope > Argiope bruennichi. The sequence goes on from NC_079151.1 coordinate 44,680,834, forward strand.
TGCTTTCTTTACTTTCAATAAAATTAGATTTATTTCATATAATATGTGATCCTCAATGCCTTGACTCTTTTTATACAGTGATTTAAGCAAACAAAATTAACTGTATTTGAATAATTTATATGAAACTTGGAATGATTATACAAAAATGCATACTGGATTGAATTATGGAACAATGCTGGGAAATTTAATGGGAAAAATTAAGATAGTAATTAAATATATTAATTAATTAGATTAATCATTTTCTTCTATCTAAATAAATTTGTTCTCTAGAATAAATCCCATAGACACCAAATCCGTGACTTGACATATATAACAAAGTTATAGAAGAGTATTTTTTTTTTTGACAATTCTTCAATGTGATATTGGAAAAAAAAAATGTGTATTTTTACGTTAAAGCACTTCAAAAACGCCATTAATACTTTAAAAAATAAAATAAACATACATTTCATTTCATGAACAGCAAAATACATTTTTAATAAAAATCACCTTTACATATGGATTAACATATCAGATTTTGCCAGATAAATTTTAGTTGTGAGGATGCATTCTCATGATTATCGGAAACGATAATCATGAGAATTAACATTTCATCCCGGCTATTGATTTAACCTTTAATTCCATTCCAATATTTAACAGTTTAAAATCAGGTGCCTAATCAAAATGTCAGTACCTCAAGATTCGGATCGATTCTGTGTCTTAGCGTAATGCCTCATTTCTTGTTATTTGAATCCCATCTGCACACTGCAATGCATATTAAGCTCAAGTGGAAATTCTGGTTAATTATGTGGGACATTCAGTTGAGAGATTAAGATCATTGAATAGGCATGAAATTGCAGATATAGTTTTAGGTTAATCAATGGCAATTGCAGAAAATAGCATTGAAACTATCTTAAGTAATTTGTTATTAATGAAATCAGTAATTAATACATCTTAAAATATACTATATGCGAAATTTATATTATATATATATATATTATTTTAGAGACATTTTAATTTAACAGTGGAAATGCATGTAATAAAATTTGAGCTTGCATAACAAATTGAAAATATAAAGAAAATAGTTTCAAAGAAAATGGATATCAAATTTCAAGATAAAATTTATGGTAACGGAAATATTCTTTTCTTTGTATAATTGAAAAATCGAAGACTAACCAAATACTACATGTTCATTAAGCACACATTATTAGCGTAATTAATTTACATAAAAAATATTGCGTAGTTAAATATAGCAATATTTATCTAAAAACGATCGCATTACTATATTTCAATTTAGTTAAATTAATTTTGCACCTGGAATCTGCTTGAGAGAGAGCTATTTTGAGAGTTAAGGACTAGGTTAATGACTACCTTAGTCATGATCAGAACTTGAGACTGTATTAGTCATGATCAGAACTTGGGACTGTATTAGTCATGATCAGAACTTGGGACTATATTAGTCATGATCAGAACTTGGGACTATATTAGTCATGATCAGAACTTGGGACTATATTAGTCATGATCAGAACTTGGGACTATATTAGTCATGATCAGAACTTGGGACTATATTAGTCATGATCAGAACTTGGGACTATATTAGTCAAGGACTAGTTTAAGGAGGTGAGACTGCCTCATCCAAATTTCATTCTACATAAATGAAAATAATTTTGAATTTTGATTGATTTAATGTGCATCATACCAAATAGAAAGCGTGATTTCTAAAAAAAAAATTAGATTTGGAAATAATGATATATTATGAACTCATTCATTAAATTTATTTGAAATGTAAAATATATTCACTTCACTTCACTTCAGAATAAAGTGAATATTAGCCAATATTATAAGTACAGGGTGAAGTATTTTATTCTTGCAAGGGTATTCATTGCTTTTTCAAAGAATTTTTTGGACATTTTGAATGATTATTTTCATTTCTTAAAACAATAGTCCAAGAAGCTGTTTGTTTTTAAATAACAGCAAAATTCTCTTATTTTGAAATTAATGAAATTTGAAATTTAAATGTGTACAATGAAATGACAAAAAATGTAATTGAATCTACAGTTATATGCAAAAATTGCATTGACTTCAGTACTAAATTCAATTTGGAGTTTCATATTCCTAAATAGGATATCAAACAGAATTTCTATTCATACAAATACAAGGATAATGAATAAGAAATGTAATGGTTTTTCTGATAATATATTCAAGCGTATTCTGAATTTCATTATCTTCGCAAAATTGTACATTCACTAATATGAAAAACAATATTTGTTGAAAGTATTTAGTTAAATAAAATTGTTTTATAAACTTATTTTAGAGAAAAGTAAATATTTAAATAATTTCCAGTGAAGATAATGATTTTAAAAATAAGGACAGATTTAAAAAATGTCATATAGTGTATATAATTATTGAAAGAAAATAGAAAAATAAATCTTTTCTTCAAGTAGCAATTCTAAAAGAAAAGCCATATGCTTAATATGCTTATGCAGAACTTGTAAGAGTCCAGGGTTATTAATAAAAGTGGACAAAATAGTAATTTCATTCTTATACAAATACAATTCATTTTGTACGTAATTTTATGAAAACTCTCGACAAGAGTTTTGAAGAAGAAAAATAACATATGCGATGGAAATTTATTTTCGCGATATAAGTAACAGGGAGACTAAGCAATAAAGTTGTTTGAAAGCTGTTTGACATCTCTAGAATTAAAGAATGCATCTGTAACAATTTCAGAAGAGAAAAAGTGGAAAGAGAAGAGGCAGAAATTTTCGAGAAAAGTCCCACTCTTTTCATAATATTTTGCAAATATTAAAAATATTATTTTTGATTTTATTTTCATAATTATCTTTGACATATTACTTATAATCTGTTAAAAAAAATCTATTTTTTTTTTCAAAATTCATTTTATATATTATGCATTTTTACTCAGTTTCAAATTCAATGTGCAAGTTAAATCATATTTTGAAAGAATTTAAGAAACTATCCTTCTTTTTAATTATTTAACATTTCTTAAAATATTTCAGAAAATATCAGAATAATTTTTTATTCCGAAAAATTTAAAATATGCATGAATATGATGTAATTAAAGAATTAAACTATCATTAAATATGTTATTAGACATATCATTCTTTAAAAATATCTTTGAAACAAAAGGAATGATTATGTATTTTATAGGGAATAATAATTAATCAAGAGTTAGTTTTATAGTTAATGCAATAAAACATATTCACTTAATATTTCAACAGGAATTGTAAATACGCTATAAGTACATTCCTTTCAAATATTCTTTGAAAGAAAGAAATTATTAATCATTTAATATTATATATATGAATAATCTTCGTTTCATTATTTCGTTTCTGGTTTTACGGAAAAAGTGGGAGAGCCGTATTAAACTTTTTAACCAGTTGGCGAAGAGTGACACATGATGACTTGAAATTAAAATGAAAAGAATTATAATAAAAGAATGCTGCAATTTCGTATCAAACTAGTCTATAGATAATAAAATTAGAGTGGATTGATGCTTTTCAAGGAGGAAGAATAAAGAATAAGTAAGTTTTTGTGAAGAATTGATTATATTCTTCACAAGAATATGCCCAATAAGAATTCAGTGCCCGAGAAGTATTATGTATTGGAAAGTAAAGGTTACAAAACCCTTCACTATTTAGAAATGCTGTTAACTGTCTTTAAGAGAGAATATAGATATAGGTATGAAATCTGAAGATATTTATTTTTAAATTCTTTTCTTTCCCTATAGTATGTGATATACTCAATAAAGTATTAAATATAAAAAAAGGGAATAATATTTTATTAATGGTCAAATTTTAAGTTTCATTTAACTTTATTAATACAATTTCACTTATTTTTTTAATTATCTCTTGAAAGCAAATTGAAACTTTGGAATTTTTGAGGCAAAATTATATTTTGGCCAACCTTTTCATAGAAAGTTGGGAAGTGCTTAATGGAAACTAAAAAAGCAAAGCATATTATAAGAAAACATTCAGCTATTTTAAAAAAAAAAATGTACTAATATTGTGTAAGGTTAAATATTTTATTCTACAATATAGTTTCATCTATCAACATTACTAAAATATTATCCCCCTTTTTTATGTTTAACACTCCATTGAACGTATCACATACTCTATGTGATAAAACTGCAATAAAACTCATTTCCAGAAATTTGTTTGCATTTAATTACTAAAGAAACGAAGCTTAATAAATGTAATTGTTCGTTCTATATTATATCCCGAAAAAAATGGAAAATATTTCTATATTTGAAAGAGGAACTAAATTTTTCTTGAAGATTAAGCCTCATTTGCCTTTGTGCAGTTTCTTTGTTTCTTGAGATTTATCGTAAAATAATAGCAAAAAAATTTTCATGAGTCCGTTTTCCTTCAGCATATTCCCTTTTAAATCTTTTTCAGCTGCTTTCGTAAAAATTGAATTTTTGTGACAAAATTTAATTCATATTTGGAACATAATAACATTGATAAATTTGATTAAATTTTTGCTAATATTAATACTCTCAGCTTATTTTTTTTTTTAGAAATACTATTATTTCCTAGCAAAATAGCAAATCTTTTTTATGTTTACTTCTAAATAAATTATTTCCCCAAATGGATTAGAAAATTGAGATTTATTACTTTGAACAAAAAATATATTGTAACACGATTTTAAAATATGAAGACAGTCACTGCACGTTTTTGTTTTTGCCATGTAACCGCAGTTTATACAATTAATTAAATATAATAGCAATTTGATTTTTATCGATTTCACTACCTAAATATTTAATTTATACTATTTATAATCACAACAGTAAAATAATACAAAGCGTAATATTTCAAACATATTGATTCTGTAAATAAAGAACCAAATATATATATATAGCACTATTCGCCAAGCAACTTGTCATCTCACCTAACGAAATCTTTTTCTCGAAATATAAACTATATTATAACTTACAATTGATTAAATCATGAATTATAAGAAATAATAAACTAGCTGTATTTGACCAATATCATAAAAGATGAAAAAGTCACATTAATATCATAATATTTTCATTGTAAATATCTTTTTACAAAGGCCGAGGAAATAATCAAAACTATAATAAAATAGTAAAAGTAGAGTATAATTATTTTTTGTAGTCCCCATGATTTCAATATATTGTTATTGTCAATGACCAATATATAGGTTATTAATAGAGTAGCTGAAAATTCTAATTAATCATGAAGGTTTATCCGTTTATAATCTAATATCTAATCAAATGTCAATATCTTCGATCAGATTTAAAATGTTATCTTACAGTATAACATTTCTTTTCTTATCGTCAAACTTCCACTTCTATTGCAATAATCGCTGAATTCAACTACAAATTCAGATTAATTATGTTGGTGTTATTTTTAGAAATTAAGATTATTAAACTGACATAGGATTTCAGAGATTGTTTTAAGATTGAAATATAACACTTGATGATTTCAGAGTATAATTATTATTAAAATATTTAGAGTATACAATAATTATTTTAGTTAAATTATAGAGTATACTAATGATTATCTTAGTTAAAAAATATTATTCATCCATCAAAAAATCGTTTGTAACATTACAGTTCACAAGACTGAAAAAAATAACAATTTCTGCCTATAATTAATTTTTCTTTGATATTACCATATCAAATCGGGATTATAATGAAGTGGCCGGTGATATTTTATTCCGATACTCAGAATAAAATGACACAAATTAAATTTTATCTTAATATGAAAGTAAAAAAAATGATTTTTTTCCGTATTTCATTAAATATGAGGAGTAAAAAATTACTATATTTAACAGCCATTACTATTTAACAAACTGATTTATCTAAGTATTGAAAATTTATCTGCATGCCTGCTGAATTATGTATAAAGTTGAAGAATTATTTTCTATTTGTAGATTTTACTGTGCAATAAATAACGTGATAAAGAATTTAAAGAAATATAATATCTATTGCCTATTTTGTACTTTTTATGTACTTTTCACGATGAATAATAACATTTTTGAACAGAAATAATGATACATGAAATAATATATACCCTATAATTTAGAGCATACCTTTTCGCATCTCATGAAATTTCATATAACATGTAATTTTAATTGAAATTCTGAATAGTAATTTCTAATTATATGTCGGAAATGTTATAATTTTTTGTGTGAATTGACTTAATAGCATATAAATTCAAAAGTCACTTAAAGAAAATGTAAAAAGAGAAAAATGACTCGTTTAATAAGTGATGTCTAGCAAAACAATTACCGAGGAGGCATTGTGACGTCACAAGATAGACTGGTCTATCAGTCTGTGTTGAGTGCTTGTTTTTAGAGCATACATATATTTATATGGAAGAAATTTCAGTCAGCACTGTCGAAAGTGAATTTTTAGAATGAATTAAATTTTACTTCATTATAAGACATAAATTTGTTTTATTGCTTCAAAGTTTGCGAAATCATATTTAAAAACTAGTTGTATGCACACTAGTAAATTCAAAGAAGAATTCTAATAATTTAATTTGAGCTCGCATTAATAAAAAAGGAAAAATTGAATTTTTAAACTAAATTTTCTAAAGAATTTAAAACATAACTTACGAATTTCGACAAATAAATAATGATTCCTTATAAATATTGAATGCAGGAATAATCCATCTCATTTTATGATAGCGAGATTCCATAAAAAAATAATACATTTGTTAAAGATCAAGAGTTATTAAAAAAAGCCAATTTAAAAAGAAAACCTAATTTAAAATTCCTTTCACGACAAATAAGCATATTCCATCAGTTTATAAATACGGTAACGATTCAAAAAGAAGCCAATAAACTATTTCACACATTCCAATAAAAAAAGTCTCGTAGATATTTATTAAAGCATATTGCTGATGAAAAGGAAAGAAAGATTTTTATTAAAGTGTTTCCGTCAAGTGACAGATCCAAATGAAAGCTGACACGCCTTCGTGGAACTCATAAAGCATTCGAAAACTCTCAATAAAATTGCGCAAAATCAGAGCTCCATTCTTATACAAATGCAATCCTTTCAGAAAGTTGCTTTGCAAAAAGTGTCGACAAGTTGATGGAAGATGAAGAATAATATAAGAAATGGAAATTTATTTTCACGTAAATGACAGCAGAAAAAGTAAATATTAAATACCTGGGAAAACGGTCTGACATTTTTCTAGTTTGAAAATACAAAGATATTTGCAGAATTTCTGGAATAAAGAAAGAAAAAAATGGTAAAAAGGTATCGAGGGAAACTCGTTCTTGTCTGGTATCTTATATTGAAACCTGACAATATTTTACTTGTTTATTTTATACATAACCCTGTTTATGCAATTTTAAAATGTTCCAATAGGGCCGTTCTGAAGAAAATTCATGTCATATATTTTGTCTTTTCATAAGATTAAAGATTAAATGTTAATTTTTTAACTATAATTTAATACTTTTATAAGAAAAATAAATTTTTTCTCTATCACTCACCTTTTTTCAAAGTTTTAATTAAGTTCTCAGAAAAAAAGTGCTTAAACATATTTCGAATCAATCAAACAATTTTTTTAATGATTTCAAAATTTAATTGATGTTAATTATCGCTTTTCGAATTATATTAAAATTTGCATGAAAATTTTTTTATTAAATACTATTTTAAGAAAAATGTTATGAAATTTTTTAATTATAAAAGTTTATGAGTGATCTGACACTTTACATCTGCTTGTTAAATTTTAATTAAATTTCTTAAGGTTTTAATTTTTGCAAAAATATTGTACATGCCATCTGTCTTTTCCTATATAATTATCGGGAAAATTCAACATTTTAATCAGCTTAAATTATAAAATATTATCTTTTAATTGATGCTAACTTTTGTACTATAAAGAATTTGCTGTATATTTTGTAAATTTTTTATTAAGCATACCCGGCTAGCAAAGAAAAACATCCAATATCAAAGATAATTGTATAATAATTCCATATTATTAAAAATAACAAGAAATAGTAATGACGGCGCTAAGATGTTATATAATATGTAACCTTGTTTCCGACATTCTAAATTTAAAAAAGAAAAAATAAGATTATAGTTAAAGGCTTTATAATAAATTAAATTTACATATTTAGGATATTATTTGATTCGAATTATTTTAAAAAAAATCCAATACTATAAATTTTTTTAAGATTCTAAACATTATGTCTTATTATGGAATGAAATAAAATCGATATTATAAATTCTATGCTCATTAACTGTGTGTGATATGACAAGATATTTAAATTAATATCAAAAACTCCATATTAACTCTTATCAATATTACAAAAATTACTAATCTCTTACCAATTCTACAAAATTTCTATACATTTAAACACGTCCCGATATAGATGAAGAATAAATAAATAACTAAAAATTTTAAGAAGAAAAATTATTATTTGGAAACGGGAAAGGAAAGTTATTTTTCCCAACAACTGATGGCCATATATCATTTGTTAATATAAAGTAAAACGATATTATAAATTCTACGTTTATAGACATAGTTATTCGTTATGAGTTTTACAATACTATGATACTTTTATGTGATGATATTTTTAATTATCAAAATATATTTAAAGTACCGATGGCCTGTCATTACACATTAAAAGAGGGATATAATAACAACTCGTTGTCAATTTATTATGCTCATCCTGTAGTGCTGAAATTATAGAAGTTTCTAAGACACTTTTTATGCAATGTTTTTTTTATGTAGACACTAGTTATGCAATCAGTCATAAACTAAGATGAATAAATTATATTATCGTGTTTATACAACTCTTTAATCTTTTATTTATAATATATTTATTGTCATTAAATTCATTCGATTGTCAATTTGCTTGAACTTCAGTTATTTAAAAATACCATTTATTTATGTGTCGAAATGTAACATCTGTAAATGAATTAAATTTCGCTTATTTGCTGGATTTTCTAGTACCATAGCTGAAGGGCGGAATATTTATAAAAAAAGACATGTAAATAAGCATTGCTTAATTTTTGTATTTAAATATTTATCAACCTTTCAGTAAGGACATCACGTTAATCCATGGATTTTAAAATTTTAATAAAAATTTTCTCTAAACATGATTTTTAAGACTTCCTATTAAGTCAGGACATTGAATGCCCAGTTGAAATGAGTATTATATCGCGATCATTCACTACGATATGGTTATCAAATAAGAAAAAAATATCTCGTAAATTTTAATTTAAATTAACTTAATAGTTTTAAAATGTTTTTATGTATTTTCTTATGTATTAAGTTTTAAAAAGCGGGTTTTTGCCCCTAATCGCATTTTTTTTATAAATCACTAAACAATGCATAAACTATTCGATGGTAAAGATGTAACAGACAACACATTGCGAAATATATCGTCGAATGTGTTTTATTCAACATTTAGGCTTTCTACTTTCAAACCTTAACAAGCATCTTTACAGATCAAACCTTTCAATATGGAATTACTTCTGAAACGGTCTAACTGAGGTTAAATTAATAAAAACTTAACTCATCTACTTGTTAAAAAAATGAATGAAAAAATATCGACATAATCAGCAATAAATGAAAACAAGAAGACAATACAATGACAAGAAAACTTTTAAGGAGAAAAATCCAAAGGAGAAGGAAAAAAAACAAAGAAAGAAGTTAAATAGAAAATTCTGAATTAATATACAGCTTTTGAAAAAAAAGTAAAACATGCTTTTGTTTAGATTGCAAAGATGCGTACAGCAGTGCTGATGATATAAAATATTTTCGGATAGGCCATGTAATTTTGAACAGTTGTAGGAGGCAATGTATAGCAACTGAGTTAGCACTCCACCATCTCACATTTTTACGCCATATCAGGAAAAATATTTTTAGCATTGACATATTCAGTAAACATCCGCTTATAGGATATTTCTTCGACGAAATTGGGTTTTAAACAGGGACACTCTACCTCGAATACAAGCCATTAAAAAATGCCACCACATCTCTCAATTCTGATGAGAAACAATAGGTTCAATGTTTAATTTGAAAAATATGGGTTCAAAGTATTACAATGGGAAGTACTTTATTATTTGCTGGCATAACTGCAATTCTTATGTAGATTAATTTTTATGTTGTTTGGCTAATTAATTTTATCTTTATTTTGCTGCAAGTTTCTTGATACTAAATATTATCACTATGCCGAATGAGAAATATCAAGAAATTCTTTTTATATTTTTATTTACAGGAGACAGTGTAAGGGAAATCAATTTAAAAAGTTTTGTTTTAATTTCTTACAATTTTCCTGACATTTGTTGCTTGCAACTTGGCTCAAATTCGGAGAAGTTGTATCAGCCAATTACTTTTGAAACAATACTTCTGATGCCAAAATCAATAGAATCGATGGCTGCTTTTCTATGCTTATAAGGATTAAATAGTTAAGTTGATAAATTTATAGGTGCAATCAAGGAATTAAAATCAGTTTTGAAATATAAACATTTTCAAAAAATGTAGCAATTACTCCCATATCTCTCCTACTTATTTATTAATTATATATTGTCATGAAAATAAAAAATAATCAATAATGAATACACTTAAATATTATCACTGTGAGCCCATTTATTAACAATTTTGTATCTGAAATTTCAAATCTGAAATCAGTTAAAAAATTAATTTAATAATTTTCTGAATTCGATTTCAATCATAACCTAGTTATCATGAGCATTTATAAACAAGAAAAAAATTACAAAATTACAACTTCTTATATACAAACAGAATTTCAGCATTATGCTGTAACCAATGAATTAGATATTTTTAGAAATCAGAAAATGTTGATTCTCATATCAATAGAAATTTTTATGCACGCAAACATTTTTAATAAATTCCTTTCCTTTAAAATATCTGATTATCATTACTTCGATTCTAGTTTCATAAAAAGGTGAAAAAGGGGAAATTACTCGTAAAATTCTATGGAAAGAGAAATAATACATACTGATGTAATATTTAAAAAGAAGCAAATGTTATTAAAAATGGCATCAATTTTCGCGTTTAATCAATAGTAATACTACTATATTGTAAAGGGTGTAAAGAAGATGAATGCTTCAGGGCGAAAAAGAAAAGACTAAGCAAAGGATAATGAATGAAAATAAGACTCAATTTTCCGTAAGGCTGTATTAATTAGAAAAACTGTAAACTATGGCTAAGTAGAAATGGGAATATCTATGCGAAATCTGAATGCTTTCAATTTAAAAAGGAGGCATCTTTTCATTTGAGATTTGGTAGGATTTTCTTTTCAATTAGAACTGCTAATTGAATTTCACACATTAGTCATTTTAGTTTTCGTTTTTGGATGCTTTCAAAGAATAATGATATTTTAAAATTTTTTGGGACTAGGTATTCTTCCTGTAAACAATACAAAAGAAAGACGAAATTCTTAATTAAATCTACTAAATGAAAATTTATTAAATTTACAAAAAGTGTTAAATGATATTTTACCGAAAATTGATCTATCCTAAAGTTATAAAGTATATATTATTTACTATTGGTTCTTCTTTAAAAAAAATAAAATAATAATTTTAAATAAAAATAAAAAATTTCTGTTCCTTTTAATAATTGATTTGATACACTCAGAATGTGCGTGCGTGCGTGTGCCCGTGTGTGTGTGTGTTAGACACGATTCGATAAAACGAAGTTCTTTTAAGAATTTTATTCTTCGTCACTTCAAAGAAATAGTCAAATTATTTTCAGTTGTTTTCAAAACATAGTATGAAACATTATTGAGAAAGAAGTCTGCATTCTTTCATTTGTTTCAATAGCAAATTCTTGTTCTGAATTAAACTTTTCATCTTTCACGTTGGCATAAATGAGCAATAATTGCTCATGCTTTTTGAAAACATGCGACACTAATTTCTGTGCATCTTCCTTAAAATTCTAAATTTAGAATAGCTTGGTTCTGAAAAATGCTATTAATATAGATTTGTATCTTATCGCATTTGTTTAAGTTAGATCAAAGAGGGATTTCTGTTCTATGGATGTTTCTTAGTACTAATATCAATAAGAAAAAAAATCATTTGATGGATTAAAAAAATAAAAATTAATAAGGAAATATTTTATTAAAAGAAGATGAACTATTTACTAAATTAACAACAATTTTTAAAATGTTGGTGAATTTACTTTTATGAATGACTCTATGAAATGTTTTTAATAAATGAAAAACATTTCAAATGATACATATATAAAAAATAAATCACATATCTTTTATTTAAATATCTTAAATCATATAATTGTTGTACGAAAAAGATTCGTAATATATTGTAAAATTTGTAATTGACTGTCAAATAAAATAATTTTATTCCATTGAAATTAGAAAATAGTTTATTAAGTAGCTACTTTGTAAGTATTTGATTTTAAAAAAATGTCAAATTAAAGTACTTTAAATAATGTGTTTTACTCATAATAAAATTTCAATTCTTTAAAATTATTGAATCACAAATTTTTCCTAATTCATTTAAATATTCGTCATATAATTTTCTCAGCACATTCAAAAAATACTAGTAAATCACAAAATAAAATATTTTTCATATAAATTTCTTTAAAATAAAAGTAATGCATATATTGAAGGATTAATTTGTGATGATACAAAATAGAATGATTTTATTTCATTGCTCGAGTAGATGCATTTCATAATAATACAATCAATGAATAAAAGACCGTTTAGAATACAAAGTATACTAAACAAAGTATAATAAAATATTTTACTATACTAATATTAGTATACTAAACTGCCTTATTAATGCTACGCACTTTGTAAAAGGTTTTACAATTTAGCGTTAACAAAATATAAAGAGAAGAAAGTATCTTTTTTTCATCTTCCCAAAATTCATTGTATTTTGAAACTCGAGATACATCAGAATGTTTTTTCATGATTTTTTTGCTTTGACTCTTCTCGAAAACTAATTCCTTTTTCGTATATTATTCGTTATCTCACATCACTGTCGACATATTTCGTAGAAAGATGCACGGAATAAATTGTATTTGTATATGAATGGGACTCCTATTTTGTCCGTTTCTATTTACGGTTTTCGAATGTTTATGAGTTCCATGCCAGCGTGTCTGCTTTCCTTTGAATGTGTCACTTGGTGAAAACATTTTAATACATTTTTGCCAGTCGCTTTCATCAGAAATACGTTTTTAATAAAGAAGAACCCATTTTTTTGCATTACTAAAACGGAATCTTCGTTTCAGGATTGTCAATTGCCATCCTGTTCACGAATTGAGAGCAAGAAATTGTTTTCTTCGACAGGAAATTCGAAAGGCGATTTGTTTTTGGAGCTTATTTCAGTCAAAAATATTCTTCACAATTCATAAATATAAAATTTTTATTTCAATTTTAATTTTAGAACCTTTTGAAATAAACGTAATGGTACATGTATTCAATATCGGATACAATTTCACAATTCCTATTCGTTTATCCTTAAAATTTTGTAAAAAAACAAATTATTGAAAAGTCGTATAGTATTCTATGTGTTAGTATAATATTTGATATATTTTGTTTTTGAGAAACATGATGCTGACATATCTGTTAATAAAAAGCTAATTCTTACAAATATCTCTAATTTTTTAAAGGACATTTTTTTATAAACCCCTGGCATCTCATTCATATCTCAATCAAGAAAAATGGTAAGGTAAGCAGAAATTTTGAATAAAGAAAAGTATGTAACATTTATTTTAATATAGAAATGAATAAATATTTATTATCGAATATTTTAGATATTTGCTATGCACACAAATTACAATTTGGATATGGATTTAAAAATTGTCTTCAAAGTATCAATGATTTATTAGATATTCATTTAGGAGAAACATAACTAAGATTGCAAGAAAAATACCATAATGTCGGTAAGGAATACTCTGAATATAGCTATTATATTGTACGCTATTTTAATAGCTATATAATAGCTTTATTGTACGCTATTTTAATAGCTATATAATAGCTTTATTGTACGCTATTTTAATAGCTGAATATAGCTATTATATTTACGCAACATCATCAATTATTTTCATTTTTGAAACATTCTAAAATAATTGTAGATGACCTCAAAGACACTAAAAATAGAAAATATATAATAATGTGAATATAAAATGTAAAATAATTCAACAACCTATTAAAATACTTCAAAAGAAATACTTCTTTAGAAAAAAACCCCGTACAATTAGAAAACTCATATGACGCAATACCTGAAATTACAAATGACTACGCAGAAATTATTCAGTATGTAAAAGGACTCAATATTATAAGAATTAATAAATAAAAAGGAAAAATTGAATAAGTCTAAATACTTTATAAAGGGTCACCTTCGGGCAGGGGTTCAAGCTCTGGGGGATTTTGACTGTTATCCAAATATTATCTTCTTGTTATCTAAAGTTCTTGAGTACAAGTCATTCTACTGAGGCTAGTAAAAATGATATACGAATACTGAATATTTAGATATTTCAATCTCCTTTCATTTTAACGATGTGATACGCCACGATGTGACGTATTGACCTCTGTTATCAATTACATTACAAATCAGTTTTACTAGTGGAAAAATTTCGTTAATCAGATTATAATTTATAACCTTAAAATATTTCTTTAATTATCTAGTTTTTTTATCTAAAATTATAATTAAAGTAATTATAATTAACAATATCATGAATCGTTCAGGGAGATAGGCTGAAGTTGTTCAATATAAAACCTATTCAAAATTAAGTGCAAAAACAAAATTAAGTGCAAAAATTAAGTGCGTATTTTGAATTGGTTTTATATTGAACAACTTCAGCCTATCTCCCTGAACGATTCATGATATTGTTAATTATAATTACTTTAAGTGAAAAAATAGCTGATAAATAATTGCAAAAGTTATTGTTATGAGACTAGATCGCGTAAGAGTTATATCAGAAAAAGATATTGCAAAGCAACAAAGCGATATCCAAACGATCCACAATCGCACAATTTATCGAAATCGGTTATAAAATAACAATTGTTAGGTCTGTAATAATGAAGATGTAAGTTTTCCTTTATCTCTAACTAATTCTTTATCTTAAAGAACTCTT
This sequence comes from Argiope bruennichi, assembly GCF_947563725.1. Lineage (NCBI taxonomy): Eukaryota > Metazoa > Arthropoda > Arachnida > Araneae > Araneidae > Argiope > Argiope bruennichi. The sequence continues at coordinate 44,695,878 of NC_079151.1, forward strand.
CTTCCCCATTTATGTAAATAAATACATTTTTCTTGGAAAGATATGAATTTAAATCATTTTTATGACGTAACTTTTAGGACACCGCAGTAAGATTTTGAATTTAGAATCTGATAGCTGCAAGTCCACAACCCGATTCCGATAAAGATACATCGCGCATCTTGACTCGGTTTGTCCTTTGGCATCTGACATTAATTCATTTTTACAGCAATCTATTTCAAAGCAGTCATTTCAACATATTTTTCATCTGGAGTATCATTTTAATAATCTTTTATTCTATTATCAAATTCTCTATACAAATCATCTGAATGTCACATCCAGAATATATCAAAATAGAGGTATATAAATATTGATATATTATTCTGTTTTGGGAGCATCATTTGTTATTGATAACAAATTATTGAATATGCAGATAATCCAAATGCATATTTCCACAATCACTGCCAATGCTTCAGAAATGGCATTTGCATCTCTATGCCTATTGAGATATCTTAATTTACCTACTGAGCACTCCGCATAATTGAATTGGATTTCCATATTAGCCTCATATGCATCGCAGTCTATAATGAGCAGATGCTATTTAGGTAATAAGAAAATGAGACTTTAATACAAGACAGGAACAGTAAAAATCGGATTATATAAATATGCAATTGGATTAGATATTAAATTATATATCAATACAGACGTGGCATTAATTGTTTAAGCAACATTTTCGCTATATGAATTATTAGAGAATGGATATTATAAGAAGTTGAATCCATGAGAATTTCAATTCGCAATTTTGTTTATATCTTACTTAATATGATATTATGATATCTGTAGTGTATCAAACGCCAACATTCTATAGAGTACTTAAGTTATTTACGGAATACTGGGCGTTTTCGGACAAAATACTAAATTTGAGAATTGTTATACACATTCTCCAGGCATTGCCTAAAATACATAAATCTTTTACAGAATAACAAATGCTATTCAGAGAAAATATTGAAAAAAATCATGATAATGCCATTATTTGAATACTTTATTAGTTTAGAACCAAACAGTGAGTAAAATATCATTTTTATCATATTTACTAATATCACCGAAAACAGTATGAATTTTTTTGACACTTTTTGGGTGCATGTATATCAATGGTTTCATTTAAACACGCACAACTTCAGTAAGTATGTCGTCATCATGTGAGTTTAATCACTATCAAATATAACTTAATTCATGTTATTGTTAAAACAGGTTTTCTTCCCCATCTGAAATATATTTCATATTTTGCAAGTTTGACATTTGGTACTCTACAGAATGCATTTTAAAATTTGTGAAACATTTAACAGTTTCATTAATTCCCGATCCGTTTTGGTATTTTGTAAAATGCCTACACATTCACTGACAATCAGATCATTCCTAAAATTTTATTACAGTGGGCATATTTTGTCGTTTTTGAAATGTATTTTTATATTATTTTATGCAATTAATAAAAACTATTAGTGCATCATAAATTAGATAATATTCCAAAATGTGGTCATTGGTAGCAATTATTAAGAAGCGAATAGTTTCAAAAGTTTTTTTTTCCACAAATTTAAGCATTTCTATATAAATTTTGTTATAAAAAATCACTTTAACTCAATTGATTTATATTTTGGTGATAAATATTTTAAAATATTATATTATATTATATCAAGACTTAATTCCTTTCTAATACAAAAATTTTGATTAGAGGATCTCCACCAATTTTTCGAATGAAAATAAATTCTAGAGTGGAAGCATCTAAGATGATGTAAAACATATGATTTATGAACAATGCAAAGATCGATCGACAATAGATTATTAGATTTCTATTCATTTCAAAGTCAAAGTTACCAAACGAAATACTAAGTAGTAAATAAATAATAATTATTATTTTATAATTGTAACAATAAGTATGCAGGAGTATGTTATTATTGTAAATTTAAATAAATCCTCATGAAGTTAATAAGCTGAGCGAGCGCTTAGACTTGGATGACATATGTAGCCTTCCTCATGTGGTAATTGTACAAACTTATAGATTCATTTATTCTAAGAAAAATATTAACCTACATTCTTAAAAATATGCAAACAATACGTGTAATTGCTATTTACCTGATAAAAATCTGCTTTATCGAAATAAATTTGTTTATAAATTAACCTTTATATACTTTTAATTCTTGCCTGAACTATATGTATACATATGGCAAAAAGATGTTCACATAAAAGAAAAAAAATGAAAACTGGAACTCGAAAGGAATAAAAAGATAACACTCGAGTAACAAATTTTCTGTATGTAAATCCATATCATCACATCCTTTTTATTATAAATTTACGATGCAAAGTATTATGGCCTTTCACACTTTAATTATATTGTATAACTTTTGTATCCATGAATTCGATTATAATTACTATTAACCTTACTAATAATATTGTTAAAATAAAAATAATAAATCAATTTTAGACATAAATTTCATTTCCAATCATATTTAGTAGGTTTAAAGATTTGGTTTCCAATTCCGAAAAGATTATTTCTAATCATATGCAGTCTAAAATATGAATATTTTAAATTGATAGATTCTGTTATTGTCATTAAGAATCTAAATTAAATTTTATAATAATATTCAGTTATTCTAAACTTATTCTAATTTCAGCAAATACTTTGGTCTGCATTTGAACGATGCCATAAATTCTTTGAACTGACCATTAAAGAATATTATAGCCTCTTATTTCACTTATTTTAGAATGTTGAGATTTCATCAAAATTTAAATATGGGTTGAAAAATATATAAATATATATACTTATCGGAATTTCGAATTTAAACTATATCTGTTTTCTAAAAACAGAAAAATACTGCAATTAGAACTTTTTTTTACTTATAATGTATAGAATTGGTTAGATATTTAAAATAAAAAAGGATCTAGACATTTATATAGCGTGAAATGACAAACATTAAAAATTATTATAGTTTCTTATGAAGTATAAATAAAAATGAATTCTTAATCAATGCAAAATATAAAATTTATAATTTCAAAGAAAACAAACATATAAATGAACAGACTTTAAAAAAGAATATGTTAACAAACAACAAATACACCAAATGGGTATTAAATAAATGTTTAGGTAAATAAAGATTATACAGATTTTATTCTATATTATTTGAGTATTTTATTGGATTTTCATGAAGCTTAAATAATATATTGCAATATTTCCCTAAGTTCTATATTATTTAAGCTTCATGAAAATCCAATAATTCAAGTAAATTACCACATGCAATTTGGTAAATGTGTTTGCAGTAATAAAATGCGTATGCATACAGTAAATACTTGATTGGTTAAAATCCATTTCTACGACGATACAAGCATTCGTATTAAGCATCAATTTATTGTGCAACAAAATTCTTATTAGAATCTAAAATTTAGAATAAATTTAGGTGAAACTTACGATAAAACTTTAGAAGCTGAGCAGGAATATTCCGTTCCAATTTTGAATGTTGAAAAAATTGTAATACTATTTAAAAGAAACATTAGTGACAGAAATGTTTTGAATGATTTTAAGTCATTCCAATCTGTTTATTTTCAATTCCATTATTCAACCAAAAGACTTTCTCTAAATACTAAAAAAAATCATTCACCTGTACATAAGATAAATATTCATGACGATTCTTATTAAATACTGAACAGTTTTCATTCCTCTTTACCAAAATGTCCAATTCCATCATCATTTAAATACATTTCAGGTATTTATGTATATTTATGAATAATAGATATAAAGGATGAAATCTTTTTCTCTAATTATTATTGCAATATTTCCCCAAATAATGGAACGAATGATTATCTTCAAAATTAGCAGGATTATATAGGAGCAGTTTCATTATAAGGATTTTTTTTTAACAATTTTATGTGAAATGCAAGTATTTTCGAAATGTTAGAAGGAAGCTGGGTAATATATAAAAATATTCTTTTTAATACATAAAACAAGACCTGCTTCCAAAGAAATGTTGCAAATAAATGTCTATTTTTTTATAAACAGAGTATCAGATTTAAAAAGATTGAACACTTTACTCAGCAGCTTGTTTGGGAAAAGTTGCAAGCATATGCAACAAAATTTGTATATGTTCATATTAATTTCATTTCATATTCTTTATATACAATCAAGATATTAAGTTTTATCCACTTTAGCTAATTAATTAATAATTGAACTAATTTATTATTCATAAATAATTAATGAGATTAATTATTTTTAAGTTTCTGAATTTTTGATAATACAAATTCTCTTTACTCTAAATGCGAAATATATATAAATGTTATTTTCAAAATTATGTGACAAATTTTTATGTAAATAAAATTAGAAAGCAAGTATGATATCTGCTTACATCATTTGTAGCTATTTACAAAGAAAAGGTTTTCAAAAGTTAGCTATTTTTCTGCTTAAAAACTGCATTTATTTGAAATCGTACATTCTTTTCACATAACATTAAAATGGTTTTTTTTAAAATTAAGGATCTCTTATGTTACATGCAATCAAGCAAATTAATTGGTTCCCAAAAATGGTACATATCTTTGAATATTTTCTCTACAAGAAATTTTTCTATTTCGATTATAAATACAGAGTGTTGCAAAACTAATGGTTCGTACTACAAGGGTGATAGAACTCGCCAAAACAAACAACTTTCACCATACAATACACCAGAGATCATCATTCTCACGATATTCCTCGTCAGAGATGCCACGCTATTCAAATTCGGAGAAGGCAGATATGCTCTTCATGTACGGTCATTCAAATGGCAACTCCAGGGAAGCGGTAAGATTTTAACGGATGCGTTTTCTTTTTAATACCCTAACTATGGGGCATTAAAAAGGGCGCTACCCGACCGGAGAACATTTCTACGTTTACACAGGCAAATCTCGAAAACAGGTTCATTTCGCGGTGAAAGACAAAATACAGGACTACCACGAGAATGACAAATCGAGTAGAGACAATCCTGGAGGCAGTGCACAACCAGCCTGAACGAAGAACGTGATTAATAGTTCGGAAGCGAGGGGTCCACCATACGACGGTATGGCGTGTGCTGCATAAACAAAAATTACACCCTTACCAGGTCCGGTGAGTCAACTGATTTTCCATAACGTGTAAAATTCGCACTTTGGTTCTTGCAACAGAGCTACTGTAGCCCCGGTTTGCTGCATGTTCTCTTCAAGGATGAAGCAATATTCAAGCGTGATGGCATTTTTATTATGCACAACAATCTTGTATGGACTGCAGTAAATCCACATGGTACAGATTTGAGTGGTAGATAGCAAAGATTATCCTTGAATATGTGGGCAAGAATGATCCACGATCACTAAATTGAGTCGTATCTGTTACCAGACTGCCTAGATGGATAAAAATACCTCATATTCCTCCAGCAGGTGTTGCCTGATTTACTACAACATGTACCAGCAAATGTTCGAGGCATCACGTAGTTCCGGCACGACGGAGCACCAGCTAATTTTTCCAGGAATGTACGGAACTTTCCGAACAGATGGATTTGCCGCGTTGATCAGCCTCTTGGTCTCCCAGGTCTCTCAATTTCTTTAGCTTAGATTTCGTTTTCTCTGGGGATAGCTAAAAGATGTGTTCGAGACGCCCATAGAGTCACCGGAAGACCTCGTCACAGGAATTAGCGCTGCAGCTGCAGACATTCGTGATATGCCAGGATTATTTAAATGTATCCGGGATTCAGTGAATCACCGATGCGAAGCCTGTATTTCGGTTGCCGGTTGCTCATTCAAGCATTTGTTATTAATAAAATTTCTTTATCTTCGTATTGTTGTTCTTGGCCTTTATTGTACTCTCCATTTCTGAGAAGCAAGCACTTTACAGAAGCCCGACGTTTGCTTTCTGGACCCATATTGTATGGTGAAAGTTGTTTATTTTGGCGATTTCTCTCGCCCCTTTTAATATGGACAATTAGTTTTGAAACACTCTGTATATACTTCAATTTATTACCAAGCCTATAATCAAAGCAGAATGAATATTTTTGCATACTACTCCTATTTTCCAAATTAATATTTAAAGACTAAAATATATTTGCTTGGGGGAATTTTTTAAACTTTAAAATATAAAATAAATTAATTAACCAGCACGTTTAACTTTATGAGCGAAAATAAAAGAATTTGTTACTCTTTTATAATTGTGATTACTTTTGTTTTAAAATTTATCAAACCCGTTAAAATTTCTGAAGTCAGATTCAAATAACTAAGCACTTCATGGTGAAGCTTATTCTTTCCTTCTCAAAGATTATAATGTTAAGATCAAGCTTTATAATATCAGTGATGCAATTCTGGAAGAAATGTTATGAGAAAAATTGACATTCCACTTCCCCTATTCAGTTTACTGAAATACCCTTAATAGGCAGCGTGTGGCTTGACACAACATCCTAAGTAAACGCAAATTGAAAGTGACAGCCTCTTATAACCCATCTAATGAATATAAATAGCTTTTGAATGGCTTTCCGAGGTATCAAAAGATTTTGGTATCTGCTTTGTAAACCCCCTTTAGAAATCGTATGATTCAATGGAAAATAATGGGTATTTAAAGGAAGATTTATAACTTACTTTTGTTTTGCACACTGTTGCAAATTTGGCACTTAATTGTCCTTTAGTGAGCTTTCAAATTTTTAATAAACATTAGAGAGGAGGGCCACGTCTGAAGAGCAATATGATAATATGTAAATATTTATTTAGGTGGGGCAGCTGCTGAAGTTTGTTAAACAAGGATGGATATAAAAATATCTTTTGCTTCATTTTTGAGAGTTTCATTTTATAATGCAATGATATTTCTTACCACACATAAAAATTCTTGTTCTTTAAAAACTATATTTCTACACATTTCTATATATTTTATTTGCTTTTATATAGTAATGTTAAGTGGTAAGCACTTTATAATAACATACATTCAATGATCTCGTATACATGAATAACTGTATTAATATAAATGTAGGAATAAGGACTAGTCATTCAGAATACTCGAAATTAAACTCATTTCTTTAAATAAACATTAAAAAATTATTTAAAATTTTAATTGAATATTAAAAATGATGAATTATACGTGGTAGATTATATGCTATTTGAGAAAATTAATATTCATTTATAAATGTAAATACGTATTGCTGAAAGAATTGGCATATGTTTTAAATTAACAAAATGTGAGTATTTATACTTTTATATTAAAAACATCTGAATAAGGCCTGAGGAACAGACATTTGAATTCTAAAATCAAAAATATTTACGTTCTTTAGAAAGATTATTTCTTTTAGAATGCAGTTTACATAAGTTTAGCGCTTTTGGAAAATAATTTTATTCATCTTTTTAAATAGTAGCCATTAGGAATCTATTAAATTGAATCTGCATTAATTTCTATAACAAAAAAAAACATGCACCAACCCAAAGAAGTGTAGAAATAATTGATTTACCTTGTTTACACTAAGTAATTTAAAAGATCCATTTTTCTTTTCCACCAGTTTCGAGAACTTCATGAAAGCAGTGCTTTTTTTTTTTTTTTTTTTTTTTAAGATGAGAGGATTTTTGCTTAGATTTTTATGCCTTCGCTTGCAATTCTGAAAGTTACGTCTATCTAATATCGAGAGCTTTGAAATATCTAAGATTTCAACATAATCGCATCTATTTAAATAAATACTTGAAAGCAATAAAATTTTTATTACTAAAGAATTTGCAATTTTTATTTGATTTTGCTGGTATTATTGTTGATCTTTGGATTGATTATAGCTTTTTAGAGAATTTTAAATGACAATTTTGATACAATTTCAATAAATGAAAAATTTTGACTAATTAAAATAATCACTAAGTTTTTCATATTTTTGTAAGCAATAAGAAAATAATTTTATTTGATTAAATATGGCAATGTTTAAATTATCACGAAATTAAACATCAGATTTAACAAAAAATAATTCCCTTAAAATTAAATTAGTTTATATACATATGAAAATATTATGTTTTATGAAAAAAAATAATTTTCAAAGTAATACAGATAAAATTTCCGGAATATGCACTTCAATTTAACAATTTCACAAATATTAGCTAAGGAGAGGAAAATCACGTTTTGTGATGAAATGGAAACATCATAGACAGTGAAATAAAGACAATGAATTAAAAAAAATGAATTTCCGGACAAAAGTTGTTAGAGATGTAATCCTCTTAATTATTATTAGGGAATAGATTATTTTTGAAATAGTTATGCTAAAAAAATTGTAAATGTACCTAACAATGAGTTTTTATCGCATTATTTTCCATTCTATCGTTTAATTTTCCTTTGATCATTATAACTTTGTTCTATCTTTTCTTTATTTTTTACATGAAAAATACAATGTAATACAAATGTATGTTTTTTCCTTAAAATATATTTCTTTAACAATTTTTTTAATGTGATTAGTAACATTTAATTAAAATTATTAATATGGAAGACAAAGTTTATATCATTAAGTTTCGTTAAAAAATTATTGGATTTCTTTTCTTGCTTAGGTAGAAAAATCTCATTACTTTTAATTCACAAAATAAGATGCTGCAACGATTTAAAAAATATATTTTTTGATTACACCAATTAAAATTCATTAAAAGCATATGCTAATATAAGAAAATATTTTTTTGAGAAATAGTATGAATTTGTTTTTCATTAATTCTGAAATAGTAATTTAGATGAATAGAATTGCTTCATTATATTTATTTGGATTTTTTTGTATAAATTATATCAATATTGTACAAGAGAGAATAATAGAATTATTGTATTCTCTACCGACTATTTAGAAACTAAAACAGAAAGATTCGATTCATATAGCTGCCTTTAAAGCGTAGACGGAAAAATATAAAAGCTATTTTTATGGAGAAAAAAATAAAATAGAAGCCATTAATATTTTTTGAAACAATGGGCGAATGTAGTCGTTGAAAATATTTCTTGCTACTTAATATTTCCATTTAAATTTACTTACACTGAAAACTCTCGGGGCTGAGAAATTATTTAAAATCAATAAAAAAACGCAGAATGATTAAGCAAAAATGATTGCTTGCCACAAATTCTGTTAGGGGGAAATTTTAAAGGAGATTATAAAAAACTGGAAGTTTAATCATCTTGTTTCTAAAGAATTTTCCTTTCTCCATAGTGACCACATAGAGTATTTAGAATTAAATGCAAATGTTTATCTCTTTTTTTTAATTTTGACGATAGTGTTTGCATTATTATATCTGTTTTTACCTATCTTACAAGGAAGAAACGTCTTGCGAGTGTTTGACTGAATGTTAAAGAAAATAACTCTAGTATCATTTTGCATTATTCTTGTTGGTTGTCTCCTCCAAATGGCGCGGTTCAGTGACTTTTAAAGATATCTTCCAGAAGACAGTTTTGACAGCAAAAATAATTTCACTGATTGAGTATATTATATTCTTGATTACCAATATTTTCTTAAATTACGAACATATACCAGAGGGAAAACTCTAAACATATTTGTACTATGAAACGTCTGAGGTTTGCCCCGTTGTTGCGATTTTCTCCGAGAATGGCTGTCTCTCTGTATAGTGTAACAGTATTTTATTCCCACAATAATAAAATTCAAGAATTATTTAATTTAAAAATGTCTTGCTGTAACTTTTTTCTATCATCATCTACTTTTACAATTTATATCACATAGTTAAATTTCTTTGCCTTAAAAGGGATAAAAATTATTAATTAAAGGATCAAAATTATTATCTAAATATAAAATATATTAGAAATTTGATAAACCAATGAGAATAGATTTGATAACATCATCACATTTTAATGTTCCGGAAAAGCCTGTTTCGTCCTGAAATAATACATTTCAATGGAGTGTCACTAATCAGAAGTTAAATGCTTCTTGAATTAGGATTATTGATTTATTTTCCCCTTCCAGAAAATTCTCACCGAAGTCCGGCATTCATCGAGCCATTTATCACAGAGCCGCCACAAAGGACTAAACGTCGCCCTCTTAGTGCAGCTGCTGGGTGTTTGGATAGGGGGATAAAATTCTGAAATCTTCTGATTTATGCATGACTAATGATATACGCAAATCTTCGGATTGAGATTGTAGTTTAAATTCTTACAATTCCTAAATGAACTCCGAAGTTAGATTTCATAAAATTGTCCAGGTTTTTGGAGCAATTTGTGGATTTTGTGTTGATTTTGAGATATTTATTGGATAGTTAGGTACGAAACAAATAAGCAGAGGAAATGCATTCAAAAAGGTTTTCAAATTTTAACCTTAAATTTTGAAATAGTGAAAAATAGTATTCTTAAATCCTTCTGAATTATGTTCCTAAAATTACATTAAATAATTATTTTTTTAAAGTGCATTAGTAACTATTTTATTTTATATTTTGATATCATAAGATGCAAAAAGAAATCACTGCGTTATTATGAGCTTCAAGATATGGTTAAGCAATTTTCCTTAAAAATGGAACTGCTTTCTTAACAGTTGGATAATAATATGATAAACTGGAACCGCTCAAACTGTCTCTATATGTCTAAGAAAGGAACACAAATTCGAATATTTTTTTTTCCATTTTGCTTCCTTTGTTATTCAGGCTATATTTAGAAATAAACTCTAGAATTTATGTCTTGAATAATCACTTTTTAACAAAAATATTTTAAAATCTGTATTTGTGCAATATTCTTAACACAATTGTTACCACTCTATAAAGTGTTGATAACAATAAAAAAATAGGATGAGGAAGTCTCGATTTTACTTCTATAAAAACTTCAACATTTTTAGTGTATCCTTGGGAGTCTACTTCCTTACGAATCTGTAATTTGAAGTCCATTTAGTGAAAATGGTGAAATAAAATATTTGAATGGAATATTTATTGAATTATTCTGTAAAATTAATTCGAAATCAAATATTACAGCCAGTATATTTTAGTAATCTCATTATACTGCATTAAAATATTTCAATTAATTAAATGTAATGGAAAAATAAATTTTAAAATTTATAGTCAGAAAACTATTTCTCGTATTTTTGTACTCAGCGTTTTATTCAGAAATACATAACCTTCTGAAATGTCAAACTTTTACTAAGTTAACCCTTTAAAGGGCCATTTTTTTCTAGTCATTATGTTAAAATATTCTTAGGCTTGAAATTAGAATAAGAAAAGGGATTCATTTAGCTTATTAGATAAATTTAATTTGATTAATTAATAATTAAGTAACAAATCAAGACGCATCATTTTGTCTGAGATAAAGAACTGAAGCATTTTTTTTAGTAAGTCGGTAAGTTTCCGACTTACTAAAAAAAATTGTCAGAACTTATGCCAACCTACATAATTTCATACAAAGATTGATAAATTTGGTGGGAAGCATACTTCCCACGACTTTGGAAAGGGTTAAATTGCAATTTACCACTTTGCAATTTATCATTTCAAAAGTCATAGAAAAATAAGTAATAATACATTCTCATAAGTGATTATATTTTTATTGTTCTTTCGAATAATAAATAAGACTATCATTTTGAGAAAAAGGTAAAGTTAAACAAAATGGCAGAATACTATAATTTTCATTGCAGTAACTTGAATGGTAACAGATTACTTTCAGAAAACGCAATTATTTTTGTTCAAAGTAAATTTAATACTAATAGCTGAAATATTTGATATAATAAGTATTTATGAGCATCAATAATAATAAATTAAGTTCTTAAAAAGTATCTTTCTATGACCAATTCGTATTTTGCAATTACATTTATACATTCATTTCAGAAAAATTTTAGATGTAAATGGACGAATTGAAAATAGTTATTGATTTGCGGGAGTGAGTTTCTGCGGATCTATATTAATAAAAATCGATTTCCAAAATTTTTAACAATCAAAAATGGAGGGATAGAAGGAACTCTAGAGACTGTAGTAACATAATTCTTTTTCTGAAAAAGCGTTGTTTTTATAACATTTGATTTTGTTCGCAAAATATGTAAAGACTTATTATGAGTGAATGCATTTTGGGACATTTCTTTTCTGTATGTAAACATTTATTATTTACAACTCATGTAAAGAAATTTTGAATGTGTGACGAAATGTGTTTTATTCATGGCATACATTAGATGATAAAATAAGGATAGTGAAAGTTTAAGAGTTATTCATAAAGTACGTTCATTGTTAATTAATTTTCTCTGTATTTACAAACTAAATTGTGTTACCATTCTTTTGTTTAATCTTTTAAGCAGAGTGGTTGCCAAGAACCATTTATATTTCGTTAAACTTTTGTCGTAATTCTTCGTTTATATTAATTTTAAGCATAATAAATAAGGCTTTTATCTTGTATTTTTAAGTTTATTTTTCTTCCATTATATTTAAGTATCAGATTATCAAATCACTGTATTAAGATATCAGAAAATTACACATTAAAGCGATTTCAATTCTTTGAACATACACCCATTCTGAATAAGAATATAAATGTAATGAGAAATCAATACATGCACAATTAAAAATACAAATTTTCCAATTACGGATACTTAAAAAAAAACATAGCAATTCCATGTATTATTTTTTAATACAGATTGACAGGAAAAATTTAAATTATTTCTTTATTATTTGATTTTATTATTTAATTGTTTTAAAGCTAATCACTTAACAGTTTCTATTATTGTAGAATTCTGATATTCTTCGTTTCTTAAATACATATAAAATTCCTTTATTTATTATGTTACAGACTTGTTAACGAATTTTCTTTAGAGTAAAGAATACTTTAAAAACACATTATTTGATCAACTTTTCGACAGTCCGCACACTGATAGTCATGATAACAATATCAGATTTAAAAGTTTAAAAGTCAAAACATTCTAGTTTAAATTTGATAGATTGTAATGCATGGTTTTTTTATATTAATATGGAATAGTTTCTAGATGAAACTGCATAAATTATTGTTACCGATTTTTGTAGAATAACGTATACAGTGTCAGAGCAACTAATTTGTATAAACATCTAACAATTCAAAAGGAAATTAGTAGAGTGCTCTCACCGATATTTTCTAGCATATTCTCTAAAAATGTACGTATGTCTGTTTATATATGGTATTTATGTACCATATATTAAAAATATGACAATGGCAATCTTTGGAATTTTTTGGCGATTAATTGTTGGATTTGGTTAAGAAACAAATATCAGAGAACATAATATGCATTTTGGTCGTTTTTCCTCAATTGATTAAAAATAAAATGACATATATTACAATTATAGTCACAAAAGCGTGCTCCCAAGATCACATTTAATTCATTGCGTTTTCAATGCATCGGTTTAAATGTTTATGAAAATATGGTCTACGTGTTGGATATAATATGGATTTGGTTCCAAATATGAATCCTACAAATATGGATTTGATTCCGAATTTGATAAGCACTTACGATGCTAAAGCTGATATGAAATTTTACCTGTCTAAATCTTTTCATTTTGTAATTAATGTGTTAATTTGTATTCGGAAAACCGGGCAGGTAATTATAATGTAAATTGATTTCATTTTAAATCAGATTAAAAATATCTACAAATTTGGTACAAGGGCGATTAAATTTCCACCAAATCAGATATTTGGAGATATCATGTTCATAGACAGACAGATATAATTCCAAAAATATGTTTTTGTTCTCAAGGAAACTGTGAACGCGGATATTTGTTCGTCAATATCTCAAGTTTTCATTTTCCTCACGATTACAATATTTTCTTACTGTTTAATTCTAATTCGAGGAAAAAAAAATGCATTTTTATGAGTAAAAGGAAAGTTTGAACATATCCTGCACATGTATTTAATAACTTCAAATGATGTATATTTTTATAAAATATAAGAAAAATCAGAACAATTTAAGAATCACTGAACCAAACAATTCATATTTAGTGACGTTCTTGAAACCTGTAACAACACTTGCCTATGCAGTTTCAAACAAGATATCATTTTTTAAAAATAAAATGGAAACTACGTTTCATGGTAAGAGAAAAATTTCGTTCTGTTTCGAAACGGTAGAGGATATATTTAATTACACTTGGATTTCTCGTCTTTATGTGATACACAGAGCTAGAAATATACAAATGTATATCCACTCGCATCTAGGACCATGCAGGAGATGGCCTACCAAGGGTTGGAAGGGAGAAATTAGCGTGATGATTACTCCCACACCAGTTTACTCTCGTACGAGACACTATTCGCATTAATTATATTAATGCGTCCACACCGAAAAGCTCTCTCAGCTATTGTAGGAGGCGGCGAAGTTACCTTGTTTTGGAAGGGGGAAGTTACGGAACAGTGAGGGGGACAGGTCAGGAAATTTGATGCGTTTAAGTGATGACGGAGAAGCGCGATTCTAGAATTTCTTCCTGCGAATGGTATTAAGTGGTGAAATTTTAATGACTGAATCTTAAATTTAGTGATAAATGGCTCTTATTATCAAAAGAGAACTCGAGAATATTAAATAATCATTACTTAATGTTGATTTTGCCTCTGTATAATCAGGAAATAAAGATATTACAAAACAAATGAACTGATAAACTTGTTACAATTCATGGTTGGTATTTAAAAGAGCCGAATTATTCCACAATTTTCTTGAAAGTTTTCAATTTTCTTTGTGGATTAGTTGAATGAGTTCTACAATAGTTATCTTTATTTAAGTATAATGGATCAATGGTGAATTTGAATATGTACACATTTATATTTTATTTGTTTTCTTAAAATAAACTTTTTTAATATTTTATAAAATTGCCAAACTTGCTGTTTTAGTTAACATTTGCCAATGGCATAAATTTTAAGATTATGCATGAAATAAAATTTCTGAAGCGTTTCAAACTTTTCTTTCAGAAATGACATTATATATATATATATATATAATATTTTTTATTTCATTGGAAACAAAATTTTGTTAGGAAATTTAATATTTATTCAGATGAATTATACTCTGAAAATAAATAAGAAATCTGATATACAGGCATGTTTTAGTTTAATTATTTTATGTTATAGCATCGGTCATCCAAATATGCCAACATTTTGCATCCTTATTTTGGACTGAATAAGATAAGAGGTTATTCACTTTTAAATAAAAGATCGCTATTATAAAAGAAAAATATCAAACGTTATAGATCTTAATTAACAAATTATTTTGAGTTCCATTTACAGGTATTTAAAAAATTATATAATGAGCAGTATAACATTTTAATAGATTGGAAAAGCCAATGAAAATTAAATACATTTTGTATATTTTTTTTTTATTCGGATTAAAGATAAACAAGCCCAAACATAATAATTGAAAGTAACATTAACTTTTAATTAAGGTTTTAGTACTTTAATATGTATAAAGTACATTCAGAGCCCTCAAGTTTGTTCAACAACATTTTAATATTTGTTCTCTCTACGAATTTAGACATGTTGAAAAGTATTTTAAATATTTTTGGGAATACTATTTTTTTAACAATGATAAAATATTCAAAAAATATTATATATGATTTCATGTAAATCACGTGAGTTAGGGAAATAGCAACATTTGTGAAATCTGAACATCAAATGCTTGTATTTTGTTTAAAATCATACCTAGATTGTAAAATATTTTTCAACTGCATTAATTTGTTATATTTATAAATACATAATAGTTACTATCTGCAATCCAAATTTATTATGTATTTTATATCATCTTACTAGTGTGACTGCAGATTTCTAAATAAAACCACCTAACAATCCGTCATCATATAGTCACGCGTAATTTTAAACCTAAACTAAAATCTTAAATTATATTACCATGTCTACCACCAACCTACGTCTATAAACATATGTTACAATAACCTAACACCGACCTCTTAATATTAATATTCAAATTGCATTTTTCTCTTTTCCTCTTTTGATAAACTAAATTTCCTTTGTTAAGAGGGTTAGAATATTCTATATTTCAAACAGAAGAATGATAGAAAATTTCACTTTATTTTTAAATAATTCTATAATTCTCCATTTCATTGAAATTCTCAATACAGATCTTCAAGGAAACAAAACTATATTGTAATTACAATATTAATTAAAATATAATTTTCTTCTTTTTTTTTTTATAAAACAGGAATTATATTTGAGATACATTTCTCTATTTCCCTGTTAGAAATTCGTGTTTTATATTCCTGAACTATGCTAAATTCAACAACGTGGTCTTGCATGGATTTACAGATAATTTCTAAAGTAGAATAAGTTAATTAGATTTAAAGACCTCATTAATTGCATAAAGTTAATGAAAAGGATAAAAATAATTTACTAAATAATTAATGTATCATCTATGATATATCTATGAATATCTATATAATCAATGAATATAAATAATTATTTGAAACTGAAATATGAAACAAATAGGCAACCACTGTTTGGCATGCTTGTGAAAAAGAGTTAACTATAGCAACTCATTCTCTTCAAAGTTAATTGCGATATCATTATTAATTATCTTGTATACATTTACATAACTCATTAATATTTTTAAAGATTTTTTTAAAAATTTATTAAAGATATATCTGAAAACTTGCATCAGATAAATTTTAACTTTTAATCAATTAACGCAACTTTTAATCAATTTTAAATCAAAAAATCTTAAAATTTTAATATATGAGGATCGAAACCGGATTTAGAAATCCATCATTTCGCTACGTAAATTGATTTCAATCAATTATTTCCCAAATACCGTTCTTGGATATTGCTGTCAAATCCTTAAATTATCTTCATCATATTTTTATGGTATTATTATTGATAAAAGAGTTAGATAATATAAAATGAAATATCCAGTAAAAAATAATCAAGGACAATTTTTAAATAATCAATAAATGTTAAATATTTAAATATTTCAGACAAATTCAATGAAATTTTTATTTAAAAATAAGAGCCAAGAAATAATATTTTGGGAAACAATTTTTTAGCATTCTCTCCTCATAATAGATCATTTATTGTCCGTTTTGCAGTTTGCTCATTAAGGTACTTGCATCCAGCAGGTTTATTCATTTTTAAAAATATGCGTTTTAATATTCATACATATTTTACATAGACACAAATTAATAAACACACAGCTGAAACACGATTACTTTTCATCTAAGAAAATTAGTTTCTAGAAGTTTCATTAAATGTCATTGAGATCCAAATTATTTTTAAATAATTTGTTCACTAAAGTATTTACCATAGGTGAAAAATGAATCCGTATATACCAATCTAGTTCCCAAAATATTTCCGATGAACCAGACGAATTCTAAAATAGAACAAATTAAGATAAAACTAGTGAAATAAAAATAAACATTAAATACCTTTAGAATTTTTTATAGTATACAGAAAAGAAGTGTGGTATTGTTAAGTGGGTATACATGCCATTTTTTGTTGAAAGAAATTTTATGATCACACAGTTAATCTTTGGAAAAAGTTTCTTCCTGAAATGCATAATAGAATGCAAGATATTTTGAAAAAAATTAAACAGAAAATATGATTGATATTCATTTATATCATGGAGAAATACATTATGAAGTATTTATATTTTGAGCAGACTAAAAAATACATCTTGGTTTTAAAAGAAATAAAAAAAAATCTTATTAAGCAATGTATGTAATTCATGTGGAAATATTATGGATTTTTCTGGATGGAAAAAAAATCAATAAAAAGTTTCATAAAAGTTGCCCTTTTTATAGATAAATATTAAACAATATAATTTTTCAAATTAATTTTAAGTTTTTGGTAGATATAATTTTCTAAATGAGTTTCAAACTCTTCTTGCAATGAAATATTTAATTTCAGTTTGAAAAAAAAATCAACTATGAGAAAACTTTCTCAGTAAGTAAATTTTTTACAGGATTAAGGAGAAACACCCATCATAATGTATAATTATTTGTATGTTAAAGAACATGAAAGACAATTTTATTTCAATCAATTAAATAATGAAATTTAAAAAAGTATTTTTCTGCAGGAATTCAAATTATTTCAAAACAATTTGTGTAATAGTAACTAATATATAACATTCTAAATTGGTTGAATTACTAGGAAATAGTAAAGCCCATGTGATTAACTTGTTCATTTTCTCTTTACCACGTAAAGTTATTAAAGAAGTTTGCTAATAAACAATAAGAATCCACCCATAGGGTACCTTGATATGGTGATGAGAAGTTTCTGCAATGGTAGTTGATTCTGGTTGCCATCGGTTTTGTAGATACAAAAACCGATGACTGGACGTGCCTTCTATGGAAGGAGTTTGTGTCATGATTTATTGTACTGAATCTTACTTCCGGCGAAGGCTGTTGCGAATTCCTTAAATCCGATTTTCCCATATGCCTCAGAGCGATTCGGAATTACTGTTTATGGTAATTAACAGCTTGAAAGCACTGCTGAAAGAAAGAAAAAAATGCAGATTAAAGAAAACAAGTAAAAAATTTTAAATTTCTAAATACAGATTTAATTTTTAGCATTACGATGGATTATTTATTAAAGAAATACCTTTAAATTTTCTTTATTTTCATGAAACATATGTTCAGAATCATATATTTGTTTCCCTAAAGTTACAATCCTTTGTTAACTGAAAAATGACTTTCTTTCTACTCTATGAAAATTAAAAATTCAAGGGGATAAAAAAAATTATATAAACAATTGTAACATCTAACACAATATATAATACTGAAATTAAAATTCATTATACTGGAGTGCATTTGAAGTGTAAAATTCCGTACAACAATATACTTTGATTCTTAGAGTTCACAAATTTATTAGTTGATTCGAAACAGAATCTTGTTTAAAATATATAACAGTTAATAAAAGAAACCATAACTCAAAAAACAATGAAATCAATCCTATTTGAACTAATAGTAAAACTCAGTATTTATTTAAGTTTTTCTTCTGACAGCAATTGAAATACCGAGGAAGCAATATATTTTTTGAAACTTATGCTCGATATAAATTTGATTTAAGTATATTGCTACTTCACTTAGCAGTAAATGAAAGAGTATAATGTCCCATCCAGAAAAGAAAAAAATAAATTACTTACTTATAATGAAACTAAAGTCATTTAAAAATACTATTAAATTCAACTCTTATAATTTATAAATATTTTTAATTTATTAAAATAAATTTAAAATAATCATATTTTACTAAACATAGAAACTCTATATAATCATCAGCAAATATTTCCTTAAAATTTTAAAATCGCCTATGAAGTATATGATATGAATAACTGCAATTTAAAAATATATTCAGTTTTATCTTTATCAAAAGTTACAAAAATTATAAATTTGAACATTAAAATTGAAATTGTGATATCTTTAAAATAATAATAATAATTATAAACTTTGAGGCCTTTCAAAATATATCACTCAACCTTCATTGATTATTGATTTCTTTGTGTGTTTATTTGCTTCCATTAAGAACTTCACACATTTTAAAAAAAAGTTAACAGGTGATGGGTAACTAACATTTCACATTGCTCTAAAAGCATCCAAAGAGAAGCAAAAACTAGAAAAGAGTGAAAATTAATTAGCAACCTAAATGAAAAGAAAATCCTGACAGAACTTGGAAGAAAAGATACTTCTTTTTAAATTAAATGCATTCAGATTTCTCTACGATATTTGCACTTCTAGTTAGCCAGAGTTTACAGCTTTTCTAATTAATGCCACCTAACGTGAAATTTTATCTTATGCTCATTCATTATCTTTTACTTACTCCTTTCTCTTTCGCCCTGAAGCACCCGTCTTCGATGGCGTCCTTTAAAATAAAATAGGATGCTACTGATTAATGCGAAAGTTTGTGCTTTTTTTTTTACTTAAATACATCCTTTTTTTTTATTTTTACGTCATTATCTGTCCTTTCTCCTTCCACACGTTTTGACGTGGAATTTGCTATTATACCACTATTCAATAAAAGGAAATGTGAAGTAATGAATAGAAATGCAATAGAATTGAACACACATATATAGGCATTTATAACTGATTGAAAAAACTAACAATATTTTCTCATTTCAAAGAGTATTCCACTCATTGTTTTAAAGCATTGATATAATTAGGTAAATACACTTTTGAATATTATGAATATTTGAATTTTAATTGTTGTTTTTCTTTGATGAAAGTTATATCATGATAGCAATATGATGTAGAAAATGATTAAATTGAATTGAGACGTCACATCGACAATTTGAGATAGACAAATGTTAATATAGCATTTACAGGAATTATATTTGAATTATTTGATTATATAATTAATTTGATAGAAAAGCTCTAACGCTTTGATAAATGATGACAAATTTTCTACAGAATTAATACTTCAACTATGGTGGAGGTGCATCTATCGTCGTCTATCTTGACAACATATGTAGATTACAATTTAAGGAGAATTTGACGAAGCAACAATGAATTTGATAATACTTTACTGCACTCCCAATAAGGATTTGGAAACTTTTGTATTTTAATATGGGAAGCAAGAACAAAAATTGAATTGAATACGATATTCTAAATACAATTATATGGTATCATTATATTAATTAGACTCTCAATACAAGATCTAGGAACATTTTGAAAACATTGTTTTTTAGCCATAAAGCTGCTTCTCATAAGCTATCAGGAATTCCCTCATGATGATTATATTCTCATTGCTTTATCTTAAGAAACATTCTAAGCATGTTTTTTTTCTCATACCATTTATGTTCAAAATGTTAATTTTACAAATTAATAAGAAATTGACTCAAATGTTTTTTTCCTATGAGATTCCAAATAAAATTATAGATTTCTGTGAACATATTGAAATTAAAAGTATATATTTTGAAAATAAAGCTGAATATATTTTTAAGAATAAAAATAAAGGTATTTAAGACAATCAAATGCAATATAAACAAAAGAGAAACTACTATATTTGTAGTTATTTTTATCTCAGATTTTTTAATTGAATTTCTATTACGTTTCCTAAGATATTTAATTAACTTTCAGAAATGAAAGATTTTAAGGAATATTAGATATATTTAATGTACAAGCTTTTTTTGGTTGTATTTATATAATTTCTACCAAAGTAGGCGAAATTTGCTGCTTAAAAATATCAAAATGGTGAATTCCCTGCATTCGTTGTTGAATTTTAAAT
This sequence comes from Argiope bruennichi, assembly GCF_947563725.1. Lineage (NCBI taxonomy): Eukaryota > Metazoa > Arthropoda > Arachnida > Araneae > Araneidae > Argiope > Argiope bruennichi. The sequence continues at coordinate 44,716,951 of NC_079151.1, forward strand.
CGGTATTCTTGAGTATAAGGAATCAAACAATGACTTATTCATTTCATCTTTGGTTAAATCGTTCCCTTATTCAGAAATTCCAGCAAGAAACTTTAACAGGTAGCTTAATGTAAATTGAGCATCTGCCCTCGAATAAAAATTAAAGACATCAATTAAAAAATAAGCATATGATATTTCTGACATCGTTTGTGGCTTGGCGGATGGTCCGTTTTGGCAGGTTAGATAAACGGAGAATTTTTGAATGGATAATGATATATTTGACATCGTTATTTTGAAAGATGTTTTCGGGGTCAGAATTATTCATTTTTCTTATACAATGATTAAAATGGTAAATTACAGAGAAAAAAAGATTTAAGAACATTTTGAATATTTTCAATTGCATTCCTTAAGCATCATTATGTATTTAGAATCAGTCAGAAGACAAGAGAGATAGAAAGGCATTTTAAATGAGAATTAGATACGGAGGAAAGAAGATAAACTTTTTGTTTCGTTATATTTAGTTAATTTATACATGGCAATTACTTTTGGTAGATTTTGGTTACGAGTATTCCAAAAATAATCCCTATATAACAAAACCATGCAAGAATATTTACAAAAATATTACTTTAACATAACAGCTACACAAGAATTTAATGGACTGTCATTAGTGTCGGAAAACTTCCTTTCGAAATGCATAACATTTCGATTTACACTCTGAAATTGCTGAATTTTTAGAAATGTTGAATGCAAATAATCACGTTTCAAAAATAATCAAAAGCGCAAAGTGTCGTTTAGCAAATGGCGTTTGAAGCAGAGAATCGCACGTGATAATACGGGTGAAACTTATGAAAATAAGCCGCTTTAGATACGAACCAAAACGACTTTTCCTATTCGTGGTAATTGCAATCGAAATAACTAATGCTCTTTATGAAAGGTGTAGAATTCTCTAGCGTGAATTCGTGTGATATGTACAAAGAGCTATTCCTTTCAAAGGTAAAATTATTCACAAAGTAGGTTAATATTTATCATTAGAAATATTGTAAAGTCTAACACTGCAATATTTGCTTTTTTGTTACAAGATAACATGGAACTTACAATGGTTTTTTATAATTTCTGTTTAAAAATTCTTTCACTATTTTTAAAATAAAACTATGGGTTCTTTTCGAATTTATGTGAAACATATTATAGTCAAATATCCATCATTCAATTCTCATCACCAGAACTTCTTTCATTCAGTTTCTGTAAACATGCTTGCCTTTGTGGGTGAGAACTCCCCCCCCCCCCCATATTTTTTTAAAACTTTTTAAAGGTTATTGGATTTTTTTTATTTGCAATTAATACTTTTAAACCTTATTAATTATTTTTTTACATTGCAACACCCAATTCCTATTCCAAAATAATTGCTCATATTTTATTCCCTACATTTTAAATTTTATACGCTCGTTGTTATACACATACTGTCAGTGTTTCAATAATTTACGTTTTTATTCTTTTGTTAATAAGTCTATTTTAGCATGGTCTTATGTCAAACCATATGTTTGGCGCATTATGGCCAAGGATGGCTTTTGCGCCAAAAAACTAAACATAAACCTAAATCGAATTTTTAATCCCATTCATTCTTAAAAATGTATTTTTTATTAAAGAAATTCTTGATTTTTGCTTCTTGTTTAAGAAACCATATTTTCTTTTTCAAATACATAATAATTGCATCTTTGTAGCAAAAAATCACTAAATATATTCTTAATAGAATAGAAACATGAATTATTTATTTATGTGTAATATTCTTACCATAAGAATGAGAAAATTTTATTTCTTTATCAATAGAATTCTTATATTCTACCAGAATTGATCATGCACTTTTAATTCGAGTTCCTAAAGAAACCAGAGAAACTTTTTATATATTACAGCATATTCTTCCTTGCTATTTTTATCGTTTTTATTATCAATATATTTTAAAGGAAAAAGAAAATCGTATTATTTCTGTTCAAATATTTAACATTTTAGAAAATTAAAACAAAATTCTCAATACAGTAATAATTATATGATATGAAAAAGTGTTAAATATCTTCTATCATGCATAAAATGAAATTAAAAATATCATATAACCTCTGAAATTAAAAAAGAAACGTAATGTAGTTAAGAATTATATCATGAAAAAAAATCTATTTTAAGTAGAAAATTGGTTAAATGAGTGCTGAATTTTAGAGTTAATTCATGAATGCGGAATTAATGAAAGAATGAATGATCAAATATTTAAAGTATATGTTAAATGTAATTGAATAAATTGTAGCACATCTATTTATTAAAGTAAAGAAAAAAATATTTAGACTATGAATAAGATTTTATATAAAGATCTGATCAAGTGTACGAATTATAAAGTAAATAAAACAAGCAGAAAAATAATTAGACTAAATTGGTAAAATAATTATATCAACAAAATCAGTAATTAGTTCATTAAATCTGTTATTGCTTAGACTTTTTGACTAGATAGATTTATTGACTAGATTCCAGTGTATAAAATATGAAATTATACTAAGAATATATTATTAAAATTAGGAAATATTATATATAAAGAATAAAAAATTATGTCTGGAAGAAAATATATTCTTTTCAAGGAAAGCTTAGATAAAGTTAAGGGTTAGTAGTGCTTTTACATTTATGTATGTTTAAAAAAGATGATTATAATATTCATTTTTTAAATAATTATATACCCAATTTTAATTTTTTCGGAATATATATTATTATATTATGTTAATAACTTAAAATATTTATTTTTTTAATCTATATCATGTTTGGGAGATAATTTAAAGGTAAGTTAATCTTTAAATTAGTTCAATGCACTCTTAAAGCTATTAAGTATGGGAAGTGAATGTGAATTAATGTCGATAATTCACTTAGTAAATTTCATTCTTGTATTCAACTCTCATAATCGTCACAGTCATACATTTATTGCTTGTTGTTGCATCAGGTAAAAAGAAATACCTTATGGAAGTAACATCCAAAGATAAATTTTAATATAATCGATAAGACTTCAGATGTTTCAGACAAACTCAACAAAATCATTATTTAAAAACATTGATTAAGAAGCAACATTCGAAAAATAATTTTTTTGTCGTTCTCACCTTAATAATTAGGGTAGGAAGTCATAATAGAACATTTATCGCCGTCTCACAACGTGCTCATTAAGATACTTGTAACAAGCAGGTTTATTCATCATTTTAAAAATATGCGTTTTAATATTCAGTTTGCATAGACACAAATTAATAACCACGCAACTAAGATGCGATTAGACTTTATCTATGAAAAGTAAATCAGTAAAGTTTTATTAAATTTCACCGAGATTAAAATATTTTTAAATAATTTGTTTGCTAAAGTGATCATCAAAAATGAATAATTAATGCCCTGATGCAAGTCTGTTTTCACAAAGTGTTTTAAATTAACGGGACAAGTTCTAAACTGACAACCATTGAGAAAATTTTTGCGAAATAAAGAAAAAAAAAAAACAAAAAACAGTTCAAATACCTTTAGAGCTTTTACGGTATACTTGCTGGAATGTAAAGATTGCTAATTGGGCAAGTATGAGTTATATTTTGTTAAAAGAAATTTAACTGTTATCACACAATTAAACTTTTGAAAATGCTTCTTTATGAAATGAGTATTTGAAAGCAAAATATGCAAATAAATACAATATAAGCAAAAACTTAGAGGAAATTATAAATTTGAGAATATATTATAAATTATTTACATTCATATTTTAAATTAAAGAATCATATTTTGATTTTGAAATCAACATTAAATAATATTAAATTAATATATGAAGCTTATGTGAAAACTAATGGTATATACTTTTAACATAATTGTAAAAAAAAATATATTCTTAAAAAGTGATAAAAGTTTTTTAAAAAATTTAATCTAAGAAGTTCATATGATATATTTTCACTAAATGTTCATGTAATTTAAATTTTGTTATTTTTTCCTGCATTACTTTATACGGCGAAAAGATTTAAACACTTATCTAAATAAAGAACACCTTTCCGCCGAAAAAACAAATCAAAAAGACACTGCATTTTTCACGCAAAGTATCCATGAAAGTTCCATTCATCTGTAAATTTAATTACATGGATTTGGCAATACTGGGAAACGAGGCCGCTTTAATAAGCAATTTAAGTTTTTTTTAAAAAAAAATAAAATTTTAGTATCAATATTTTGAAATTGAAAGTTTTGACTGATACAACATTTCTTCCACTTACGCTTTTAACACTGAAAACTATAATCTATAAAAAAAATATCAGACAAATATATTTTTCAATGAAAATCAAAGTTCAATAAGTGAGTAATTTATTCGGCATATTAATTATTTGCATCGATTTCAAATAATTGTCTTCTGATCAATATTTTTTTCATTTTCATTGAAAGAATTGATTAATTTCAAAATGCAGATACTGAATTCGACAACATGCAATTGTAGGATGAAGAATAATGCTTAGCATGCTGCATAAAGTTTCATATTTTCTAGATTTGTTTCTTTTTTAACTATGAAAATAACATTGATATTTATTATTTTTTTACTTGTCACTGTTTTTTTGTTTTTTTTGAAAATAGAATAATAATGAAATTTAAGGCTCAGTATATATATATATATATATATATATATATATATATATATATATATATATATATATATATATATATATTTAAAAATTACTTCAAGATGTTTACTTAAATTTGAGGATTTTTTCCAGCTACATTCATTGGCAAGTTTATCTAAAAAAATTATAATTTATAACACTTATTCATTTTTCAAAAATTCGATCAGAATAAATACAAATAAAATTCGTTGCTTAAATTCAGAATTTAATTATTTTATTTTTATTATTTATTTTACCCCATTTTAAACCACATGCGGAAAATTGCCTAAGTTGTTTATTACGCATTTATTGATATTCTCATTTTCTCCTGTTTTTATTCATTTAAATATGATATCATTTATTGAGAATCTTTGTTCTAAAAATACAAAATTCATGAACTAAGTAAATAATTATAGAATGTCCTAATTTCTTAAAATAAATTGTGCCTATTTTTGTAATTTTAAATTTTCTTCGTTTAGTTTGAAGTATGATTTTAATTTAATATGAATATTTGGTTTCACAATATTCAGAAAAAAAATTTCGAAATAATTTAAGATATAATCAGGTATTGGTAAGATAATGAAAAATGTCGGCGAATTTCAGATCCATTAGCACAAAATGTCTGATAATATCTTTAATTATAATTGTCACGATATAGTAAGATATACAAAATATCACTTAACATCATGTAGATATTGTAGAGTATCTTGGAGGATATAATAAAAAAATAAATTATTTTTCGATATTTAAATGTTTATTTACGCATTGATATTTTGAATTGTCATTTGCTATATTATTCCTTTATTTAATCGCAAAAATAAACAGATAAGACTGCAGCTGCGTCGGCATTATCGGAATGTTGACGATAAACATTAGTCGTCAAAATGAATCAAATTATCCTTGAAAGAGTCTGTCTTATGAGGCCCGAGACACCAATTCCGAAAAGTCTCGCAAGAGAATTCAATTCCTTACGTGAAGAGCAATAGTGATCTTGATTGCTTTTAGCTGGAATAAGGAAAACCGCTTAACCTCATTTCTACGGTACTTAATTTGCACTCCTTTCATCTTTAAGTACCGCATGGACTGTCTGCTTTCAAACTCCATTTATTAAATGACACACTGAGCTTTTGATTGCTTTCGACGTAATAATTTATGCCTTATATTTCTAAAACTTCAGAACAATTAGTTTATAAACTAGCGAATATGTACTTCAGATGTAATGTTTCCAAAACTGATGACATATTGTAGGACGCTGAATATTTCAGTAAAATGATATGCAATGCAAAATTCTTATGAAAAATTTTTTAATGATTTTTCTTTCTGTAAATTAATTATAGATTATATACTGTGCACTTATGAGTGCATATAAAATATACGATTACCAAACCCTTTTTCAAAGAAGCGATTTTCTTAAAAGGACAGCGCTCTTTTGCGGCTCAGAAATTTCACTTTATTCAAAGGGCTGTGCTGTTGTTGAATAGAAATACATTTTTAAAAAATATTTTTGATGAGTTGATAAAATGAATAATACATTATTACATTTATTTTTTTCATTTTATTTGGCATTCGTATACACAATTTATTTTGATTATTTCTTTTGTAAAGTTTCTAATGCTTTAAATTCCACTTTCCAATAACTAATAATACCCTGATAAGTTTTAATTGTCCTATGCTTTGCAAGTGAAATTATTGATACATGTATACAGATACTAAAGAAATATTTTATGAATTTTAAGAAAAAATAAAATTATAAGGCAAATCTTATTTTTTAATACATGATTGCAAAACAAATTCTCACAAGTTAAAGCAATTAATCTATTTTATTTTAAATCAGAAATTAATTCAAGTTTCTTTTTTTTATTTGAAATATCATAATTTGATTTATCAAAAATTCATTTTAAAATTATTCTGCATTAAAGCATGTGATAAGAGAAAAAGCGATTTAAAAAAAGATTTAAAAATTTGAAAGTGAGTAATTTAACATTACATAAATTTTAGGAAATAATTATTTCGTTAGAAGTTTTGGATCTTAAATATTATTAAATCAATTAAATTTTATTACTTGTCGTAGTATAATAGATATATTATATTTTAAGAGTTAGTTGAAATAGTAATTTTTACCAAAAATTTATAATACCCGCTTATATCATAAGTTGTTTTTAGCTGCCGGAGATAAAAGTAAAAAAACCCTTTTTGATAAAGAAACAGAAAATGAATGAATTTTTATTTAATTTCGTTTTGTTAAAGATACTCAGATAAAGAAACTGGTCTATACTGTTGATTTTATGTCTTAACACATTTTGATAGTAAAATTGTAACAAAATAAAGAAAGTACCTATAATTATTTTTAGGCCGGTATAGCCACAAATCAATTTTAAAGTATAATGCTTGGGACCTTGCCAACACATATCTACTTTCCCAAGCTCATTTTTAAGAATATTTATTGCAAAGCAGCCACAATTTCAACTTAAGGTTATTTGTGCTTAGGGCAAGTCAAAAATGTCATAATAAATCAGAATCATGAGCTTTTTCATTATTACATATATATTATATTTGTTAAACGAAAATTGCCATATTTTTATTAATTTTTTTGGTAATTTAGTGAATTTTGAGATAGAAATAAATTATGTTTGTATGAATACTCTATTAATGTAGCAGAAAGCAACAGTCATTAGAAAAATTCACAAAAAATATCATTTTCAATTTATTTTGCTATGTTAGTAAACATAACGGATTTGTGTCTTGGTCTCATTATCATTCCATCTTCTTTATACTATTGAAAATTAATTATTATTGACACAAAAGAAATGTTTTTAAAGTGCTTTTTTAATAATATATATATACCTAGAAATCAAAGAAATTATGAATTCCTATTGAATAATTTCTATGAAATATATTGTCGATACAACATTTCTGTGCCATTGGAAGCGATATATCAGGTAGATAAGCTAATTTAAATGAAAACGTAATCCTTTATTGTTGATGAATATATAATAAAATTACTGTAAAATTTCACAAAAGAATCAAGTATAGCTCCCTGAAATTTATCTTGCGAAATAGATAGAATTTAAAAACAGAAATAATTAGAAATTGATATATATGCGAATAATTTATCATCTCGAATGTTTTAAATATTGGACAAGTAGGTAAATATTCTACCTAGATAAAGAAATAAATGGAAATTTCAAAAGGTATAAGCAAAACATTTTCGGTCCAAAAAATACATAAGAAATTTAAAAACTTCCATAACTCAGAACTTCGTTGGGTATATCTTGATTATCGTTCCTCGAAGCAAATTTAATAAAATAATTTTTCAAGATATTATAATTACCACTGGGAAGAAAACAACTAAGGTACATAAAATATTGAATATAATTCCTTTTGAGGTAACTTTTTTTTTTTTGTAAAATTTAAAATCCATAGTTAAAGTTTTCAAATTTTAGAGGCATATTCTTTTTCTATTAATTTCCGTTTTGAGAAAAGACTTATTAAAGTATGTTATAATAAAAAAGTCTGTATTATATGAACAAATATTAACTTTGCAGTTAGCAAAATAGTATTAAATAATTCCAGGCTGAATAATAATAGCGTTTTTAAAAGAAAATTATTAATATCAGTTGGAGTTCTTAGAGTTTTGCAACATAAAAATGCATGCAAAAATATGTAAAATGGAAAAACTATATAATATATTGTAAAACAATATAATATATAGTAATATTTCCCCAGTCCTAAATTTTCAAGTGTATTATAAATTTAAAATTTTACACAGAAAAAATAATTTTAGATATTTTTAGATACGTTATTGAGAATTCGCTAATTGATAATAGTACACTGATTTGGATTCACATCTCTTTTTACAAAGCAGGTCAGCTTCAGTAGTGTAATTTCTAATACAATTATTTCATTATAAAATTCAGTTAACAATAAATGAATAGATAACAATAAAGGAATGTTTAAAACATCATTGAAAGTATTTTTGAAAACATTTAAAATTAAAAAAAATATTTAAAAATTTAAAACTTTTGACTTGGGGACGTACTGCATTAATTATTTTCATTGTTCTTGGATTAATTACTCGTGTGAAGAAGTAAAAACATTATTAAAAAGTGTTTGAATAAAATTTTACATTATTTTTCAGTTTACATCTTTTATTATTTCTTACTTAAAACGTTTATATCTTATTATTTAATTTCATTTTATTTTTATTCCTAATAATTTCTATTCCTGTAACATCGGACTATTATAAGACATTGTGAATACATTGATTGTTGCGTATGTAATCAATATTGTGTAATATGTAAAAGCATATAGCAGAGTTGGAAATTTTTAACGGGATATTATCAATCAAATATCAACATATTTTCAAAATTTACATTAAATTAGGAATTACAAAATCAAATGACATTAAATAATTATAGAAAAGAAATTCTAGACAAAATAAGAAAAAGTTTAATGAAATTCAAAAATTTTAATATAAGAGAGAAGTTATCTTAATTGTCGAAAGATGGCAGCACAAAAGATGTTTTTATCTCGATTAAATTGCCATATATACCAGCATTTTTAACTTTTAGTCACTTTGCAGGACAAAATGTCGCGGTGTGAAGCGAAAGGCTTCGGGTTCGTAACTACTGTAATTAAGTGCTGCTTGATTTAAGGCATGCAAATAATAAGTTTAAAAGAAAAGGAATCGCTGTTAAAATACTTTATATGAAATTGAAATAAAATTATTTTTTGTAATATTATATTTTTTTTTTCAGTTTTTCAAATCATGCTATTAAGCAAAAAAAAAAAAAGGTAATAATGGTGAATCATAAATAAATTTAGATACCTGATATATTGAACAATACTTCATAGTTACAAAATAAAGTGCAGTAAAATATTAAGAAAATCTCATATTATATAGTGCTCCAATAATAGGAAATATTATAAAGCTATTTTTTTACAAGTTTAATTATATTATAGAATTTTGCAAAATATACTTATAATCAGAACAATTTATGGCATGAGCTATTTGGTATTGAGTTAAACGGATCTAAATTTTAATAGGAGGATATTCAGGTTTCTCGTTAATATTATTAATATTATATTTCTATTTCAACTTATTATGTCAGATTATTAAAACACTGTCTAAAATGTTCATGAAGATGACTGAAACTTTAAATATATTATATTTTGTATACATATTGCAGCGTGCACGTGATTGGAAAAAAATACTTCGAAGGAAACAAGCTCTTTTGGAATTTTCTCAATTTTAAAAATGAAGTCTCAGTAAAATCAGATTAATATATATTATTAATAAGTTTCAAGCAATGATTTCTCATCATTTTAAATCTGAGTGCATTTTGAAAGGTAAAGCCTATTTTCTGCTTTATTGATATGTCAAATAAATCAAAATGCAAGAATCAATTTATATGAAACAACATGATCAGTTTCAGGAATATTGTTCATAACAATAGCTGTCCCTTTTACAACAAAAATTAAAGTGTGTATATATTTTTCATAAACGACTAAATAAAATAATATTTATAAATCAAATTTTTATTAATATCAAAGTTTAATAATTTTCTATTAAGAGTATTTTGAAATAAATATATATTAATTATAATTAATATATAATATATATTTAAAATAATAAATATATTTAAAATATAACGAAAAAACGAATAATATAATTTGCATATGTGATAGCATTTTTTTTTCTAAAATCATTATCACAGAAGTACATTTCTAATTTAATTTAAACAATCAATAAACAATGAAATAATTTTAGATTTTATTTTATATTATGTATTGATCACCTAATATTGAATGATACATGATATATTTATTAGACAGATAGTAGAAATTAAGAAAAAAGACTAATTTAGATAAGTAAGATAAATTTAATGCTGATTACTATCATAAAATTTTCCATCACTTTTTTTTTTCATAAATAGATTTCATACTTACAAGAAAATAATTGAAATCTTGAATTTCGATATTTATATTTATTAAATAATAAAGACACACATTTTTATATTTGGATTAATTAATAAATGAAATATCAGTGTCTATAAGATGTTATAATTCGGATTATTAATGAGATTTTCTTCCGTAAGAAGGTGGAAGATATTTTTAAAACGATATATTGGTTATTGTCCAATTATTTTCAGAAAATAACAAATTTTATGAAGAAAACGGAGCATATTTGTCCAAATTATTTCCTTTTTAACTGTTTTTTTTTTTTTTTATAAAAATCCCACAAATATATCTTTTAACAGATTTACTTTCATTACAACCTAGGCTTCTACTGATCACAATGGATTTCCATCCCTGGCTAACATAATAAATTAGTTTAAAGTATTTACTTTGGTATGAAGTCCTAGAGGTAATTTTACTTTTTGGAGGGGGGGAGGGAGTGACTCACAGGAATTTAATAAATATTTTATATTCCAAGACATACTTTAATGAATAGATAATCTATTGATTGGACAAAGCCTTATTCTCTAAAATATCATATTCACAAAAAAGACCTGAGCAATATTTTGTATTGATTAATCTGACCAAGAAACTGAGTAATGTTCTCCAGGGTCTAAATATGACTTAATTAAGAACCAGATCAGAACATTCAAATCATTAAAAAAAAACAACTTGAAATTGATTTTTTTCTTTTGAATCAATCAATAATTATTTTCTATTCCATGTGTAAGTATGGAATTTTTAAATTTGCCAAGACACCTGGATGAATTCTAAAAAAAAAAGAAATAAACAGTTTTGAAAAAAAAAAAAAACAGAATAATCTATTTTTCTCTTCTACTGAATATATGTCCAAGAACATTGTATTTTTTCCTTTCATTATGAAGCATTTCTTTTAGCACAAGATAAAGTCGATATTTCCACAATGTCGTTCGATATTCTAATCGTTGCAGAATATTAAGAAATATTTAGATTGCATTTGGTACTATAATAGAAATGTTACAGAATTCTAAGAAAGATAAATTATTATATCATTAACATAGAATGATTAAATGTAGAATGATAAAATAGAATGTTTTAGATTTTTCTACTACAAGGCATATATAAAAATTCTTAAGAATTGTGATTAATGTCACATTCATGAACTATACCAAAATTGCCAGATTTTTTTCCTAGAGTATCTGTGGAGGAATTTATCACTTCGCTATAATCATGATGGAGAAACAGAATGATAGAACAAAACATTTTCTGTTGCTTCATAGAAAGAAAATTATTGCATCCGGTAAATAATAGAACTCATCATTGTGATTTTTGGTTGCTTATCTAATCATTAATTTTCCAATTTGAAAATACTGCTCAAGGTAAAAATCTAAATTCATTACCTGAATTATTTAGTTGAAAATTATAAACTTAACGTGAAGACCAAAGATAATTTTGATATTATTATGTCATGCAAAATTAACAAAATAATATTTTTCAAAAGTATTTTTTTTCTTTATATGGTAATTAATATATAAGAGAGACAATCTCATATATTAGAGAAGACAATATAAGAGAGACTATTGGACCCAAACATTTTATAGGAAACCTTATTTTCTACAGAAAAGGAAATTGAGAAAATTTAGTTCAACTGATGACATAAATTACTTGGAACGAATGAACTCCTTCAAAGCACAAAGCAAAAAAATATAGTCATTATGGAATGGAAATAGTTGTGGTCGATGAAAGTATTAATTAAGGAGGAAGGGAAAATGATGCACTTTCACAGAATTCCTTCGACGTTTTGTATAAAAGGCATTGCAGTAGTTCAGAAGAGTGTTTCGATTCTTATATATTTTTTACGTTCCTGTTTCTCTTTTAATTTGTATATTTATAAAGCTACATAAATATGTTTAGCAAATTTTTAAACATAATGCTTTCTTAGTCATTGCATTTAATTCGGAACAATCATATTGTAAATTAACATTTGCTTGCGACGCAAATCATTCATTATTTTATTCGCATTAGCATTTAAAGTTATATAAAATATCACACACTTAACTGATAAATTTTTCATCTAATTATTACTTTCCCGTAAATTTCAACAATTTCAATGTCTAAAATTAATCATAAACTTTAATAAAATAAAATAATTTCCTTATACATATATTACAGTATCTGGGAGAACACGCTTCGTTGTAGAGGAATTTATGTAAAACTAAATAAAATCCTATCCCATGGCTTGTTTAAAGTTATAAGAGAAATCTAATTTAATTGCAAACTTGGGATCGAATATGAGAAAAATGCATTGAAAGCCCGAACTATTACTCCATCTCAGGTACGCTTTGGCGTATCATGTATAGCCACATGTCTGTCAATGTTTAGTTATTGAAAAAAAAATGTTGTTTTGTGTGTAAAATCGTATTTTTTCTGGAAAGATACCTATATAGATAAAAAAAAAATCAAAACCTCGTCTAAATATAAAATTTGATCCAAATCGTTAGAGACGTTTCCAAGATACACGAAATAAATTTATATATATACACGAATTGCTCGTTTAAAATTATAAGATTAAAAATGATTTTCTAACTTCATAATCTTATTTAAATTTAAAATATTTTTTTTAAACAAATTAGTTAATATGTATCCGGCGATTTCATTGTTTTACGTGGAATTTGGAAAGCCACGAAATTCGAATTCAATTCCCTTCATTTATTTGCTAAAGATTTAAACACCCTATCCGCTATTGCACATGTTTCACATAATTGGACAAACATGAGAAAACTAACTGTGGAGATCATTTTAATCATTAATTACTACCCACCTTGCCGGAACGTTTTGGGAATTTTAAACCAGATCCACTCAATGAAGGGGGGGAAAGCTTCGGATTTACGTATAACATTACTCTTGCATAAATCAACTGAATTCTGGATTTGACTCTGCTGTCTAAGCATTTTGCAGATTCTCCGAAATTTAATGCAGTTACATTAAATTTTGTGGGGAAACCTTTATTCATTTGCTGTGGTTCTGTGACAAATGGTCCGATAAATGCCGGACTTTGGCGAGAAATTCCTCGAAAGGGACAAAAATCATTCATCTTTTAATAGGAAGCATTTAACTTTAAGTTCATTACATTTCATTGATTCGAATGAGGAGAGGGATTTACTAAAATATTAATATCTAATGAGTTAAACAAAGCCGTCCTCATATGTTTATTAAAATATAATTATGTGGAGAAAAGCAAATTGGCATGTAATGCGGTTAAATGATGCACTATGTAGTGGCACGTGTTACCCTCACCTATAAATTCAATCAAATTCATAAAACAAATTAGATTAACTTTTATTATATGTTGCATTAAGAGTCATATGTTATAAAAAATAATATAATTTTGCGTTAAATTGGCCTTCCAATTATAATCATCATTCTATTAGAACAGCAATAATGCTAGATATCGTGCAGCTAAAGCATATTCAATAATAGCATGTATTGTAGGAAATAAAATATTTAAATTTACCAATTATAATTACACAAAATCTCATAATGGCATTTGAATAGATTATTATAAAGAATGCATTTTGTAAGTATTATCAACTGAAAATACATTGACTCATTATTTGAATAAACATAAACATTGAAATTTAATGATTACACCATGGTCGTATATACATTAGGATGCCATTAAAAATATGCACGTATATTTCTTTAGAAAAATTCAATATTTTCTAATTAACATATAAAATATTTTCTTACAATTAGCAACAATTCTGAATATAGGTATTGCAGTTTTCAATTACATGGAGATATAAAGTAATAATAAAGTTTTAATATACAAATTAAAAGGAGCAATACCATGAATTGAATTCTCCGTGATTTTTTTTAAAAATTAGTATGCTTATCAAGGAAATGTGTGTGTTTTTGTGTTTATTAAATACATCAGTATAATCAATGAATCTTCACTGAAAATGAAAAGCGTTTCTATGAAAATACAAAATGCCTGAATTCCGAATGTACAGAGTACAATAGTATGCGTCGATGTAAGAATTCAATTTCAATTCTTTATTATTTCATATATCATTTCTCCTAAACTGCTCCAAACAAAGAGAAATGAGTTTATCCATGTAATGTTCGAGAATGATTCATGTGACATGCATACCCAAAGGAAATAAATATGTTATTTCAAAAGATTAAATGTGTTGTTCAATCACACTATAATGTGGAAAAAGTTGGTACAGCAGAATAAAAAATCTCATCAATTCTTTGATTACAATTCTACAAACAATGCTGTAGACAGCATAGATAAATTTTAAGCTGTATTTGAAGAAGAAAAGTCAACAGATGACCAGTCTTTTTTTTAATATTCTTGATATTGTTGCGAATTATTCCTGGTATGAATAATACAAATAAGCAAAATTGGATTATGCATATTAATGAGAAGACGGTGAGTTTTTATTAAAGGTTTGAATCTGATAATACGAATCCATATTTGTAGAAGCAATGTGTTCTCACGTCAAGAAGCTGCAACTAATTTAGTAAAAAGTACACAAGGAAAGTAAAAAAAAAAAACTTAGGAAACTTATGTCAAAACACAGAGTTCGGCGACCACAAGTATAAAAAGAGGTCGCTGATATATTTGTATCTCAAACAACATACTTCAAAATATATACATGCAAGTTTGGTATATTATATATATACATACTTGTCGCACATGACATATATATACAATTACGTACAATGTACACTTCAACAAAACTTACTGAGTAGATGATAGTCGCATTGATTATACGAAACCTAGCATATGATACTCAGATAACTTTGTCCATATATATGACATAAATAAGAAAATATAATTACTACTGTTGTTTGTTAAATATTGAAGATATCTTACAAAAGTAACTTAAATATTTTTTTTGTGTAAAAATGGAAGTTTTCTGTTATGCTTACATTTACTTTTTGTGCTTCTGGAATTAAATATGCATATTTTTTTGTATATTATGTCGAATATTTTCTTAAACACAAACATGAATAGTTTAGCCATTTTTTTTCAAAAACTAAAAATGAAAGTACTGTTAATAATTGAAATAAGAAACTTCAAGTCGAATGAAAGCTAACAGAGTGTATGGTCAAAATAAACACAGCAGCTGGATTACGATTAAACTTCAATTTAGTTGTAAAGACAATTATTTTATACTCATAATATTTCGATAGTCCAAATCTCAAAACCACTTGGGTGAATAAATTATTACTTAGGTAAAATATAATCATAAATCCGGATTATTAATAGGGAATATGAAACATTAAAGTAGTCTTGAATCATCAGTAACAGTTCGTTGAAGAGAGATCTAGCAATAATTTCTTCCATTAAGATTAAAAATAAAATAATTGTGATAATTAGAATTCATAATAAAATTATGATAGTTAAAAATGCATTCTTGCAAAATTTATTGATCAATAGTTTTTTTTCCAATTTTAGATTGGAAAACATAAAAAATAATAAGTATCTTGTGTTTAGAGAAAAATAATTTATATATGGGAAGTCAGTTAAAATTTTTCGTTTTAAACTTTCCCAAACACAAAGGAAATGAAATTTTACATTTTATTTCTATATCAAAATCTTTGCTTTAGTTTTTAAAAAATGTAACTTAATATTGTAATTCTATTTCCTTTTCATGAAATTTATTTACTTGCGATTAAATTCAAAACATTTACATATTTTCCTGAGTGAAATGAAATGTTATGTTGCTGAATATAAATTGAAAATTAGTGTAATTCAACGAAGAACTTAAAATTTTAATGCAATGAGAAATGATTATGTTTAAGTACAATAAGAAACAAATTTATACTTTTACAAACATCACAAGACACAAATTTATAACAGCACGAGATTTAAATCCCAATCATTATTTCATTTTCAAGTAAATGAGAATTGAAAACAGAGGAAACCTATTTAAATATATTTTATAGTATTTAATATACTTTTTATACGTAAATAATGCTTAAATTTTCCATTATAACATATATTTTTAATTATAAAAGGACCTATCTTATATTTTTTCATAAATTGAAATGGCAATGTTTATGAAATCAGGCACTCTAAAATCATCGTTTAGAAGATAGTTTTTCAATTTTATATTTTAATCACTTTAAATTTTAAATAGAACTAAGAATTGACATATTTAAAAGTGTCCGCCTTTATAAATTTTTCATATTTTTGAATTTTTCCATTAATTCCCTAAATTTAAATTTTGCATAAGGAATATGAAACCTTTGCTAGATGTATTCATAAAACTAGGTAACATTGGCAAAAAGTTTGTTCGCTCAGTTTATTGTCTTTTTAGACTGTTAATCTATCAATATGAAACGTATTTTTTAAGCATTTCTCTTATTTATTTGATAAAACAGAAAAAAAATGAATTAAATCAGTCTATTACAAAAAGTTTTACGCATGCATATTTAATAGTGTATATAACACAAAATAAAAACTGAAATAGAAATCCTACTTGCTCTGAATTATTATCCGAAGAAAACAAATTTTCTTTTATTTTAATTTTAACATTTGAAAAATCACGAGATTGAATGGTTTAATTTGTGATTTCAACACTCATTGTAATATTAAATGTTTTGTTATATATCAAAGTAAATTTTTAAAAATAATCGAAAAGGAAAGAGGAAATTGTACACAAATAAAACTGATATCATTGAAAACGGAATATATGTATTTTAATACAAATCAATTTTGAAAGATAATAGTTTTGAAATAGATAAATTCAAATTTTCCAATGGAATATATATCTAATGAAATAAACACTTTCATTGTAACAATTCAAGTCTGATATTTGATCATTTATCAAATCAGAGTCCTTTTGTATGCTATATCTTAATTAATATAAAGAAGAAATCGTTTAATTAAATAGATTGACAATTGGATTGAATGTAGTGGCTTATATGAGAATCAATGTGTTAAACACTCGCATACGATTAACACTTCTGCATAACACCTATAATGTCATCTTCATTCCTTTGCCATATTTATTCCTCTTTTGCTCTGAATGTAGAATTCGGTATTTTGTTCCGAATATTTCTTGTAATATTTTGGAGACCCATTAATCATTTAAGTAAAGCTAATTAATGGAATAGGGTGCAGTTGTTCGTATTACATGATGATATTACAGAATGTTTTACTTTATCATAGACAAAGTATACAAAGAGAAAACATTGTAATTGTCAAAAAATTTAAATTCTAGATATTGACAAATCCTTATCGCTCAGAGTGTCCGAAGTCTGGAAAACACATCTGTGGTATTCTGTTTGACATGATTAATGTCACGTTTGAGCTAGATGAATGAAATTTGGTATACAGTTACTGCTCCAGATTTGTAAGTATCAAATTTTAAACGAAATCAGTTCTAAGAAAATCGACATATACAGCAGTCCGAATATTATTTAACATAATTACATATAAAAAAGAGTTAAATGAATAAAATTTGATACATATATTTAACATCTAAAGTTTAGATAAATTTAGATATTAACTAAATTTGATATCAAATTCGTTAACAGGTCAACTGACTGATGGATTGTACTTACACAAGTATATAAACAAAATAACACAAGTGCAATGACTTAAATAAATGAAATTTGGTATGTCTTATAATTACAAGTAGTTTTGTATTTAACTTTGGTTTCAACCGGTCAATAAAAAACCCCAAATTACACATTTGATGCTCTGATGTTTGTGTATTAACCGAATCACAACGATTATTCACCAAAGATCACACAGTAATATGCTTTTCCGTCATTTAATTATTATTCAATGACGTTAAAAATATACATCAGAACATTTATTTAATATTGCATAATGTTTATAGGAGTCTACTCTCGCTTATTTCATCAATATTCTTGATATCTGAACAATTTTCTTTATATAATCTAATTTTTATTCGTTCAATATTTGAGAAAATATGTTTATTTTTACTATTACATTTTTTGTAATTGACATTCCATTACCATTTTATACCTTTAAATGGTATTTTCTAAATTTCTAAATTTTGTAATTTCCTTTTACAAAACATTTCATATATTAAGGTGTACGTACACACTTGAAACTTCGAAAATCGTTCAAAATATTGAATATTCTTTTTAATGCTTCGAAATGTTCTGATCCTTTAGCTCTCAAACGATACCAAGATGTCAATATTTTGAATATTTCTCGAGTTATAATTATTTCTATGGACGTACTTCCACTAAAAACTTTAGTCTCGGTTTTTTTTAAACTCATTTTTTGAAGAATGATATTTTTCCACTATGTTGCTTCGTCCAATCATAACTCAATAAAAAATTAACCAAATACAATTATTTATATTTTATAATAATCTGTATGAAATAAAAAGATGTTTTGTGCTTCAATCAAAGTTTCATTTATAGAAATTTTTAATAGCTATTTAAAAGTTAAAATTATAGAAAAAAATCTCGCTTTTTCTATTCATCGTTAATGAAAAAATTGCTAAATAGAAACTATATATTTTTATAACTTGATTGAGGCAGACAACATGAAGACTAATATTAGGCATAATTTCCAATTAGAATTGTGTGTCTGTACAAATTAGAATTTAAGATATCATGTGTCAAAAAATATGCTAATTAACCCATTAAATATTATTTAATTTATTAATAATTAGTGTAATATGGTTTTTTTCTGACTGAAATGAGTTTAAACATATATTAATGAGCTACTGTAAGAAAATTTGATTTTTAAAATTAAATTTTTAAAAAAATCTTCTAGTGTGTATGTACACCTTAAAATTCGACATATGTTTTGGGTTTAAATTCAGTATAGTAATTTCTCATGATTGTTAATTCCTGATTTTCTGAAGCAATACGCTAATTCAAAAATACATGCAAGTTATTTTAAGGTTTCCTAATGCAAAAGAAATAAAAAAAAATTCTTTTCTTAGTATAAATTTAATATTTAAAAACTGGATAGAGTTACAGCTTATTACTTATATATTTAAGAAATTAGAAAGTGGATTTTTCTTGTGTATTAGATAGTGAAAAAAATCATTTGATAAGTTTTGAAATTAGATGTCTAGTACGTTTCTTTGCCAAAACACTGCTCTATATTGCAATTATCAAAGTTTATGTGTGTGCTTGTATTCAAATATATATGATCTAGAAATTTCAGTTTCATAAGTTTTCTTTTGCATATATTTTATGCAAGAATTCAAAAATATAACATTTTACAAAACAATTCAAGCAGAGCGTTGCCACATTTTAAAAAGTCCTGTCTTATGGAGACGCTTAGAAAATGATGGAATATTCAAATTTATAATTCAAATATCAAAAGTGCCTTTCGATGAATATATAGGGGATTATGAAATAAGCTGACGATTCTCAAAAACGCATAACAGAAAAACGGTGAAGGCTAAATAAACAATTCTCGGAACAAATTCACAATAGAGGGCATAAATTTTTCCAGCCACAGTTTTTGGTTTTAGTTCAATTATCTGTCGATTGATGATGCTCCAGAAAGTAAATATGTAAATAAAGGAACAATTGAAAATCGCATCACAATTTTTTGAAATCTTTCAATAAAAACTGTACATTTTTTTAAATGTAATAATCGAACGATGTCGTACAAGAGTTCCGTCATTTTCATCTGCAAGGAAACCATTTCGTTTGAATTTCTCGTACAACAGCTTCATTGTATTCGGGTGCGGACCCCTAAAGATGGGGAATTTCCACTGAAAGCTTCTTGTTTGAGTTATAATTTCCTCTACTACTTCTTACTACTCGGCCAGTCACAGAACATTTCTTTTAAGTTCGAAGCAGACGGCTGCATATTTTGATGATTTCCATGCGGGAAGAAGAATAAAAGACTATCTATCTATCTATCAACAATGTTTTGAATTAAAACCAAAAACTGTAGGAGGAAAGATTTATATCCTTTCTTACGAATTTACGGTAATTTTTTTAACCTTAACCGTTTTTCTATTATGTGTTTTTAAAAATCGTCAGAATATCTCAGTGCAACTTGTAGTATCAATAGCTAGTATTTCTCCTCAAACGAAGAAATATTAAGAATTGAAAGTCCAGTACTTAATTGGACTAAATATTTTACCATTAATCACACTATGAATCATTTCTCTTTTAGCATAATTTGTTATTTCGCCTCGTATCTCTCTTGTTAAGTGGAGATTTAAATAAGCTGCAATTAGCAAGGTGGAATTTAGATTAATTATGATGGATGTTAGCTGAGAAATCAAGATCATGTCATAGGCATGGAACGTAAGGCATCGTTACAAGATAATTGATGAGAATTGCAGAGAAACTGTTTGCGATTGCTTAGATTGACGAAATATTATAATATATACGACATCTATATCACATTCTTCAAAACTAACAAAAATATATATTTGTTTTGAACTGATATAATTTTAATATTGTAAAATTGCGGACGATTAGAATTCCGATAAATTAGAGGTAAGCTTCAGAAAAAAAATTAAAATACAAAATACACTATAAAAGATAATTTTAAATATTTAATTAAAATATTTAAATAATTTTTCAACAAAGTAAAATAAAATTATTCATATTAAATAGAATCATTAATAGTTTAAAGAAAAAATATGTTTTTAAAAAAGCTTCTTATGACATTTTATTCAAAATAACAGTAAATTTTTATGATTGTTAGAAAACAGTAAAAGGTTTAAGTCATATTTGAACAATTTCCTTAAATAAATTTAAAATATTTTACTAACAAATAACAATCGTTTTTTTCAGTAAAAAATTATTTTTTTTTTATTTCTAGTTATGGATTTCAGAAATTTCGGCTTGAGAAAAAAGTAATATAATGTTCTAATCCAATTTTTTTTGTGCGTCAATAATATAGTGAGAAAAGGACAAATGATTGTCTGAAATCAGTTTGTTTCAAACATATGTTTTCATCGTAAAGTATTTTCCAAATAGTTAAAAAAAAAAATAATAATAAAATGAATTATTTGATTAAAGAAATCATTTACATTAGTCATAATTAGAACAATATACTTTTTGATATTAAAATGTTGTATTTTTGTTGGCAGGGTATTCGTTATTCTGTTGAATATTTCGTGCATTGTTCAAATAATTTTTAATTAGCAAACTTCAGTAAATGCATTTCTTCTTATACAGAATTGCATTTTGTGCTTGAAACAAGAATTTTAGATAATTATCACACACAAAATAGTTTAAAATATGTTTAAACATTGATTTTACGTCAAAAAACAACAACTATTTTTCTAATACATAGTACAGAAAATTCTTCTTAAATAAAAGTGTTTTTCAAATTATTACTGGAATTTAGGAAATCTATACAAAAATGTATTGCATAGTCACTTCCAAACATATTTTTTTTAATTAAAAAAGTAAAAAATCAGGAATTATATTTTTTTCGTAAGAACAATGCTCTAATAGTTTTTTTTTAATTTAAAGTAGAATAAATACAGATTTTGAAGTATATGGAATTTCAAAAATATCCAATTAGCCACAGAATTGTCTGTAATTTAAGTATTTCGATTAAAAAAATGCAAATACAAATTTATGAAATTTAAAGAAAAATTATTGAAAAATATCTCATTAATTTCAAATGACATTCCGAAATTCTCACTTTTCAGAAAAGTAAATGCATTTATTTCTTCAAATCATGAATAGAATAGCAACAAAAAAAAATCAGTTCATTTCAATTTAAAAAAAATAAACAACAAAACTTTGCCTCATATTAGGAAGGTATGAATGAAAAAACGAATGAAAGAATGTGTTTTCATCAGACGATAGATTCAAATGAAAGCCTACACGCCTTTGAAAAACTCATAAAGCGTTCTAAATATCAATAAAAACTTTCAAAATCAGAGTTCCATTCTTCTGCAAATAAAATTAATTTCAGAGATTACTTTAGGAAAAGTGTCGTAAAGTTCATAGAAAATGAGGAATTTAAAAGAGATTAAATTTTGTTTTCGCGAAACAGAAGATGTAGGATAAAGCAATAAAACCATAGATAAGCTTTTCGAAATATTTCAAGTTAAATCATGCTAAGATGTTTATAGTATTTTTAGTGCATTGAAATAGTAAGTGAATAAATAAAAATGACAAGTCGTTCTTTCCTCATAACATTTTGTAAACGTGACAATATATTTTCCTTTCCTTTCCTTTATATATCTGCCTTAGTAGCATTATTTGTGTTTCGAGTTTTAAAATTTTTTTTCAAACTTTTGATCGAATCGCTGTATTAGGAAATTCATCTCAAAAATTTTGTTTTTTATAAGGCTAAAGCTTAAATGTGACAGTTTAATTATAGTTTGAAACGTTTCGAAAGGGGAAGAATTTTTCCTTTCTATTTCATTTCTTAAGAAGATAAGGAAATATAAAGGTGACAATCATTTAAGAAAAGCTTCTAAGTTATTTTTGAAAGGAAATTGATTCAAAAGATGAAATTCTGCAATAACTAATCGCATGCTTTAAAAATAGTGATGAAAAATCTAACTATAGCCTCGATATTGAAATGAGTAATTTGTTTATTTATGAACTGATGTAGGTAATTCTATCTATTTTATAATGGGACATATGTTTCAAAACGTATATGCGAATTTATTTCTTCATTATTTGTATTGGCTTTACAGTCAGTATTTATAATTTTTTCCCTTTAAAATCGCATTCAAATTAAAACAACTGTCGTTTCAGAGTATTAAATTCATCCCTTTTTTTTCCCCAGAAAAGTAAAGCTTTGAATCACTTCCTGAATTTTTTTAAGTTTTATTTATTTCATTTTTCACTCAAAGTTCATTCATTAAGCATTTACGAGTGTTAATTTATTTCCAAATTCTTAGAAAATTAAACAGCATTTAATTTGCGTAGATGAAATTACTGTATTTGATCCTTTATGTTTTAAAATCTATATTTTTATTTCATATGCTTTTTAAAAAGTCAGAACACAACTACGTTATCATTTGAAAAAGATATAGTTTCATGTAAAATTGGGAAACTCTTTTACAATAAAAGAGCCAAGAAACTTGAAATTAATAAATTTCATAGAAGAAATTGCAACGAGATTTCTATGCAATACTTAAACAAAAAAAAATTCCAATTCTTTGAAATCATTTCCTCTAATTAAATTTTTGAGTTAACTTTAAATTTGAGAGCAAAACAACGTGTATTTAATTCCGTAAATACATTAAAGTAGATGAATTTGACTAAATTTTTCTATTAACTTAATTTTCTTTCGCTTTTGTTTAGCGATATCATGATATATCTTAATTAAGCAGTTACTGAAATAAAGCATTTAAAAAGAAATACTTTTCATCTTAAATTAAGGCAAAAACCATTACATTCAATGTAACTTTAACTTAGGATTTTAATTATTTAAATGTATTGAATAAAAACTAAAAAAAGTTTTTTTTATTCCATAATACTATTATAAATCATTTCAAAAATTTCAGAGTATTAAATGAAAACTCAAAATGATGCCAACAAGCTTTTAAAAAATGTATTTAAAAATGATTCAGTTTTTGATTAATGCATCCAATATTGTTTCAAAGGAAATATAGTAACAGTATATATAAATTGCCATCCTTTTCTAAATAACAAAACGAAAATAATTGCAAATATTATTCAATTGAATAACCAATATCTGCATTGGGTTACTAGTATGATAAAGAATGAAGATATTAAGTTATTATTTAATCACTCCCACTTATTTTAAGAAATCGTGTTTCAGTTATTGTAGTTGTAACTAGAAATAAATGGAAGTTGTTTTTGGAATTTTCTTGTTATTTCGTTAAATTGGATATATTTTCCAAGATAAAAACACAAGTATAAAAATGGCGCGAAAACGTATATTTGAATGTCCATAAGATGAGCGTTCCCCCGTGTTAATTAAAAAAAGCTATTTCATTAAAAAATACATTTTTGGCTTGAAATTTAGAATTTTATTGCAACATGCTGCTAACATATATTTCATATCTTAGAAAAAGAAAACATAAAAAAAATTGATTGTTAAACAATTTATATTTTCTTATTGCTAATATATTGTAATGAAAATATAGATTTATTTCTAATTAATATGAAATCTATTCTTAATATAAATTAATATATATATGTATATTCTCTTTATTTGTTGCTTTCATAATATTCACAAAAACAATAAAAGTGTTTAAACATTTTTAAAACAATTTTAGTAAATAATTTTTATATAAGAAAATATTATGGAGGAACAATTTTTGGCAGTAGTTTCTTATTTGAGATGAGAAATATTGTCTGTTTGTTTTAAATTTATTTTCCTTTCAAAATGCCGAATATAAATCAGCTACAGATTGAATGATATGCTTTTGCACTATATGACGACATATATACTTATTCCATAATTCAAAAACGGTATGAAAAACGTGGGAAAAATTGTTAAATTCAAAATGAATAGGGTTAAAAAAAATAAATCTTAAATGAAAAACTAAATCATTACTTTTTCTGTAAAGAAAACCTCAAATGAATATTCGAAAAAAGTATATATAATTTCAAATCATTTAAAAGTGGAATCACTAATTATAAGGGAAAATCTGCCGACACAAAAATCGAAAAATTGTAAGATCTTTAAATACAATCGTAACAACAAATAAAATAATAAACTAAGACTCACTGCATACAAAATTAGTTACATTAACGTCCCTTTTTAAAACAGATGACGATACCTAAGAGAGAACGTCCCTCTCAAGGCTTCCACATCACACCAACTGGTGGCCGTTTGGCCCTGATATATTTAGTGAGCACCTGACAAATTTCTTCAGTTCTTCTGTGGATCAGGTCTCGAATCTCAAACCTTCAGTTCCGAAGCCAAGACTTTACTATGAGATCAAGAACTAAGAACTATGAGACCAAGATCTAAGAATTTAGGAACAAAATGTTCTAATATTTAACTGAAGTGTTTGGCTCAATAAGGAATAGTATTTAGACACCTGTATAATTTTTTAAATGGAAAAAATAGAAGTATATTGATACCCTGACTGCAACAAAAAGAATGTCTATTTACTATTGAAAAGTCAAGTAAAAGAAAGTTTACGATCAAGTTAGATCCGTCAATGAAAATAAATCCAATTAAGATTTATGATTGCCAATAATAGGAAGTTAAAAATAATAATACTGAAAAAAATATTAAGAACAACTTAAACGTGTTATCAAGAGAAAATTTTACACCCGATATTTGCATCAAAATTTTTACATCGATCTATCTCTGTGACATTCATTGAGTGCAACTTCATCAAAATAAAGCTAAAAATCATACTTTGAGAAATACCACTACATATCAAAATGAAGACTGATATGGGTTCTGCATATATATCTTTTCAAAATATTCCTGCGAAGTCCCATGATGTTTCAACTATGGACTATTGTGTCTTTGGTCTGTTAAAAGGCTCTTTCAAAGCGTACACTCGCCACGATTGATGGATTCTAGAAAGTAGTGGAAAAGGAATGACAAAAAGGAATAGTACTGGGAATTTTACGAAAAGTCCTGCTGTCATGGAAATCGTGATGCAGTTCAGAGAAAAACGTTATCAGTGCGAAAAGTTACAAAAAACAGTATTTATATTTAAAATATTATTTAAAAGGTTTCAAAAATCGTTCTAAAAAAGCTTACATCCTTTATGTACTGATTTATATTCAATGATCTTAAACACAGTTTAATTATTTTGTTATAATTAATTAAATTATGTATAAAATTTAAAAGAAATTTATTATCCAATCATATTTTTATCAACAGATTCACGCCATTCCAATTTCTTTTTATTACTGGCGACTGAGTTTCATATTTTCAATTTTAGAATAGCGGGAATATCAAATTTTGCATGAAAACCAGCAAATCCCAGGTTACACATCCCGTTGCCCAATATTGCACAATATTGTTTAACATTATATGATATTATTTAATATAATGTAATGTATACAATATTGCAAATATTGTTTAACATCAATACAATATTGTATAATATATGTTTGCTACTAGGGATAATGCTATAAAATTAAAATACAAAAATATGTTACCTTTCTCATTAATCAATAATAACTCTTTTTGGATGGCAGCAAAAGCGACTGTTAAGGAGGAAAAATAATAATAAATAACGAAATATAGTAGGATATTAAATAATAAAAATGAATAGGCACTAGATAAAATAAAGGAATAAGTATTAGATAGTGAATTATTATAGGAATGAAAGTTTAACTTAAGGCTGTATCAATTTGTATAGTGATAAACTATGACCAATCAGCAGAACAAATATCGGTTTGAAATGTGTATTAAATTAAATGCATTCACATGTTCTTTGCTTTGAATTTCTATCAATCTAATTTAATTTCATACTTCCTGCAGTTTTTTTCCTAAACTTTCACATCAAAATTAAATTTCGGAATTTTTTTTTCGATAAAATAGTTTTTATTTAAAATAAATGAAAAGTACATGAAATATGTAAAGGAATAATTAAATGATGTAATTTATTATCATGAGTTACATTTCTTTAATAATGAATTAATGGATACGATTTTTAAATAGTTTTCGATTGATGGAATACATTTTAAGCATTATTATAAAAATTGATTTAAACTTAATATGTAAATTCCGCTATTCGTTACTGTTTTAGAGTTTGTAAAGATAACTCCAATCCCTTCACTAAATCATTAAAAATAATTTAAATCCATAAATTAATTACATTATAATTTATAACACATTTATAAAAAATCCTCCGCGATTTTGTTTTTGGTAAAACCTGAATTTTTAACGAAGATTTTACAACAAAATGATAGTTCTCAGTATTTTCATTTTATGTAATTATACATTATTTTCTTAACTGAAATCTTTTACTTCCTTGAACTATTTAAGTTACCTTGCAAAATTAGCATCTTAAGAATACTGATGATTAATGTGTCTTCAAATGTTAAAAATAATTATAATTTTCTAATTCCATGAATCCCAGTAAAATTTCCATTCATCTCTTTTCCTGTCTGCTGAGAATAGATGCAAAAAATTTGAAAATAAAAGAACCTTCTTTTATGTACTTTAATTAGACAGTGCGTCTTGTGTTGACTAAATTGTGAATTTTCCAAATAGTTCTTCATTTTTTAATGCATATTGATAAGCACTGGATAACCGGATCGTTATATAGATAACGTACAGGTAACGAATATTTTCAGAAAAGAAACATTTTCTATATGTAGATTTAATGTACAATGTGTTGAAATGGGGTTTGGAAAACGTCTGATTTTTAGAGAGTTTATCATTTGAGCCCAATGAGCATAGATTTGAGAAAGCGAATTTTGTTTATTTCAATAGCAGAACCTTCAAATTATTCCTAATTTTACATAGAACTAGCTTCTGCGTATGAATATTGAATGAAATATGTTCAGCATTTTTAATTTCCATTGAGGTTAAATCAAAAATAGTAAAAAAAAAATATAAGTAAGAATTAAAAAGCTTTTATTTTAGTGTAACTTCACAATTCTGGTTCGACTTAAGATTGAACTATTTTCGTTAATTTAATACATTTTAATTTTTTTAAAGTATTGATGCTTATGGTTAGTTATTAAGAAACACTTGATGATGGATATAAGCCGTAGTTTTATGAAGAAATGAAAACTTGGTTTCAAATTGAAGGAATGTAATGTGAGTGAAATATTATTCTCTGCTATTCACTATTCATTTATTATCACTTTAATAAATGCCTTTCAGTCATGGACTTAAATGCAGAGTGTTTACTTAGAATTACATTATGAGACGTGGTGAATTTATCATCATTTGCATCATCATATTAAGTTAACTTTCGCACCAGAAGGTCAAAAATGGGAACAAAACCATCTGGAAGACATGTAAACAACGCATTTCTGGAACTGAAAATTACAAGTGTGGCTATGTTTCGAAATTCATGCGTCTACGTTCTGAAACATTCTGTAGAACTTGCATATACAAAATTTGCATAATCATAAACTGACAGTATTTGCGAGGTGTGATTTTCTATTCATAATTTTCATTTTATGCATTCAAAAATGTTTACCTATCATTATTTCTTTTTCCTATGATTAAAGATTCCAAATCCTATAAATAGTAACTTCTTTAAAATTAGAAATTCTTTTATTCTAAGTCTTTTACCTTTAATAACTCATTTGTGGTTATTTTAAATACAACTTATTAAATGCCGAATATCGTGTGCATTATTCTAATGGTATATCACAACAAAGGATTACAACTAAAATTTGCAAAACATGCAATAATTCTTTAAATATCTTACAGAAGTAATATTTTGAAATATTAATCAAAACTTTTATTCAGAATTTTTTAATATTTTTTTAATCATATAGATATTTATAAATAATAAGTTAATTTCACTTGGCAGATTAAAAAATTCCTTTGAAATTCTTAGGAAATAATGAATACATGAGCAAAAGAGTAACTGTTCTCTAGTATAACAATCCATCGAATATAGCGATCCATCATAATAAAACTGTTTATATAACAATAATTTAAATAATAATTTTTTATTCATAAACTTCAAGCTTTATCACATACAAATATAAAAAAATGTTAGAAATGAAAAAAAAAAAAATTGACAATATATATGAACTAAATATCTCAAATTTTATATTTTAAATCTTACATTTTGAATATTTCAATAATTTACAAAATTGCTGGGTTTTAATTCCATCAAATGATCTAATTGATTTAGAGCCAAATTCCTAATAAAATTATATGCATCTCTTAACAGATCCGGATCAATAACTGTCTTAGCATATCTTCTCATATCTTAATATCTCAATCCCACCTGCTTACTGTAAACTACGATTAGTAATAAGCTCAAGTGGTAATACATGCTAATTAAATCGAATGCTGGAATGAGAAATTAAGATTACTCAATAAGCCTAGAGATGCAAACACTGGACTGGCTTTACGACTATTAACAATGATTGTTGAGAAACGGGAAATGAATATCTAGATCAATTGTGCGTTTTATTATTAATGACATTTATAATAAGTTTTGTATCTTTTGAATTTTTCATTTCTGAAAACGATTCTGCATCTTTTATCATAAATTCTAACTAATTTAAAATAAAATATTAAATATTTGACACCTTTGACTTCTGTTTTGCAGGAAATATTGCTTGTTTTAATTCCAATTAATTTGTTTATAGTGCAGTTCCAAGGAAAATAATATGCAAAACTATGAGACATGAAACAATTTTATTTGAATAGTCTTAAATCCTCCCGAGTGGGGCACCTTGCAATTGAGGATGAGAAGTTTCATGGTTGGTTCTCGCCATCCCTGTGGGTACATGAAAAGATAGGAGTCTGGTTCCTCCCATCGATGATAGAACGTTCTTCCTTAGGGAAGTGTTGTACCATGACCGGTGATGGCCCTTAGGACTCAACCACAGTTCCTGCCAGTGTTGCTGTCGCGGCGGTCCTGTGATACAGATATTCCCGTGTGCCTTCGGGCGGGAAAGAGAGTCAGTCTATGACTTAATGGTCTTGCATATGTTCTGTTTATTTTGTTCATGAATTTTTCTAATGAAAACAGTTGCCATGACGTCCTAATGTTATTAAAAACTTAATTGCCTGATTTATCTTTATTTAACTTTTTATCCGTCTTGTAATCTACACAGTTATTAAACATGAAAACTTAGGAAGAATGATTAACAATGGAAAAAAAAATCACGCTGTAAAATATTTGGCAAAATAATGATAAAGATTTTCATTCCGGAAATGAAGTTTACTGTGGAAAATCAGGAAAAGATTGGCATATTTAAAAATATAATTTCTTAGATTTTTAGAATGCTATATATCCAATTTTGAGCTATAAAATATTTTTAGCAGTTATTGCGGATAAACTTCAAACTTCACTTATTTCTTTCATTAATTAAAATTCTAATCGAAATTTTTAAAAAGACACTCCAAGGAGGTATCGTATTTGGTAACTATAGGTCAGATGGTCTTGCCCAACTTTAGTTTTCAATATATTGATTTATTAATATTCTATAGATTTATTAATATTAATTGTACTTATAAAAAAATACCATTAAAATAAAAATAATGATTGTAATATAAATAATTATTGTTATTCTTGCCTATTAGATTTATAAATTCAATGTTTTACAATACATTATATTTCCGCAAAGATCACTGAAAAATACCTTGAAAAAATATACTCTTCTAGAGAAATTAGTTCAAAAATAGCTTAATAAAAAGGAAAAAAAAAACATTTATAATAAAACATAAGGCATATTACTATTTATATTAGATAATATTATAACTTTTTCATATAGATTTGGACATCATTCTTACAAAAGTATGAAATATATTGATTCTCAAAGAACATTACAATTATAAAATTTTAATTTTTTATCTTATATTTTAATATTTTTAGATAATAAAAAAGTGCAATAAATGTTTGCTAGTCGATTTCCGCTTGTATTGCAAAACGGAATTATGTATATTAATAATAACACTAAAAACATACAAAAGATTCTTATAATCTTGTATCATATGTTGTAAAAATTATTTTTAAGTGACATTTTTTCTTGTTTCCTTATGTTAAAAAAATACAAAAACATATTTAAAGGGAATATAATTTGAGATTAGGAAATATTTTCTAAACACATTTCCTTTGTTTACATTCACACTGAAGAACGTTTTTATATTCACTATATTCAAATAAAAACGTTCTAAACTATTACAAATAGTATTAGTTCTAATACATTTAACCATTTATTGAGGCACTGAAGAAATTTCCATATCATTTTATAAGTTTATTCAATAAACAATAATTCATTTTGTTTTCTAAACAAAAATCATTTAGTTTTTATTTGAGGCATGTTTTCTTTCTTGTTGTCAAATATTATTATATTATATATTACATTACATTATATATATTTATATGACCGCGTTTATTCTTTCCATTTAATAAACAAATTTTGGAATTTGGAAGGATCTTAGTAAATAAATTTATAACAAAATATATGCTTACAGTTTCTTATTGTCGAAATTATAGGTTAATAGAGTACATTTCATCATGATGCGAATAGCTATTCTCTTTTATTTTTGGTTGTGAGCAATTTGGAAAATGAAATTGATTTGCTGGAATTTTATCTCCTTCGGATGCAAAGCGACACATCATGACTTTATTCAATATCCAAGATACAATAAACAACCAATTCAAAGCTGATATGTGAAGATTTTATGTAATATAAAATACCTTATTGAAAAAATATTACATTAATTTTAAGTGGCAGTTTGAAATTCCTTTCTATAAAAATCAAGGAAACTTCATTTTTCCATTTTTTCAGTAGTAAAAGAGTAAACCCTATATTTTTCATTCAAAAAAACATTCAGAACGTTATAATAGAAATATAGTGTTGATGAAAAGGAATGGAATATTGTACTGACGTATTTTCATCAAACGATAGATTCAGATGAAAGCTAATATAGTTGTATAGAAACAATAAAGAATTCGACATTCCAAATCTTTGAAATCAAAATTTCATTCTCAAACATATAAATACCATTTCGGAGGACACTTTGCAAAAAGTGTTCATCACTTTTGGAGGAAGAAAAATATAATATATGATTTTTTTCCTAACGAAATTGGTAGTTTGACAGTAAAGGGAAAACATATACAGATACATAGTCCAACATTTCGTAGGACAAGAAAAACAAAATATCCCCCTTTTTTAGAAAAATGGAAATGAAATAATAAGGAACTACAAAAATAAAATAATTCAAAATACAATTATTTACATTTTAAACACGAGAATTTTATACCAGTTTCATTTTCAAACTAGGAATTCAGAATTTAAAGCTAGGGCATCTTTTATGATAATTTACTTCTCAACCTGCACAAATCATTTGAAAGGGAAATATGCCTATAAACCGCCCATTTCTAAAAATTGTAAGGTAGGTTTGGGCCGGATTAGTAGTGAAAAGATTAAAAAATAATATAAAATTTTAATTCTTGCATTCTTTCATGCACAAATCTATATATGTTATCCTTAAAATAACAAATTATGTATGCATTTCAAACAAATAATGCATAAATTTGAATATAAGCTTTCTTTCAACATTAAAATCGAAAGTGATACAAAAGAATTATTTAAAATTATATCCTGTTAAATAAAAATGGTTACATTAAAAAAAAATTAAGCTTTTTAACATATTCTCGCTAAAATGCTCGAAAATTAATTGAATTAGTTATAATCAGTCCTATTAGCCTTAACATTTATAGGACTTGTGTAAACAAAGTAATTCAAAACACGTTTATTTTCATATGTATAAAAGTAATTACCTCTTAAAAATAACTAAAAATAAGAGGCAGAAAAAAAAGGAAATAAAATCAAAAAATTCAGCAACTGATTTCGTCCTATGGACTTTGAAGCAAAATGTTACATTAATGCTGAGGAAAACTGTTGAATAAGTGAAAAGGAATAGAAAGACTTAAAACTTTCAATTTATAAAATTTCACATGAATAGAAATTTATGAAATATTTCAGACACAAAGAATTCCTGTATTTTTCTTATAAATCAATTATTTTTCTATGAGCCCAAAAAATTATATAGAAATGATTATAGCAATGTTCTATTTCAAAGAGGAATAAAATGCTCTCTGACATCCATTCAGTTTTCAAAATCGAATTACGAAATAGTGATTTGAATATTTTTTTTTTTTAAATTCAAAACCTAATAAAAATTTGATGAAAGAAGGAAGATAATGTAAAAAAATAAAGATTGCAAGTGTGTATGGTGCTTTGTCGCTTATCTCATACAACATGGCATATTGCACATTCGGGCAATATTATGTTATTCAATATTCAAAAGTATTATGCAATATTGAGAATATTTAATATTACTCAATATTGTACAATATATGTGTATTACTTGGAAGATAAGATATTTCACATTGGTCTTTGCTCTAAATCTTTTAAGTATCACAGAATTATTTGGAAATTTAAATTTAGAATTTCGTTGTTTATTCTAAGCAAGCTAATCTATTTCAATATAACTTAAAAAGAAACCATACAAAATAATAAACTTGTGTATTGACAGTGTATTTGTATTAACTTAGATTTTATCCGTATTAATGATCATTATTGAAGACAAATTCTTGTCTCTTAAACAATGAATTAGAAATTTATTCATCAAATTAATTTAAATAAATATTCTTTCCATTTTTCATGTAACATTCATTAAAAAGAAAAACTGAACCCTGTCCGAAGATGTCACAACTTTCATATAAGTTTGATTGTTAAGTCTAATCAACAAATTGAATAATTCATTAAAGTTGAAAACTATTGATTCTTCGATGGTATGAATGTATGCATACATATGCGTGTATACATATGCGTTAAACCCATTCAAATCTCATTCCCCTGGATTCGTTATTTTGCATTCGGTATTACAGAATGATGGGAAAACCAAATAACGAGTTATAACCTGTCGCAGTAAATGGCAGATAATGACGTTAAATAAAATATAAAATGAACAAACTTTCTCATTAATCAATATAATTCACTCTATTGTAAAGAAATCGAGTCAGAAAAAGGGATAAGTAAAGGATAATAAAGGAAACAGGAGAGAAAGTTGTTCGTAAGGTTCCATTAATTAAAAAAACTCGGAAATAAAGGTAGAATAGGACTGCGAATGCAGATGTAAAATCCGAATACATATAATTTCCAAAAGCAATTGGAAAAAGACAATTTTTTCTACTTCTATCATGAATTGATTTTTACACAGTTTTACAAAATACACTTAATTTCCAGGGACCTTTTAAAATGCATTTACTCCAAAACTTGATTTCAGAAATTTTGTGCAAAATGATCTCATTTTTAAATATATCAGAAATGCTGAAGAGCGCATAAACAATAAAAATTTATAATATTTATTTTTATTTTTACTTAGCATATTGAATTATTTGTTATTTAAATAGAACAATCTCGATAATTTTCCAAAATGCAAAATATTTTTCCAATATGAATGGTTTTTCTCCTCATATGTGATATTGATAAAAAATTTTATTTAGCAAATTAATTAACTTTTTATGTTATATTCAACTTTATTTATGCACTTAAGGAACCTCTGTCTTGAAGGAGATATTTTACTGGAGATAATTCGATATTTTACCTAGAAAAAAGTTTAAAGTCTCGATTTTTTTTCCTTTTAGAACCTTATTGGCAAAAGAAAAATGACGTGCCGTAAATATTGTTTTAATCTTATTCTTATACAAATGTTTTTAATAAAGAGTTTTGAATTTTACTTATGGCATGCAGTTAGATTATGGTAAAAGTAAGATTTCTCTCCCATGTTTAGTTAAATAATTTTTGCAATATTTCATTCTTCTTCTAATTCATCGCTTTACTTCCTTGACTAACACAGACATTTCTTATTTCATAGAATGCATGTTTAGTAATAAAATAATAACAAGAATAAACCTTATTGGTATGATCAAGTGGGTTCGCAAAGATTATCACAAAAACCATCAA
Organism: Argiope bruennichi; assembly: GCF_947563725.1. Taxonomy (NCBI): domain Eukaryota; kingdom Metazoa; phylum Arthropoda; class Arachnida; order Araneae; family Araneidae; genus Argiope; species Argiope bruennichi. The sequence goes on from NC_079151.1 coordinate 44,752,020, forward strand.
TTACTAGAAAAGACAAAGATTCCTGACATCTTTTCCGTCAGTCTTATGACTACATAAAAATATATTGTTTCAGAGTATCACCAAATATTTGCATACTAGCTTAAATAGTAGCCAAATACTGTAACCAGACTTAGGTGAGCCAGAGCAAGTTCAAGAACAAGTTAAAATAAGTTATCGATAAGCTAAAATATTGTCACCAACTATCGCAAAGAAAATATTCTAAAGGATAAATATAAATTTGAAAATAAACGAAATGTATAAATATGTGCGATTTTCCAGATAATAATCTGGCTATATTTAAATCTATATTTTCTTCACAGACTCGAAGGTTACAAGATTTTGGAGATTTACAGAATTTCGTAAGAAAAGAAGAAAAGACAATTTTATTTTATAATTTTCTTTATCAAAATCATTCTTCATTAAATATTCCTATTACTTGTAAGAATTTAATAGTAATGTCTTCAAATATAGTCAGTTGTCAAACTAAGAAATATAATTTTTGAAAAGTATGAAATTTAATTTTAAGATATGACTTTTGAAATACTACACTATAAGTCACAGTTTTTAAAAAAATATCTAAGTAACCATATTTAAATATCTTATCAATTCATTTCTTGTCATTTAATTAGAGCAGTCTAGGCTATAAACATTTCAAATAGATGACCTTTGCGTAATAATAGTGATTCGAATAATGTACAGAATAGATCGAAGACAAAAAAATATTACGTTATTATTATTATTTGGTGGCAGCTTCGCATATAATCGCACATAATATTATTAACAAAAGTTAAGCTCAATAACGCTGGTGTCATGCTAACGGAAAAATATCCATTTTTTTTTATTTATTCCTCTGAATCATTAAAATTAAGAACTATAGAAATTGTCTTTAAACAGCAATGCATTGATAGAATTTTCAAATAAATTGTGCAGGTAGCGATAAAAATTATAATGAAGATACAAAATTTTTAAACAGTTTTATTTCATAAGATACTATGTATTCATACAAATATTTTCATTTTATAAATAAGAAATTCATTTCTATACTAATTCAGATTAATAATTTCAAAAATTTGAAATGGTAATTCTTCCAATAATCTGAAATAAATAGTTAGTAAAAATGCGCATGCAGAATAATAAGAATAAATTAACTCTTCTAAACTAATATAATTAAACAAAAGAATAAAATAATTCTTTGACAGAAGTTAAAAAATATCTGTATCTGACAAATATGCCCGTCTTTGTCTAGCACCACTTAGCTTAGATTAACAAACCATCTGATATATTTACACAAAAAGATAATCTTTCTTTAAGTAAAAATAAGTAAGAAGCAATTATAAAATCTCTGAAAACATACAAAAACTTATTTTTTTACTCAAAAATTCGAAATCGCGATTTGGAAAGATATAATACATATAGCAGCAAAAATACAGAAAAATAAGATTAAAGATTGCTTGGTATTACAGTGACAAATATTAATTAACTAAATTAATAAAATTACCTTTTAAAGAGTCTGACTTAGTAAACATAAGTCTCTTACCAAAAGAAGCCACACAAGTAATTTTAATACTTTGTATAAAGAACCTTTGTGGTTTCAATTATCATTAACTGGATGAGGGATACATTGCATTCACTTCAATTCTCGGTTACTTAACTTTCACTCCTTCCACATTTCAGTGTCATATAAGCTATCTAACCAAAATACCATTTGTTAAATGACGGTTTAAATTTTCAATTAATGTTGAATTTCAATTAATGAGTTTGCAATAATCTTTCTATGACCACAAGTCTTTTACTATGCTGTCACTTGAATGTTAAATGAAACCATTTTCATAATTCCAACTCAAGTACGCATGCTAACATGGATTCGAACCCTTGTCTTAGGCGCTTTTTTTAAAGTACTCCTTTATCAACTTTTAAAATTTTAAATGAAAACCTTTTGGTTTTCTAAAGAGGGAAAAGCCATAAATGACATTGAAAGTTATGACAGCTAGAGGATAATTAATAAACTTTTGTTCAATTTTCTTAATTGATTATAGTGGTGGAAGTATGATGGCTTGATTACAGAGTACCGATTTCGAGACCGGGGACTGTTGGTTCGAAATCAGATGTCATAAACGCACTTACATGAACTTTGTACATTTTATATGTACTATGGATAAACACCATCCCTTAAATGTAATACGAAAATTAAGAAAAGGGATGTCGGCTCACATGCCATCCTCATCCTTTGCATTCATGGTTCAAAAATGTGTTAAAATAATTATCGTATAGTTTCCATTCGAGGCTAAATGTAACTAAACCAAACTCAGTTTAATTCTAAAATCTAGTTATATTTAAAAAATATTTCTAAATGCTGAGAAATATTTGTCATATTTATTTATTCTCCTATCTGCTGACATTATCCAAATTTGCCTGCACACTTACTTCCAGATTTGAATCCGGACATCTAATTGCTGGATAATTTTAACCACCATGCCGGTTGAGTTTTCGGAAAAAGATAATAAAGAAGGGTTCACACGGGGTCAGCTATTGCTCCTAATTGAAGTTTACGCCTACTTCAGAACAGCAAATTTCCAAAGTGCGTTGAGGTCATATGATCTTCCTGAGGTAGATGTGACCTTCCATTGCGTGCAATAGTTGGCCTCGCTAAACGGATTAGTGTATCTCTATATGCGATATTGTGTCTGATAGGAAAATCTGATTTCATTTTTCAATTGCAGTTGTTTGCATGAAGCAAGAACTATATTTTGAAATTTTCATAGAACATGTGTACATTGCCAACGTCATCGTGTCCTCTGCTTTTGTTTGCCTTCTGTTAATTTCTGTAGTTCTTTGCCGAATATTCGGTATATGATTACAGTTTATTGGACTAGTCGAGTTCAACATTCAGAGGACACAGGGTAAGTTTTTCTTTTCCTTCTTTTACTTGTAGACTGCGACTATTTTAAATATATTTTATCATCAAAGGAAAATTCTTCGAATATTTCTTTCTATGGAAAAGGGCATGATTCAATAATTCTGAATTTTTAGTTCGCCAAGAAATTTGGCATATTATTAGAACCCATTTTATTTTAGTATGTTGTAATTTTCTCAGACTGATCCAAATGGTAATTCCGCGATGTAAACCCTGAATCAAAATTATTACTCGAAGAATTTTTTCAAAATAACTTAATTAAATTTAGTTGAAATTTATCGCATATTGATACATATCGAACTCAGTTTAGCTTTGAAAAACAATTTATCGAAATAATGAAATACTGACAATGAGATACGTGATGGGGAAACTAAACAACGTAATTTTAATTTAAAGAAAAATGCTTTCTTGCATACTAGTGTCCTCAAAGTCATTTGAATAAATTTTCTTAAAAGAATGATATAATTTGTAATTAACGCTTTACATATATAATTATTATACTGAATAAGAATTTTTTTATAATCAACTAAAAGATATTATTTTTTTTTCTATACTGCAGTTTATATACAACTGTTCGAATTTCATTTTAGAGTTCATCCATATTGTCAAATATTTTTTTGAACTTGATGCGTGCTTTAAATATGTAATATTTATATTGAATTTTCGTTCGTTTTCTGATATGGTTAAAAATTTGTACATTTATGTGTCTTTGATAATATACAATTTTCAGTAAATCAATTTAATTAAGTTTATATTCGTGATGAAATTTGAAATGTTAAGAATTGACGCCAAACCATATATTTAATAAAAATATTATAGATCAAAGATTTTAATATAAAAATAATTAAAACACAATCTTTAGCACTCTAATAAGTGCTTTTAAAAAATTGTATTAAATTTCTTACTTTTTATTCTCTTGTTAATCCTTCTTTATTCGGAAGTATTCAAGGATCTTGGGGTCTGCATTTTAAATGTCATTTATAAAGTATTTCATTTCCTCCATTCTGTTAGCTCCATTTTCTCCATTTTAAAATTTGAAGGGTATACTAAAGCCTCTATTAAATAATAGTATTGTCAATTCATATGAAGTCTTAGGTTATATATTGAACATTTTAAATCTTGAATTTGAATGTAATTTCATGATAACTTCAGTGTATTTCAATTTTCTTGAACTTATAACTTCAAGATTTCATAGATGCAATAACATTAAATTATTTTAAATTTAAAATGGTATATCTAAATCTGTGCCTATGCATTAGGAAACTATTATCGTTGTATTTGATTATAAAAACCGATCCTAGCTTCAGTAAATTTTTAATATTTTAAGCTAAAGATATTTTATTGTTGAAAAATTATTTTTTTAAAGAATTAAAAAAAAAAAACTTTTGGATTCTCTTTATTTTTTATAAATATGCAATCTTTCGAAATTACATTATTTTTAATATAGATGTCTCAAGAGATCCGTTTTGCGTGTTACAATTTCTTAAGAAAGGGTAACTGATTGGTTTGTAAGGCCAACTAATCAAGAATCCTCGGTTTTAAAAACATGAAGATTATCGTGTTGATCATCATGCACCAAGAGAGCTTTCAATTTAAAATAGTAATAATTTTATGTAGATTAATTTTTTTACTATAAGTTTTATTGTTTCTATAAAAAAAATGCAAAAGCTCATGCAACTACATGAAATGAAAGGTTTAACCAAAATTGTAAAATTACTTTGGTGATACGAATAATAATCTTTAAAAAATTTATTGAACTGGCAGATTTTTTTTTCTATAAATATTTCTCCGAATAAGTTTCAAATATATTTAGTCTTCCTTGGTTATTTTTATTGCTTGAATAAATGAATCATTGAAAATATAATTCTCGTTACTGATGTTCATTCAATTATCAGTTGCAAAAATTTCCATTCACTTCAGCTTTAGCTAGAAATTTTATGAAGATAAAAACTAATTTTTTTTAAAAAAATTCGTTTGAACACTTTTAGTTCGTCTTGTATAATGTCTGAAAATATAGAATTTCGTATTCAATTTTTGATTTCTGATATACTAATTTAAAATTTTACACGCGCAGTTTCTTAATACTTTCAGAGTATTTATAGTATACTTCAGGAAAGTATGTGTTATTTAAGGAATTGTTTTAAATTAAATTCGAATGAAGTCAGGGTAAAAGTGAATTTTAGTGTGCACCCAGCTGCGCCAACAATGCCAAGTCGCCAATAAAGATGGCGGACAAAATAAACAAATACTTCCGCGGAACAGTTACGGTTACTATTTCCCGCCATCTAATTAGAACTTTTTACTGATAAGTATTTTTTTTTTTTCATACTGCCCGGTGCCTTCTACAGATGCCGAAGGCATCTGTAGAAGGCACCGGGCAGAATTTTTTAACTTAAAAAAAAACATCTTACGGCTTCGCTAGCAGCGGGAGCGGGAACCTAGTAGCTTCGCTAGAACATTGAACATAAGGACTGTGTGGATAACATGAACTGTACATAATCAATTGAAAAGAAAGAATGAAGGATGTTGTACGAACGGATTTCAGAGGGAATCCTCCCTGGTGCCTTCTACAGATGCCTTCGGCATCTGTAGAAGGCACCGGGCAGGATTTTTTAACTTAAAAAAACATCCTACGGCTTCGCTAGCAGCGGGAGCGGGAACCTAGTAGCTTCGCTAGCACATTGAACATAAAGACTGTGTGGAAAACAGAAACAGTACATAACCAAGAGAAAAGAAAAAACGGAGAAATAAGCAATCGGAACATTCTCCATACAAAATTTCAAACAAACATACTTTCCCCACCTTCAACTTGTAAAAGAATATATTCCACTCACCTTCCATCCATTCTGCCGGTTCGATATCAAACCATTCTCAATACAAAATTTCAAACAAGCATCCTTTCCTAATTTCATTAACTCGTAAAATATATATGTATGCATATTTAACTCGCTCTTCATTCTACAGGTTCGAAATAATCCCGACATAATAAATTATGAAGGGAACCAACCGTTATAACACCAAAAGAATTACGAGAACTGCGAAGAATTCCATTTGCAGCTGTCTTTGAAAGTGAGAATGCAGACGATTCTTTTAAAGCGAATACTGACAATTAAAAATTGCAAAAGAATAAATATTTTCTGTTCGTATTCACATTAAAAAAAGAAAGAAGAAAATAACTTTTAATTATAAGCTTAAATTTCTTTATAATAAATAACAAAAGTAAAATCTTTAATCGATATTTTTTTAATATTTTTAATTTAACATTTTTCATAATTTAATTGTAGTTTAAGTACAACTCAACCATTGCAAAAAGTAGTAAACAAAACAGCAGTACGGTTGCTATAAGAGGGATCCGATGGGTTGCAATATTGGCGACAATCGGCTGGTGCACACTAATCTTCACTTAGGCCGAAGTCAGTTGGTAGTGAATTAGAAAAAAGATTTCCTAATAATTATAAAGAAAAAAGGTAGGAAATTTTATTTTCTATTTAGCACATTAATAAGGAAATAATATTTTATAAGTGGCTTTCATTAAATTTATAGATTTTTATTTCTTCCTTTTAAATGTGTATATTAATTTTCTAGTCTTATTTATAAATTTAAGTGATGTATAAAATTATCGGCATCAAAAGATTGATTTTGAAAATGATATTGTTATAATATTTGTATGCCAAACTTGCAAATATTTTTATTTCTTGTGTTTTAATGTATAACATTATATTTTTTAAATTATAGTAACATTAACAACTGCAGTCGAAAATTGATTCCTTAGAATATAAGATAGTCATGGATAATTTTTGCAAATTTGTTTTGTAATTTCACTCTTAAATTCTAGAGTTCTCTTTAATTAGAGCAATCTATTATTAGAATGAATCGTCAAAGAATAGTAATATATCCGTATGAAAAATTTCATACGGATTTTTAAGAAATCTTCTTACAAAAATAGTACATAAATATAAAATTGTAAGGAAAATAAGATACTGCACTAATATTAGTACGCCATGATAACGAATATACATTTCCTTGTCTTGATTGTATTCGTTCAGAAACTTCGTTTTAATAAATTAATCGTCTAAGTGGAATTATCTAAAGGCTAGGTTGTGTAATGTTTTTATCAATCATAATGACATGTATACTGGTTCGACAAATCTTTCCTAGAAAAGGTTATTTTACGAATTTACAGCTTAAGTGATTTAAAAATGAATTTACAGTTCAATCTTCATTAAATTATTTATTAAATATTTTTTGTGAATCATTGCATTATGCTCTACGAAAAATTTATATTTCAGCTCGATATTTTATACTAACCGCCTCTTGGCGATTAACTGGTTCACTCGGGTTATTCGCTGGGCTTAATTTCAATCCAATCACTTAATACGACTTTCCTGATGATTCTTCATCAAAGAATTTTTAAGCTTTAAGTTGTGACAAACATTAAACTACGATCCTAATGCTTTTGCACGTGGTCGTGTATATGAACTTGCCTAATGAAGCCGAGTCCTATGACACAATAATGCAATGGGAAAGCTTTAGCTTCTTGGTTATTTAATCTAAACAATAATCAAGTCCCATTGTTTATATAGAATTTCATGGAAATATAATTCAATTTTCTAATTTATCAAGCAAACTGCGTATTTTATCTGCAGAATCTCTTACTTCTGATTTTCTTTCTTTTTAGAAGCTATTAAATATTTGATGAAGCACTGAAGGCAATTTTAATGGCACTGCAATATTGTTAAATTTTATATAATCTTTAATAAAAATTACGAAGTTTCGTAAATTTCAACTCAGTTGGTATCATAAATGAAAAATTTAAAATGTTTTAAAAATTAAGTTTGTGAAATATTGTAGAAAAAGCTACAATATAGAAGTTTTTTTATTAAAAGTTTGAAATTTAAAAATTGGTCAGATAATACAATTTTTCGAAGTATTTATTAAATTTTAAAAGTTTTATGCCAAACTGTCTGTTTTGTAAGTTGTCATGTTTCTCTTTATTAAAAAAATGTTATCAATGGTTAAAATTCGACTTCGAAATTTTGACAATAATTATAGCATACAAGACTCTATAATATATCTAAACAAATAGCTCAAATAATATTTAATATGCTGTAATTTCAACGAACAAAAATCCCCCATTATCTTATTATTATTGATATATTTCTCTTCATAGTATTCTTTGTATTCCTCTTCTTAGTTGTAACATTATAACAGTGGTTTTAAAATGTCTTGAAGTGATTTTATATATTCTTCCATTTCATTTTCTTTTGAAGAATATTCTTTTATGTATGTCGCATTTTCGTTACATTTCATCAAACAGTTTGGCCTCTAAAAAGGAAAGCAACTTGATATTTTGAGAGGTCTGTATTTCATTCAGTTGAAGTAGAATTTGATTCTTCAGATGCTCCTTTTCTTCAAATGAAATAGAATTTGAAAATAAGAAGGCGCACTAAAGATTTATAGGGCAGATGAGGGAAATTCGATATTAAGGCAGAGATGATCAGTCTTGTCCAATAATAGACTGCCATGATATTCTGTACAAACTCGTGACAAAATTGCCATTATGTGACACTCTCCTTTTGATTTTCTATTATTGGAAGGTTATAAGTATAATTTGTGAGATTAAATTTTGAACATACACATACAAAAATATTAACATTGTGCTATCACTAATTCGAATCAATTGGTATGTGGATAGTCAATTTTTGATTTCTTTATTGTTAATTTGATATCCTTCAAACTTGTTTAGTTCAGTTAAGGATTAAAAAAAACTTATTTCAACATTAATATTGTTTTGAACTCCGTGATAATAGAAACGGGAATTGCTTAAGGGATTTAAACTGTTTCTCTTTTATATTAATTTAAATATTAAAATTTTCTTTAATTCAAGGGAATAATCAGTCATGATGGTATCGTATGACGTATTAAATATTAGGTCATCCAATTTCCTGCTTTCTCAAACAAGGTTGGCAACACATACTGAATCTTACACAAGGGAGTACCAATTTGAGCACGCGCGCTCACACACACACACACACACACACACACACACACACACACACACACACACACACACACACACACACACACACACACACACACACACACACACACACACACACACACACACACACACACACACACACAAGAATTACTTTGCAACATAATTCTCGGAAAGCTAGCTTGCCTCGTACTTTGCATTAATTTATTTTACAAATCGATTTACTTAGGAATTAATTTGGGCTACATTCTTTACAGAGATTCTATACTGCCAGATAATTTAGTAAAAAGTAAAAGTAAAAGTATCATGTTAGTGAGTAAAATGAATTGGTTATAATTTCCTCCAATTATGTTTCATGTTATATATAAAAATCTTTTATGTTGTTGGAATAAACAATTATACTCTACATAATCATGCAGGTGCACACCAAGTATATATAATTTCAATTTTAAAATTATTTTTTAATCACATAATGTTTCTTAATATCTAATTTTAATCACATAATGGATAACCCAGTAATTTTAAAGACTTAATGTGTGTGACTTTATAGATGAGATATCAAACTAAAATCAGGCTGTAAAGATGATTTCTAAAATAAGCAACAGTAAAATATTAAACTAGAAACCAAACAAGTTCTAAATGATTTCTCGCTGTTTATTTTCCTTCGCTGTAGTGATCGGATCAATTGAATTTTAGCTATGGGATTTACAAACTTAACAAGTAGACAATTGGATAACAAATAAAGTTGGGGCTAAAGATAACTACTTCTATAACTATTCTTCTATAAATTACCTGTTTATTTTCTTAAGGAATGTTAGATTCATTAATAATTATATCTGCATATTCTATTTAAATATCTGTCATGGACATAACTGCTCAGCTCTAATTATGTTTATCGCTTTCCCTCGTTAGAATCGGATTTCTGTTAAAATTATCAGTACTTTGAAATGGATCCGGAATTTTTACTGTCTAAGCTTGTTCTCTTTTCTTGCTATTTTAATCTTGACTGACTAATGCGTATGGTGACAAGTATTAAATTAATCTGGAAACGAAGGTTAATTTGTTCAATACTTGGTCGGGAAATTAAGATCACTCAATAAGTATAGTGATACAAACGGTGTTTTAAGATCTTTGAGTATGACCGTAAGAAAGACTATTGTTGTTTAGATAGATTGAATAATCTATTTATCATGCCTTTTATACCGTATTTGTACATCACTTGGATTTTTTTTAATAAAGGGACATGAGTTTTTTTAATAGAATAAATTTTAACATTTTATAAAATTCAGATCATTGTTGAGCTTTGATTATATCAGATTTGATTATTATCTAATTCAAGTAAATAGATCTTTCGCGTAAATAAAGATATTGTTCAAAATGTTCTGAAAAAATAGCAGGTCTAAACAGGTTTTTTTTTTATTAATCTAAGAGGAAAATATATTTTTCCATTTTGTACTCTAAAAATAACATCATTACACATTTTTTTTATTTGCATAAATATTAAGTAAAAAAATAATAAAATCATTTTAGAAAAATAACTATTATCTGAAATTAGAAGTTATTTATTCAAATTTTAAGTAATGTCGTTCTATTCGAATTATAGTAATCCCAAAAATATCCAAAATGACTTTCAGCTCTTAGGATATTTACTGTTTTGAGGAATTTTTTTCAGTTTTCCACAAAGAGAAAGTAAATAAAACAGGCATTTTCTCAAAATAATATTCTCTGTCAAACTTATAACTGTATCTTGTAATCAAAAATGTAAACATAAATTGAATTTAAATGTATACGATGCTATGATCACTTTTAAGTATAAATATATAGTTGTGTGTGTGTGTGTGTGTGTGTGTGTGTGTGTGTGTGTGTGTGTGTGTGTGTGTGTGTGTGTGTGTGTGTGTGTGTGTGTGTGTGTGTGTGTGTGTGTGTGTGTGTGTGTGTGTGTGTGTGTGTGTGTGTGTGTGTGTGTGTGTGTGTGTGTGTGTGTGTGTGTGTGTGTGTGTGTGTGTGTGTGTGTGTGTGTGTGTGTGTGTGTGTGTGTGTGTGTGTGTGTGTGTGTGTGTGTGTGTGTGTGTGTGTGTGTGTGTGTGTGTGTGTGTGTGTGTGTGTGTGTGTGTGTGTGTGTGTGTGTGTGTGTGTGTGTGTGTGTGTGTGTGTGTGTGTGTGTGTGTGTGTGTGTGTGTGTGTGTGTGTGTGTGTGTGTGTGTGTGTGTGTGTGTGTGTGTGTGTGTGTGTGTGTGTGTGTGTGTGTGTGTGTGTGTGTGTGTGTGTGTGTGTGTGTGTGTGTGTGTGTGTGTGTGTGTGTGTGTGTGTGTGTGTGTGTGTGTGTGTGTGTGTGTGTGTGTGTGTGTGTGTGTGTGTGTGTGTGTGTGTGTGTGTGTGTGTGTGTGTGTGTGTGTGTGTGTGTGTGTGTGTGTGTGTGTGTGTGTGTGTGTGTGTGTGTGTGTGTGTGTGTGTGTGTGTGTGTGTGTGTGTGTGTGTGTGTGTGTGTGTGTGTGTGTGTGTGTGTGTGTGTGTGTGTGTGTGTGTGTGTGTGTGTGTGTGTGTGTGTGTGTGTGTGTGTGTGTGTGTGTGTGTGTGTGTGTGTGTGTGTGTGTGTGTGTGTGTGTGTGTGTGTGTGTGTGTGTGTGTGTGTGTGTGTGTGTGTGTGTCACGTTTCCTGTTTTTTAATGAACTTACTTTTCTGTTTGTAAAATAACTTTTGTAAACTAGTACATTAATGCATTTTTAATAATATATACGATCTCTTATGACTGTCATTTATGTAAATTTAAAAAAATCTCAGACTATTAGGTGTTTTCATAGTGAACTTTGTTTCCTAACACACATCTAACATTGTAATTCTTAAATGGAGAAATTTAATTCATCATTCACTATATGAATTATTAAGCAATACATTATTTTTTAAAGATGTCTGAAAAATCAATTTGCAATATAATAATTTATCAGACAGAGAATATGTATTTTATCCAAAGAATTCTGTTATGGCAATACAACGGGTAGTTTTAAGAAATAATAGTTTCATAGTATTTGAAGGAGTTTTTAAATAATTCTTAATTTTTTTATATATTCTATTTTAGAAAGTCATTAATTTCAACTAATTTTAAACAGCATAGTGAATGATAAATAAAGAATGAAATAAATCGGTAATTTGAATTAAAAAAAATAACTCTTTTTTGTATTTTTGATGAAAACGATGCACAAAATGTATTCAATTCCATTAAGTATAATTCCAAGTAAAATTCTGCGTACTTCTACGAAATTCCGAAGGCATTTGTATCCTCTCAGTAATAACTATCTAAAAGAAAATACAAATCTTTTAAAAAATCAGTTCATTCTGGAGAGCATTTTGATAATATATTAAAATAACTGTATAAATAAAGAGAATAATATTAAAGATGAAAATTTGTAGAAATGAAAGTGGCAGGAGGGACAAAAGACGAGAAAATAATGGGAAACATCATTTTAGAATACGAAAATACAAAGTTACTTTAACATTTGAAGAAAAAGAAATATCAGAACAGAAAAAAGAATGCTTTGACATGTCACTCTCTTCTCATATTATTTTGTAAACACGAAGAAAGTATTTCCTTATCCATATATATATTTATATACATGACTTTGAAATCTTGCTTGCTTTTTTCGCTTTTCAAAATTTTCTACAATTTGATCAGGATTCCGTTCGAAAAATATTGATATCGTATATTCTGCCTTTTCCCAAAAGTAAAGATTAACTGCGGATTTTTAACTGTGTTTAGGACATTTATAAAGCAAATGATATTTTTGTTTCTTTTGCATTACAATTATATTTATTTAAAAAAATTTAAGGATTACGAAATTAAAAATATAAGGTACAGATACTGTTCTTTCTGAAATATCTATCAAGCAAATTATCTATTAAATCTATTATATAATGTATTTTTTAAAAATTTAGATATACCTTCTATTTATAAACCTATTTATTTACCTATATATTTATAAAAATTTCAATATTTAAAAAAAACTGATATTTTTATATTAAATTATATATTTATAACTATAAATAATTTTCTTGCATTTTTTTTTATTGTGAAAGTATTTTACTAGAAAGAATTTAAAAAATGTTTCGTTAAAAAAAAAAAAAAAATCAACATTGCTGCAACATTCAAAATTTCGTTTCGGAAATTTTTATTAAGAGCTTCTTTAGGAATAAAAAACAACTATTTTATCAAATTATTACAATTAGTTAAAGCATGTGGGTAAAAAAATTCAAGAAATTACATAATTTGTATGAAATTTTTCGCAATCCTAAAAATTATTGTGGCAAAAAATATTTTAACTTAATTTTCAAAAAAATTATTCTAGTTAAGGAAAAAGTTATAAGAAAAAAATGCAGAAGAGAAGAGTTATTATTTCTTATTTTAGAGTGGCACCAAACTATTTTTACTTTGATGAGATGATTCGAAGCTTTTTAGAAAAATAAAATTTTGATTAGACTTTAGCAATTTGAAATCGAAACAAAACTTTGAAATCTTTCCGAGAAAGCAATTTTATCCAATAAATAAAGTAAAATTCAGCAATAAATCATGTGAATATTTGTAATAAGCTATTAAATTTTTGTTTCCTTGAATCTGCTTTCATGAAACATGCGTTTATTTATGTTCTGAAAGTTTTATTTAATTCAATTTTCTTTGTTTCCTTTAAAAATCTATTTTGATTTTTCAAAGCATTGCTTGACCATACTTTAAATTCAATATTTTAGCATTTGATTAGGATTATATTATTACAAATACCTATATTTTTGTAAAATCATGTTTCAAGATATCGAAATGAAGGATTGTTCTTCCTCGTCGAAGACTATAGTAATATTAATTAAAAAAGAATTTCTTTTTGTAATAAAAATTTAAGAAAAGTTTTTGTAATCAAAAATTAAGGTAAGAACAATATCAAATACAAACAATAGATGAAAAATACATAACTCTTTCTTCCTTCAAAATATCGATTTCTATTAAGTATTTAAAATGTAGATTTTCTTTCACTTTTGATGGAATAAAAAGCATCGTTGCTGTCCGTAGTACTATGAAATAAATATAATAGCAAAAAGACATAGAGGTTAAGACATCTGAACTTATTTAAAATGTATTTCTATTTTTTAAAAAAGTGTTAAAAATATAGCTTTTATAGTATCTTTTGATAAGCTAAAATTTTTCCGTTCAACAAAATTTAATTTTAACTATTTTTCTCCTATTAGCTTTAAAATAAAATTATTAGTGCAAAAATTTAAAATTATTTTCATATTTCTATCTATGAAACTATCTATTAGGAATGATTATATCATAATAAGAGGTAATAAAATAATTACCTCTAGATAATAGAATATAACTTTAATATTATATAAAGCAAGAGGTAAAAAAAGAACAATTAAGCAATGTCTAGTAATAAAGAAATGTTTTCTGCATACAGTTATCGAAACTGTTATATAAAAGCATAGGAAAACAATTTTTAAGGAAAGAGAAATAAAAAAAAATGAAAGAAAATATTAAAAGTAAATGATTTTTAAATTGTCACACTATTAGGAAATTGGCTGTAATAGATTCCATCTAAATAATGATTGACATCTTTTCTCTATAAATCGGGTATTTTTCCACGGGCAAAAAGAAACTTTAAGAAACGATTTTACTAATATTCGACTATAAAGAAAAACGAAGACGCTCCTTTCCCATCTTTTCAAGTTGTAAAGAAATGCAATATAATGCATATTGTAAATTTTTAAATGCTTATATTTAAGTTTATAATATCACAGGAAATATCGCTCGCTCGGGAGAAAAAATTTAAATGTTTGTCGGTGAGCCACATATAATGAAATATTTCGTCTGGTTAGCTTTCGCAACAAGAAAAACAAAATATCAACGATTTTTATGCAGGGATATATTTAAAATTAAACTTATAAAATAAACAAAAAATAATACATTTTTTGAAGATTTAAATTCAGAATCAAATTTAAATTTTAAGATGGCTAATATATTGGAGTGGGCCTTATTAAGACAAAATGTGAAATGCATTCTTTTGAAATCTTTTCTTCATTCTCCACAAATTTTTATAATTTCCTGCACTTTTATTGAATTAAAATAGCTAATGATGAATCAATCAATTAGAAATGTCTTTTTGAATTAAATTTGCTGAAGTACTTTGCTCCTTTGATGCTGTAATATTCATAAAATAGAATAATTGAACACTATCCGAAAATTTCTCAGGCCATGCAAGATATTAATTTTAATCATGTTATAGCTAAATTGAATATTTTATTAGTGTTGAAAACTAATTTTGATAGTCATATATTTATATGCATATGTTCACTTCATTTAAATCTCACTCCTTTAATGTTGTCGCCTTTTTTGTTTCTGATTTTATAGGATGATGGGGAACAGCAATTAACGCGTAAAGTCTTGTGGGAGAAAACGACAGATAATGACGTGAATTTAAAAAAAATAGCATATTTTATTAATCAATTATAACCCATACTATTATGAAAATAATGAGGAAGGTTGGATATTTCTGGGTAAAAGATATAAGAAAAACTAAATGAATGCAGTGCAGAAATTGTGTAAAACTACATTAATTAGAAAGACAGTACTTTATGGCTAACTTGGAGCTCGAATATCGATGTGCAACTCGAATTAATTTTATTTCAAAAGGATATATATTTTCTTTCTATTTCTATCAGTAACTTCTTTTTACTTAGCTTTACAAATTAAATATCACACTTTATTCTGAGGGCATTTCATGATACCTTTACAACATATCGGATTTTGGTATTTTTTCACATATTTTGATTTCAAAAGACAAAAAATGTGTAATGTTAATAAAAAAATAGATCGATTTGAAATAAAATTTAGTATTCTTAAGGAACATAGTACATATTGGATCGCCAAAATATATTTTTCTGAATGGGTTGCTATCGTATGCATTTATGAAATAAGAAATCTTAAGTTTTAAGAAATATCTCTAAAACTCTTTTTTTAATTGCTAATTTCTATCATCTAAATTGTTATTTGGAATTTTCTATTAAAAGATTTATAATCCTTTTAAACATGTTTTAAATCAAATTTATCTCCTTAATCATAAATATTTTATGATGCATTACATTATTTCTTTTTTGAATATAATATGTTTTTAGATCTTTAAAGATTAAATTGCTTCATAGTTTAACATAAATGCATATTCTCGCTTTAACAATAAAGCTCGGTATTCAATACATGAGACGAGATAATAATTTAGTATCTCCGAAATACCAATGATAAATTTAATCGTCAAAGTGTATCAAATTACCTGTAAAAACTTGGCTTAATAGGTGCAAAACACCAACTCCGGAAATTTCACTGGAGATTTCAATACAAATTCAGGAAAAAGTGATTTCAGTTGCTGTTAATTTGAATAGATACAATAATTTATGTTCAGTTTACCTTGGGACTAAATTTTGACGGAAATCCGACCACCGAATCCAAGAGCGTTAAATATATATGACAGAAACTTGATTTTTCAGTACAGAAATAAAGTACTTTAATTATTTTAATGCTTAGTAATTGCATTCAAGATCATTTGAAACTTGAACACTGGCATTTAAGCCATTTTCCAAATTTTCGTTTCCTCTAGAATATATGTCCAGACATTGATAGACTTCCGTTGTTCAATGTATGCACTCGCTTTTTTAGACTTGATTTGCTTAGAAGAAAGTCCAAAATAATTTCAAATTTAATTTTTTTTCACTTTCAATCAATAATAATTTCAATTGAATTGCATTTGTTTTCAATTTTTAAAGCGCAATAATCCTTATAATTACGTTCAAAACATTTTACTCATCAACCCATTACGCTTCCAATGCTTTTAAGTGTAACTACATTAAATGCAACTATTCTTTTGTACTATAAATGTCGGACTTCATACAATTAACGCTCTCTATAGTATAAATGTAATCTTCTTTGTATTTTGTTTAAAAAAATTCTTCATGCCATGGAGTGTGATGCGTGTTGACATAAGCACAAGAAACCCTCATCTTTGTGTTTTGAGTATCACTAGATTGTTTGCGATAAATGCCATTTGTTAAATGAAGCATTAATTTGAACTTAACATTTTTAAACTTTAGTATTTTTAAGTTAAGAAATATAACTTCAAAAGAGAATGTCTAACATTTTAACTGCTTATTGCATTTAATATTTTATTTTTCCAAAATGTGATACAAAATACTAACGAGAAACATCGGAATAAATGAATGTACTATAACAGACACATATATATCTTAAATAAATATTTCTAAAAACCTTACTTTCTCGGAAATTAAAAAAAAAAAATATTTGCAACGAAAAAAGGGGCATAACTGTTCAACAGCAACGTAAATTTTATAATTGGTCCGACTGGAAAAAATTAGTTCTTTCAACTTAATAGTATTCCTTTTAATGAAAATTTTTTACGTATCATTAAAATATGTTCTTTTCCTACAATTAATTTTTAGTCCTTATTTATATTTCACTTAAGTAATAAATGAAAATAACCGTTTTTTTATTATTATAATAAAAATTGTATAATTATTTGTAGACAAGCAAATTCTTAAAATAAGATTTCAAATACACTTAGTTTCCATTTACTTTTGAAAGTGGAGGAATCTGAATTCCAAGAAATATCATTTTATAAGTGTCTTAGATAAGTACGATTTTACCCATGAGTTAAAGCAATTATAATTAATTTCAATAACCAAGCAAAGAATTTAATATTTCTATAGTTTAATTTTTTATCATATTTCCATTAATAATACATCTCATAGAAACCAATCAGATAAACTCAAAGAATTTTATTTTAAACAATCTATACTGTGAGTCATTCATTGGATGTGAAAAATTAAAATTTTAAATTTTAATTATTCACGTCAAAAGAATTAAAATTTCTTGCTACTACTCACTAGGTTTACTATTTATTCGTAATGAAATAAATCGGAAAATTGGAAATATCATAAGATTTTTTAATAATGCATTAATTTGATGCCTACGCTAGATTTAATGCTTCTTATAAACACATGTCGAACAAAAAACATACTGTTTACATCTTACAAGATTTAAATCTTCTAAAATGGAAATTATTAAACATGTTTTTCATTCAACGCCTTGATACAATAGCAAAATAATGATGTGAAAATCAATGAAAGGATATCTTCCTATATTACTCCGATAAATCTATAAATCATCGTTGGAAACCTTCCAATAACTATCTATTTCCAGAACCCCACTTTTAAAGAATATTTATTGTTAAGCCGCCGGATTTCCAATTTAAGGTTCACTTACGCATCAGCGTATATCATAAATGCCATACAATTCGGGCCAATTATTTAAATTTTAATATGCATGTAGTATCTATAAGAGAAAATTGTGATTTTCTTGAAAGATTACAGTTTATCTGTCTAATTAATGGTTATAAATTGTAGTTTTTATATTTATATTTTTAATATTTATCAATCAGATTTTAATTACATGACATATAAAAATGCTACAACTAGTAACGTTTTAAATGGTAGATCTTTATATTCTCACAGGAGAAGCACATGCTTTCAGTTTTCGTATCTTCCTTCCATAACTGCTTTATTTTGACAATAGGACGAAAAACAACTATAATTGTTAAAGACAATTATTTCGTCTTTTATACTCGAAATTTTTATTTCTGAATATGTATTGTTATATTGAGATGTTTTACCAAAAATTGAAAATGTGCACTGCATAATCCTCGATTGAAAATTTCTTTGCTTCAGATCCGTGAAAAGTGGGTCCTACTATATAATGAATACTTAATTCAAGTAGTTTCATTTTGATATTTGAACTTGCAAAATACAAGTTTAGCAAGAAAATCTGTTATGTTCAAAAATTGGCTAATAAAAATTTTAAAAAAATATATATATTTTTCAAAGTCATAAATATCCCTCTCGAATTAATTTTCCTTTTGGAATTTTTCAGTAGGATATTTTTATTCAGGACACCAAACAGGTACTACTATATAAGGGGTCTGGTTTCATGATTCTCCAATATCATGTTAAAATAAAGGACATAATCTTTATCCCCAAAAGTTCTGAAGGCTTCATTTTATTATATAGCCATAACATATATACATCGTATTAGAAGCAACAAGGCAAATTACAGAATCATATTTAATCCTTATTCAGCAGAGGATTAAAAACTAGGTGCAAAATGTTCTTTTTTTATATTTAATGTGCAAGTACAAATTTCCATGCATGTATTCAGAATGGAACTAGGATAAAGCACAATCAAGAAATAGAGAATACCTTGGTGGAAGTTAGTTGCAAATATGACCATTAAGAATTATTATCCATTTTTTTTCGTATCAGTTGAGTTTTTATAGAATTTTTATTCGTTTTTTATTACAAAAGACAGCTCCCCAATGCCGAGAAATTGTAAGAGTTTCTAATATCTAAGGGTTTATAGAGTAAATATATAAAAAAAAAACGTACAAGGAATGAAAATGGCTAGACTTAATAAAACTATTTGATCTTTATACTTGAATAATTAAAGGCCATTGTTGTTAATGCTATAAGAGAAAAAAAAATGTTAGAAAACTGGTAAAAGGAGCAACACTGAGAAATGTGACTTTTTCACAGCATATTAGAACTATTTAGATGATTAATATGCACTATTTACACGTATTATACACTTACGTTTAACTATACACTTTAAACTAAACTTTTTAGATGCAACATCTGCTATTTCTATAAGCTATCAAATGCTCAGTTGAAAGAAGACATCGAGCAAGGATCACTTACTTCATAGAAAAGCAAGCAAAAATTAAGTGTTAAAAGAGCAAATAAAAGCAGGTTTTAAGGAATTGAGTAATAAATTATCAGATAAAAATGATACAGACCCTGTCAAATGACAACCGCGCTAGAATTAAAGATTTAGCAGCTAGATTTGCCAGAAATTTATGTTTAAAGCATTCTAAGCAAACTTGATCGGTTTCACAATGCAATGAAAGGAATGTGAAATTTATTTCTTGCTTTTTGAATGTGAATTTTAAATATTTATTATTTCCATATTTTTTCAGCAGAATTGTAAAATATGTATAAAAGTTCCAGTTAAAATATCGGCAATTGCATTTATTATATTTTCGCATCATTAGGTTAATTATTTGATCATATTTTATTTTGTGATTTATGTTTACATTGTTTTCTTTTCTAATGGAAAGACTATATATTTTTGTATATATACAGTAAAACATCTGTTTCATGCATTACTACAAGCATCTACAGATTATTTCAAGTAAATATAGCTTCCTTGAACTTTTAAAATATGTTAACGATTAATTTAAATATAAAGAAAACATAAATAAATGATCATAAAATTATGTTTAGGATTGTTTTCTGTTGGAGGTTATCAAACATTCATAAGAATTTATATTTCGTAATATTTTGAAATATTGATATAAATGTCGCTAGTAGATCACAATTTTATAAAATTTTACCTTAGTTTATGAATATTATTTTTTTGAAAGAAATTATCCACATCTATTATTGTAATTATTGAAAAATACATCAATTATATTCGACGACCTATGAAACAAACACAAAGTCAGAAATAAAATAATTTTACTAATTGAAATAAAATATTTGAAAGCTTTCATCTTCTATCTGCAGTTGTTTATTTGGTGAAATAACATTTTGTATAAAAAATATCAGTTATATCTATTTATATAATAAAATGTTAAAATTATTCGATGTGTGAAATGATACAGAAATGTTTGGATTTATTTTCAATTTTGAAATTACTGAAATGCAGAAACATGAAACGACATGGAAAGTATCACATTCTGCTGAAAGAAAAATATATCAACTTGAAATGGAGCAGTAAATATTTAGGAATATATGAAAAAAGTGTAAAAATTTAGGGCATGGTACTGGCAATGTCTGCAATATGTTTTGGCAGAGTTTGTCATGATAATTTGAAAAAAAAAACATACGGTTTTATTACTTTCAATCACAAAAATAAGTTTTCTACTTTATTTTATAGAAAATGTCTGTCAAGTTTCTAATATCCCATGAAAGTTTTTTTAACATTTTGCATTCCAAAAAATATTCATAATTATATATAAATGCAAATATCTCTTTTAATAGTGAAAAACTCTAATTTAGTTTAATTTACTCAAATTTCACTATCAAACGAGGAGTTGAAAATGAAGCATTCTTCAGAGTGATGAATGATTCAGAAACGATACCGAGTCAGACTCGGTACAGGAATGCAATGAGTTAATTCTAGATAAATGCATCACTTTTTTTGCCATTTGTTTCTCTTTATTTTTAATTATTTGCGCAGTTTTAAGTAAAAACACAAATAACTAAAGCACAATATGCTAGGATCAAATCAATTAAATCCGTATGAGATATTGTAGCTTGAAGTTACATAGCAAATATTTTTTTCTAATTACATAAAAATCGTGAAAATTTTAATGCAATTTGTAAAAAACTTTTAAAAATGAAATACAATATTAATTCTATTTATCAAGTTCAACGTTCTTTCAATCATAGAGCTTTTTATGTTTATGTGTCCACGATGTGTTTAATAACGTTTCACTAACAACTTTATTAAGCACATCAACATCAACTAAATCAAAAGTTACATTATTAAGTTCCTCTCTCTTACATATTTTGAAGATACAAATTTGGAATAGAATGCCAAACAAATGTATGCTAAAAATTTCTCATTAAATATCTATTATACTCCACTGAATCATGCGATCGCTAAAGGCTGGCTACAAAGCAGATGCCAAAGTTCTTTGATGCCTTGGCTAGTCATTTGAAAGCTATTTATATTCATTAAAGACTTATATGATACTGTCACTTTCAATTTGCGTTTCCTTAGGGTCGCGCCAAACCATGTTTAAAGAAGCTGTTTTCCATAAAATGTATAAAAAGATTATATGTCAATTTTCGTCATGTGTTTTTATGCCTTGCATGAAAAAAATGTAAAGATTTGATCGTGATTTCATGAAATATAGAAAGATGATAAATATGCCTGCTCTGTTTTCGTTCATTTAACGTGTTTAAGCTTATTTTGCAAGTATTTGCATAACATTTAAAGCTAAAGATGGCGCAGGGAGCGCAGATAGTTAGCGTTGGATATAAACATCAGAATTTATCTGAAGGGCACAGTTTTTACGCTTAAAGAACCTTTTCATTAATAAGGATTATTTTATGATCTCTAAAATATATGCAATTTTTTAATATAAAAATATATATATAAATGCAAAAATTACATGCAGTAAAATTAACAATTTTTATTTATTGTAAATGAATAGATATCCTAATATTTAATAAGATGACAACTGTGACACTTTTAATTTTACACTCAACAAATTCAGATTTTAAATCTTAAAATTGTTTCTTATCGTAATATTTTATAATGAAGAAATTGAAAAGTATATACAAAATTGATATTTGCTTTATTTCTCTAATACTCTTTGTTAATCTGAAAAATAAAAACTTTTCTTAATTTCTTGATTTGCTTAAAAGATTTTATAGAACAAAAGTTTAGTAGCAGAGAATATATAAATCGTTGTATATAAAGAGATGTTTACATTATTATTTATATTCGAAGTGTTTTCAGAATAAAATTCACCTTTACTTCCAATGCATACATTACTGATTTTTAACTTTAAGTAAATAACTATATTTCTAAATTTTTGTAAATTCTAAAATAAGATTTTCTAAAACACGATTTTTACTAAAAATTCTCACTAATATAATTCATTTTATTTGATATATATGAATCATAATGGCAACATTTTAGTGTTCTAACTATATAACTCAAAGCTACATTTTAAACAATTGAACAATTGTAATATTAAATTTTCTACAATAAGAAATAATTTACTCGAAATTTTTAAGTTTATGAATGTATTCGGTATCCACTATTTTTTAATTAATTCTGCAATAATTGAAATAATTTTAAATAAGTTGAGTAGAAATGCATTATATTTGGAAATTAAACTTTTACTCTTAAAAAAGCTCATCTTACATTTTTTTTGTTCGCTTATATTACATATGTACTTGTTTAAAAATATAATGTTCTCAATATAGAATAAATTTTTTGTCATCCAATAAATTTTATGATTGAAATCCTTAACTTCCAGGTAATTTAGTAAGCTTTAAATATAATATTGTTTTAGGCTCGTTGTTGAAACTGTCTCTGAATTATATATTGTATCCTATGCATCGAATAAAAACATTTTTCTACTGATAAATGGAGTTTGTTTTGCCTTATTCTTATTCCAGCATATTGTTTCAATATTTCAGCCATTTTTCTCCCAATATTGGAATGGAAAAAAAAGACTATTGAACTCTGTTATACATAAAAATAAAGAATTGTATTATTTTCAAATTTGCTTTCTGAAAAGTTTTCTAACTTGAATTCTCAAATTAGTTTCTTCATATTTAATATATTCAGCCAACTGTGGAATTAATCCTCAAATAACCATATGAGATTTCTGATGAAAATTCTCCCAATCATTATTCCAAGAAGAATTTATTTTCAAGCATCATACTATCCCTGACCTTAAAGCTATTTATTTTAGTAATCATTCCTATCTAATTGGTTATATAATAAATCGTCAGATAGTAATTAAGTCCCAAACATCATAGTACTAATAAAAGCGCGTTAGTATCTCATTTATCTATCTCCTAACTACCGTGGTCAAATCTATTGTTTAAAATTAGGAAAAAAACGCATTTAAAGACTTGCTAACATTCAGGAAATATTTACACGATAGTTACAGTAGTATAATTAAACTGTCAATTCTTAAAATTTTAAAATGGTTAAAATATTATTTTTTATGTTATAGTATGTACGGAGGTTATGATGAAATAAAATTTTGCTTCGTTTCTTGTTAATTCCAATTCTAAATAAAACCTAAAAATACTCCCTCTGAGATCTTCTTTCTCATGTAGATCTATGCCAAATTTAGTTATGTGTGAAGTGGTTTGTCATACAAAACGTCATCATACACGCACAAAAGCAAGCTCATATTTATTATTAATAGACATGATATATGCTTACTTTATATATTTCTTAGAGCATTAGAATGTTCCTAGCGCAATAATAAAAAAGAAATTTGATAATTTCTTTAATTTTATTATTTTGCAATAAATGAAGATTTTTATATTACAATGTATTTCATTCAAGTAATGATTTACAAATAATTGTTTTTAAATAGGAACAGAATTTATTTATTTAGACATTCATACTGTTAGGCAGAATTTACTGTAAATTTATAAAAATCACATGCTATAAAATATTTTAAGATGTTAACTATAATTATATAACATATGCGTTTTATTTCTAGTAATGGTATTCTTGCATAAATTTTCGATTTTAATGAGTAGATTAAGACCAAAATTCTGAAGTGCATCTTTATGGAAACAATACATGTATAGAGAATTATATTACAATATATAAAGGCTTTGTATAAAGTTTAATATTCTTTATTTCACAAAAAAGACTGATGTAATTTAATTCTTTTATTAAAAAATAGATAATTTATCTTTAATTAAAAAATAGATAATTTTTCTTTGATTAAAAAATAGGTAATTTATATTTAATTCTAGAATTTTGATTACTTTAAGAAAATAGAGATCATATCAAGAAGGGAAAGCTTTATTCTGAGATATTAAGTAATATTCCATTTGCAGTATATTTTAAGAAATTCTTTCAAAATATTGATAAAAATATTTTTATATGAGGAAACGCTTTTCTCTTTAGAAATAGTTAAATATCAGATTATTATTTTTTTTGTTACTATTGATAAATAACAAAATGTTGATTCTTCATTTATTTTATTCCTATTTGCTTTCTTTAAATAAGTTTGTATAATTAAAGTTTTAGGAAATAAGTTAATCTTCAAAAGCATATTTTTGTAAAGTAAAATATACAAATTGCTTACTTATGTTTATAATGACAATTTCTGAACATAAACGTTTCTTACAGCTCTTTAAATTAAATGAAAAAAATATATATTTTTCTTATGTCTTGTTTTTAATTATTTTGTTTTCCGGTAATGCAAATAAATTTATTTGAATGAAGAAAAATGTGTAGTTCTTTCGTAAAGAAAAAAAATATTCATTTTTATTTTTCAATATTTTTTTCAATTTATACATTGTTCTCAATATTAATTAGGCTACTTAAGTTATTTTAAGGAACAAAGAAAAGTTATTTCTATGCTCTCATGAGAATTTATTCCACAGACTATGAATTCAATAAAATCTAGAATATATGATGCCATTCAGCAACAACAGCTGTTTGAAATGCTTTTGGAAAGAAATAAAATTCTGTAATGTTAATAAAATAACGCGTGAAAATATTATTTGAGAAAGTAATTTTATTCGTGAATCCATATATCCTACATGTTTTCTAAAACTTGAAACTGAAAAGAAGGTAAAAAAAAAATATGCGGAAAAATTTGTAAATAGATTACTATATTATAAAACTTAATAAAAAATACGAAATCATTGTTTTATTCCTCTCGCAACAGTTTATACCATATTTCATAACATTTTATGTTATGAATTTTTCTTACTTTTGATTAAATAAACTAAATATTTTAAAACTTAAAAAGATGTGAAAATTATGTGATAGTAGGGGAAATTCATATATCGAAATTTATTATTATATTAAATTCTTGATTAAAGTCAGAAACAACAAAACTGCAAAGTAATTTTAAGAAGATGTTATTTTATCTATAAATAGCTAACGCAATCGATGTGAGGTTTTACATTTGAAGATTTAGAAATAAAAAAGTTGATTTAATGATAATTTAAAAGCCTAAGAAATGCTTTAAGTATCACTAGGAGTTTGATAGTTGTAATAATCTATGAATCGAGACTTATTGATTCCCGATCATATGGATATACAGTTATGCATTCAATTCATTCAAATATCTACGATTTAAAAATCTCGTACTCATTACTTTGCATCTGATTTTAGAGAATGGATGGAAAAAAGGAAATTAAGCATTAAAATTTGTGGGAGAAAAACGGAAACTAATGCCGTAAAATTAAAAGTAAAGAATTTAAAATTAAAAAAAAACGCAAACTTTCGTATTAATCAATAAGAAACCATTCTATTGAAAAGAAAACCAGCAAAGACGGATGCTTCGGGGTGGAATAGAAAGGAAAAAGAGTGGAATAATGGGGGAATAGAGAAGGGATGTTTTACGTAAGGCTGTGTGAGAGAAAGCGATAAAGCGTGGTTAAGCAGATGTGCGAATATCGGTACAAAATCTGAGAACATTTACTTTAAAGAAAAAATTTCCTTTCTTTCTAATTTTGACAAAGCTTGCTCTTCCTTTTTTGTTATTGATTAAATTTCACACTTAATTTCCTGTTTTTTTTTCTTTGTTTGCATTAATCAGAATTAGATTTTTACTTTTTTGTAAATATAATCTACCTTATAATAAACTTAAAATAATGAATAAAATAAAGCATAGAAATCAAAGAATTTTAATTAATCCAAATGTTGTTTTTTTTGAAATACTATAATCTAATGAACTCAGTTTTTTCGATGTTTTATTGCAATTTATAAAGTGTTAATAAAATGGCAACTACAAAATGAATATAATTTTTTTCATTCTTTATTAATTATATAAAGTAAGAATTAGAATGCAGTTAGAATGATTTATAACTGTTTTAACCTTGTATTTAATCGTGTTCTCAATATTTTTTAATCGTTATTATATTTTTGCATCACAGATGCTCGGATAATCTTATAAGTAAATTTATAGAAAATTGTAGATTTTATTTTCTAAATAACATGAAAATTTTTACTGATTTGCATTACAAAGTTTGATTTTTAAACTCGTATATTGTTTCTTTGTATAAAGATCTTCTCTTTCAGGATCAATATTTGATACATTCGAAACTATTGCATATTTTTTTAAATAATACATGATCTATATAAATTTTGAGAGCTATGAAAGATAAATATTTGCGTATTATACATAGATGCTTATTTTAGTTTGAAAATCATTTTTTGTATGATGGAGATTCATTTAACCAAGCGTTTATTCAAACGGAAAATATTTATATCGCATCGGCTTGTTTTCATCATGAGATGGATTTGAATGGATAAGTATCTGAATCTTAATTTCTAACTTCAAAATATTTATATTCCAGTTTCTGTTTTTTCCTGAAATAAAATCTACATTTTTTAGATTTATTTTACAGTAAACATAAGTTATTTTATCATTTTTTTAATTGTCAAGACTCAGTTTTAGAAAGTACTGAATTTCATTCCTTAAATTTCTCATATCATTTATTTTCATAGCAACTTGTCTTCTAATGTTAAATACATAATTTTGAATTAAAGGTTAAATTTTTAATAAAAATTCAATTAAAACATTTAACAAAAATATGCACAAATGGATGGTTGTATGCTTGATATGAATAGAATCTATATTATCATCTTAGGAAAATCTAAAAGCATGATTTTTATCTATCAGCTATAGCACGCGTACTGATTCTGAATAACAGTGAGATAAGTTTTAGAGTCTTTTTAAAAAGAAATAGAATATGGAATATTTTATTGGAAATACAGCCCATTTCTTCCAAATAATGTTTTGCAATTCCTTCAAATGAATCAAATGCATACGTTCATATCATTTTCAAACAGCAAAATAAGGAATCTGATCATTTCAATAAAAAAAATCCAATCTCGGACATTAAAAACTCATTGCTGATGAAAAGAATGAAAATAAAATTATTTTCAAGTGACACAATTATAAACTCATGTAAATTTTTCGAATTCTGAGTAAAAATATTCAAAATCCAATTATTTCCTTTAAAAATAAAATTCTTTTCGTAAGACCTCTTTTTTCATAAAATTGAAAGCTTAGAAAGAACATAATTGCAATTACTTAGACATAGTCTGAAACTTCTTCAATAAGAAAAAACAATCTTAAAAGTAGATCTTACGCCATTTTTTAAAAATGAAAATTTATTACAAATGCCCAGGAGATTGGCCATGACGCCATTATATTACTAGCCTTTCAATATGTCAGAGATACAAGGAAGGAGGCAAAGTCGTAGCAGATTTAGTTTTAACCAAGGTGCAAAGTATGAATTATTCTACTTTACACTCCACAATGAATACAAAATTATGCGAAAAAGTGAAAATAAAGCACCGTGAGAAAAAATCAGTCTTCTAAAAATATTATTTGTAAGCTCGAGAATATTAATTTCCAACTTTTCCCTTTAATTTTCTTACATATCTACTGTAGTCCAATTTTTCTAATTGTTATTTTCTTACTTCAACTTTCTACATCATTAAATAGCTGTATTTCATCTCAATGATAGGAATTTCTAAAATAAATTTTCAAATTTCTTTAAAACAGTTTATTTTTTACATTCTATAAAATAACTATTTTTAAACATATTATATACCAAGTTATCAGAGTTAACATATCTTTGACTCAAGTATTGGTGCAAAAAAAAAAAAAATGTAATTAAAACTATAATTTTTGATCAATAAAACAATTTCTGCGGAATAATTAATGAACATATATAAAACTTCATATTAATAAAAACATGCGATACTTAATAAGCAATATATATATGGATTTAAGAAATAGTGCTGTATCAAAGACATGAAGACAATTTTTGAGAAACGTACATTGAAGTAAGTACATTGAAAGATATTCGATTTCTTTAATTATTCATTAGTAGGAACTGCCTGTAAAAGATTCCACTGAAGTAAGGAAATTCCTCTTTTTCCATATAAATTTCTCCATAAAGGCAAAATGATTTTCAGACTCGATTTCACATATTCTTTTTCTAAAGAGGAAAATAAATAATAATTCAGGTTTCGTAAAAACAATCCAAATGGTGAGGAATAAATGATGTTGACTTAAATCTTTTATGTTCCTAATGTGGTATTGATATTTTCTCAAAGGAGAAAGCTGATATAAGGCAAAAGAAAGAAATAGTAATTTTAATTTGTAGCTTAGAGAATATAACAAGATATTAAAAACAATAATTTGAAGTACCACATAAATATCAATAGATCTGCATTCAAAATTTAACTGGCTAATTTTAAATTTTTTCTCTTTAAATATAACTTAATAAGATAGTGTATGAAATAAATACTTTGTAATCTTTATAGATTACGTTAATTTTATTTATTCGAAATTCATTCTTATAAACTTATCGACTAAAAATATTTCAATAAAATAATTATTCTTCATTTATTCAGCTTTCAAATTTTTTACTCAAAAATTGAATTTCATTCGAGGATTTCACACTTATAGACAAGTGTTCAGCTATTATAAGGTAATCAATATAAATTGTTTTGCCGATTTCAGTTAAAATCTAATGATTTTTCAATCATAAGCATGTATTTGTGTACATTCAGTTCAATCAAATCTCATTAAAATTGTCGACTCGTTATTTCTCATCTGGTTTTTCATCTGGTGAGAAAAGCAATTTGTGTGTTAAAAACTAAGGAGGAAACGGTACATTATAACATGGAATTAAAAAAAAAAATCAAAATGCAGACTTTCTTGTTAATCAATAAAAACTCATTCTATTGTGAAGAAAGCCAACGAGCACAGATGTTTTAGAGCAAAAAGAAGTAAGGCATAATGAATGAGTATAGGAGAAATAAGTTTTCTTAAAGGCTATATTAATTTGAAAGCGATAAGCTTTAGTTAACTAGGAATATCTATGTGAAACCCGAATTCCTTTAATTTCAAAAGATGGAATTTTCTCTTTCTGCTTGTTCTCAGAAATTACTTTTCGTTCTTTTCTACAAGTTAATTATCAATTTTATTTCCTTGGGTGGTTTTGGCACCTTTACTTGAAATTCCATATTTTGGAAGTTTTCCACAGAATAATTTATATTTTAAAAAATATCATGGAATATCAGAAATGTGCGTTATTTGTAAAGAAAATAAATTTATAATCAATAAGGAATATAATTTTGATAGTGAAATAATTTTACAGTAAATATGATAATGGGTTCTCAATCACTCAATGTTCTCTTTGTAAATAGAGAAACTTTATGGACGTTAATGAAATAAGTCTTAATAAAGTTTAATTATTTATATCGTAATATACATGAACAATACCAATTACTATTTTTTGAGTAATTTTTCGGGATCTCATATTTTTAAAATATCAAGCATTTTAAATTTAATTTTATAAGAAACTGAAATTTTGAACACAAATTCTGTGAATTTGAATTAATCCTTTGAATTACAATTATTTCTTTGAATGTGAATTATTAATATTTGTGATTCCTTTAACCATGTGACTAGATGGTCGCAAAGTTAAAGTTTATTCCCGTAATTTCAAAATATATTTGATTATTAAATATCATTATTTGCATTTAATTACTAATTGTTTGGAACTCATTCATTCTACGGATTAAAATGCTTTATTATGTAAATAAAAATGCAAATTATCGCTTTAAGAAGAACGCTGTTTAAACTCCGACAAATTTTGAAGTATTTATCTGCACAGCATTAGGGTATTTAATTATAGTATTTTTATATTTTGTTAAACAAATGAGGGTTTTCCTTTTGATTTATTTATATTAAAAATAAACATTTTACATTAAAAAAAGTAAATTGTTATTCTTTTATAAAAAAAACAATTATATGTTCAAAAATGTATTTTTCGATTTAAAAAAAAAATTGAATAAAAATTGACTTGAATGGGAAATATTTTATAGATTTTTACATGAAAAAATTAAATATAATTTTTGTTTACCAAAATCACTGTAAATTGGTATATAAACAATGAAAATTTAATTTATATATTCGTATTGCTATTACAATACCAGGAGTTATTGACAAAAATGTAATTTATGCACAATAATTAAAAATTTCTTTCTCAAAGCAATTTTGAAGACTCTTAATCATTTTCATAAACGTAGAATTTTCTTATGAACATTTAAGTAAAAATGAAACACACAAGTCTCTAAAAAATATTGTTTGGTTTAGTTTCTAAATCCTAAATAATTACGATTCTAAGAAACCATTTACCAAATTATACTTTATCCGATCTCAAAAATACCCAAAAAATAAGATTGCAGCTTCGTTAACATAAATAGGTATACGTGATAAACATTAGACGACAAAATAAATCAAATTATCATTGATAGTCTGACTTAATAGACACGTCTCTCGTCTGGCCAGAAGTCTCACTGGAGATTTTAATACGTTGTGTAAAGAGAACATTAGTGTTTTCAATTGCTTCTAACTTGAATAGGGAAAATCACTTTGGTTCTATTCTGAGGTACTTAATATCCACTCCTTTCTCCCTTAAGCATCACTTGGGCTGACACTTCAAAATGCCATTTATTAAATGACATTTTGAGATTTCGATTACTTTGTAATGATTTGCTTTAGAATATTTCTGAAATCTTAGAATTTTCAGTTTAGAAGTAAAATAAAAAATAGTTACTTGAAAGTGGAACACTTCTATTGTAAATTACAAGTTTACTAATTTTTTCGTAAGTTCCTGTACTATAAAACTATTAGACATAACATAAATTGCTTTCAGTGATTGATATTTATTACAATAAACAAAAGCGCATTTATTTTTCTAAAAATGATATTCTTTGGAAAATATTTCTGTGATAATCTGCAATTTCAATTTTCTCTAAACATCTTGATATATATCAAATAGGGAAGTTTCCAATAAATATTATTCCGTTATATAAGAGGGGTGAAAAAATTTCTTAGACCTTGATATTTTCTCATTTCATAAGAAATTTCGTACATATCACTATCTTACACATGTGTCATATTAATTTCTTAATTATGCCTTGAATAACTTCTTCTAATAGATACTTCATTTCATCTATGTATGAAACATTCACCTAAAATAATTTTATCGTATTAAACAATACTTTTACATAAAACAGGCTTGCATATTAAACTTTGTTTTACAAATTTCAGATACCTTTTTTCTGATGAACAAATGAAGCAGAAATCCATAAAATCTCATTTTGGATGAGCCATAGAAAAACAAAATTTGAATCCCGATTTAAAATAATTGGTATTAAAAAAAAAGCAAGTAAATTATATTACCATCACTTGAATCATAAGTTTATCTCAGTTTCTCGTTTGAAATGTTTATATGTGAAAAAAGAGGAAATTATATACAAAGTGTTGCCGAATTCGACCGACAAGTTCAGAGGGGTGATAATAGGCATCAAGGGGATAAAGAATCGCCATACAATATGGGGTCCTAAACGACTTTTAATTGCGGTAAATCGCAAAAATATAGAGTCGGAGAACTGTTAGAAACTGTAAAAAATAAATAAGAAATGGTGTTAAAACTGATTTTTTTTAAAGTGAAAGCACATTCTTAAGTTTTTTTCATGCTGGTAACATGCGGATTGATGATCTGGAGAGTCGTGAGTTACTAAAACGAAAAAGTATAGAAACCATATTTGCAAAAATATTAAAACTTGAAGAAAAATAAATGCTTAAAAATGTAAGGAATTTTATATTCTTTAAAATTCCTTAATTTGATATGTGTAATGTGAGAACTAGTGAATTTTAAAGATATTAAGAACTAAAATGGGAACCAAAAAACATCGCTGAAACATCAGTACCGATGTTCGCAGAGGGCTTTTTCAAATTCGAAAGACAAATTCAGAGCAAGAATAGAAGGTATTAAGTAGATGAAAAAATTCCAGGAAACATAGGATTGTAGGTAACGTTTTTCAATAAAAATCTCAAATCGGGTGGAGTTCGCACGCTTGATGCTTGATTCCAAGAAGGAAGATGCACACTTTTCTGCTTGTTTTATTCTCAGATGACCTGCTTTACGAGATAAAGTGTTTTCAACACGCACAATGCGAATATTTGGTCATTCGAAAAACCCCACATCATTATCTCGTCGAACTTGCACTATTTGGACAATAACTTCTGCCCGAACGCCTCAACGGTAAAAAGTACCTTGTTTTCTTCCAGCACGTTCTTCCGGATTTACATTTACTGCAAGGAACACCGACAATTTGGTTAATATATGATGGAGCACCAGCATATTTTAGTTACATGCGTTAAATCTGACTAGTTTGCGAGTTCAGTTTAACGAACCATCAATTATACAATGCTCATTAATGAATACTTGCTGGCTGCTTTTATTTTTCTAGAACGCATGAAAAATTTACATACGAGAAGGATTCTTTTCGATTACATTGTTCCTAACCCTCGCATTCATAGGGCCATTCTCTTCGCCAGACTCATTGTCTGTTCGATGTATGTTTTTTCACTGCATTAACGTTACCTGCGATCCTATGTTTTCTGGCAATTTTTTATCTACTTAATGCCTACAATCCTTGCTCTGAATTTGTCTTTCAAATTTGACAACGCTCTCTGCGAACATTGGTACTGATCTTTCAGCGATGTTTTCTGGTTCCTAATTTAGTTTTCTTGAATATCTTTAAAGAGCCCCAGTTCTCACACTATACACTTATATCAAATTATAGAATATAAAATTCCTTATTTTCAAGCTTTTATTTTTCAAGTTTTAATATTTTTGCAAATATGAGTTCTAAACTACTTTTTCGTTTTCAGTAATTTACGACCTCCTAGATCATCAAATCCGCATGTTACCAGTATGAAAAAGAAACTTTTAAGAATGTGCTTTCACTTTAAAAAAAGTTCGTATAAACACCATTTGTTATTTTTATTTATTTTTTACAGTTTCTAACAGTTTCCCTATTCTTTATATTTTTGCAATTTTCGCCAATTTAACGTCGTTTGGGACCCCATGTTGTATGGCGATTCTTTATCCTCCTGATGCCAACTATCCCGTAAAAATGAAGTGCTCTGATCTGGAAATCTAATACTAAGCAGAAAGATAAGTGATAGAAAGTCAATTTATATTATATCTATATGATATATTATAAATTATTCACAGAGAAAATTAAATGATTAAAAATTTTAGAATTATCAGTGGCATGAAACGATTACACATTCCCTGTCAAATCGCGAACATGTACGAGTAGGTAAAACTTTCCAGAGAGTGGTGCTTTATAATGGAATGGTAATTTTCCTTTATAAAGCACTCAAAATAACCAGAAGTGTAAAATAATACAATATCCAGTTTTAATTTCAGAAAGAAATGCTATACATTATTTTTTTTTACAGTTAAACTTATATTATATACAACTCTCCATATTTCTTCAAACTGTTTCAAAGTAGGTCATGTTATATAAAGAAAATATACCTTTCATTTAATAAATATAGCAAATATAGTTTTATTTTTCTTCAAAATATGTTTGTGTACTTTTTCTATTCTAAGAAATCTATTCATAAGTATAAGTATGTGATCATAAAATTACATTCGAAATATTTCCTCTAAGAAACCTTGAAACATTTATTCGATTTTCTTTTTTCGTAACGTCTCGAAATATTCACATAAAAATGCTATCTATGAATTGCATTTTGAAGAAAAATTTAAATTTATTCATGAATCCTGATGTGTGGCCGTTCTAGAGAAGGAAACAATGCTTTAAGAAACAAGATAACTAAGCTTTCCATATTCCAGCATTTTCGATCATTTTTTTATATTTAAAGAAATTGATGGAACAAATCTTTTCTTTTGTTAAATCATTCTGAGTTCCATTTCCTATCTCGGATTGTTTCTGAGCTCCAAACGATTTTGAAGTTGGAATAATTTCGTGAAGGAATTAAGTTTAAAGAAATTCTTGGCAAGCTACATTCCTCAGTTTGAGCAAATGAGAAAAAGTGTTATATTTTTTTAAGTATTTTTTATCAGTAGAAAAAAAGATTTTTTTTTATCATTATGTATATTACTTATATATCAGTGATTTTTTTTTAGTTTGTTCTGAAATAGCATTATGATTTTATTTATTTTTGTATTTTTCTGAGTTATGATCTAACGGTCGTAAGAAACTTTATCTTCAATAATATATCGCCAATTTAATAAATTTCAAAGCTTATTAATGATAATATTTATAAAATATTTTATATTTTGTGTTTAATTATTCCAAATATTATAAATTCGATATAATTATTATACTTTTTATGTCTTTACAAGAATATACAACTTGCTGAGTATTTAATAAATTCATTTTAAAAAATAAAAAATCCATTTGGATATTTTTGAAAAACAATCTTATTGTCGTATAATTGCGTTTAACTTCCTAACGTTCATAATCACGCAGGAATTTTTACATGTTCATAAAAATATATAACATTTCTTTGAGTAAACAATGTTTTGAAGAAAACTGTTTTTATAAAGATTTATCTAAAGAATTATTGTTAGCATAATATCTACAATCCATGCTCACATTGCGCTTCCATATCTATTTTAATAAGCGGGAGTAATTTTTATTTAATTTACAATTTTTTTTTCATCAGGTTTGGCACAACAATTGTATAATTAAATATTACGTATTCTAGTACTTAATAATAATATTGAACATAGTTTAGCACTAAAGGAATTATTCAGAATTTGCAAATAAAATTTCACAAATCAATTGGTAATATTTAAACAGCATAATATTATAATATAAATAGTCACGGAATATTGTTTCCGAAAAATGCAGTCGAATTCTCTTTATTAATATAGTTATGAAAAGATGAGAAAATTGCGAAGAAACACCTGAAACTCTGTAAACATTTGAAAGACGGCAAAAAGATCTTCAACCTGCTTTTTAATACCATTTAAGGGGAGATGCGAATGAATTATTTTTATGTTAAAGTAAGATTTTTTTGTTAATTACAGTTATTATCTCAAGACATATTACACAAATTATAATTAATTTTTCAAAACTGCTCATTGTTTTAAGGCGAAGCTAAATTTTTTTTAATGAAATTAAACAGAAGGATTATTAGCATTATCCTGGAAAATATGCCAAAGGGAATAAAGCAACTATTCAAAGAAAATAAGCTAACTTAAATAAAGATATAATACATATAAAAGTTTTCAATTATATGTTTATTTTTTCCTATTTCAATTAATTTATATGATAGTATGCATAAACTTAAATATCATTAACATTAATCTTTTTAATATTGTAAATTGGGTCAGCATTGCCTCATGGGGCAACTTTGCCAATTTCTGAAAAATAAAAATGAGGCTTGCATAGTTAAATTCTTGAACCAAGCAATAGAGTTGTCAGTGTTTTCATCATGAAGATAAGACATTCAGCGATACTCTTTTTTTTAAAATATTTTAACCCTTACATGTTTACATACTTTACTCATGACTTTATTTTCAACCTGCTGTTTTAAATGTAAATTTCAATATTCGTAGGTTCCACTTATTAAAAATTAAATAAAAACTACTTTTTGCCAAATTCAGCATAAAACTTCATTCCGGAATCATTTTTATATTTAAGTTTCTTATAATTTTAAAAATATAACTTGACAAAGTTTTACCAAAAAGTATAAAATTGTTCCCTTTATACTTCTGGGAGAAAGTAGTGCAATTTATCCAATTTAAAATTGTTCTTTCTCAATTTCTCGTACACTTTCTTTAAATTATGTTTTCTATTTTTTATTTATTTTATTTCTCGGATGTCAAGTGTAATTAAGACTAAACTAGAAAAATGCAAGAATCAAAATTTTAAAAATGAATGCTTTTATTAGTTGAACGAAGAAAATAAATAAACGTATGAATTAAATTTCTGTCTCAGTTGATTTATTAAAGAGCATTATTTCCCGTAATCGTTATATTTCAATGTGAGTATATTAACTAAATTGATAAAATTGTCCAGTTTCTTTCCCCTTAAAGTACATTACCTAATTAAAAGCCAAATTTTTATCAAAATCATCAATATCATTAACAGATTCTGGAAATTAATACCTCAGTGTGTCATTTCTTTTCCTACTTAGTCCAAAATGCCTATTGAAGATGATAATGGATATTAAACTGAAGTGGGAATCCAAGTTAATTAAACTGAAATGTAGATTTATTTTTGGATGATTGATGATGGCAATAGTAGAGAAGAAAAATTTGAATATTCAGAAAGATGATATATTACACATAACGTTACCAATATATTTTTATCAAATGAAAATTTTGCATTTGAATTAAAAACACACGTATCATTTCAATATATTTTTTTTATCATTTGAAAATTTGAGCTTATTTTAAATCCGAGTAAAATATGAAATATTTCAAAATAAATGTCCGTAGAATGCCTGTTCCTAAATCGATGCCAGTATGAAATTTAGCATTAGATATTAAGAAATAGTCATTATGTTATAAAAAATGATATAATTATATTTCATTTTTTTTTTATTTTCCTTAAGATCCTTAAGATAAATTTTTAATTTTCCTATTTTCTTTAAGATAAATTCAAGAAAAAATGTTTTACAAAGAATAATGTTTTATTTTATTCATTCTCCATAAAGTTAGATGCAAAAAAAGTATACCTAGATGTATAGAAGAATTTTTGCTTTACTCTCATAGTAATATGGAATTTATTTTCGATAAGTGTGCTGTAAATATAGATTTTAAAACTTTTATTTTTTTGAATTGACATTAAATTAAAAAATAAGATATTTAGAGAAAAAATTATTTTCGAAAAAATCGAAAAATATTTTCTTTAAAATTTAAGTCATTTTTACTATTCCAAATAAAGTATGTTACTTGAACATATTCAAAATAACTTTGCTCTCTCAATATATTCGCTGCTCAGTAGAAAGTTTTCGATATCTTTTGAATAAATTTGGTGAGTTTTTTGTGAAAAAAAATAAATGAAATAACCTTTGTCATGACAGCAATACATTCTATCTAGGCAATTTTTTTTCTATTTCAAAAAATCTCAAAAATGTTAATAAATACACATGAATCATTATTTTTTATGCATAAATATTTTTTTCTTGCATTAGAGGTGAAGGAATGTATAATTTTTTTCTGATTCTAAAATGTCATATCACGCATAAGACGATTATTTAACAAATATTAACAAACATTTCTTTACAATTTTTATTGTTTCTTAAAATACAAATTTCTGGCTCCTAAATGTTTGCAAAACCCGTTTTATTTTCTAATGAATATTATTAACTTTATAATTCTTAACATAAAATATTTACTATGCCTTTCACTTCTCCTGTATGCTCTATTAAGCAATGCTTTAGTTTTACGCAGCTAAATCAGTCTAAAGATGTGTCTATAATCAAGAACCTGTAAGTGATAAATATTTTACCTAGTGAATTCTATTATACCAATGTATTTGCAAATTTTTTTAAAAAGTATATGTAAGCAGTAACATATAAATATATAAGTAACAGCTTTTCGGAAAGAAAATATAAGTAACGCTTTTTAAAAGGAAAGTGTCTTTATTTCATATATTTAAAATTTAAAAAAAATAAGGAAATAATGTTGAAAATTGTTTAAGAAAGATGTTAAAATTTTAAAAATTAAGATCTAGGATTATTGAAATTCCTTACAGTTAGGTATTAATTATTAATTCTTGTTCTCTGTAAATATTGAAGAATCCCTGTCTTTCCCTGTTAATCCGCTAATTCTCCGTGTAGGTAAGTGAATTTAAGAAAATTCTATTTATTTTTTGAAGAGAAAATTACTTGAAATGCTGTTGCGATTCCGTCTGTTATGCGGAATCTTTTCTATAATAAAAGCAAACAAATTCAAAGCACGTAGGGTTAGAGTACTTAACTGCTAAATGGTTTAATCTAGTTGCACAATATTACAGAAAATTCTGCGAAAAAGAAGCAAATACAAACCAAGATGGATGCACATTGCTTTGTAAACTAGCGAACAAGTTAATAATGACTCTCCATTCTAAAAAAATATTCATTATTATTAAAAAGAGATATTTTCTGATAACAAATTTTACTGTTTCAGTATATACTAAATTGAATAAAGAATTACATTCTGCTTTAAAGAGGAAACAAGGAATGAATTGCATATGAATCTTTTGTACCGTTAATCATATTAATATACCCAATCGAAATTGTCGATCCCTTAATTAACAAGAATGGAATGTGTTTTTAAAATGAATTTTTAAGAATACCCATTATATTGTTGAAAATGTGTATATTAACAAACGTGGTATAATGTGTGTTACCTGAAGTTATATGCGCATATATTTCATTCTTTCAATTCTAGTTCATATAAAAATTCCAGACCCATTACCTTCACATATGTGGGGAAAATTGTAGGGAAAGTAAAGTAAGCATTAAAACCTGTGGGGGAAAATGGCAGATAATGGCATACAATTAAAAATGAAGAAATTAAAATTGAAAAAATACTTTTGTATTAATCAATAAAGACCATTCTAATGCGGAGGAAACCAGTGAAGATGGATGCTTCGGGGCAACAAAAGGAAGATATAAGTAAGGGAAAATGAATGAGTATAGGAGATAAAATTTTATGTAAGACTTTATTAATTAGGTAAGCGGTATCTGCCCATATGTGCGGATATCGTTGCGAAGTGTGAATACGTTTAATTTTAAAAAAGAAGCTATTTTTTATTTCCAATTGAAAAAGACTTTCTTTTCATTTTGTGTTGCTAATTAAATTTTACACTTTATTTCATAGTGCATTTCTGGGATATTTTTGCTACAAAACATGTTTTTAAATATTTTACAAAAATCAAAATAAAGTCGGTAAAAAAAGTCACGAAATATAAAATAGAAGTAAACATATTATGGAAATCATAAGCAAGGCATAATTTACAGACTTTTTTTTTCTATAGAAAATATGTAAAATTAATTCCACTATTTAAAATTTTGAGTATTTATATGAGCATTTATAAATCTATAACTGTTAAGATATCTTCCGCTCAATTATGCTTTGTAATTAGTTAAAATTTGCATGAAATTAAATTGCACTGTATTACGTCGTAGTTGATAATAAATTTTCCATTCTACCATTTATTTTTTAATCATAGAATATATAAATCAATCGGTGTTTTAATCTGTTATCCTTTTATTCTAAGTCACTTTTTGATATTCACCATATTTAACTTTCATGTAAGAAAAATTTTCAATCCATTTTCATTTAAAAATTAGTCTTTGAATCTTATAATTTTGTATTATTTTTTTATAATTTTTGTTATTTAGAGCCTTTATTTGATTTCTTTATCAGATTAGAAGATATGTAATATAGATAAATATTGCCAAAACCAAAGAGAAATATCAGGGTATTTTGTGTTAATTCTGATTATATTATAAAAATATTTATTTTTCGAAATAAGATTAGCTGAATCAAGTTAAGAATTTATATGAAATAGCCTTTCTTTAATTAGTAGAGATATATAGATATTATTTTGCTTTGCTTTTTCATGAAAAATAAACAGATGATTTTGGTATTCAGGTAATTTTTATAATCATAACACCGTAATAAGTGGTCTCACATTGAAACAGTAACTAATACAAAAAGGAGTTTACAATTATATGCCAAATTAAAAACTTAGTCTTATGTTTGGGTGAATAAATTTATCAATTTATTGGCTTAATTTATAAGTATAAACATTTATTTTCTATATAAATAACCTTTTATATAATTCAGTTGGATTAAAAGATTATGAATTTGTGAAATACTCTTTGTCTTTCATTTATAATTATAGATCAATTGAAATTAAGCTATCGGCAAAGTCGGTACTTTTCTTTAAAATTAATGTTTAATTTTTATGTAAGTCATATTATATCTCTGTTTGAAATTATAAAAAGGAAAATATGCTACATCTTGGGGTTGTTCAGCTAAAATTTGTTTGCTAACAATTATTATACTTCCAATATTTACAGAAGTTTTATTTTATTTCAATATAGTATCTTAATAATATTTTGTCTCATTTTCTGTAAATGTTGCATAATTTGTTAGAAATCTTAGCATTTTCCATAAAAAAAAAACTTGGGAAAGATATATGATTAAAACATAAATCTTTATATCTTCTCGGATATATTTTTGATTTTTATTTCAAATTCTGTACATATTGTACAGACCAAATAAATCTATAGTGAAAAACTTTTTCCAATCATAATCCACTTTCTGTGAAACAGGAAGAACCCGAATCATTTACCTCTTGATTAATTTTCGAATGAACTACAAAAAGACCTTGACAAAATCTTGACGGTAAATTGGAAATTCAAGGTGTATTTTTTTATATGATCATGCAAAAGGCAGTCCGTTCAGCCTTTCTAGAGGAATTTGAAACATGCACGCACGCACACACACACACACACACACACACACACACACACACACACACACACACACACACACACACACACACACATATAATCCTGAAGGCGTTTATATACTTTTGATCGCCTAGTGTATATATTTTCATATTTTTCATTTCTATTTGAATATTAAGTTTTTTTTTCTGCTGTCTTCAACAAAATAGTCCCAGGAAAAGAACGCGTTTCATAAGAATTAAAAAAAAATTAGAGTTTAAAGGGCTTTACGATGTAAAATATAATATAATAATTGTTTTATATAATATTAAGTACACTTCATTAAATTCCGGCAGACACATAATCTCTTTCTCTTTTTGGCTTTATTTGCCCTGAGAGCACAAGAAAACAGGGCACTTCTCTGAGATAATTACATTGTTTATGCCTTTTGAAACCTTAATGGGAATATAATTTTGATTTTTTTAATCTTTAGAATCTAGATAGATAATTATGTAATTATTAATAGATAATGATTTATAAACAGAAATTTTGATTTAAGAATAGAATATTATGAAAACCATTTCTTAGAGTCCAAACGAAATGTATTCGTCCTTACTGTAATCTCATTATTTACTAGATCTGAGATGAACTGTGAATAAAAATTAAATTGTTATATAACTAATATGATTTATTTTTTTCAAACTAATTTTAATGTCAAACGTAAATCTACAAAAAAAAGAATAATTTTTCCAAATAAAAATAATACTCTATACTCTGATAGCATCATTTTGTATTTTTTAAAACCTGCTGTAGAATATTCATACATAAAATTCGAAATCATTATTGTGAATTATACTTATCTAAAGCCAAAAACACGTAAAGATAAAATTTTATACTTTATTCAGCCTTAATTTAATGCAGGTTGTAAACATTAGTCGATAAAGTGAAACAAATATCCTCTGAAAGAGTTTAACTTAATATGCCCAAGATGCCTATTGCGAGATGCCAAATGGAAGCTCTAATACGTTAGGTAAAGAATATTAGGGATTTCTATTTTTGTTAGCTGGAATATAGAAAACCGGTTGAATTCAGTTTTGTGGTATTTAAATTTTACATCTTTCGCACTCAAATGTCACTTGCACCGTGTGATAAATAAAATTTATTAAATGAGGCTTTGAGCATTTGATTACTTCTGATGGTATAATTTGTCTTCGATTTTTCTGAAACTTCAGCATTTACAAACTGTAAATTGAGAAATATGCGTATACAAATCTCTTACATTTTTTTATCATACTTTGAATAATTTTATATTGTGAAATGTAATGTAGAATTGTAATGAAATGTTATTGTGGTAAGTTCTAATCGAAAGTAAAATGAGGTGCATTCTCAATGTTTCATTTCATATCAATGATATTTCTGTGATTAGTTTCTAAACAGGTAGTAAGTTTACCTGCTTATATGTAATTTTCGAAAATAACGAAAATCGCACTTTAAATTTCTCTTGTATTTCTAAGCCAATCGCTAAATGTAAACAAACTTTATCAAATTTTGGGATTATATATCATTCCACATATCATCTCATATTGTCAGAAATGAAAAAAAATCCTCACTATATTTTATTTGAATTGGTGTTATCAAAAATTTATTCATGATATTCATCTTTTTCAAGAAGAAAGTGAAGATTGCTGATGATTAAGAATTTGCGTTGGCGAAATCCAAGTAATCATTTTTTTTGGACTAGAAAATTAATTTTTGAAAATAAGACGATTTCTAGAAACCAAGAAAATATGTTCATATTGCATGGAAAGCATATAAATTG
Organism: Argiope bruennichi; assembly: GCF_947563725.1. NCBI lineage: Eukaryota > Metazoa > Arthropoda > Arachnida > Araneae > Araneidae > Argiope > Argiope bruennichi. The sequence goes on from NC_079151.1 coordinate 44,794,893, forward strand.
AAGCATCTAAATTTATGGAATCAAATTTTATATATAGGTAATTAAACATTGTACAATGGAACCAACATGACAAACCTTCTGGCAAAAGGACATTGGATATTTTATCGATAAAAATTACATGAGAAAATAATTATGCTTATTAAATGGTTATGCTTATTAGTTGTATGACATTCTATTGCCCATTAGTCCATTAAGTTTGAAAAGGCTTTCAGTTCCCTGACTAATCTAATTATTTTGATTGATAATTTGTAAGATATTTCGTTCCTGTTGGAGAAAAATACTTAAACATTCATATTTGAGCCATTCAATTTGCTAAATATGAAAAAATAATCATGCGCAATTCATTCTGCGACTATTTCTACCTTTTGACACATTTTGGTCAATTCCATCGATATATTTTCAGATACTGCAAATTTATATCCAGTGATTTTTTTTTATCACACATTGAACAGTTATTCACTGTTAGATATGAGAGAACCATTTATATAACATATCAGCCTCAATATGTGACGACCAAGGTATCTTTTCGACATTAATTATGAGAAATAGTGCTCATTTATCAAGCCATTGTTTTACATTTTGTTTTCCGTTATACCAATCACGCGTTATGCGAGCTGTTCATTAAACGAAGTTTAAAAGTATGTTGCTACTAATTAATAATTATGAAATTCGCTTTAAATTATCTTTATAAATAGATTCTTTTGAGAATAAAAACAGAAAACAAAACACAGATAATGTTTGCAGAATTGAACTTGACAACACATATTAAAATAATAGATTCTCCAAGTTGCTCAAATAAACTCGTGTAACTTTGATGAACATTCTCATAACAATCTAGAAAATCTTTGTGAAAATCGCCAAATTCTATTCTGAGATTGTGTGCTTTTAATGATTAATTTTAAAGGTATATTATTTTTCATTTCTATATGAGTTTTAAAATTTTTTCAATATAAGTGTTTAATTTAAATATCAGAAAGAGCTTCGAAATATTTTTATCATCCTGGTTATCTGTTTATAATTTATTTTATGATCTAAGCAATCATTTTTTGTATCTGTATATTTACCTAATAATTTTACAACAATTATTTATGATAATTAAATACAAAGAGAAAAGATTGAATGAGAAAAAAATTTCTTATGTGACGTCATTTGTTAAATTGCTTCTTCTAAACAATAATTTTACTGAAAATATAAGATGCTGCAATGCTCAACTATGATGACCCTGATAAAACAAAATAAAGAACTGCTTATTTCCTTCAGTTAAGCATCTTACACATATTCTTCTGCATCTCTACAAATCGTTTCAAAGTAATGTCTAGTAAGAAAACCTGTCATTTTCCTTATAATTAAAACAATAGTACAAACTTTAGGAAGAAAAATTTTACTCATAAACATAAATACACGATCATGAAATTATGCTCAAAATGCTTCCACCAGAGTCCATGAAACATTTACAAGAAATTCGTTTCAGTAACATTTGGAAATGTTAGCATAAATATACTATTCCTGAAACGAATTTTGAAGAAAAATTTTACATTTATTCATGAATACGAATGTATTGCCATTTTGGAGCAAGAAACAACACTTTTAGAAACAAGATAACTAAGACTTCAATATTCCGGCGTTCACGATCATATTTTCTATTTAAAGAAATTGATGGAATAAATCTTTTCTTTTGCTAAATCATTCCGAGTTCCATTTCCGATTTCCGGTTCTTTACTGACCTCTGATGGAAGATTTTCGCAAAAATGGGAGATTTTCTTGAAGGAATTAAGTTGTAAAGAACTCTTTATAAAATGCGTTCTTTAATGGTTGCAGAAGAAAACATAAGAATATTTTCTCAACACCTTTTGCCAAGAAAGGGTTTTCTGATTTTTAATATAGTGTAACTACTAGCGCATATACAATCCTTTAATACACACACACACACATTCATATATATAATATAATATGCATATGTGTGTATATACACAATTAACTTTCTTGTGTATATATAAAATTATTTCAAAAGAATCTTTAAGCTGAAACACACACACATGTATGCATATGTATGAACGTATTTCGGCTTGACGTATTTTTTTAAAAATAACTTTACATATTTACTTATCTATACTATTAAAATATTATCCCGCATTGAAGAAAACATATTTTTCGTTAGTCTGTGATAAATTCAGTGAATTTCAAAACATTAATTTAAAAAAAAATACCCTTCATAGGAAATGCTTTAATTTTCTATTTAATGATTCAAAATAAATACTATATAAACATACTTTTATAGTTCATTATGAGCAATTTCCCAGTTTCAGACTACTTATTAAATTAATACAAAAAATTGTCTGAAATTAGTGTCTGTCAGTAACCCTTTGTAATTTAACTAGGTTCATTTTATGCATGTTCTTAATCACATAGTATTTATTTAGAATTTTCAAAAATCGGTAAAATCTCTTTTGCCATATTCTATTCTATAAGATATTTTATGCAATTCAATTTGCATACACAAATTTCTACAAATTAATTGAACATTAAACAAACAGAAATATGACTTTCTCAGAAATATAATTCTATTCTATAAGGTTTTGCTAAGAGAATGTAGTATTGTTTTGCTCCAGGCGGAGTTATAAAATATTTTAAATGTTCACAATAACTTAGCGTACCTAATTTAATAATTATTGTAAAATTTCTCAAGAGATTCTTATATTTAAAATTTATAAAAAGTTCTTATCTTACATATATTTAACTGCCTAATTACAACAGACTTTTAACGTTTTCTGGGATACGCAAGACAATTCAAAAGTTACTGAGAAAGGTTTAAAATGTTATAGAATATATTTAAATGCTTTATAAGATTTTTTTATGTCATGTATAGTCGCAATGTCAGTACATTATTCATGTCATCGCATAATCACAATTCACAGTACTTTAAAAATGTAATGCTTATGCCCATGAATTATAAATTCATTTACTACATGAGAGATAATAGCAAACCAATATGCTTCAACCAAGTATATTTTTAAAAAAGTATAGAATAAACTTTTTTCTGCTTTTAAAATTTTCGTGATATATGTTTGCATTCTTGTCACAATATATGGCTCCTATTATGCCATATATTTATTATTATTTTAAAACTTCTTGAACTTCCTATGTTTTTCTCAATTCAGAAGGTGAAGTTACATTTTTATTAATGAAATTATAAATATATAAAACTTTAAGCATTTTGAAGATGAAAGGATAATATAAAGGATGTCTTATAAGCGAAAAATAATTTCACAGAACAAATTAAATTTTGATAATTTACAATTCTAAATCGGAATTATTTTTGATAAAATGGTTTTTATCTACTTTATCTGCTTAATGAATTTTATGACTAATGTATAAAAAGAAATCATACTAAGATTATTTTAAAAGTGAAAAAAAAAACGAAAATAATGCAGCTGTATATATTATATTTGCATTTTTTTTTAAATTTTTAAATAACACAAATTTTCTGCAAAACATAGAAACTACAAAACGATTATATCATGAAAAAAAAATGTATTCTATCTACAAGAATATCTGAGAAATTGCAGACGAATTTCGGGAAATTATATAAAAATATGTGGTTTGTCTTTCTCAAAAGACGATAATATTTATGCAAATTTAATTTATAAACTTCATTAATAACTTTCTGAAAATTCTAACAAAATTTATAGATTTGCATTATTATAAACGCATTTTCAAATAAATATGTGTATCTCAATTATTTTATACATAATTTGCTTCACTTTTTGAATATAGGGTAATTTATATAAAAAAGTGATTAGAAATATATTAGTATTTTTGCTCCTGTATACTCCGTTTAATGGATAGTTATTCACATGGTTGGGAAGAAATTACACAAGACTGTTGGACCGTCGCAATTCAGCATAGGCAAGCCAATATTCTTACTAATTTCTGTCAGAATAATCTTTCCTTTTACTATAAAACGCATGGAATTTCCATGACATAATATATTCTATTATAAATTTCAAAAGAAATGTTTATCCTCTTCAGTAAATTCAATGATCTTTTTAAAAAATGCCTTTCTCCATTTTACAGAAAACTATGATTGCTATTTAACAATGTTTCAGTTAAGGAACCAACTAAATCAATATTTACGTTGTTCAGTATCGCTTATTAGATTTGTTTCTACTCTATTTGCCGTTGAAAATTTTGAAGTTGAGAAACAATTAAGCACCATGTTTGCGTCAGTGTGCCAAACAAATATATGCTAAAAACCCCCCATTAAATATCCATTATGTCCTATTGAATCATGCCATTTCTAAAGAGTTGTTACAAAGCAGATTTCAAAGTCTTTTCATGCCACGGATAGCCATTCGAAAGCTATTTATATTCATTAGAAGTGTTATATGGTACTGTCACTTTCAATTTGTGCTTACTTAAAGTATTGTGTCGTGTCAAGATGAGTTTATTAAGGGTGTCTTCCATTAAACTCTTCAGCAAAATTGTATATCAGTTTTCAGTGAAAGATTCCATTTTGACTTTATGTAATAATTTGAAAGACTTGATAGTAGCTTTGTAAAGTCTTTAAAGAAGACAGATAACATCAGCTTAAAGTTTTCTCTTAGTGTGCTTTTCAAGTATTTGTTTGAATCTAAAAGTATAAGGAAAAAAAGTGCTAATATTACTTGACATAAATATGAGTAACTCTAAAAAGTCCAATCTCTTTTCAGAATTATCTTTTTAATGATAAAATATAATGTATAGATCGGAAAGTAGAATCCGTTTTCGTAATTTTTTTTTTGATTTGTTTGAAATAAAGTGATGTTCTATATTTCAATACTAAGTCTTTCTCTTTACAAACTCAATTCAAAATTAAATTAAACTGGGAATGATAAAAATTTGGTTTGGTAGTATTTTATAGCGAAAAGGAAAAATAGTTATTACCTAATTATTATTTCTCACTTCATCTTCAAATACATTTATTTTATCTGAAAACTGGAAATCTTTGAAAATTCATGTATAATCATTCAAATGATATTTTTACTTGCCTAAATGGTTAAATATTAGCCGAATCTTGCAATTAATATAACATTTCTTGAGTGAAGAGAATTTCAGTATTTTTTCATTTAAAATTCTTCCGAAGTAAAGAACAAATTAGCTTTATATAGTTTACTTATCTATACTTATAATAAAGCTCAATGTGTGTGTGTGTGTGTGTGTGTGTGTGTGTGTGTGTGTTGGCGCTCTACAGGCCAGACCGTTTGACCTACAGCTACCAAATTTGGTACATGTATACCTTGGATGTTGGGAATGTGCACCTGGGGTTCCTTTTTTCGCATTTTTAATTCGAATTTTAATTATTAATTGAAAACTAACTTTTCCGCCAAAAAAATCTTCCATTTTCCCCAACACCAAATGAGAAAGGCTTCAATTTTTTTTTTCTCCCAACAGTAATGAGGCTAGGGTTAAAATTTTTCGGCGGATTATTTCAATCGATTCTGTTTATTTTCTTAATGTTTGATGCGTTTAAAATTAAACATTGTTAATGAATCGATCTTTCAGATTCATTCTGAAGTACTTTTGAATTAAAATAAAATAGAATAAAGGAAATTAAAAATTTCTAATCCGCATAGCGTTACCCCAACTGGCGTAGAAAAAATCACGTATTTGCCTGTAGCCTGGGGAAGAAAATTCACGCATGCGCATTCTGTTCTGATTGTTGCCATGACAACCGTTATCAAGGGATGATTTAAATTATTTTTGAGTTAGTCGCATGCTTTTGTAAGTAAATTGTATTTATGTTAGTTATATATTTTTTGTATATGCTTATAGTTTTAAGTACATCGTTTTTTAAGTATTTTTAAAACGTGTTTTCAACCGTTTATTTTAAACGATTCGTTTTATTTTCTTAGTGTTTGATGCATTTAAATTTAAACATTGTTAATTAATCGATCTGCCAAACTCTTGAGATATTACATAAATTAAAAAAGATATTCTTTAGTGCCCATAAAGTTTAAACGCTGAGTGACTCTATTTTCAGTAATCAGATTATAAAAAAAATGCTTTGTTTCAGTAAAAAATATTATATTAATTGAAGATTAATTCTTTCCACTTTCATTTAAAGCATAAATTCTACGGGTGCTAACAGAAAATGAGAGATACATATTACGTTATGACTGAAGGCCTTTATAATATTATGAATGAATTATATGACAATCAAAATTTGATGTTATAAAATATTTTAATGAAGAAGCTATTAAAGTAGAAATTGTATAAAATATTTAATAATTAAAATTTTAACGAACATTAAGATTGGCGAACCGGCTGGTCGCCAAAGGCGGCTAGTTATAAATCTGAAAAGTAAATAGGTTATCTAAATTGTTTGAAAGTACCATTATTAATTCTTTTAATAATCAGGAAATAAAATGTCATCCATTCATAATAATTATCAAAAAATATTGAGTTTATATGTATTTTATTTTGAAACTTGAAAGTCATAAACTTAAAATTAATTACTTAATTTTCATTTCATAATATGTTGCACGAATATATATATATATATAATGAGAAATACAAAGAAATTATTTTTATTTTTTGAAATATTGAAACCCAAAAATATTTTTGAGATTTATGTAAACCTATTGCATAAGAGAATTCCTTATTATGAAATATTATGCATTTTTTGCATTTCATGATGGAAGTTCCAAGTTGCCAGATAATTCAGAAGCAGTTGCATATTTTTTAGTTGAGTAGTTAAAATTTCTTTCGAATTATGCGATAACTTTTTCTATTAAATAAAAACTTTTTTTTTCTATTGGCAGTCGAAAGATTGGATTACAATACTATTATCCGACGTATTGCTACCGATAAACCGTATTCTGAATGAGCTATGTTATATAATATATATTGTTGCGAATCTGTGATGCTGCTTCCCAGCATAGCTGGCTCCATAGGAGGTCCAAGAGCTTGGCGACCATTTGGCGACTTTGGCACCAAAATAGATTATACCCGAAACATCGAATTTTCCCGAGCCGTCCAGTAGGAACGGAAATACGCCTGGAACGTTTCTGATTGGTTGAGAGGCTTCTAGCCCCGCCTCCTAAGACCGTAGTAGTGAACCAAAGTCGTCGTCGTGAACCAGATCGGCGAGAGTAGTCGTGAACTAGTGGAGTGCGAGAATAGTTGGAAACGACAGAGAAGAGAGTAGTCGGAATCGGCGGTGAAGAATTGGTCTTCCAGGGATTAGCGGAGCAGCGATTGAGTCAAGCCAGTGCTGAACTAATCTGTGCGCTACTGTCTGCAGTAGAGAGTCTTGTATGCTGCATGTCCCGGGTGAAGATAATCGTCTTCTGTGCTGTATATAGTTGTCGTCCTTGTGCTGTCCTGTGTGTCTTCGTGTAAATAAACGTCGTTGTTTTATTTTCTACTGCCGCCTGCTGATTGAGCGTTCTTCACACCATGTAACTTCCACTATCCAAACGAACCCGGAAATTTCGTAACAATATGTTATTACAGTAAACCCATTAAAGTCCCTTGCCACTGTCATTGGAATGGTTAGGTATAGTAAAATATCAATGCATTATTGAATGAAACCACCTACCATTTAATTGGTGAATAAAGGCAGAATTAGCATTTTTATATCGAAAACGTAATAAAATAGGGAAAAAGTGATTTATAGTGGTATAGAGCATCATCGGAATAGTATGAAAATACATTTATGTAAATCCCTTTTTCCCCCATATCATTCTGTTTTCGAGATGGGAATGTTATCTCAGCAGTTTTTCACCAGGTGGCGCCGTAGGTGGTTTTATTCGGTAGCGCATGATATCTTTACTGTACAATTCTTTTTTGAATATTGCAACGGCCGTTCGGAGGTCAAGAGTATGGCAAAGGACTTTAGTGGACATACTATATACAAGCTGAGATTAAATAGTTTTTAAATCAAATAAGTATATATAGTATAAGTATATATTTTATATCAAATAAGTCAATCATTGCATGCATTCTTATAACATTCTAAGAAAATTATGGTCTTAGAATAACAAATTTTAATTTTTAAATATTTTACACTGTGTATTCTGCATCAAATGTGGATGTATATCGTATGCAAACCATTGCCTGTTTTTAATAATTAACTCTTATTAAAATAAATCTTGACATAGACTACTTCAAATGATACATTCTGTTAAAATAATGTAATACATTATATTTCTGTTCACATATAATAAGACATGTAATAAATATCGTCATTTATATCTTGTATTTTAAAATTAACCATTAGAATTCAAACTTCACACCAATTTCTTAATCACACGGTAATCTCGTCTGTTCATGCTCATAGGCTCGAATTTATTCATCTTTTTACGTATCTAAAGTTTAAATGTAATCTATACTTATAAAAATCTCTCTGTGTGTGTGTGTGTGTGTGTGTTCGCTCTCTACAGGCCATTTAACCTACAGCTACCAAATTTGGTACATGTATACGTTAGAAGTCAGAAATGTGAACATGTGGTCCTTTTTTTTGAATTTTTAATTAGAATTTTAATAATTAAAAACTAACTTTCCCGCCAAAAAATCTTCCATTTTTTTCCTACCGCCAAATGAGTAAGGCTTCAGTTTTTTTTTCTCTTTTTTCCCCCCAACAGTAATAAGGCTAGGGTAAACATTTTTCAGCCGATTATTTCAAATGATTCTGTTTATTTTCTTAATGTTATATGCATTTAAAATTAAACATTGTTAATAAATCTTAAAAATAACGTCTCTTCCGTTTACTTGCTTAAATAACTCTAATTATTATATCTTATATTTTCAATATAAATATTTCACTTATCGATACAATTGTTCTTTTCTAATTTCATGAAATGATTTATCTGGTTACAAATTAAACTTATATTAAAATTGTCAGCTTCCTTAAGCATATTAGGATCGTTAATGCCTTAACGTGTCTTCACGTTTCTTACTATCTTTATCCAACTTGACACTGCAGATAGCGATGTTTATTAAACTCAAGTGGAAAGTCAGGTTAATTATATTGAAAGCTTGGTTGGGAAAGTAAGATCACTCAAAAGGCATGGAGATTCGGAGAGTAATGTTTAGGAATTGATGGTTTAAGAATAAATAGAAAGGATGCCTATGATTTAGATTGCTTGACTAATATATTATTCATAACATTTATTTCGCATATGGCAATATATGAAAATTCCTCATTTGAATCAAATCACTATAGTTTCTTTTGAAAAGAAAAAAAAATATATATTTGGATAAAATAGTTAAATTTTTGATCTACGATTAAATACAAGTAAAATATAGAGTAGATTCGAAATCAAAATCCTTACAAGAAAATTTTTCATTCGAAACTAATAGAAAACTTAAAATATTTTAATATATATATATATGCTAAACGATTAATATATTCATAGAATTAATGAAATAATTTATCAGACCTGAAAAGCTCATCAAGCTGATCACTATTAGTTTACACAAAATTAAACTAAGAGTAAAAGCTCAGAACAACCTGTCAGAACCTATTGCCATTTTAAATGACCTCAAACTGGAGATGTACTCGCTTATTTTCTTTTCAATCTCACTTTTCAAAAAGTTGTAAAAGACTCTGGTGTTAACACTGGAGGAACATTTTTAATAAATCTATGCAGATTTTTGCATATGCTGATGGTATTGTCACTTGAACCCCTGAAATACTTGGTGGCTTTTCTGATTTTGAAAACTTAAACAAATGCGATTCATCTTGCCGCTAACCAGAATAGAACTAAATATAAGGCATGTCTCAGTTTTAATGATCCTTAATTTGAAATAGGCAAATATAAGTTTATGGTTCATTGAGGAATTGATAATTTTAATCTTTATTTTAAAATAGGAGAATATATGTTTATCAGTTCATTCAAATTTAAAGTCTCTGAAATGAACACACTGAATGAGTGACACAACGCCAATGATTCAAAATCGGGTCTCATTTGGTAGTAGTTTTCGGACAAAAAAGTAATTAAAACATATTTTTTGCAGGGAAATAAAATCATTCATTTAAAATGCTTTATGTCTGTCTGTTCTCACATATACCGCTGAAACATGATTACTAACTGAGAAAGATAGATTCTTGCTACATTTAAAAGAGAAATATTAAGAAGCATATTCGGTGCAATTAAATTCTATAATATACAAGCTGTTTGAAAAGTTAGATGTTATTAAATCAATGACAATATAGAGATTTAAAAGTGGAGGAAACCTAATGGGATTAGATGATAATCAAGCTACTAAAAATATTTTTGGCTGAACTGTTCGGTATCCGAAAAAAGTGTAAGACTGAAAATTATGTGGCATGATTATCTGGAGAAAAAAACTATTAAGGTGGAAAATCTTAGTAAATAGCAGGATAGCATGGGATGGACTTCTGAGGAATGCTAGGGTGATTAATAAGAAATTTAACTGTTTTACTTGAGATTCGTATATTACTTTATTTATCCTAAAAGATAATACAGCAAATATAATATGTAATAAGTAAAAAAAAAAAATGAGTTTCACAAACATTTTGTCAAGTTCCAAAAGCAAGAAAAGTAAAATAAAATATCCAAATGAAGATCTGACCAAGGCATTAAATTGATAAGAAAAAGTATATTCTTTTCTTATTTCAAACACGTTGTTAAAAGAAATTCTAAATGAATTCATTTTTCCACAAATATTAAAAAATGAAAGGAAAAATTTTCTGATTATAGGAAATATATTTTTAAAATGAAGTCCAAGTAAAGCTACTTTAATATATCCAAATAAAACAGAATTTTCCAAAATATTGCAAAACATACTGCTATTATAATATTCACTGTTTTACTGAAACTCTTGGGCATGTTTCGATTACATTTTTTTTTTTTTTTTTTTTTGCACATTTTACAAAGAGAAAAATTAAAGAAGTAGCCTTTATCCCTCAAAAAATATTTTCTGTCTAGAAGACTTGGAGACTAAAAAATATTACCTGCAGATTTTTTTTAAATATATTCCAATTATAAAAGTTCTGTGTAAAAACATTTTTCAACCTTTTATAGCAGACGGAATGTTTTTCCCCCAACGCAAGTTTTATTCTAATAATAAAATGATTTTTGAAAATGGGTATGAATATATACATATATAAGTAAATTTTTTTCAGTTCTTTTGCTTTCAGCTAAAAGTAGTTTTTTATAATATAGTTTTTTAAGTAGTACATTTTACTTTCCTTACAATACCTATTGACCGTAGAATTTCCATTGAGAAAAATGTTATGGAATTTACTCCTATATGCCCTATAAAGTAATATATTATTTTTTCAAACTAATTCAAAAATACATCTATTCTAATACTCTGTATAAGAATAGTCGATATATAATATAGTATATTCTATTATATTAGCGCATTTCTTAAAACAAGTAAAAATACATTAATATGATTATTATTTTTTTTTATATCTTAAAAGGTAGAAAATGTAAATAGCATCAACTAAGTAGGAAGTGCTTCATCCTAAAACAGTTATTTAAAAGATTTTTAAACAGATAATGCTGAAAACAGTTTAAAATATAAGTAAAATAGGAAAATGTTGAAAGAACCGCAAATATTGAAATTCCTTAAAATTATAAATTCTTTATTCCCCCCCCACACACACAAATGAATAAAAAAATCATTTGTTTTTGTTTTTCAAATTTTCAAGTAACGAAGCAATTTTGAAAAAAAAAATGCTGCTTATTTTGAACTGGAGAAAAAAATGGCCAAAGTAATCCTGATGTGTCTTTTTTTGTGAATGTCTTTTTTTTTTCTTTTTCGGGAAAACAAGCAAAAATAAATCGTATAAAAATATGCTATGTAGCTATTGAATATTTGTCATTTGTAAAATAAGATCTCCAGTTTTGAAACAGCAGAGCTGTTTTGAAAATTTAATGTTCAATGAGCATTCTAAAAATTTCCACCATAATATTAAAAAAAAGAACATTCTAAATAATTCTATTTGATTTTATTACATTCATCAATGATAAAAATTGACCTTATAAAGCGGATACAATGAATTAGATATAAGCCTTCTCAATCTTCTTTCCTATTAAAATATACAATCAAAACTTTTGATTCAAAACTGCAGAATATGGAATATTTTTAAATTTAACAAACCTTAACACTCTTTGCTAATGAGAATATATGATATTAATTAAAGAATAACTTTATAAAGTTTTCTAATGACTACGAATAATAACAAAGTGCCGATGAGTAAATAATCTATGACAAATGAAATCTATTGTTCCGAGGTTATAATCTATGTAATCAATTTCATCAGATACCTTATTTAAAAATATATTTCATTTCTACGTGAGTAATTTCAGAAAATGGTGGGAAAAGTAAATTAAGCGTTAAACCTAGGGTAAAAAATGGCAGGTAATAGCGTGCAATTAAGAGTAAAGAAATTAAGGAAAAAGTACGAATATTTCGTATTAATCAATAACAACCCATTTCATTGTGTTGGAAGTTAGCGAAGACGGATGCTTCGGGGCGGAAAAAAAAGAAGGAATAATGAATGAGCATAGAAGAAAAAGTTTTGCATGAGGCTGTATTAAATAGAAAAAGCGTAAAGTGTGACTAAGCAGCAGTAAAATGTGACTTAGCAAAGGCACAAAATGCGAATGTATTTAATTCAAAAAGAAAATATATTTATTTTCGATTTACTGATATTTTCTTTTCTTTTTGGATTATTAACCAAGTCATAGCGAATTTTCCAATTGCTTTTCTGGAATGTTTTTTTTTTTAATAAAATTAGATTTTTATTTTTTTAGGTCAATATAATCGTTCTTTGAAAAAGAAACGATGGTCAGAGATATATAATACAAGAATAAGCAAACTATACACACTACGGAGACTATAAATGACGCTTAGTGAAGTTTGTTTGACAAAATATACTGAAGCATTCCACGGTTTAATGGTTAAGAGATTTTTTATATGAGTATTAATATACCGAATACAGCAAACATGTTTTCTTCAAAAAAAATTTAACTGCATAAAGCTGTTTTAGAATAGAACTAAATAACACAGAATTAAATTTTAATTCACCATAACTAGATAGTTTGCTACCGTAACGTTTTATAAACCACAGATTACATTACTCCATTAGTAATGCTAGAATTTTATTCTGAATTACTTGATATTTTTAAGTATTTAATTTTCAGTGTAAGAAGAAATTTTAAGCTTATTTTTCTTACAAAAGCAAGCTTTGAATCTAAAAACTTTATATTATTTTTATAACTTACTTGTTTTTTTAACATAATTATTGATTTTTTTAATAATAATAACAAATATGAAATGTAGATTAAGTTTGAACGTATTCAAAGATAAATCTGAAAATATTTCATATAGATGGTAGTTTTATTCTGAAAGTTTGTATTTTTTGTGTGAAACGGATATGCTGAATCATGAATTCAAACAAAGAATTGTTATGTAACAGATTTAAATAGACAAATAACTTTATATTTCCGAATTTAAAAACAAACATAAATAGTTCTATTTTATTTTGTCATGAAATATAAGCTATGATTCTACCAATAAATTTTACAATGATTTAATAGCTGTTAAAACGTAAAACACAAATCGAAAAAAAATTGAAACATACCTTGTTTCTAATTTTTCTTATTGTTAGGAGATGACTGTAATAGATTCCTTTTTAATAACGCAACTCTGCTTTTCTATGTAAATCATTTATTCTTGCATACGCTGTAAGCGATTTCAAGAAACTGTTTTACAGATGTTCAAACGCAGAGACTAGAAATACGCTCTCTTCTGATATTTATTCCGGTTTCTCAAAAGACAAAAGGTTTTCAAAATCAAATGATGAAATATGAATATTACATTTTTTTTGTGTGTGTGTTCATAATATAGCAAATTTCATCCAGAAGGAGGGAAAGAAAAATTTTAATCATTACAGATGAGATTGCTAATTTTTAGTCCAGATGGACAATATAATGGGTTTCAACCTAATTGTTATTCGAGGCTGAAAGTTAGTAACTAAAGATTTAAATTATTCAACTTATCATTTGCAATTGTTAATCTATTTCAATTTATCAGCTTAATAAATTGGCCAGAAAATGAAAAATTAGCAGATGCCATTAACTATCCCAATTTCAAGAAAGTACATATATATATGCTTCTTAAAAAATAATATATATATTCGAGAAAATAAAATCCCGAGTTTTCAACCAGAGTTTAAAGAAAACATGGAGATAATGTGACAAAGTATTTTCGAGTATTGCATTAAAATGAAATGCAAATTCTACTATGAATATTTGAGTAAATATGAGTATTTTAGTAAATAAATTTTAAATTATCAGTCAAATATACATGTCAAAACTGAAATATATATATATAAAGGTTGACAAGAATATTTTAATCAAATCTAAATCAAGTGACATAAGAAACTCATAATCGCGAGAAAATTAATATGTTTTGCACTTAATTTAAAAACGAGAAATAGTATCTAATTGATTTCTAACTTCAAATAGTTATAATAAATTTAATATGAAGTTCCAAATAAAAAAAGAATATTAGTTTCGAGGAAAAAAAAATATCTTCCAACTTTTCTTGGAGGACTACTGAAATTCTAATCAATACTTTGCAGTCACTTTTCTGAATCCGATTGAAATTCAGTTAGAATTATTGCATAATTGTGCTTTAAATTTGGCTTTGAATTTATGAAAGAAAATATGTGCTATTTTTGTATATACTCAGTAAAAATTTCTGTATTAAAAATACTTTTTTCTCCTCTAATATTCATTGAATCAACTTTTTATATTAATATAATAAGTCAATAATACTTTTTAAAATGTTCTGTAAATCTTGTAAAATTTGGTTGAATACTGTATTTTACCAGAAAAAAGGGGCGAATGTAACAATTTTTGGAACAAAATTTATATGTAAAATAAGGAATATAGATATAATATGCAATTGATTATAAAACACACACACACACACACACACACACACACACACAAAGAATGCTGTGTACCTTTTATATATAAAACCATGGTTGGAAGTTCCAAATCGGTATCTTTGAAATAATATAACTAAGCTTATCTAAATAATCTCTTAGAAATAATAATACTCCTCTATGAAAGAGTAATGAAATAATAATACTTCTATGAAATAATAATACTCCTCTGAGAAGAGCACAACTCATTTTATTCTTGTTTTATACTTGCTCAAATCTCGAAAAGCCTTGGAGACCAAAACTCAAAGTTAAAATACCATTTTGAATATGTTTTTACAAAGTCGTACAAAGAGTTCGTTCAGTTTTTCTAGAAAAATTAAAAAGAAATAATCTGAAAGTGTTCGGATACTTTTAATGACATAGTGTATATAATTTGATATTTCTCTTTAACATTTGTATTTCAAATATATATTTTTTCTTTCTTTAACTCGATAAGAATCTTCTGACCTTTACAGCTTAAGTGGTATAAGATAAATGTAAACTATTATGTTAAAAAGACACGATGAATAAATTTCGATTTTTCTATATGTGTTCTTTATTTTCTGATGGCAATTAAAAACAAATTATTATTTTTGATTATATAATTGATTTTGTATTTTTTAACGTAAATGTGAATTTCCTTGATTTCCTTGTTCTTTAAAACAAACTTCTTTTATGAAAAGAAAACAAGTGAGCTTTTATAAAAGATAAATATATTATTGAAGTACAGTTATCAATAATTAATAAAGAAATTTAGTTAACAAAGGAATATCATGAATAAAGATTTTACAGGATTTTCTCTTTCCTCTAGTAATATCATTAATCAAGCAACCTGGTATGAACTGTTAATAAATATAGACCTTTATAGAATAATAAGAATTTCTTTTTTTTTCTTTCAAATAATTGACATACGAATATTTACTCGTAAAACACATTTTTTTTCTCAGAAGCATGAA
This sequence comes from Argiope bruennichi, assembly GCF_947563725.1. Lineage (NCBI taxonomy): Eukaryota > Metazoa > Arthropoda > Arachnida > Araneae > Araneidae > Argiope > Argiope bruennichi. Next base: position 44,810,802 of record NC_079151.1, read on the forward strand.
ATGCAATGTACGCAATATTCTGAAAACATTCAGTTTTTGTTGTTTTTCAAACGTTACCAATTTTTTCCAAACAAAATTCAAAATTACTATTTGCTAAATTTTACTCATTAAATAGAAAAAAAATTCACAAAAAAGGCTTTTTCATAATGACTGTAATGCCGACGATGATCATTAAAACACAAATTATGTTTGAAATAATGTGGCTTTATAGACACAATATACCTATCGTAAATGTCACATGGGAGATTTTAATATGTTGCTTTAGGCCATTAGTGATTGCAATTGATGTTTGTAGAAATATAGAAAACTGGTTATAATCAGTTCTATGATACTTAATTTTCATTCTTTTCAAACTTAAGTATCATGAGGAATGTCTGCGTCAAACTTCATTTCATAAATGACGCTTCGTGATCCCGTTTACTTTTTCCTAAATAATCTGCATTCAATTAAAAAAAACAAAAAAACTTCAGTAATTTCTGACTATAAACCGAGAAATATACACATAAAACTGGAATAATTATACGATATTAGCTTGTTATTATACTTGGAATATTCTTATATTGTGAAATATAATGTTAAATTGTAAAGAAAAATTTTGTTATAGGATCTCGGGTGATAAAGCAATCAGAAATAAAATTGCGATACATTCTAAAATAGTACTGATATCTTCTGCAATAAGCAATTTTGAATATTAAATGCTTAATTCTCTCACGATAATACTTTTCTGCTATTTGAAACTTTATCTTCTCTAAAAAATGATTTATAATCAATGGAAATGTAAATATTCAATTGTAAAATCAATTTTGTGCAGGTACAGGATAAAGGAGAAGAATGATTCTTATACCCTACTAATATTTGATATCATGAGACATTAATATAATGAATAATTTACGTTTTGTACAAAAAAACACTTTATTGCTGATGTTATGCATAGTTAATTTTAATCTATGTTATATTCAAATAATAAAAAATATTTATTTTATATTAAAAAATGGGCTATTATATTACGTTGGTTTTCCTATTAAAATAGAATCCCAATTGTAAATCATTTTTAAAAGCAAATAAAAAGGAATTCCAAAGAATTGCATTTTGGGTCTTTCGAATAAATATACCATTTTAAAAATGAATTTAAAAATATTATCATTTTTTTAAATACGAGCACGTAAATTAGTATTGTAGTTTAATGCAATTGCTTATCTTCATAATCTCAATAATATTTATTTTTAAGCTTAACGGCTGTTATTTTGTCAAATGATTGTACTGTATTAAGAAGTAAACCTAGAATTTTTTTTTTTAAATCTTAGTTTCGAATTAAATTTTAATTGCGTTTTATGTAAAAAAAGTACTTTTAAACTGTCCTTCCACAAAATTATGTGAATATTTTCTGAAGTATTTGCCCTGCCCTTATCCAAAATTTAGAAGAAAAGTATACTTTTTAAATATGGAGCTACTAATATATAAATTGTAATAAATGCTTCAAACTTCTTTCTATATATTGTTTTAAGAAGTTTATTTCTTAAATTTATAATTAATTAATACATAAACTTAAGTGAAATTTGCTTCAAATTGCATCCTATAATTTTACTAATAAATTCTGCTAGGAACCTATTTTGGAATCTTTTAAATGGGTTGAAATATTCAGAATGTTGTAATACTATATATTTTGAAAAAAAAAATTAGAATTTTGTTAAAAAAAAGTTTGAAACCAATTTTTTTCGAAATTTATTGTTGCCTTATAAAAAGCTAATTCAGTTCAGCACGACAAGCAACAAAATATAAAGTTTTCTGTGGCGAATTTAAAAATATTTTTATTGGTAATTGATTACCAAGACCACATTTCAGCTTTTAAGCCTAGGTAATTATGTTCATAAAAATTTATAAAATTATTGTGAAAGTTGACTTTTTTGGTTCAGAGATGATGACTTGTAAATAATTGTTTTGTTTGTTCCGATTAAATGTATCTTATTTTTCACTAATAATATCCACATGGTTTGTCACTCGGGACATAACGTATATCAGCAAAATGAAGGGTAGAAAAATACAAAGAAAAAATTCAAAGCAAAATAAAGAAAATTATGATTTTATTTTTCATAATATTGGATAAGTTGATGGACTATTGATATTAAAATAGAAATAAATAATTGAACATGAAGGTAGGATAAAAGTTGAAAATTAGATAATATAATTCGAAAATTTTGATACAAATGATGCTATCTATATTTGAAATAATAGTTAAAAGCCAATGAACAAATTACACCCTTACCATGGGTTCAATTTCTCCAACAATTGTTACCTTTCTTCCATTTTTCAGAGAAATTAAAAAAACACTGATTCAATCGTCTATGGAAGAAAGCACGGCAGAAATCACGGGTTCCAACCATTAGATCATTATAAAAACATTTAATGTTAGATGAAAGTTCACGGCATCTAAATATGTCCTCGATAATCACCTATCGCTCACAACTTTTCATTTCTTAGAGAAATAAATAAAAAATTCGAGGAAACAAATTTTGAAACTCTTCTACACATAAACATATTAACTATACAGGAAACTTTTGTTTCCTGAAAATTCTCATAATCCCTAGATACCTATTTAATATTCTTCTACCACCTTTCTCTTCATTTCGAGAAAAATTGAATAATAAAACTTGACAAAACTTTAACCGTGAAAGCTGGAACAGTTTCTTCAAATAATCTTTCCTCTTTAATCGTAGTAAACCAATAATAAAGATCTATCATTAATGTTCCAATAGAATATAAAATAATATAGTATGGTTAAAATAACATAGTATTGTCATAGTTAAAATATGTAACTCTTCAAATATGGTTAGCGTGACTAAATAAATTTCATTTATATTTGCCTTTTTCGGCCATAATATCAATGCTATTAATTCGTATTAACAAATTTTGTTGAAATACATCTTATCAAAATAAACAACTGCCGTTTTAAAATGAGAATGCGTGTTAAAGATTCATTTTTTAAACTTATTTATCTTGTAAAGTAACGAAATTAATAGTTGACGAAACATGGCAATATCAGCCCAATTGCTGAGTAGGTGGCCCGATCTTTTATTTTGCAATAATTCTCAAAAACGCAGAAAATGAGAGAAGTTGACCTTTGGTAGCATATCTACAGACCATTTCTATGGATAACATATCTGCGATCCAGCTCTTCCTTTTATAAGTATATATTTGTGTATAAATTTTTACTTTTTTTCTGTGAATAAGTGTTTTGCCCATCAGCACAAGCACAAGGTCTTTTTGACTCCATTATTTATTTTCAGCTCAGAAATTCTAGATATTTATAAAAGTTTACACCTATTATTTCCTATCATTGGAGAGATATAAGAAGAATATTATAACAGCAGAAATCAATAAAATAACGTATCTTATTGTTTAACGAAGAATCGGGGTCAAAATAACCTCTGCATACTCCAGAGTTTCAGATTATTTTAATGTTACAATTATGAGAGCCTACGAACTGATAGATTCAGAAGTATCTTTGAAACTGATCATATTGATAGTAAAAATGGTGAACTCAGATTAGTCGGATACTGATAAAATTTTCGAAAATGATCGTGATACACAATCATAACAAAGCGCAGATTCTGAATATTCTAGAAAATCTGATGGAAAGTTTTTTTTCCTATTCGTAAATTTGAATACATTTTCTTGAAATGATGCTAAAAGTTCATTCCATTCTGAATGACAAATGATAAGTATTTTTTTTTGAGCAGGCATATAAAATAGAAAACACAAGTTATGATTTTTTTTAAAGTTGTTTGTTTAAGCTACAAAAAATTTCTTATGTAAACTCTATGCAAATATAGATTTTCGTATTCTTTCATTATTTTTTAACAGAAAAAAAACATTCACTTATTATTTTTAAAGTTTTATGTAAATGGAAAGGGGGGGGGGTTGAAAATGATTACAAGAAATGTATGGAAAAAAAGGCGGCTGAATTAAATACTGGGTTTTCTTGCTAAATCTTTTATGTCTTAAATAGAATTTTTTTTTGCATGAAAAAATAATCATTCTCTGATCTTATTGTATTTTTATACATTTAGCCAATACGATAAGAAATATGTGCCTAACAATTTGGAGTCAAAGTGATTCTTTGCCTGTAGTAATGTCAAAAAAAAGGGGTGTGCGTGCTGAAGAGTTAATTTGTATTTTTTAAAAATATTTCGTGATATTTTTCTCCCCATGGATAGTCTTTATCATTGAATTTATATTAAGAACATTTATGTTCTGCTATTAATTAATAAATATTTATTTATCGATTTTTTATTAAATCTGTGTCGTAATTAAATAACAAGAAAATAATTAATAGTAATTAATTAATTTAATTAAAAATGAGAAAAAATTACATAATTTAGGAAATATTTTTTTTTGTCATAGCGATGTGTTATTTTCGCACGAAAACAATCGGTCACTAAAAATAAGATATTTGAATGCTCAGTTCTAATTTTTAAAAAAAAAATGAAAAATGCATGGCATTGTTTTTATTTGACAGCTAAACATCTTTTATATACAATATTCTGCGTTTCCAGTTGTTTCAAAATAAACTTTGTTTTATTGAGAAATAACCTCCTTTCCTTTTAAATTTTAAAATGCGCTTAGGAATATCTTCTTTGAGAAGAAGAAAAAACATTATTCGCAAGCATAAATATATAATCATGAAATTATGTTCGAATTGCTTCCTGCAAGAGCCCTTGAAACATTTATAAGAAATTCTTTTCCGCGTCATTTTGAAATATTCACATAAAATCGCTACTTCTGGATCGCATTTTGAAGAAAAATTTACATTTATGCATGAATACTGATGTGTGGCCATTCTGGACAAAGAAAAAATGCTTTAGAAGCAAGATAACTAAGCCTTCAATATTCCAGCATTCCCAATCATATTTTCTATTTAAAGAAATTGATGGAACAAATCGTTTCTTTTGCTAAATCATTCCGAGTTCCATTTCCTATTTCAGATTGTTTCTGAGCTCCGGGCTTTTTCAAAGTTTGGATATTTTCGTAAAGGAATTATACTGTAAAAATTCTTTACAAAAGCACTGTATTCTTTTATAGTTGCTGAAGAAAATATAAGAATATTTTTCCAACAAATTTTTTATGAAAAAAAGTTAAAGGACTTTCTAATTTTTTTCCATCAAGTATCACATTTTGCAAATATAAAATATTATACGTATAATTCGGAATTTTGCTTCAAGAATTCTTAGAAATTACTTTCTATTTCTGACTTTTTGATATTTTTTTGCTATTTCCCATAGGGAATAAATATTTTTCTTTAACCTATGAGATTTTATAAATTTTAAATCTTGTCAATGCCATTTTTATTCATTTGAAATTCTTCAGCTTTGCTTTTAATTACTCTAAATAAATTAAAGCAAATGCAAAAATGTGTCATTTCAAAATGGTTCCCAATTCATTTTACTCATTAAGTTAATTTTGGAAGAAACATAAATAATTCAATTCGCATTTTTAAAATCTTTAAAAATTCCTTTGTCATATCATGGTGTTTGATAAACCTACAAAAATTTCTAAAATTCATAAAATAGCATTGCTTGAAACCTTATCATAAGATAAGATTTCAAAGAAGATAAGATTTCAAAAGATCGGTATTTTGTTCTATAAGAATGCATCACAGCCAAGAATTAATTATTACTTCAGGGATATAATCACATTTCTTTCCCATTTCTTACATAAGAAACAAAAGTATTGTCCTAATGAATTTCATATCTTACAAAATAATGTATAAAGTTTCGACAATTTTTAAAAGAACTTTATAGTAATATAGCCTTTATCTAACCACTAACGATGCAGAATCAAATACCTAAGAATAATATCTTGTTCCTTTTTTGTAGAGTATATAGGCATATACAAAACTTAAAAAGAAAGGTTTTACATGCATTGGAAAGTATTTAGATAACCCTATACTGTATATATTATATACTAAAGCCTGAGATAACTCTGCCAATTATTGAGAAAATGTTTATTTTCATAACCAGGCAATAAAGGTGTAATGAAGATTTTTTTTTAATTTTTAAAACACCAACTTTAATTTTTGTAAATATTAACCTTTAGAATATATTTTCAATGCTTTTCATATATTTATTTACATCAAAGATTTACTTTTAATGTCTAAAATATTTTCAAATAAAAAAAAATATATTTTAAATTTATGAAACTTTCGGATTTAAACAAAACTGATAAGGTCTCATTTCAATGTAACTTCAACAATACTATTTTTTTAATGTACGAAAATATTTATATAAATCGCCATGTTTTTATGGAATATAAAGCTAGCCATCGAGCTGTGATAGTCTGTTTTGAAGCACGTTTGGACACTGCTATTTTGTTGCATACTTTTTATCCAGTTAAAGAATCATTTAAAAATCCTGATTTGCAATATTCTATTTGCAGAAGATTCTATTGGATTTGCTAAGCTTGCAATGACAATAATTAATCGGCGAGGAAAAATGTCAAAATCGCTGCCACTGTTGAAATAAATTTTGGTTTTTTATTTACTTTGCAGAATCTCTCAAAAATTGAAGTGGAAGGGCAAACGATTTTTGAAAGTGTGTTTAAAGGTTATCAGTTTCTTTGTAAAATAAAAATATGCAAAATCTTTACTTTAAGTATTTTTTTCAGTGTCAATAACTAGAAAATTCTGTTAAAACGTTTTTCTACATACACAATTAAGTACTATTCTAGGAATATCTAGAAGGTAAGTCCAATACTTTTAAAGATTTCTCTCGAAAATAAGAAGGAATGAAAATGAAAGACAGAACTTTATGACAGAACAGGCTGATGGTAGTTATCATTTGAAATGAAAATGGCGAAATGAATACACACGCTGTAACTGGAGAATTATTTCCTTGTTTTATAGATTATATAAGTTTATAAATGGTGGTCGAAATACTGGTAGAGAAAGGCGAATAATATCTTATCGTAAGAAAACTGGTAAAATCAGTACTTAGGCTATAGTAGGTGAACTAGTTGGTTTTCTTTGCGATTATTTTAAATTTATAGATGGTGGTCGAATTGAATAGGTACAAATAAGGGAATGAAAATTCTATTTAAGTTTTATTTCCCAAACGTGAATGACGAAACATTGCTGAATGTGCTTAGTTAGTTGACTCTCCATATAATGAAAATGATGGGAAATTTACATTTTTTGTGAAATTGCTTTTAGATTAATTGCAATTGGAAGATTTTAATCATTGCATTTTTTAACATTATAATTTTTTTATAAAATTTGCATAACAGTTTTTGCAATACATGACAATGATTTAATAAGCATTTGTAAAATATTTTAATAATAAAATAAAAAATATTTTTTTTCTTACCTTTATGAGAATTGTGACTAGTTTTAACATATCTAGTTAAATTATTCCTTTTCAAGGTTAACTTTTCCCAACTTTATTTTTTTCATTTTATAACGAATAAGTTTTATTTCGTCGTATTTCAATAAAATATAAAAATGACAATTCAGACAAATTGATTGATATTGATCTAAAATACTTTTATGTTTCTCTTGTTTGCAAATTCGTTATGAAAAGAAAATTCTTGACAATTTTTCTTGGTTTAAGTTGATGCCTTATTGAAAGGCTCTATATTTTAAGAATATCATGTTTCAACTATAAATTATAAATCAATTTCTTACGCTGACTGGTGAATTAAATAAATCTCAAAATAAAATGCACTTTATTAAGTGACGATCTAACTTCAATAAAGTTTTTAATTACTTTCCTATTTTGAGAATGTGAATTTAAAGGAGTTATTATGAATAAGAATTTAAAATGTGAATTTAAAGGAACTATTACGAATAAGAATTTAAAATGTGAATTTAAAGGAATTAGTACGAATAAGAATTGAAAATGTGAATTTAAATTAATTAGTACGAATAAGAATTGAAAATGTGAATTTAAATTAATTAGTACGAATAAGAATTGAAAATGTGAATTTAAATTAATTAGTACGAATAAGAATTGAAAATGTGAATTTAAATTAATTAGTACGAATAAGAATTTAAAATGTGAATTTAAATTAATTAGTACGAATAAGAATTTAAAATGTGAATTTAAATTAATTAGTAAGAATAAGAATTTAAAATGTGAATTTAAAGGAATTAGTACGAATAAGAATTTAAAATGTGGTTTAATTTTATTATAAATAAACTCTTCTGTATAAATTAATTTCCGTGAACGTTTAGAAATCTATTTTGAAAAAATATATCATCTAAAATTTTACAGTTTACAACTATAGACGTTTTGATAAAATTGCATTTTATATATAAACTGTGCACTAAAAGAATTTTTAATTACTAATTTGTAAACGGAAATTACTTTAAAATTATATATTAAACTATATGTAAATAACTATTTTTATATAATATTTCTATATACTTTTAAACCATATGAAATTTTCTACAAAACACTGAAAATAAGGAATGGAATACTAAATAATACATTCAATTAAAAAAATGCTCTTACCATAATAAATGAATTAGCGAAAATTAAACATGTGGCCGTCTTTTATCTTGTGGTATTTTATCGATATTTATGACAACACAATTTATTTTTCGAATTTTATCATCATAATTTCAAAAGCATTACTTCATTATTGAAAATCAAAAAAACAGTTTCCTTTATTTTATTTAAAGTTTTCGAATATTATTGAATTTATCATGGAATGTACCTTTTGAATAAATCATTAGTTTTGTAAATACATATAATTTTTTATTTGTTCTAAAATTACATAAAGTAAATTTAAAATATTTTAAATTTCCCACCATTTTTAAGCTGAAATCAATCAGCTTATACAAGTGGATATGTTGAACTATAAACTTTATGTAGAATAATATTCTCTAAAATTTTAAAGTACGAGAATTTTCATAACTTTTTTATACTCAAACTTTAAAAATTGGAAGAAATATTTCTTTTCTTTATCAAGTGCAAAGATACTCCAGTGATCGACTTTATGCATTTTACTATGCAACCATTATTTGTTGCTTCGCAATGTTTTAGTAACTGCGCCAACTCGATCAACATTTGAGTTGTTCAAAATCGTTCATCAGATTTGCTGCTTCTCTGTCAGCCGGTAAAAGTTTGAAGTAGAGAAACAATTAAGCGCCAAGTTAACGACAGAGTGCCAAACGAATGTATGCTAAAAATCTCCCATTAAATATCCATTACGTCCCATTGAATCATACGATTTCTAAATTCTGGCTACCAAGCGGATCTTTTGATGCCTCGGAGAGCCATTCGAAAGCTATTTATATCCATTAGAATTGCTATATGATACTGACACTTTCAACTTCAGTCACTTAGGATGTGATGTCGCACGAAGCAGAATTTATTAAGGGTGTTCTCCATAAACTGTTTAGAAAGATTGTGTACCAGTTTTCTTTTGTTACATTTAGTTTTGCTATATGAGAAATGATCTGAAAGGTTAGATCGCCGTTTTAAATTCTTTTTTTAAAGTAAAGTAAGCATGATTTTTTTTTATTTAACATTGGTATTTATTTTATTTATTTGATTATAAATATTTTTTCAAAGATTTATTTATATTTAGCTATAGTAAATTGATGTTCTATTATGTTATTGTTTGACTGAATAAATCTGAAAAAACTGATTTCTCTGCATAAATGAAATTTATAGGTTCTACTATTTATTTATAGGTTATAATTAAAATAGAAGAATTCATTCTTTTTATAAAATATTTTCTTATTCAGTTGAAATAAAAATTTATTCATTCATAAGAAGCTAATTAGAAACTCATTACTTTAAAATCAAAATTTAAAATGATAAAAATTTCATTTGTTTGCAATTTAGAATGAAAAGATAAATAACTACTTAATGGATTTTTCTTTCTTAATCATCTAATATATTTATTTAATCTGAAAAATAAAAAAAAAACACATTTTTAAACTCTTGAGTTTATCTAAATCAATTACTGCTTATATAATTAAATAGTCGGCTAACCTTGCAGTGAATATGTAATTGCTCATTCAAAGAAAATTTTATACATCATTATTTTCTTAATGCTCCGAAAAAACAACGCACATATTTGCTTTAATTGGAAAGTTTACTTTCTTTCTATGAATAATAAATAAGGTAACTAAATTTATTAACACAAAATTTATATTTTTCTACTCTCGGTTAATTCAAAATTGTCTATAACAAGAAGTTATTTCTAATTTTTTGAAGTGAATTAAAGGGCTTGGGAATTTTTCTTGTATTTCAAATGAAGTTTTGATGGTTTTAAAGATGTTGTGTTCAATTACATTTTATTTTGAAATATTTAAAATATAAACTTACAAAAAATCAGTATTTGGGATGAGACAAATGGATATATACTTTATCTGCCTTGTTTGTTTTTTATTCTGTGACGAAAAAAAGTTATGAGGGAGAAATCTGACAGCTAATAAAGAGAATTAATTGAATTTGTATACCACTTTTATATATAATATATATAATTATCATAAACTTGTATTACATCTGTTAGGTGTCGCTTCCAATACTTATGAGTTTATTCAAAAATCAAATGAGTGCAACATTCACTTTATATTATGAAGGGAATTCAGCACAGTTAGATAATTCGATAAGTAATAGAATAAGATATTGATCAATACTGTACTTGAAATTTCATATAATAAGTTGCATTACTTAAAATAAGATAATATGTATTGGTGAAATATGCTATGATACTTAGCTCAATTTACTCCAATCTAATTGTGAATTAGATTGGGGTAAATTAAGCACTTTCATAAAGATAAGTGGAGATTGAAAGTATTAAAGTTTGCTTTCTAAAAAAATACGAAGTTTTTGTACACTTATAAACTGTAGAACTGATTAATATTTATTAGATAAAGTTTGCTGAAAATGTATAATTCGTTGAGCATTCTAAATAAATTTATAGCATTAAAAATTAATGTATTTAATTTTCGATTCTTTTACACTGCTTATTTCTTTCAAAATGTATATGTGCATTAAATGCAATTTTTATCTTCTAATTGAAAGTTTGATTACAAAATCAGTTTTGATACTTAAGGAAATTAATTTTGATTTTTAAAGAATCGGGTAAAGTTGCACTTGTTCTTTTTTTAAGGTATAACGGGTTACTCTTCTTTTTAAAAATAGTAGATGAATTTTGCGCTTTTATATATAAGCTATAATTCGATTACACCGCGTTCTTAAAATAAGTTATGTTATAACATTTGAATTCAAACTTAACTCTTTGGATTCCTGGAGTTTTTGCTTTTATACATTTATCTGGGTTTATTTTATGTAACTTTATCTTTCCAAAACTTTGCTACTGTTTTACGTGAAAATTGCGCTACTGAAATAAATACTAAATTTTGGCAAAACTTCATTTTCGAAAGTGTATAATCTCCAGATGCTTTCCCACGGATCATTTTATAATTTTCTACATTTTTGTTTTAAATCTGTGGAACGAATTTTGAACCTGATTTAAAAAATTATCTTTTGAAAGCTGCTGAAAGAGAAATTGTTTCTTTCATAATGAATTATGAAAGAAGCAGTAGGTTTTTTTCATATGAACAATGTATGAAGTTGTGACCCATTTGTTGCTTAATTATTTACTAACTTTAAGAACATTACGTACCTTAATAGTGATATCTTGACATTTTTAATGTGAAATATATAGGATACTGACAACTTTTCTCAATCATAATTCCATGAAATGATTTATCTAATGAAGAAACATATTTCTATATAAATTGTTTTCTTCCCTTACAAAACTGTTTATATCTAAAGAACTTTTCCTTAATATTGAATATAAGTCGTAAAATTGTAATGCAATTATTGCTCTGTCCTTACTTAATAGCTTTAAAACCATCAAGTACCTTAATAGTAATATTTTAACATCTTTAATGTAAATATATGGGATATTCCCAAAATTTCTCAATTATCATTCTATAATACATTTTTTCTAATGAAGAAACAAATTTCAAGTTAAATTATCTTCGTCCTTAAACAAATTCAAGTAATCAAAGCATCATTTTATTTTCGTTTCTTACTATATTAACTCCATCAGAACACTGATAAGTATTAAATTCAAGTGGAAATTCAAGTTAATTATATTGAATTCTTAACTGGAAAGTCAAGATCATTTTATAAGAATGGCAATGCAAACATTTACTTATGATCTTTGACGATGACACTAGCGAAATTATCTGTGATTATTTAGATAGATTAAATGATATATTCTCATAATTTTTAATATTCGTATCATATGGAAAATTGCTTTTAGAGAAATCACATGTGTTCCTTTTGATCGAAATCAATACATACATCTGGAAAATATATACTTATGCTTTGAACGGATATAATATAAAATAGTTTACATTCCCAATCGATCATTTTTTTAAAATTCGAAACCAGTAAAAATATCAGAACTTTGTATAAAATAAATAATATTATGATGTTGAAAAATTTTAAATATTTTATATAGTTTTTGACATTTTCATTTTTTTTACTAAACAGTAATAAGAAGAACCCATGTTTTCTTATAAACATTAATAATAATGAATTTTATTCAAAAAACTCTATCGCTAAAGCAGTCTATTATAATTTTTAGGTTAGTTTCTTCATTAATCTGATAAGAAATCGAACAGTTTTTCTATTTTATTATGGTGTAAAAATAAAGTTTTAAAATATTTCCTTACTTTTATAATGTTAAGTGAGAAATAATAAAAATTACCCAAAATGAATTGTTTGCCGAAAAGTAGGGAAAACAATTTATTATTTAAATTTCAGAAGTGTTTTTACATAAATATTTTAATAATTAGAAGCAACTGAAGACTCATTCCTTGAAAGGCAAAATCGTTCTTTTCCAGCAACTTTTAAAGAACATGTCGACGGATAAAAGAAATTGAACAACTTGAATTATTTCAATACAAATAAATCGAAATACTAGATCGTATTGTTGAGGAAGGCGAAAGAGAAAATTTATTAAAGTATTTTCAGCAAGTTACAAACTCGAATGAAAGTTCACACGTTTCCGGAAAACTCATAAGACATTTGAATGTTCTCAATAAAAACGCTCGGAAACAGAACGCACTCTTTTAGAAAAGCAATTTCTTCCAGATAGCATTCTGCGAAAATGTCGAAAAGGAGATGGAAAACTAAGTATTTATATTAAAGATGGAAATTTGTATTTTTGAAATTGGCAGGACAAGAAGTAAATCAATAAAATCAACGCAAAAAAAAATCATCTGTGCTTTCTTGAGTTAGAAAATACAAAGTTACTTTAATAATCGCGTAGCATAGAAAAATGAATAAAGCCGTCAGAATAGTATTTCTTCTTTTTTAATCTCTTCTCTTATTATAAGAATGGTGTTCTCATATTATAAACATTTTGAACCAGTGTCTTACACAAGCATGGTAATTTGTATTGTTTTACACAAATTATGTTTATTGTGTAAATAGAACTTTTTTATGGAGCCAATTGTATATTATTACAGCGCTATTAGAAAGTAAATATTTTGTTCCCCTATCTTTTAAATTTCACTATATTGTAACTTCCCTTTTTTAATCATCTTGCAAACAATGCAGATAATTAAAAGAATCATTTTCTTTAGTTTTTAACAAAGGAAGAAAATCATGCTATTCCATATATTCTGAAGCAATGAAAATGGTTTAAATTTTAAATTAACAATGTATAATCTATAATTGAAAATTAGGCAATTTTTTTAATTGCAAATTTCAAAATAAAATGGCACGGATATTAAACTACTAGAGTTAAAAGAATATATATATATATATATATATATATATATATATATATATATATATATATATATATATATATATATATATATATATATATATATAATATAATATTCATTCTCAAAACCATTTTTTGAGCAATAATATTTTTGGAAGTTTCCACAGGAAAACAAAATTAAGCCAAATTCTTAGTTAAAATTTGAATAAAATTAAAAATTCTTCCAAGGTGTGCATTTTTCACCTTCCAAAATTTATGTGCTTTGTTTGGAAGACCTAAGCTAAATGATGTGATTTGTAAATCAAAGTATTCAAAAGCAAATTGAAAAGTGAATAACATTTAATTTGCTGTTTGATAGGTTGGAGAATAATGTATAATTTTATTTTTTATTTCTCAATTTGGACTGCGATGATTCAATTTTTTTGGTAAAAAAAAACACATTTACAAAGAGATTATATCAAAAAGGAAAGACTTTCTACTGCATTACTAATATTGTTTTGATTAAAATATTTTTTCAAAATATTTGCTAAATTAATTATCTAAAGATAGAAGTTTTTCCATTCAATTTCGCAATATATTTTGAAAATTCTTGTTTTATTATACGTTTCACTACTATTGCTCCTAATAAAAAAACGTTGTTAAATTATCAACATATTGCAAGTTTTTTTCAATATTTTAGAAAGTAGTTTAGTTTTATGAAACAATTTTTATAAAATGAAATATGTGATTTGATTGTTTAATTATTATTTGAAAGGCATTTTCAGAATGTAAATGCCTCCTACAGTCCTTTCAAGATAATTGAAACAGAACTCTCTAAACTTAAAGAGAATGTTAATTTTTTATTCATTATAACAGCATTAAATTAGAAAGACGATAATAGTATAATTTTTAATGGAAACAAAGCAATAATTGTTAACGTTCAATATACGTTTTTCTTATATTAGAGTTAATAGTTAACCATCTGCATTGCATTTTTTTTAATTTGCTTCTTTTCTAAACTTTAAAGAAGCAAATTTACAAATAATTTGCACACAATTTTACAAATAATGCCAATGTTGAATTACGATTCAAAGCTTTATTAAAAATTCAAAAATACATCATTAAAATATGATATAAAACATGAACAAAATATCAATTTGTTTTAAAGTCTTATTATTAACAGTCTGATTTAGAATATAATTCATTATAGCTTTTGTTCCAATTTTCTTTTATTTTTGCTAAAAAAAATGTTACATTTTTTCATTTGAAGTGTATGTATGAATTATATATTTAAATTTGTGGTGTGGCGTAGTTATTTATTCTAATTCATTTTCTATAACTCAAATTGGAATCAAGACTGTTGTAAAAGAAACGATGCTTTGTAAATGAAGGATATGTTTTTGCAAGAAACCATTACATTAAATGTGAACTGTTCAATTTTGAATGAATTAAATCAAATCATCTAATTCTTAATGAAAATTGTTGGTATGAAAACACAATTTACAATACATATTACAACATATAAAACATTTATATTTGTCTTGCAAATCAAATTGTATTAAGAAAAAAAATTACTCAGTGATAATTAAAGCTAAAATTTGAAAATTATTTCATGGTAAATCTTTTAAGAACGGTGGGAAAGTAACAGAATTACCTGTTAATGGGTATTACTTATTGAGGTTTATTCTTTTAATAAAGAATTATTATTTTCCTTATGAATCCGCTATCAATACAATTAAACGATTTTGAGAAATGATCTTTCATTTGACGAGAAAAATGACTTGGAAAAACTTCGAGTTTCCTTATTGATTTCTTTTTATCTATTGTAGTTTTATCAACACTACATAAAATAAGTAACTTTAAAAAAAATAATCTCCTTTCTTATGATAAAACAGAAATTCCGATGAGGAAATAAGTAAATATAATAAGATGGAAGAACTGAATTTCAAATCCAACGAAAAAATCGGCAATGACCTCAAAAAAACTGATTTATGAGTCGAAATTATTGTAAGATTTTAAAATAAAAATATTCTATTATTTGAATGTAATGCACATTTTATAGTTTGAGTTTAATATACTGTTCACTTAAAAAAATGTTTCATAATCAGAGAACCAGGAATTTTAAACAAACCTACAGATCCTTTGTCCATATTAATTTACCACAGACAATACACAAAGGATATCTAAAATTGAAAGAATTCGTAGTTTCTAAATTAACATATATAGAATAAAGATACATTTTCAGAAATATTCTACGTCGCTGAGAATTTTTAACAATCACAAATGAAGAATAATGATAGTTGCCAAGAGAGGTTTTAATTATTGCAAACCGATCGTTGATTAAAATAATCTATGACCAATGAAAACTATCTATTCCCGATCATAATATATACAATCAAATTATTCAGTCTCTCTCATTTAAAAGTCCCCGGCTCATTATTTCGTATCTGGTATTAAAAAATGGTGGGAAAAGCAAATTAAGCGTTAAAACCTCTGGGAGAATAAACGGCAGGTAATAGTGCGAAGTTAAAAAAAAAAAATATGCAAACTTTCGCATTAATCAATAACAACCCACTCTATTGTGATGGAAGCTAGCGAAGACGGATGTTTCAGGGCGAAAGAAAAAGGAAGGAATAAGTAAGGAATAATGAATGAGTATAGAAGAAGTTTAACATAAGGCTGTATTAATTAGGAAAGCGGTAAACTTCGTCTGAGCAGATGTGACTATCCGCGCGAAATATGAATGCTTTTAATTTAAAAAGAAAGCGCCTTTACTTTTCAATTTTATCAAGATTTCCTTTTTATTTTGTGTTATTAAATAAATCTCACGCTATTCTTCCTGGTGTTTTCCTCTATTATTTTTGAATCAAAATTAACTGTTGATTATTTTGCTGTGTCCCTTTCAAAACAGATAAGAGTGTAAATTATTTAATAAAAGTAAATGTTTACAGGATTTATTGCCAATATTAAGGATAATTATTCTAATTTATTTCATTGTATGAGTTTTAATTGACTTTAAACATGTTAAAAGAGCATTAATAAATTTCCTTTATTATAATTTAAAATTATCTATATAGCAGATTCTGTCAGAGTTGTTAAATATGTATTCGAAATCACTTTTAAAAATTTATCAGTATTTAATTTTTAAAGTGATAAGTTTTAAATAATTTTTAATTATAAAATATATATTGGAGCCTATATATTTTACGTTAATAGGAGTAACAGTACTTTTTATTCAAATGAATTTTTTTTTTTTTTTTTTTTTTTTTTTGTACAACTTGAGGAAACAGTCTTCGAGAAATGTTCTCATATAATCTCTAATAAAGAGGTTATTTTCCTTTTTCAATATAAAACATACACTATCTATATTTTATATTTGGAAATTTCGTGAGTGCGTAGATTTTTATTTTTCCAAATACAATAAATGTATATGATATATAACAGAAATAAACAGGATTGTACATGTATATTAATTGTAAGCTGAAAAATAACTACAAAAGATTGATCTTTGAGTTGAATCTAGCGTTTTTGCTGATTTTTTTTTCTGTTAACAGCTGTTATTAGAATCTTTCAAATACATGACTTGCGTACCAAAAAATCGGCTGTGTTTTTTTGAATATTTTTTTCACGTGCTATTTACAACATAAAATTTTAGATTATACGTTGCATAAAATTTTCATTTGTTGAAGTCATTGCCTTTTTTAGCTATGGATATTGCATGTATAAGAAAGTGTTAACCGATAAAAGGCCTAAGTTTTAACGAATTCGCATCAAAATCTTAATAAGATATAAACTATAAATGTTAAAACTGTGTAGTAAATTTTATTTGTCAAACTTTTACCGCTTTCCTCTTTTCCATCCAGTACGCTGCACCATGCTGGTCATCATTTTAACAAATAAATTTTGATAAAAGATAAAAATGAAGTATTTTCTTTAAAATCATGAAGTATAAAAGTTGTTAAACAGACTCACGCATACTTCATGAATGAAACAGGATTTCACACACACACACACACACACACACACACACACACATACACACACTTGTATGGTTGCATGTGTATGAAATTTTGTTTCGTTCATGAAGCCTGCTATATAATATAAATACACATTCACTCACACAAGCAAGTAATTTGTAGTTGATATGCTCGTAAGAACAGCAAAGTTTTTTTGCATGGACTTCCAATAGATGCGGATTCTTATGAAATATTTTTTTAAATATTTTTATACACCTAATTGTTAATGGTTTTGACTTGAAATAAATATGCACTGTCATGAAATGTCATATTACAAGCTGTTTAATTGATGATGATTATTCTGCGAATTTTCAATTAAGAAATAAAAATGGCTACGTTGATTTTAGAAAAGCTTATAAAACTCTTCTTTATATTCACGAATGAAATAATTTCTTAATATGAGCCGAAATAATCTAAGTAAAAATAAGCAAAAGATAAAGATATATGCTGAAAACTAACTCTATAAACAAGAAAGACACAGTATGCCTCAAAGAAAAATATAGTTTGATACAAATACTTTGTGTCAGTGATATTTTTGGTCTGATGTAAGTGACAAATCTATCTTCTATTCTTGAAAGCTTCTCGTAGAACGTGAATTGTCAGCAAGCCTGAGAAAAAGAGGACATAGATGTTGTGTTTTGTATCACGGATTCTTTAAAAGGATACAATGCATGAGGCAAATGACAATAGTGTTCTGTATTGGGGTAGTGATGCATCAAAAAGAAAGTTTTCAACATTTGTTTATTATTTTTTCCCATAACGCCAAAAAAGACCATGTAAAAATGAATCCTCCTTAGGGAACTAATTTTGAATGGGTTGATACTTAAAAAAAAAGGGGGGGAGAGGTTTAATGTATTATTTTTATTAATAGATTTATTCAGATTTTTTAGAGAATGGAAACATTTTGCAGTGTAATTAGTGTGCTGCTTTGCTAAAGTATTTAGCTTATTAATTTCTCAATTTGCCATTTTTAAATACGAAGTATTATTTTTAAGTAAATGTTAAATAGTATTTTAAGTGATATGTTTTATTTTTTAAAAATTATTGACATTTTTATGCCATAACTTTCAAAATTTTCTACAAGCATAAAATTTTTGCAGTTTTAATTTATTAGCATAGGATTTAAATTTCCATTGAAATTCCTCCAAGATGCATTTATTATTCCTGGAATGAATTTTGTAGACTTTGGTTACTTTAAGTCTGCTAGTCTGTCCTTTTAGAGCAAACAATCACGCTAGACATACATTATTCTTTATTATTAATATATATATATAATATAATATATATATATGCAATGATATTTTAAACTCTTTATTTAATCCAAATTAATTTACAAAGCTGTATCTTAATTTAGCCCATAGTAATTTCATACTCTTATTTCCTGATACAATTCCACTTTAATTAATTCAACTGAAGCTGTGTAAAAATTACTGCGTAATTAATTCTACGTATCAAGTGAAAATGATCCCTCCGTTGCCCTTGTCAATGGTCAATACGTGTATTTTATCGCCACATGGCCGGAAATAACATGTTATCTAAGACTAATGATCATTTCTTTGGGCCTTTTCTCCCTTTCTTACTTCTGTATTTGTTTCGCGCTGTTGTAGACGTGCCTTGTCCGCGCCTGCTTGTAAATAAATTGTTTTCCCGGAATGGATATTAAAATTAATTTTAAAATGTAAAATGCCCCATCTGCTTTCTGCTTTCAGGAATTAAATGTTACATATATATTATTAATCTAAGAGGATTCATGTATTGAACCTGAATTAAATAATCCGGTTAGTAGATAATATCAAAATTGAATAAAGTACAGTTGAATTAAATACCAAATTTCATTAGGTAGAATTTACTTTGAAGAAAATGCAAAATCCAATCTAACTTTTCCACAAAAAATAAACTAAAAAAAAAGAAATTATTTCTTTACAGAAGAAAATAACAGGAATTTATTTTAAATAAATATTCTGAAATTCATTATTTTTTTTTATTTGTAATATTCAAATTTAGGCAAATTTAGTATATTTACACTAAATTTCCAAAAGAAACAAAAATCCGAATTTCAAAATCGTTCAACAAGCATATTAAAATTATTATGAATGCCATCCATTTGTAATAAAATAAAGTTAATATCTATAAAACTGAATTATAACCAGAAAGAGAAATTACAATAAATATCGGAGTGATCAAAAAGAAGAGGTATAATATTATTAAAATATTTTCTATAATAACATTTATTTGAGCAAATAAATAAAAAAGAAGAAACATCGTAGTAGAGTTTACTCATTTATCTGAAATTTGCTTTTATCTGTACAAAATTTTATTTATTGATAAAAAGCAATATTATATTGCATTGTTATAAAATTAACACAAAGATAAAAATCAAATATTTCTGTGTAATTCAATTATGTAATTAATTTTAATTATACATTTTTTTTAATATGGAAATAAATAATATACAATTTACAAGCAGATATATCTTTCATGATATTAATAGAATAACAGATGTGTAATTAAAATTTTATAGAGAAAATAGAAATGTTATTTATATTAAAACAATGAAAAACATTTCTACAAACTGTAGTCAAACTTTTTTAATGTTAAATTTGGTTGAAATATTGTATATCTTTAAAATTTGTATCTTTGTTAGAATGTAATGATTTAAAAAAGCACTTTCAAATAGTTGTAGTTCTCTTGAAAATCTTTTCAAGGTTTTACATTCTCGTTCTCAAGAGTGTAACTTTCTATAATTCCATAGCTCCTGGTACAATAGTATACCTGCATTATGACCAAAATGTGATACGTTTGCATTTATTAGCTTTTATTGGACATAATTTTTTCTGTATGGTATTTCTTAAACTCCTCTGGTGTTGATTTTAAAAGATTGAGGGTAATCGAATTTCGATTCCGTAAAAATTAAATAGATTTTATAAAAAGTGAATAATTAAGCGAATTTCCAAAAAATAATGAGAATAACCATGATTATTGAAAGTGCTTTAATGAGAATTCTCCAAGACGAACGATACATAAAACAATTTTCATTCCTAATTATCAAGGCAATACCACCATAAAAAATATTTTTAAAATGCCGTTCACTATGAAATAATTTCAAAAAAAATCATACAAGCTGTCAGGAACATCTGAAATTTTATAGCTAATTTCAAAAATAATTTCTATATTTCACTTTCACGATTTTTATTTTTGTATCCTATGTATTATATAGAGACAAAAAAATATATAAATTTACATTATTCAAGCAAAATCATTTGAAATCTCATCTCAGGTATGCCAAGCATTGTAATGAAATTTTAGAAATTCAGAAGAAACTTTTTTATTCTATATTTTCTAATAAGTTTAATTTTCCTTTTAACGACCCAATATAACTGAACACTGCCTTACCAAATTCCTTTAATAAATCTTAATCATTAAAAGTCCTGTAGCATCTTTTCAAACATGACTTCGAGAAATGATATATCCTTTTTATTTTAAGATTACACAGATATCGAAGGTCAAAATAATGGCATGTATTATATTCTTTCGTTATATTACGAACGATGCATTTTTTTATCAGACAAATAATGATTTTATAATTATACCCTAAAAGATAAATAATTGTCTACATTTTATTCACTTACAAAGTCAAATCAAATATTAAAAACTTGAAGTTCTTGAATGCCAAAAGTAAACATGAATTTAATGGATTATACATCAACTTGACAGCTTTCCTTTGATTGCAAACTTATGAAAATAGCTTTAGAGAATTACGCATTCATTTTGCAACTTTTCATTCAGCAACGTAATTAGTTTTCTGATTTCTTTCTGTAGAACTCAAACAGAACTTTAAGCTTAATAAATTCTTACATTTGCTCCCTTTTCATTTCGCATGATTAAATTTAGATCATCCAAAGATGCTTTATTAAATTAGGTTAGTTATAAGAATCCATTACATTTTCAAATCTATAGTTAGGAAACAGAATAGATGCTATCAAAATCTGAGTTGATGTAGTTTTAAATTATAGAAGACATATATATTTAAAATTTATGTTTTTAATTTTAGTTTTTAGAAACTTCGATGTAATTAAATAATTTCATATAAATGTTGCTACAATGTACTGAATACTGTACTTTCATTATATTTTTTGTGAGATTTCATATCACATTTATTATTCCTAATATTTTATAGTCAATATTTCATTTCGTAAGATCATTATTCCAAATCAATTTTGACAATTAATTAACCCTTTCTAAGGCCGTGGGAAGTATGCTTCCCACCAAATTTATCAATTTTTGTATCGAATTATGTAGGTTGGCATAAGTTCTGACAAATATTTTTAGTAAGTCAGAAACTTAGATGCTTCAGTTCTTTATCTCAGACAAAATGATGTGTCTTGATTTGTTACTTAATTATTAATTAAACAAATTAATTAATCAATCAAATCAAATTAAATTTATCTAATAAGCTAAATAAAACACTTTTCTTATTCTAATTTCAAGCCTAAAAATATTTTAACATATGACTAGAAAAAAATGGCCCTTTTTAAAGGGTTAAAGCTATGCAAAAATAGTAAAAATACAGAACATTATATCAGGGAAATAATTTTTGTCCCAAATTGTTGTAATTACAAATATGAGAAAATACTCAAACTTCAGATAAGAAATATGAAAGAGTATGAACATAGAAATAAAAGATCCTTTTTTTTAATTATTTAGAGACTATTTCTTTGCAATGACTCACTATCTTAATACTTTTATTCCACACCATTGAACAAATATTAATGATTCATTGAAAATTCGCATCCTAATTTAGAGATTGGGGCATAAAAACTTCTCATTTTTATAATCTGAAGGTTAGTATCAGAATATGTTCAGTATCAAAATTTTAACCAATTTGCATCAATACAAAGTTAATATTTAACGTATGAGCAATTTATGATTAATTCATTTGTTAGTATGAATATTTTGTGATATAATTATTTGAATTATCGTGCAAAAAATTACTGACAGTGATTATGACTTCTATTGTTTCAAAGCGAAACATATTCTTTTGTGCATGGATTCTTTAAATTATTGAATTCTTTGGGAAACAAATGAATAAATGACACAATAATTTACGATAATTTCCTAACGAACTATGAAAAAAGACCCATCAATATTGTATAACTTTTCCTTTCACCATTAAGAGTAAATAAATAAAATTAAATTTAGCTGTAAGCATTATGACTGAATTTCTGAAAACTAAATTTTAGCTTTTCTTTGAAATCTGCTTAACAAGAAATAATTCGTTAAAATTGTGAAGCTACATTTTAAAAGAATGACATATATTTTCTGCTTTAATAGAAATCTCGAATCCAGTCTGTAAAAATAATGTAGTGCTTTAATTTCATTTAAGACTTAAAATCAAAGAAGAAAATGTTAATTAACGTATCTACTTGAGAATCTCTATTTTAAATATTACTTGTTTTACTTTTCGAGTTTAATTAATGAAGTGACGCAGTGTAAGCTGTAAAAAGATTATTTAATTCTCTAAGTCACTCTAATTTAATTTAACACAATTGCATTTTATGAAAATCTGACATTTAAAATTAATGCCAAGGGTTTGTATTTTAATTCTACATAGAAAATATATTTTCATTAAATGGAAGCATGCCATTTTACTTGCAGTGGAATTAAATTAAGAACACCGTTTAGAAAATAATACTTTATTTAAAATTCAATTTCTTTCAAATAAGTGCATCAAGTATAAGAGATACAATTCTTTTGATCATGGTTAAGATGATTTAACGTTTTTTAAAATGTTCTCTTTCTTATTATAACCTATAGTGTATAAATTGCCTTTATGAATCCGTCTTTCTTATATTTTGCTAAAAATTAGATCAAATAATGGTGCAATTATTTGATCTGCATAATGGTGCAATTATTTGATCTGCAGCATTTGATACATGAGAATTCTGCACCATTTAATCCACCTATAATCATTAAATCCATGAAAAGGGGAGGGTAATTAGATGCAATTGAATATTGTAACTTCAAACGTGACATTTCATTCAATGTAGAATCAAAAAGTACAGATTCAAAGACTTAATTTTAATAGCAGTTTTTTTTAAATCAATTTCTGATAGAAAATCATTACACTTTTGATGAATAATGATTACTTTGAAAAAAACTGTCAAACAAGATTTCATTTTCATTTTGGAAATTTCATTCGCCTTGTAAAAAAAAAAAAAAATTGCTGATAACATACATAAGTTTATATTCAAGTATTTTACATCCCCCCCCTCCCCTACTTTACCTTTAACTCTTTGGGTACTCATTTATTTGCAAATTTTTTTGTTTAGGGAACAAATTCAATTTGTAAAGTAGTAAATATTATGCGAAATTATATTTAGTTCACATTATATATATTTCCATTGGATACTGATGTAACTTAAGGCACTTGATATTACAATAGATTACGACAAATGCATGACGATCTAATACGTCAAATGTACTCAAAGGGTTAAAGACTTTGACTTCGAAATATCATCTTCAAATAATCAACAAATAACTTGATGCAAAATAAATAAAAGTGAAATATTGAAATTACTTCACTGGACATTAGTTGAATTGATTACTTTGATTATAAATATTTTACTTTTTTTGAAAAGTAGGTGGTTAATTATAATTAATTTGAAATTTGGATTTATTATATTTTTATTCAACTTAAACAATTACATCTAAATGAACTTATCAGACATTTAAAGAAAAATTCAAGGAGCAACTATTTACATATTGTCTTGAACTTTATAACCAACTACAGAATGTTTCTTATTTCCCAAAAGTTATTCTTTCTATAACAATATTCTTTTTTATTTTAAATTAATAATATATAAGTAAAACTATCCTTGATATATTAATAAATATTACGAATATAATATTTACTTCATAATTTTTCATCATAAAATTAAAATTACTTTTATAAACATTATTTACTTTAATTTGAAATTAATTAACAATTAGATAGGATTTCAAATCAGGCATAAAATAATTAACTTATTTTGACTCTAAAACTGTCATTTCTTGCAGATTCTTTATATTAATAAGACAGTACCGAACCAAATCTTTCCAAGATGGTTTTTTCTAGTGAAGGAAAAAACCATTTGTATATGTTTTGTTTTATCATTTGAATTAAATAATTAAATTAACAATATATTGAGCTGTTTTATTTGCTTACTCATTTCATGTTTTATGAGAGATTATCATCAAGCATCCTTCAATTTTCTCTTCATTTATAAAGACGGTGCGCTTGCTTTATTAAAATCAATTTCAATTCTTAATATAATTTAAAATTATTTTTTTTTATTCTTTCACATTTTTATATTATATAAAATATCATATCTAATACTAGAATATACCAGAAAAATTATTTGTAAATAATTATTCCAGGGTGTAATAGTAGAGTTTCAGGAACAGTTACTTCATTAGATGCAAACTTTTTATAATAGGATAAAATTTCAAAATTTGAATGAACATCATATAAATGATTAATATTCATTTGAAAAACAATTTGATCTTCCTTTTCATATTTTTTGTTTTATACTTTATATTCTTTATAATATTTTGAAGGTATAAGATCAGATGGTGAAATCGATAATGCAATTTACAGACTGTTATCTTCTTCGTTCTAAAACCTTTTTAAGGGAAGGAAAATATATCTATAATTTATGTGAATGCATAATAGTGCTCTCGAGAACTCAATACACGATCATAGATGTGTCCCCAGTTACACCAGAGACTATAGAGTAATTGGTAACATCTAGTTTTGCATCCGATTAAATTCATGAACAGATTTGAAAAAATATAACTGCAATGATTAAAAAAAAATAGCTTTTTTACTTCAAAATTTTGCATCTCTTCACCAAGTATCTAATGTTAATGCGGTTTTACTGTTCTCTCTACAAATAAATCTTTATATCATAAAATACAGCATATGAGCTGCCCTGGCTATTTAATACTTTCAATTTGGAGTAATGTATAAGCATTCTGTTCTTAATTTTGTCAGAAAAAATCGGGAAAGAAATGCAATGTCACCGGGTTTCAATGTATTAGCTTTTCCCAATTATTTCTTGCTCCCAATTTCCCTAAATGGCTATACAGTTATTTCATTATCACATATTTGGATATTACATCAAACATTTACTTCTTAATTTAAATCGATAAAATTGCCAACTATCTTTCAAATGTAAAAATGTCTAATATGCTTACAGAAGGAAAACTAGCAGGAATTTTGAATGGGTAAATGAAATAAAATGCTTAAGAAGTTATATTAGCTATTTATATTCTTTATTTAGTGCAAGAACATACTTGTTCAATAAATCCATAAACATTTTTTTTTTGTTATTGAATATGAAAAAAAAATATTTCATTATTTTTAAATATTATGCAGCTAAAAAAACTTTAAATTAATCATCTGCTCGAAACTACATTTTCTGCATGAAATGTGTTCATGTCTATTTGCATTTTTTTTTCTTGGATGAAAATCATTAATATGTTTTCCAAATATTTAAAGAATAGTGCAGAATAGTACATTCTTTGACACAAGTGTCTATAAAAGCTAATATTCACTAAATGTAAAATAAAAATAAAAATTCGATTATTTATCATTTATTTTACTATTGAACTTTGATAGATGACAATATAAAATTTTAAAATCCCCACCTTGTATGATAATTTTGAAATATAATATTAAACATCTATTAGATATTTTCCGGTGAATACCTATTGAAACATTAAGTAACATTATGAGGTTCAATATAATTGTTTTCTAACACTATTTCGATATATTATACAAAATCAAACAACAAATAAGTGTCAAATCTAAATAGGACAAATAAACAATTACAATTTAGAATTATTTAATTTAAAAGAAATGTCGAATAATTGTGGTTTCTAGGCAACTCGATGAGACGAGTTGTCGAAAAAAATAATTCCTCAGAAATACAAGGTTTTTTTGTAAATAAATATTATACAATAGTACTTACTGTAGAAAATATTAATAGAGTTTGCTATTAAGTAAAATAGATGTTTCTGCATGTTTAACTAAGCAATATAAGTTATTTTATAGTTTATTTCGTCTGAAGAACACATTCCAGATTTTCATTGCTACTAATTCATAGAAAATCCGTAATGCATTAATGGATAAACTGTTTGTTTGAAATTTATGAACATCGTAAAAAAAATTTATATTGCCAAAACAAGCATTAAAATACATACTTACCTCCATAAATAATATAAATCGCAACAAAAAATAAATGCATGCTGTTTCTACAGACAGCTCTGGAGGATGGAGATTTATCACCGTAGAGGAACAAGTTTTGCATGCAGTCACAGCTGGTAAGGAGAACGTTCTGTCAATCATTACAAGCACCGTCTTCAAAACGCAGAGTTAAAAATGAATCGAAAAATGATCAAACAAATGTAAATTCCTTTTCCGGTTGCGCCTTGTTGTTGTTGTTCCGAATAGTTTTCTCATCAGTATTCATTGAAAAAATGCAAATTCTAGAGCCAAGCGTTACCACAACAGTTTGGGGTGTATGGAGGTGTCTTCCTTGCAAAAACTTTTTGAATCATCTTGAGTCTGGGCACTGAGTTCAATGCGTTCCATGCTATTAAATTTTCTGAAATTTTTCAAAAAGAAACGAGGTCCGAATAAATGGATTGCCAGGAACATCAAGCAGTAGTCTTCTAAACAGTTTATAAACTCTTTCTAAATGTGAATACAAAAGTTTCACATGCTATTCATTTTCTAAACAATATTAAAGAGCTAATACATGTTCGGTAGATTTAAGAGTAAAAACATTTAATAAAGAAGCAGAAAAATTGTAAAATTGTTATGATGAAAATTTTAAAAAAAAGGTAACTTAGATAATTATCTAAAAAAATGACAAATATCAAAGACAGAAAAAAGTTATTAATTTAATAAAAATATTATTAAAAATGAATTAAAAAATTTAAATTATAGTAAAATATACAAAAGAATTATATTCTTGAAATAAAAATGTAAGTGAGTCTTCCTAATTCTTTAATGACTGAATTTGATGTATATTTAAATTTTAATGAATATATATTTTGGATCTGTATATATACTACTGCACAAATCAGAATAATCGGTAATCGCCGTGATTCGGCAGAGCATCTCATTTCTGATTGGTTGGTTATTTAAAATGTTATCTAATGTTTATCTAAGATCTTGAAGGTTCTATATCTTTCGTAAATATTCAAATTGAATTGTTCTCGAACATTCTATATATGTATAAAACCTGAGGCAAATTAGTGATGGGTTAGTTCTGTCTCATGCTGTTATGAATTGCTTCATCCTAATAAATCGAATTGTTTAAACTAACTGCGTAGTTCTTTACATCTTCGTGACAATATATATAGAACTTAGAATCAGGAGATAAATAAAATAATTAAAGTACACTAAATAGAATCAGAAAAGACTAAGTACTTAAATTTCAATTCGAATTTTAAATTTTTGGCTCATATTTTTCTATAAAATATTTTATATAATCATATTCTGAAAACTATAATCTTATAGTTAATAAAATGTTCAACGATATAGGGAAAAGTTTTTGAAAATTTTAGTCCTTCAAGAAATGCTTTTTAATTTGAAATTTATATTAAATTTAAATTTTTCTTATTACCGAATAAATTAAATATATTCAACTAATGATTATAGCATCAAATTACAAAGAAATCTTTTTGAAACCAATTATGAAGTTACCCTGATTTTAAATGACATAAGAATGCACACAGCTGAAGGGCATGATGAATAAGAGGTAAAAATAGGGCAATCCTAGGAATTAATAGGGGCGTATCTTAACCTTTTAACCAGTAATGTATTTTTTTTATATCTAGAATAATGTCTTTTGAATTGTAAAATTTTTAACTAAATAAATTATAATATATTTAATGTTATTATAATTCATTTTGTTAAATATTAATAACGAATTCTGCATGTAATAATGTGCTTTTCGTTAACCGCTTAGAAAGAAATCTAAGACAAACCTTTAAAATTTTTAGAATAATCATAAAACTTTGCTTACAATGCCCTTTTACATACACAAATAATTCATTTCATAAATAATTGTAAATTTCATTGGAGTGTAAGCGTTTTCAATTTTTTTTTTTTTTAATAAACTCCAACATTATATTTTTGTTTAGTTCCATTTTATTTAAATTCCTGGTATATGAAAATATCCAACATCGAATCAAGGGAATGAACAACAGTTTGTAAATTTTATGGATTATGGATAAATTTTTAATTGATGTAATAACTTTATCCAAGTAAAAATGCATGTGCAAAAGAATATTCAATAATAAGAATACATTTTACTTAGGAAAACATCTCCATCTTGTACTAAAAAGAGCAGATTTTGTATCAATATCATAACCGGCAAATAAAGTATAAAGCAATCTATTATTTCTAACAGTACACATTTACTGTATGCTGAAATATTTTTACATAATTCGAATTTCAAAAATTGAATAATATTTCTGAATATTGGATGTTAGACCTTCACAAGTTTTCTTCTATCACCTATCTATCATTTTTTTTCAAAGGTGATTTTTCTTTTAATTTAAGGAATATAACACGATGTGTGAAAAGTGCAAAAGCTGCTATGAAATAGTAATTTTTTATGAAATAAAAATATGTTTAAATTAACCTTTTATCAGTATTCGGAGCGGTAATATGATGAATAATAAATTTTACGTGCTATCCATATTTCATTTAGTTTTAGTTTGGTACCAAACTTAGTTTTGTAAAGAAAGAAGGCCCCAGAAATTCAAAATATTTCTACTCATAATTTCTCAATTATTTACATAACGCTTTGTTTAAAATAGCTGTAACAATTCTGATATACAAAATAACTCACTTTTATAACTAAATCGGAAAGGGTAATAATTCATTGCGTCACCAGGTAGCTCTGCGTTCCTCTCCAACAATTCATAGTTTAATTCAGAGAAGAAAACCGAGGAATTGTAGAAACCCAGGGAAAAACAAGACGGTGGCATTTCTAAAAATAGTAAATAAATGCAAGTAATTTCCTTTCGAGTAACTTACTTTAACAATCCATTTCAAAATATTTTCTGTCTTTTACTCAACCAAATATTTCCATATTTTTTTCTGTGACTACGGAATTTCAATCTGAAGTATAACGTTTTATACCACGATAATCCGCATCATTATATCACGGTAATTAGTGAAGTTTTATGAGATGAAGTTGGAAAACGGCATTTTTTTTTCTTCAAAATAATGCCTTATTTCAAACGGTTCTCATTGGTACAAGATAACAGAATGATTTTAGAAATATATTAGTGATTATTAGAGATATATTTACTATATGAATGACATGATTTATGGCTTTATTATCTCATATTATGATAGATAGATAGATAGATAGCATATAAAATACTGGATTAATTTTTAATAGCCTATTTGTTCATGTAAAATTTTATTTAAAAAAAGTCTTAGCCTTGTATTCCTTTGTAAAAAAAATGGGTTTACGATATTATAAATACCCCGTATACATTAAAGAACGGATATGTATTAATGTTTATCATTGTTCAATTTTAACATTTATAAAATTTAAATATAAACAGCTTGGCACATTTAGGAACTATTGTAATAAAATTTATATTTAAAATTCGAATTAACTTCTTTCATGTTGTTAAGTCATAGATTAGGGAAATGATTTCGGCATTTTCTCAAATTGTTAATGTACTTTTTGTTTCATTAGAAAAGTCACTCTTTTTAATAAACAGCTAAATAAAAAAAATGTTATGATTTTTAATTTAAATTTGCCGATGCAGCTTTCTTTGGCAAACTTTGAGATTTATTTTCGATTAATATTCATACCTGGAACAACGAAATAATTAAGTTGATTTTTGTAAATGAAATAATATTTTTACGTGATTTAATTAATTATTGTTCTAAATAATTCTTTTTGCCAATTGATGTTTTATTTTAAAACATTTTGCATTAAAACTTATATTTTGTGAATATGTTCTTCGCTCTAAAGATTTTTAGGTCCAATTTAAAATACATCTTCAATGTATTAATGGTTACCTGTTATCTTATGCTACATATACAGATATAAGATTCTGAATCATTTTGCCGATGGTAAATCCTCGACTAGGAAAAGAATACTAATCAAAACATCCAAAATTGAAGACTAAAAGAAAGTACCAAACGAGTGTGAGAAGATTGCAGAAGAGAAAGAAATTGCAGTAGAACTTACAGACTTATTTGTTATCAGTGCTAAAAGAAAATCTGATCGGAGTCAGTCCTATGCAAAATAATAATAATAAATAAAATTTAAAAAACCATAATATGCGAATTCAGAATGAAAACATTTTACGTCTTGACAGTAATTTAATGTCATATTAAGGCATCCGGTTAAGATTATGAGAGTATTTTATGAGTACAGGATATATATTTTATGTTTTATTTCTTTCTTTTTTTTCTTTAAAATTGGCCTAAAAAGTTTTTTTTAATGGACTAGACTCGCTTCCACAGCCTGTTGATCAACTGAAATGTCTATTTGCAAGCTAGATTACATGGATTGATTTAATTCAACAAGGGATATATATAATATATATATATAACCATGAATCTGACTTTGGAAGTTATAGAATTTTATTTCACGAAAAAAAAGTTTTAAGTTGGCTGAGCTTTGGAATTTCAGAATGTAGTCCGAGTTGTTCTAAAGAATGAAAATTGTCTAGAAATAATATTAAATATAATCCACATCATTTTCTATTATATAAACGTTACTGATATTTCTAAACCATACCAAGTAGAATTTTTAGAGATAAAAATCTATTCAGCGTGTAATTTTCAGGGCGGTCTCCAGGGCGTGTTCAATTTACACATTGAAAAGAATGAGATATGTAAAAAAAAATGCAAATATCATCTCTTCAGAAATTATGTGGTGACAAATTCATATAATTTTTCAGTTAAATAAATGTTTATATAAACATTATTCATGATTGTAAAATGAAATGAAAATCAAATAGATATTCTATGATATAAAAGCTTTCCTAGATAAATTCAAACGGAATAAATTATTAAGAATTATAAGCGAATACATTAAACTAAACTCAACTTATGTGAAGGAAAAGCAAATGTATTTAAACAAACATAAGGCATTTCAAATAAATCTAAATCTCTGATAACTTTAATGCATAAACCATTGCGAAAAGCAGTTAATACAAATCATAATGATCCCCATGAAAATAAAACTTACGACTCGCCATCTCATTAAAATTTCTTTCGAAAAAAAATATTTTCCTGAAGGCATTCTTAACTGAACCAAACAATACAATAGGTTATAATGTTAGCGGTGGAGCCGCTTTATCCCCTTCATTCCTGCAAATGCCAAAGCAAAGAAGAAAAGGGTGGGATGAACCACCTGTTATTTCCCTCTAAAATCTGTGACCCAACGTCTGAGCCAACGCCGAATCTCGCTGCGGGGGCCGAAGCTGAAACAAATCATGTTTACTCTTTGCCTAGGAAAACATGCCGTCTGTTCATTGCATTACATTATTTATTAACTGCCATAACTCTGGTTGTGGGAAATGCATTACTCGGTAGAGATTCAAAACCCCTTCCCGTTGTTGAGGAGAGGAGGCAACCGAGACGGTTGGCTATAGGCCAAGTGTAAAAGCAGCAAGCAGCAGCGATTTGCTGTATGACACTAACACATGCATCTAGTTTGGGTGTTTCAGGAGCGGTCTATGGAGAATAAAGGTTTGGAAGCCAATGAAATATTACTCCGTGAAATGAAAAGCACCGTCGAAGGGGCGTTTCAATCTTGTGGTTTTGACCGAAGCCCCTGCAAGGTTTGTTTGTGCAAATGGTGGTAGGATCTGGCGCCGTTTGGCGTGAGTCCAGGCCTTACAACGACGCATTTGAGAGTTGGACTACTTTAGGTTTATACATATTGTTATTTAACTTTCATTTTTGAAGAACCAATAAAATACCAATTTATGAGCGGCGGTCGTAAATTGCTTTTTCCCATTCTTTTTCGAGCCTTTTGTTAGTTGTTTACACTAGAATGAGAATTTATTGATTGAAAACTACCTATTTTAAAATTGTGCTGGGTTTACTGCCGTAACATAATGGACTATTGAAGAAAAAGATGAAAGATATGTATGAGATAAGTGATAAAGGAATAAAATATGAATACCTTCAGGGCACGTATTTTGAAATAGAATTTAAGATGAAAAAGAAAAAAAAATGATTTTTGAAAAAATGTTAAATGAACTGAAAAATCTGAAAAGAGCTCCAAAAGACGAAGCATAATTTTGTTTCCAGACTTTTATTATATGTCGTATTTTACATGAATCATGCATAAAAGTTCGACTTGACGATAATTCATGAAAATAAAACACTATTCATAATTTTACACGCTTCTTAATAAATTATAATAAGTTGAACAATAGAAAAATATATTGTATTTAATGTCTTGTAAACAAAGGAAATGTGAAAGTAAATTTTGTATGTCTTATTATATTTTTATTGAGAAGAGGTTATAAATTCTGGATTATTTTTTTTATTATAATTGTTAAATAATTCCTGAATACGTTCGTTAATCATTTTTGAGTGCTAATCATTTTATGATTACCAAAAGTACTTTATAATTGTCAAGTTGCCAGGCAACAGATTTTATGAAATTGATTAATTTAACTAATTAGTTCCTTTAAATAAGTGCTTTAAAATATAAATTTAATTAAAACATTTAATTTGTTAATCCATACTAATTAGGCATCAGAAATATTATAAATTTCACTTAATATATACATTTATTCTTAAGACTTTTATAAAAGTCTTGTGAGCCAGCAAGTATATTACAAGGTTGACAAACGCGTCAATATTCAATCAACTGTGGAAAGAAGAATCAAGTGGAAAAAATATAAACACATATGTAAGTCAAAGAATAGACACAAAACATAAAAAAAAATATTGAATAAAGAATAAAATGTAAAATTATTGAAATGCAAATGGAAGTAAGTATAATAATGCAATATTGGAGAAACGGGACTAAGAGAAAGATTTTCAAAAACTATTGAAAACATTTTCAGAATGCAAGCAAAAAAAAAAAAAAAAAATCACTCAAATTTTGAGTAAGAGCTGAAGTATAACGAATAAGGTAAGAAATATTTATATAAAAATAAATAAGTAAGTATGCAGAAATTACTGTATAAACCAATGAGAGGAAATATGTTGATATATATATACAAAATGACATAAGGAATTCATCATTTTGATTAATAATTGACATACGGGAGGATTTGTTCTGAGTTAATATGTAATTATTTAAAACCCTGTATATAATCTGGTTAACTTTTTTCACAATTAAAACTAAATACATTTTTTTTCAATAATCGATAATTATTTTCATTTGATTCTAAAAAATTTTATTTAGTGCGATGCATCATATTTCAATCTCCATGACATTTTATAACATAAGTTATAACACACACACACACACACACACACACACACACACACACACACACACACACACACACACACACACACACACACACACACACACACACACACTATTTAAACGAAATCCAAAAAGTTAAAAAAAATAATTTAAAGTCTTATGGACTTTACAATCTAAAAATTTCTTATTAATATGTTCTTGTATAAAAGCAAAGATTAATAGAGGTGATTTTTTTAAAAATCATATATCTTTAATTTTCAAAGATTGAAAAAGTAAATTTTAATACGTGCATAAATAAAATTCGATAGAAATACAAATAATAGATAAGATATTAAAGTTTAAATAAAATAAAGACATGTATTAATATGTTTAAAATGATTGAAACACAATTTATTTTAATGGTTCATTTAAAATATTCATAAGTAAATTTTACACTACTGAATATACTGAAATTAGATGTGTGCAAAGAAAATTTCGAATTGAATCCTTTTTTACAAACTGTACAATCATAAAACTTTTAGTTTGATTTTTATTCAAAACCTTATGTAAAATTCGAGAATGATAGAAAAGATTTTTACTATTCTTCTCATTTAAAAGAAGAGAAATATTCTCAAAACTAAATGCTGAAATAGAAAATTCTGAAGTAAGTAATCATAAAGCGAAATACTTTGATTTAATGAAACAAATATTTTCTATTGAAATGCTTTAAAAGGGAAATATAATAGTTTTTAATACTGGCTCTGAATATTTCTTGTTATTATTCCCATAATATTTGCAAAGCGTCTTGACATAGTAAAAATGCCTTAAAAAAAAGATTAGGATTTATTCTAATGAATGCAACCTCTTTTTTAAAATATTTTTCTATTTAAGACCGAAAAATAAGAAATATAAATTAAAATATTATATAATAAAATCAAACATGTAGGATTATTTTGTAAGAATGCAAGCTAAAATAGTTTTTATATGGCTATTCTGTAGAGTGAAAATTAATGGTACTTTATTTGTAAAGAAATTTCAAATGTCTGAAATTCTCCAATGTTTTACATTTAGGATACAGACGAATTTAATTATTATAAAATTTCTGCATTTTAAAATAACCAATAATAAATAGCATTAAGAAATTTGTTTTAAATTACACACTTCATTTCCATCGGCTGAAATTCCATATTTCTTATTTATATTATTCAAATATATATTTTTTCTTTTCCATTAATTAAAATTCATTGAATTAATGTAAGATTTATTCCAAATTCAATAAAAAGCAATTATAGTTAAAAATTATTGTAATTGCTTTATTCAAATTGCATTTAATTTTCAATTCATTCATTTGAATTAATTAATTTTTTAATTTTTATTATTACCATTTAAATCTGCCTATAAAAAGTGTTTATTATAAATGTATGCTTATTTCTTTAAATAATTTTTGTAATTGTTATTTATTATTATATTTTATTTCGATTTTTTTTCTTCGTTTGAGGATTTTGCTTACTAAATTATGAATTAAAAAGAAAGTTTATCAATGCTTCAGATTTTTTTAGAAACTTCAATTTGTATGCTTATTTATTTTAATTAGATAAAAATCTGAATCTGGAATGACTTCAAATTAATTTTTCATTATGAACGTAAAAATGTTAAATATCTTTTTCTCAGATTTACACAATTATTTATGATCAATTTGTTCTTGCATCAAATCTTTATAGATATTGTTTTTAACATTCTGCAGCAAGAAATATTTTGATTTACTTATAGAGCGAACTGAAAGATGATAATTTTCTTAATAAATAAACCCTCATCATTAAATTATGATTGTTGCTTGTTGACAATTTGAATTTTAATAAGTGCATGTTTTTAAATTTAACAAACTATTTACTATTACTGATATAATGGGTTTTCATATTTTTATAACATTTTATAAAATGAGTATGCATAGATACCCAGATAACTCTTTTATATCTGCGATATGAAGCTTGGGCTATCTTCTTCAGTTTATTATTTTAGCTTTCCTATTAAAAAAGAAAATAATAACTAAAAAGAGTGATATAATTCAATATAAATATTTTTTTCCACATTAATTTCCAGTGAATTCATATCGATCAATAGCACTTTAAATTATTCAGAGATATGTTTCGTATCCCACAACAATGAAATGAAACACTTCGTAATTTCTTGTATTTGAATTCAATTATTTGTTATCTACTTTAGAACAATTCCTATTAAGATTCTGTTTAGTGGAGAACCACAAACAAAAGAGTGAAAATTTCATTCCCACAGGAGGAAAGAAACCAAATTTAAATAAACATGCACTTTGTATTTCATCAAAGGAAGAACACGTAATTATCTTGAACGCTTGAAACGAATCCCAGACTAAATCTTAAGATAAATCAAAATTCGTTTAACGTTAGGACGGCCTTTAATGAATTACAATGAAACAAATTACCATCGAGAAACATTCCAACAAATGTGCTTCTACACATGCAAAAGGGGTCTGTCTTCCTAAGTTCCATTACCTTCTGAAAGAAGCGTTACTTTACCACCTCCATTTACATTCCATTTGAGGGATATTACAGTGGAAGATTCGAATGTTTTAAGACTGGTGATTGTAGTTCGGAGAATATTAGAGTTGTAATGAAGCAAGAGAGTATTGTCATAAATAAGATCTGTTGTTTGCTATGCATTCAAAACAATTGTTTTCAGGAAATGGAATCAACGGAATGGGAGCAGAATTTCGGACTTAATGTTTGCAGACCTAGAAGCTTTTATCTCTTTTCATTTGAGACGAGTTCTTGTTTAGGCTGTTAAGCGATCGTTTAAGTGAAATATTACACATTCATTGCGAAATATATGGCAAAAGGGAAGTGAATTTTCAATTTTCAATGAATGGTTTTCTGGAAGCATTTCAGATTAGGGATTATGAAAATATTAAAGTTGAATCTAAATATATTCGAATAATACTCTTTTACATATTTACTTTTCTAATTTTTCATTTACATTCTGTAAAACAAAAAGCATGCATTTTCTAATTTATATTCGACAGAAAATGTTTTTGAAATATATATGATACCGATAATGTATCTCATATGTTATCGGCATTCTATAGAATGCCAAGAAATATTTAAATAAGGTATAAAATATGAGAATTACTTGAATATCTTATATGCTTTTTTAAACACTCTATGTAATATATTACACAATTTATAGAATTATAAATGATATTTATTTAAAGTATATATAGAAAGTCATAACAAGACTTCTATTTAAAAGCAGTATTCGTCAGAAATATAAATTATATCTAACGAAAATAATAAGAGTATCATGAGAAAGTATTTATTTAAAAGAAGTAATGGAAATGAAAGTTATACAAAATAAATATTTGAACTTTCTTATTAAAGAAATAATAATGAGGCATTAACCTACTTGTTCTTTCAAGAAATTTATTTTTAATTTTATTTTATTTCTTGTAAAAAGTAATCGACGGCCTTTTTAATACTTTACAGATTTGCCATTGATCTTGTATTGAACGCCGAGGAAATGTATGAAATATTAATCATTTTACATTTTTTTTTCTCAGAATGCTTAAGCATTCTCAAGAATACCATATTTCGAAGTTTATCGATAACCTGAGTATTTCACTAATATTCATTATCTAAAACATCATATTTTCAAACTTTGCCAATAACCTTCATTTTTACTAATGCTTATTCTCTAGAATACAAGATTGTAAAATATGCCGATAAATGCATATTTCACTAATATTAGAACTAAGCATCAGTATAATTTAGAAAGCATTCTCAAAGTAAAACATAAATAAAATTTTTAATGTTTATTTTCTTTTCTAGTATTTTAATCTGTAGCTGGCAGACATTTAGATTACAACGTTTAATGAAATTATCATCCTAAAAAAGCAAGTTTGCTTTTAAAACTGCCATTTTTTGCATAAAAGAATTGCTTTCTGTTTTTACTGATTCTTAATAAAGTAGGTATATTCGGAAATAATGGCATAAGAAGGCAATGTTTCATATAATACAGCATGAACTTAACGTGAATAAAAGTAAATTTTTTTTATGCTAACCTAATTGCTATATATTAAATATTTAGAGTTCCTTGAATTTTTCCCTCACTATATACATATAAAACATTCACATTAAGCTAAACTTTTAAAAAAATTTCTCGAAATTAGATACAAAAGATTTAAATAAAATGTTGCATTTATATGTGTGTGTGTGTTCCGAAGGCAATGTTTCATTTAATACAGCATCAACTTAACGTAAAAAAAAGTAATTTTTTTTATACTAACCTAATTGTTATATATTAAATATTTAGAGTTCCTTGAATTTTTCCCTCACTATATACATATAAAACATTCACATTAAGCTAAACTTTTAAAAAAATTTCTCGAAATTAGATACAAAAGATTTAAATAAAATGTTGCATATATATGTGTGTGTGTGTTCCGAAGGCAATGTTTCATTTAATACAGCATCAACTTAACGTAAAAAAAAGTAATTTTTTTTATACTAACCTAATTGTTATATATTAAATATTTAGAGTTCCTTGAATTTTTCCCTCACTATATACATATAAAACATTCACATTAAGCTAAACTTTTAAAAAAATTTCTCGAAATTAGATACAAAAGATTTAAATAAAATGTTGCATATATATGTGTGTGTGTGTTCCGAAGGCAATGTTTCATTTAATACAGCATCAACTTAACGTAAAAAAAAAGTAATTTTTTTTATACTAACCTAATTGTTATATATTAAATATTTAGAGTTCCTTGAATTTTTCCCTCACTATATACATATAAAACATTCACATTATGCTAAACTTTAAAAAAAAAATTTCTCGAAATTAGATACGAAAGATTTAAATAAAATGTTTATATATATATATAATATAATATGTGTGTGTGTGTTATATTTTTTATATATATGTATCATATTTACTTACTGATTTGTCATTAAAATGTTTGAATGAAATTTTGAATGTATTTAAAAGTAAGACTGATTTGATCTCACAATACCGAAAAAAAAATCGTGTTAGATTCATTTGTAAACATTAATTTTATCAACATTCTTGATGAATATTCTGAGTTTTGAATTATTGTTTTTATAAAATTTTTACTAATATTTTTATTTTTATAAAATTGTTATAGCTTGTAAAACCCTCTGAATTTTTAATTGTGTTGTCATGAAGAAAATATGTGGTTTCAAAATAGAGATCCTTAAGTTATGCACTTTTTTTATAATTTTCTATGAGGATATTTGTAATGTAGAAATATATTTGTTGTATCGTCAATAAATTAAATGTATCCATCATTTTGTGTGCTTTTGTTAAAATAAGACTGGACTAATTTTATAAAAATGGACTAATTTTATTTAAGCAATTCCAAAAAGAAAAAAAACCAAGTAAAAATCTCGTATGATGCTCAATTTCACTTATAATTAACAATTGTAACAAACTTGTCTCTAAACCCGTGGCTTCGAATGCGGTTATCTGTTCTATGTGTAGGCACGAAAAAGCAAATCACAAACATTTAAGTAGTAAAATATTTGTTTATTCCATTAAACAGTTTTAAGATCAACTACAGCAATTTATTACTAATATACAGTTTCGGGAAACCGCCATTTTAATGTAAAATTTGGTGCAGATGTGCTAATAAGATATATAATTTTCCGATGGTGAAAATTGAATTTTTAATTTTATCCTGCATTTTAAGAGATTCATGATGTTATGAGACGGAAAGTTTCCTTTTGATCTCAGATAAAAGTCCTTTGATTTAAAACGTGATGTAATAACATATGTAGATGACTTAATATCAATTACTACACAAAACAGAATTTCGTATTCACAAATAAAGATAACGCGCATGTAAATAATTTTCTAGGAGTAAATTACAACGGGACGTTGAAGAATACCAACGAGCGTATAAATAAACATGTATTTAAAAAACAGTTTTGATAGTCTTTATGTAAACATATGGGGGAAAAAATTGGTTTATTGCAGGTTTCTTGAACAGCTCTGATATCCGTTCTATTTTATTAACCTTATTGTTTCAATTTTCTATATATTTAATGAAATTTTTTAAACTCGGTACTTAAATTTCGAACTTTCTGTTAACGATGGTTGCAATTACAACAATGAAAAATGCCTGGAATTAAAGAAAAAACCAAAAATCAATTGTTAGAAAAGGAAAAGTTAATTTTAAATCTTCGTTGACACATTTTAAAAAGTATGGCTTTGAATTACATACTATTAAACATATTAAATGAAAAAGAAAGATTTAATTTTGTTGATTCAAACTGAAAAGAATCTTTGAAAAAAGCCATATGACATGCCAATTGTGTACATTAAAATCTTCTTAAAAATGCTAAAATATGAGAAAATTCGATAAAACGGTTAAAAATATTCAACAGTTTTAGATGACATTTTTCACTGCAAATTTCTGTACAAGCACATTAAAATTCTCACTTTTCTTCAGCGTGATAAAAGCAACAATTAAAATGCCGAAAGAGAGGAAATTATTTTAGCATTGGTAAAAGCGTATCAGTGATAAGTGTAAATAAACAATTAAATAATAGTACAGTAAATTTTTTATTATAAAAAAAAGCGGCGATACAAGTTATGCCCAAACTACCATCGAAAAATTAATTAAAAATCAGATAAAACTCTTATGATTAAAAAAAAATTGAAGTTTATAAAATACTATTCTTTTTTAATTTTAAGATGAAGTTAATATATTTTTCCTGTATACTTTAATTATTGAGGAAAAATGAGCAATATTTTTAGCCCTTTTCAAATATCTAGATATTTTTTAATAGAGCTTTTCATCTTCTGAAGTGCAAAGTAACAATTATTTGAAATTTCACTTCAATCCTTCAAGGAATGTGAAATGGCACATAATTCAAAGCAAAAAAAAAAAAAAAAAAAAAAAACCCGGATGTTCTATATCGATATGTTACAAACGGATACAATATACACACAGTTTCTTACATTAAGAATATTTGCAAATTCATATCATCATTGTTAATTTTTTCAAAATAAAATATATGGCATGTTGTTTACATACGTTTTGGGTATTATCTATTTTAAAAACATTAATAATGAGAATTAAGGAATTGGTCATATTAAAAAGGAAATCTTGTATGTATATTTAACTCTTTATATTCAAACTTCAAAAGTTATTTCAATTCGAATATTTTTTTTATGAAAATAATCTTAAAAAAGGAAAATTATGGTTTCTTAGTTTTTCGATTTTTTTTATTTTTCTTTTTTATTTATTTTTTTCTTTTTGACTAACCATATTTCTAAAGAAAGTTTTAAATCCTTATCATTTTTAAGCTATTGATAATACATTTTTTTTTTTGTACATGCAGAAATTTTTGTTTTCATGAATTCAATTTCAGGCACTATAATTGACAATTTTACATAAGCATTCCCCTTTTTAATCTAAATAGCAATGACTTAGATCAATCCTGATATTAAGCTGCCTAACAAAAAATGAAGGGATAAATTAAATATATTTAATCAATCATATCGTCCACTGATAACAGAGAATTATGTCCCAACTTAACAACTAAGGGAGAGAAAAACTGGTAACAGAAAAATATCGGGTCTGGGGCATCAGTATGAGACGAAAAAAAGGTTATTCAGATTTATCAGGTCTGGCTCTGGGGAGGGGGGTGGGGCAGCTAAGAATAATAAAATTCTAAATATTTCAGCAACAAAGTTTGGAAAATTAAACAAGAAGCAACCGAAAGTGTTTGAAAGCTCATATTTATCTAGGAACACAAAATAAGGCCTTTAAAAAAACTAAGAAATGATTACTTTGAATAAATGTGATCTGTTATAAAATAATTCCTTAATGTTCTTACTATATCGGGAATTTCTTTAAATATACATGCACGAATGCAAGACTTTTGAGTTTGTTGATAACTCTCTGATAAAAATGAAATGAATGCAATGATTTCATCAGGAGATTTTTTTTATTGGTAATTTATTAAATATAGCTGAATTATGGAATGCGCATCCATATATTCTTTATTTCTTCCGAGAAAAAGAAAATTGGTAGATGATAAAGAAACATCTGAAATAGAAATTTATACATATATATTATGCATTTTCACTTGAATGAATCATGGATCACTAATGTGTGCTTTGATGCACTAATTGCTAATGCAGAAATACTAAAATATAAAGCGAAATAGTTTAACCATAAATCTTTTGGTGAATGTTTTATTGCCTTGTTTTTTCAAAATAGTTCAAAAATTGATTTTTGGTATTGATGGTTTTTATCTTTGATGACATGATGGGATGCCTGTAAGAAGATTTTAATTTTTTGTAAGAAAATATTTTTTCAGGTTCACAACAAGCTAGTACGTGATAAAGACATTACTAACTTTTCATTATTAAGTGATTTCTTTAATTTTAACGTTGCAACCTCCCAATAATTCATATTATTACATCCACTATTCATTTTGCACTTAATACAATTGTCAACGAAAGACAAAAAAATTCTATATCTCAATTTTTTATTAGATTTATTATCTATTATTTGTAATAGAATTTTATAAATCTATTATTTGTAATAGATTTATTTTTAAAATATTAAAAAATAAAAGTTCTTTTCCATACAATTAATTTATTTTTTTACGGAATTCATCAAAAATACAAACTTAGTATATGATTCTTTTACAAAAATGTTAGAAAAAAATAATGTAATATTTTATTATTATTCTAAATTTTATTAAAAAAAAAATTTGAAGAGCTTTTAAAAGTTAAAATTGTAAAGTTGTTTAAAATTTAAGTGAAAAATTTAATTTATGCATCAATGCATTACATTTTAAACAAATGAAACAGTCAAATATTTATTGTTAAATTTTTATTAAATGTTCAATGATATGCAATAGCAATTATTGTGTTTTATTTATTTAGAAATCAATTATATTCTTAAAACAAGTATAAATACTTATGTTTGAAGCAGAGATTAAAACAGCATTCTCAATATCAAAGAAATAGGACGATTTTAAAACAAAAGCTAAAAACTATTTCTTTGGCTGGAACATTGTTTTTTAAAAGTTATTTGTTTACAGTCAATAAGTATCTTATATTTGATTCAGTATAAAAAAGAAAATATTTTTGGAAGCATCTTTTTTTTAGTAATTCATTCTTTTCTGAAACAAACTCATATATTTCTCTTATCAAT
Organism: Argiope bruennichi; assembly: GCF_947563725.1. Classification (NCBI taxonomy): domain Eukaryota; kingdom Metazoa; phylum Arthropoda; class Arachnida; order Araneae; family Araneidae; genus Argiope; species Argiope bruennichi. The sequence continues at coordinate 44,854,250 of NC_079151.1, forward strand.
TTGAGATTGTATTCTTTGAAACTTCATTAATTTCAAACAAACATCTTAAATGAATAAAAGAAATGAGCTCCACCAGATTTGAGTTCCATTATAAAATAACTGAAGGTATACATTTTTAATGCTTCGTTTCTTAAATTTTAGATTTATCCGAGAATATCTAAAGACTTTAAATATGATCTAATGGAATATTATTTTGTAGGATCAAATCAAAAGTGCTTTGCTTATATATTTATTTTCTTAATAAACATGGTTTTTATTAAAGCAGCATTCATTTTTGGCATATAAATAAAAAATGTTTTGCATTAATTAATGCTACTCTTCTAGCTATATCTACTATAGCTATTTATCTCCTTAATTTTAATTTATCCTATAAATTTTCAAAGAATTATTATATTTGCTTGCACGGTACCTTTCTAAAATTGCATAATAATCATTGAACGTAATTATTTTTATACTTTCATTTATATGGCTTTGCAGAATCAGATATATCAGTGAAGGAAGATTTGATTCCAAGTAAAGGAAATGATTCTTTTATTTAAATGAATTACAATTAATCTGAAAGTTCAATGGTTATTTAAACATCAATATCTTAAAATAAAGCAGATTTTTTTTATTTTTATTAGCATTTCGATTCATATTAAAATTAATAAAGCATCTTTTTATATTCCATATTTGAAATTTTAAAAGGTGTGGCACTTTTAAATAAACCCTCGTGGCACTAAATATAACCCGCGTGGCACTAAATATAAAATAAACCCTCCATCTGCAATGTAATAAAATTGGTTTTAAATAATCAAAAATCAGAAGATATAAAATACAATTACAGGTGTCTAAATATTTAAAGAGCGAGGCAGCAATTGATATCTAACTGAACCTGATGGCAGAAGATAATCATATCCAGAAGAAAAGTTTCACAGGTCCCCGAAACAACAATAAAATTACTCAAAAAAAAGTTTAAAACAACTCAAACCAGTCAGCAAATGCAAGAGTAAAAATTTCCTAGATCTAATTCAGTCAGTTACAAAAACTCACAGAAGCACCCCCCCCCCTCAAAAAAAGTTTTAGATATATATACTATTTTTCTGCAGATTTTTACATCAGTTGACTCGAGGTTTGATGTAGACTCACTGAAATGAAACTATTTAATTAGTGGATATTAAAACATACAATAGTCAGTAACATTACATGAGTCAATTACATGAACACAAAGCCGAATCAAGATTTTTAAATCTGTAGGGATAACAAGGGAAAAGACCTTATACTGTTAAAAAAGAAAAATAAAATTTACTATAAATTAACCATTCTGTGCTTTATACAAGACATATAAGCTCTGACTCTTCTCCCTTGAAACAAGTTCTTTACAGATACTGAATTTTACTTAAAAGTAATGTGTCGAAATTTTCGTTTCTATACCTTCTAAAGCAGGCTTCCGCGTAGTGCAGGAAGATCTCATCACCTGGATCACAGTCATTCTCATTTATTCAGACGAGCCTATGCCCAGCTAAACAAGACAGATAATTTGCTCTTTTTTTTATGCATTTCGACTACAACTGCAGATTTAGTTCTTGCATTCAGCAAAGCTTCAGTTGGAGGATTATTATAAGAGCATATAATAATTTGTTTTTGCGAAAAGAGTTATTCAGGCAGCTAGCTCAAATTGGAAAACAATATACATATATAATTTTTATCTGTTGATACTGAGGAGTACTTTTTTTTTGCTAAAGATATGCACTGGTAATCCAACATTGTCATTAATTCCTGGAATCATTATACTTCACTCTGACAATTTGAGATTTGCGAATTTATATTTAATGTTTTAATGCCCAAAATGACCTTTGAAAAATTCTCAAAGATCCAGTTCGCCGACATCTAAAGCCCCACCAAGTTTCGAAGAGTGGTATACATAGTTTTCAAATTTTCTAAATTCCGATTTCTCTGCCAAAACCAGTGTTTCGTTCAGTCATTATGTATTTGCATGGGCGTGGAACTATTGGTCTTAGTCAACTTCAACAAAGGAAATCTCTGAATAATAAATAACCCATTTATATTTTTAGATTTTAGAGCTCTGCTGCAGATGTTTGTATTATACAGCAAAGCGTTTTCTTTTACGCCTGATGTCGTGATTTCATTTCCTTTCATCAATTCTGAAGTCAGTCAGCACAATTAATTTAAAATATAGAATTGATTTTAGTAAATTGAACATTTTAGTACAAGTAATAGTACAAAAAAAGAATGGGACATTAGAAAAGAAGGAAATGTTTCATGATATTTCAGCCACTTAAGGGTTTATTTATGAATAATACACTGAATTATGCTAAAGAAACTCTGAAAGATCTTAAATTCAAATGAAGGAAAATCTTGGAAGAAACACTAAAAGAATAATCTTCCTTATTTGTTTTATACAGCCATAAAATGATTCTAAATTCTCATCTTTGGAATCAATGTATTAACTCGACAATAAAATAAATAATTACCACAGTTTCAATAGTTTTTTAAGAAAAGTTTGTCTTGGTAGTTAACTACAAAATCACTTTCTATTACAAAATTATTTAGATTTGATGCAAATGTTACGCATTCCGAATCAGGAGTTAAAGCTCCAAACATCATTTGAATTTTAGTAAAGGAAGTGAGTGGAAAACGCTTTTTATCTTCATTGAATGCTAATAGATAAAACTTGTGATCATTCTGAGCTGCCCACGTGACTTCCTTTTTTTTAAAATCGTTACTCATTTAATTAAGTGTGGTTATTGCGAACTGAGAATTCGGGGTTACTGAAAAAATTACTTACATTTACTTAAAGAATTTTCTTTTTTCTTTGAAACGCCAATATCAGTATATGTTATGAAGGCAGAAAATATTACTCATATTTTACTGACAATTTTAATGAATATATACATCTTACCTATAAGAAATAAAAAAACAATTTTGCATTTAATTTGCTTATTTTGTCAGAAACGGAAACATTTCTCTTTCACCATTTTAAAATTTGAAAACATGTTTCTTTCTGCGATATTCTTACAATAATTAGGGAAAAAAAACCCTTAAAAATACTCAGCAGACCTGAACCTACGTTTCGGAAGATGCCACGACATTTTTAAACATTTTATCTATGGTTTTGCATCATTATATGAAAATTACCAAATTGGAATGCTGGACAACTCTAAAAATTCATGTTTCGAATACCTCGTTATATGAATTGATCTGAATATAAAGGTCTGAATATTTTAATTTCTATGTTGGGATAAATATGGTTTTCGTCCTCTTCTGCAAAAATCAGTATCGTCATAAAATTGTGAATATAATACAATGTATTAAATATCAAATATTTAAAAAAATATTATTTTGTAACTTTTCGAAATGGTAACGATTTTAAAAATAACTTATTTCAAACAGTGGGAGCATTTGTGTCTCAGGCATACTAAAATAACCTTTTTCTCGATTAACTGTGAAGCAGTAGGCTTTATAAGTTAGTTGAAATTTAAAAAAAAAAATAAAAACAATCATTAAAGGCAGCCGAAATTCTTAAGAAGTTGCAGTTTTATAAAATGTGATCAAAGAAAAAATTTTCTTACCAGAAAAATATTTTTCGAATGTGAATAATAAAGAACTATGTTACAAAATTTTAAACAGATTCATGCAAATTAAACATTTAGTACTTTCATTTTTCCTCCAATATCTTCCTACCAGGAGGTAATTCAAAAATACGGTTGAGAAGTTTCTAGCATGATGATTGGTGCACCCCAATCTGAGATGTAATGGTGGGGCATTGAGTCATCTCCGCGGAAGGCAAGACTTGCCTCCTGTGGTAAATATTATACCAAGTTAAATGAAAGTCATTAGGACTCAGCTATATTTCCTATCTATGCTGTCGCTGCATTTTGATAATTCAATTTAATATTATATCCTCGGGAAGATCGAGGTGGCACACGGGTATTTGTTTTCTTTTGATATGAAAATCATGCCTACCTTATTGAAATATAGCATAACTGATTCACATATTTTGGATTAAATCATTTTAACTGATTTTATTATGTAGGATTTGTATATAACAAGATTAAAGATCAAAATCGATTTTAGTTCTATTCTCGGAGTAGTATAGCTTGTCACTTGCCATTGGAGCAAACCTAATATCTAATCATCTACAAGGAAGAGAAGAAAATATCTTCTATTTCTTAAAATCGGGAATTCTATATTATTATTATTAAATATTTCCAAATGAAAATCATTTACACGTGGATTGTGGCAAAACTTAATAAGAAACAAAAGGCCTATTTAAATTCTTCTATGGCAATGAAGCAGTTTTGCTGTGCATGATGTTGAATACAAATGATTCATTCTCTAATCTCTATTAATATACGCCAAATCATGTTCTTCCCCATTGAATTATTTCGTGTGGATTCACTTCACTTTTCAATATCGCACTTTTATTCAATTAATTTGATTGATCAGTTTACATTGGAACCTTTCATAAAGTCTGATGAATGATATCTCTTCCTCTTGTATGAACACATCCTTTAAAAAGATTTTTTTTAAAAGTGATATGATTTCATCCTTATCATTCATGCACGTGATGCAATACCCAGCATTACAAGTCAAGCATAATAAACTTTTTGGGTTCTTTTCGTGAAATCCGATTAATAAGGGGAAGTTGTAACACCAAATGTCCTTTCATGATCAATAGACATGATTATGATAGAATTTGGAATACGAGACAGTTTAAAATTCTTTTACCTCCAATTTTTCTCTGTCGCAATGACAAAAATTCAAAGATTTCATTCTTCAGGCAACCGATGCAGTTAATCAGACTTACCATAGCTGACGTTTAGAAGCATCGTGACTCGACTTATCTGATTTGGAAAAAAAAATCCGAGTATTAATACAATTCGTGCGAATTACAGACTAAATATGAATTCGTGCGAATTCCGCACACTGTATAACAAAGGAAAACTGAATATGCATTTTGGATTTCTGACATTTCAACGAAAATTTAAAGTTTGTCAAAAAGCAACAATTTCAATGTCAGGTTCATAAAGCTCATTTCATTTTACTTATTAGATTTTTAGAAGTATCTTGTCCATGTATCATAAGAAGCCCAAGTAACAATTTATATTTGATGTACTTCATTGAAACACCATCTATCGTTAGATGCAACAATTTTATGATTGATATTAGATGCTGCAATTAGTCAGATTCTATGCTTACAAATCTACACGATCTTAATCATTTTTTTACAATCAAATAGATAAGTTGTATTTATTGAAGAATATTTTATTTATATTTCTGCAATGTTGCAGAAGTTCAGTTCAGGATGATATCCGAAATAGAAAAAAAAATAAAGCAATATTGTTTAAAGTGCAATTAAAGTAATTTAATTAAAATTAATGATATCTTATAGAATGTTAATATAAATATAAATAAAAATGTATTGGACTTTGGTGTCAAAGCATATTTGCTTATGAATATCAGGAATTAAATAATAAAAATTGAATTCATAGAATTTGCTGCTTATAACTAAGAAATTCTATTTAGATTGGTCGTTAAGTAAATGCGTAACTAATAATTAAATAAAAAGTAATTGCGTTGCACTAATCGGTTTTTCTTTTTATCCTATTATGTTCGAAATATAAATAATCCCCTTCCGTGAAACAGATTTTGCTCAAAATTAGGAATTAAACACATTCAGATTCATATCATTCTTTCCGGTTTTTTTTAAATGGTTGGCATGATTGGAAGTGGGAAATTTGCATTTTCATGCGAAATAACATTTCTAATCTCTAGAAATGATGGAAAATAATAAGCTTCTATTCTGCACATTTGCCGATTTTCACAAGCACTGAATAAACTAAGAAAAAGCATCTGATTTTATTCTATTCTTAATACGTATACATACCATTCAGTTATTTTTCTGGAGGCTTTGAGTATTGCGTACATATCGTTAAGATTATACTTTTTCTTTGAATACATCTGATACGTTCAGATTGTACTTTGGATAATAGATTTATTCGTTTCTGATGGAAAAAAGCGGGACTTCTCTATCATATTCTGGTTGGTTGTTACATTATAGCTGCTACGATTTTGAAGGATAAAATAATACTTGATAACAATATGAATAATGGTCAAATCGGCAAAGGAAAGTTAAGTCTTCCACTTATTACTCGTTCAGCAAACACAATATACATGTTTCTTCATGACTATCATTCAGAGAACTCACATCCACCTATTGTCAAAAAAGGAAAAATCACTAGGAAAAAAAAAATAATAAAAATTTATAGTAAACATTTTTGAAAGTAGATCATTCCAAATATCCCAATAAAAATAAAATGTGAAGAATATGACTTAATGCATGGTGATCTGACAATCTGTGTTTTCCGATCCTGGGCAATGTGTAACTGACAATGAAACTTCATAAATTACGACACTTCATTGGCCTATAAAGATAGATAAAAGGGCTAGAAACAATCTACAACTGATTTCAAGCGCGGATACAGAATACAATGAAATTATCAAAACAACTACTCGCGCTTAATGAAGGATTTCAATAAAGACAGAATTTCAAAGAGGGATTTTATTTTGTTGTGCTGCTCATATAAAACGGATGATCTGGCGGATTGTAGTTGTCTTTACCGGCAGATAAATGCATGACTTCGTTTTCTGATGTGCAGTTAGCTCTGAAACTTGATAAATTATCACATCTAAAAAATCTATAAAGATAGCTGAAAAGGTATGAAATATGGAAATATCGAAATATAAGCAATATTGTTCATGCCTAAAAGAAACTTAAATTATTGATAAATTCGAGGATGTTTTATATCAAGTTATCATGCCCATATGGACGGTTGAAATGTCGAAGAACTTTGCACAGAACTTTGTTAATGTGTTTAATTTATTTTTAATGTATTGCTGCTTTTATTGAAACAAAATTGATTCTTTTCGATACATCAGGCACAAGAGTGGTCAAAATATTATCATTGTCTTTATAACTAGAATAATAACAGAGCATTTTAAAAGATATTAAAAATATATGTATAACTAGATATATAAACAGATAAAATTATAAAAACTCCCAGATCAGAATCAGGATGATCTAAAAGGTGGAGATTACTTTAAATCAACGAATCCCTTGATTATTTAAAAATTTACTTTGTTCATCATATACGAAAACATAAAATAATAGTAATTATAAAATAGTTAAATACTGTTGTGGTTATTCTACGCAGTTGATAAAATCGGCACTTCTGCATCTGATGTCACGGTTTTAAAATAACAAGTAGGTTTGCTGTTTTTTTTCTTTTTCTGTTAGATAAGCTGATACCTTTTGAACATCGATTATTCTGCGACGCAGTTAATCCGAAAGCTAATTTGAATACGCTTCTAGTCCGGTCATTACTATGTTAAATTCTTAGGATTTTCCGGAAGGCTTACCGGATGAAGGTGGCTGCTTTGAGAGGGCTGAGTGCCAAAATCTCTACCCGAAGGCACTTCCTCATTAGCGGTGCACCGCATCCACTCTGACAGAGACGACTAATTGGTTAAATTAAACCAAAAAGCACGTTCTAACCGTCGAAAGAATACTCGTTATAGTCTTTCTTTCGCCCGGTAGTTACTTTGGCGGTTCTTCTGAAGTCGAAAGCGCAGTGATGAGAATGTTTTCTGGATTTCCGAAAAATGTGTAATTTTAATTGAAAAACCCATCAGTGATCAATAATTTCTTGGCAATTATATTGGATTTGACATTCTTTATCTATAGGCATTAATAAAGAGAAAGTAATAAAGATTTATTAATACGTGGGATTTGTGGATTTCATACTTATTTTCTTTACTTTTTGATGCCTTTTTTAAAAACAATATAATTGACAGTTTCTGTAAAACAGTTAATATAATTATAAAATATTATAAGTAAATATAAATTCTATTTCTTTTTATCACCTTTTTAACACCTTTAAACAAGCGAATTTAAATAAGTACTGTTTAAGATTCCACAATGAAATTTCCGAATTAATATTTTGTATTTATTATTTATTAAAATTTTAAAATTACTATTTTATACATAATGATAACTACAGTGAATTTTAAATGCCTCCATTGTAAGCAATTCTTTTGCGCCAAAAATATCTTTTTTAGAAATGGAATTTCACATCTTTGATAAGAAAAATTTGATTTAAAAATATTTCTTCTTTCAAACAACTATATTAATAATGATTCGTTATTTATTTGAAGTTTAATCATTTGCGATATTTCATAAGTCAAGTAGCCTTTAAATTCATTCATATGGAGATTTCTTATATATGAAATGAGGTAATTGCATCCAACTTCTTCAGGTAGATAAAAAAAGCTTCAGAACTTCCAGTAAGATTCCTTATTATTATTTTATTATTTATTTGATGAGCAAAGTATACGATACTGTTGAACAAAAAAAATATTAACTTTAATGGTGGTATTTTTTAAGTAATATAAAATAAATAATTTCAATTCTCTTTATTGAGAATATATTTTTTTGTTGAAATATAGATAATTTTCTTCTTGAGATTAATACTGGAACAATTATTTGAATGAAAATCCAATTAAAAATAATTAAGATATCTAAAAAGACTTAATGTTAACTTAATTTTAAATTGGGATTGGCCATTTCTTTTCATATTTCTAAATTAGATCTGGATTATTATGTTACATCTGAAAGAACTACACATTGCATTCAAATGTTCGACTTGATAATATTTAAATTTCTAATGGATTCTAAGAAACTTTAGATTGCATTCCTCATATCTCTTAATCCAGTCTACATTCGAAGTGCTTGCTTTAGCCTAAACTGCAGCTAATCTTTGCTTTGCACAACAATGCATTCATCAACACTATGCATTCCATTTTAATACCCGATAAACTCACGTGTGTCCATATTTAGGCAATTAACCATGTTTGAAATTAATCACTCAGTACAAATGCATACTCAGGAGATGATTGATATATTGCTAATATAAATACATTATAGTAATCATTCGAAATAATATTTCTATGTCAGCTTAATGAAAAGAGATTCTTTTATTTAAAGCAATTTATTTAAAAGGTTTATTAAGTATCATAAAATACTGAAACACCTAATTTGTAATTATTAAGTAAGTTGCTTAGTTTGTAAATGAGTTATCCGGTTTTGAATTGGAATCTTAAGTAATTTTAATCTTTCATTTTATAGTTAATCTACTGATAAAAATATATATAAAAAAGTGAAAAAGTTATTTCTTAAAATGAAATATAGCTAAAATAGCTAAATATTTACTGATAAAACTTCATACTTAGAATGTAGGTAACGAACTCTTACTTATTTCACCATATTTAGAATTGATTATTTGACATTTATAAAAGAGGTAGGATTTATAAAGATATAAAGTAAGAACGAAAAGAAAAACAAACATATACAGAAGAAATTTCTAAATAAAATAGATTAAAAATGTATTCGTTTGAAATATGCTCTACCCTGACTACAGATTAAACTATCTGCGATTTTGTTAGCTGTTTTAAAATTCACTAATTTATTTCAAACATATTAAATTACCATACAATGTATGTGATTTCAAACTGAGATTATCCATTTTAGCATTTCAAATAAATGAATTTAACAATAACAACTGATTCGTAGTTGACATGCAATTTTATTTCAGTTATTTTTAAAACAGTTGAAAGTATTTGAATATGTATTTACAAAATACAATATATATATTGACAGTGTTTATGAAAATAAGTTGTTGATTTTGGCAAAACAGTATTGTGTTATCAGTTCAAAGATCATTAAAATTAATCATTAAAATTTAATTTAATTTATCATGATTCAAAACGTAATTTACTATTTTAACAAAGTATTTCTGAAAAGGTTGAAAAACAAAACATTTTATCAAAAAATAATAATTTAAAATGTAAAGATATTTTAATAAAATGATAAATCGGAAAATTTATTTCATCTGTAAGTATTCATATCATCATTTCATCAATCAAATCATCATTTATAAAAAAATCATGATAATTTGTATGATGATTTTTTTCTGTTAATATTGAAGAAGCTTGAAGCTGGCTAATTTTCTTTGCTGTATCAAAAAATGTGTATGTCAAATTGTCCAAAGCATTCTTCGAATATTTATATATACACTTTAATTGTTGTGCATAGTTCAAATGTGCTTGCTCTACGCTATTGCACATAATTTTAGGTCTAAAAAAATTCCATATGTTTCAGAAGTATTTAAATTGCATATATATATATATATATATATATATATATATATATATATATATATATATATATATATATATATTGTTGATTTTCATAGACGACATTTTGATATATTATTGACAAAAAATAGTATTTTTAAAAAAATAAATTTGTCACTTACACATTAAAATATTAATCGTTCTTTTTCATAGCAAGTGATAGAATGCAGTGATAAAAAAGTTGCGTTTTAGAGTACTTTTTTTTCACTTGTTATTATATCTCCCTCCATGAAAATATATAATTAATTTATGTATATTAAATATAAATAATTTATCGCCTATACTCAAAATTATCACTGATAATGTTATATGTATATATTGATAGGTAATTAGATATAGGTATTTTATTTACCGGTTTTAAAATCCTTTTTTCTGCTTTTAGATATGTTTTAGGCGGTATTAAGAATCTTTTTGGAAAATGAAGAAAATACAGATGCGTAAATTGTCAAAGTATAAATTTTTACAAATTTCTGCTTAATTTTCAAACTGTTTGCTCAAGTAATAACATTTTAATAATTCATTTTTGGAATCTAATTTCGTCTACAAATACAAATTGATAAAATTATTTATTTCGGTTCTAAGTGATAAACGAATAAATTATGTATTTAAAACGTATCGTTATGATTTAGATCAATATTTTAAACTTGCAAATATAAAAATAATTATATTTTCATGATTGAAACTGGTATATTACGAGTGCCAGAAAATAATTTAAATGAATAAATTATTTCCATTATAATAAGCTCAAAATTACAGCAAGAAAGAAGCCATTTTCTTTTCTTCTATTTGCAATTTCCAAAATAATAATAATAAAAAAAAAAAGACGCAAAGAAATACTACTTTATTTCCTGCACCGGTAATCTGCTGTTTTAAGGAGTTAAAACTTGGCAATTTCATTTAAACAAGGTTTATCATTAATTTAAAGTATCGTAAGTGTGCACAATAGATTTAAAACACCACGCTTTAGATAACGACCCGCGGCAGTTAAATTCCGAAAAGAACTGAATGCAAAAAAAGAAGCTAAATCGAATGAAAAAACTCAGTTTTATCGTTCTCATTTAAAGAGTAATGCAGGATTATACGACGGAGCTTATTTTAAATAATAAAATGAATTTTTTTCAGGATTTATTTTCTATTTTGAATAATTGCATTTTCAGATAAAATCTGGAAAAATTAATGAGGAAGATTTGGAAACATTCTTTCATTTGTAAAACTGAGCGCATAAATATTTTCTTTTGTTTTGATTTCTATGCATCCTTTCAACAAATGCTTAAGAAAGCGCCGGATGCCATTTAATTTCATAGAGAATTTTATGCTTCTGGTAAAAAAATTTAATTTAATAATGAAACTAAATTTGATAAAATACCACATATTTATTTCATTACTAAACGAAACCTGGTTTATTTAGGAGAAAGGCACTTTTTTTTAATTTAATCGGGTTTGCTTTGTTCTTAACATGAAAAATGTGTTTAAATATAAAATATTTATATTGTGTAAGAATTTTATCATAATATTTTTTTCGAATTATTATTTATACGCTCAAATTAGTTACTAATACATCTAAATATTAATAATTTTATTCATTTAAACACCATGATTTATGTGCATAAATCATGATAGATAGATTGGTTGATTGATTCTGGTTTTATTATTAAACCAAAAATATATAGTATTTGTAATTCCATGTGTGATATATCTTTATGCGTTTAAACGGCTAAAAATGGTAAATTTTCATGCAAATATCTTTGATTTTCCATAAAGTGAATTTAGCATTAAATATTTTGAGAATTCAAAAAACGAATGTCCAAATTTATCTGAGAGATAGAAAAGTAATTTATATATATATTTTTTTTTCCGAATCCAAATATCCTTTTGTCTCTTGTTCACATAAAAAAAAGATTCATTTAGACGTTTTTAAATGGCCTTTAGAGAAAAATCGTAACGTGTTTTTACTTTAATGTCTCTTAGCAAGCTTAATAAACACGCAAAAAAAATATAAAAAATATTTTTTTTGTCGATAAACGTTTCTGACGAATTCTTATTGCGGATCTATTCATAAATATGTACTTTATTATAGAAGAGATATTCACATTGTTATCAGCCTTGACTTGTATTCTACATTTATGATCATCATAAATGGAAAATAAATATAAATAATCATTAAATAAATCTAATCTAAATAAAATTATAAATTAAATGTTTTCCTTTTATTATAATCATAAAAACCTCACATAATTTTATGTATTGTCTACCATAAATTCTTTTGACTGCAGTCTTCTTTTGGGTCAATCTTTATATTTAACATAAATGTTCAATAAAATAAACACGTTGTGTCCAATCGATCTTTACTTCCTTCTTGTCTTATGGTCATTTAATCTGAAAAAAAAAATGCTTTATTGCTATCTAAAATTTCATAAAACCTATACTCAGCAAAACAAAATATTTTTACTTTATTCAGATATCTTGAAATACAAAGATACAACTTAATCGGAATGCTACGGGATGAACGGCACAAATTTTAACGCATAAAGTTTTTAAATATACGGATTTGAGAAATGTGAATTAATTAAAAAGAAATAATTTAAGTGTAAATGAGAAAACACTTTCAATGTTTTTGCAGAGCATGTTAATTAAAAAAAAAGTCCAATCTAATATAAAGTACACGCATCCCAAAAAATCGCAATTTTAATCTTTAGGTTATGAACTCACTAAAATCAAAGAATACGAAATAAATCAAATTTTTAATATAATTGTGCGAATTATTTATCACTTTTCGTGATATTATAAAATATTTCAGGAAATTATAAATAATACCACTATATAATATTCTAAAGATACCATTCAATTTTCTATCGTACTTTAAACTTCTTACTTTGATTATATCTTATTACATCTTATTGCTCTTTTTACATCTTATTAATATTAATATTTATATTTCAATAAATTATTATTAAAAAGTATTTATGCAATTTTCATATATTTTATTGAAATTTCTAAGAAAAAATTGTAAACTTCATTTTTTTTGTAAGATTTAAAAATGTTTTATTTCAATAACTAAACACATTTACTTTCATAAAATATAATTGTAATTATTAAAGTATAATCTAGTTTCAATATTTCAGTATTTTTATAATATAGATGACAATTTTTTTAAAAACTAAACTCCACAAAAGGTCACCTTACAGCCAAGGAACCTAACACTGCATAAATAAAGTATTCAGTTTTCCAGTCAGACATTTTAATTTTGCTGTTTCTTGTCACAGTGGAAATATATTTAATATTCTTCGACAGTGAAAATATTCCTTATATTCAGACTAAAATAGTAAAGGCAACTGCTGGCCTGCACGTCAGCTCCAACAGCTCAATAACTCGTAGTGATATTAAGAATAAGTCTTCGATATTAAGGAATACGTGGCACTTCTACCGACGCGAAGCAATAACTTTCTTATTAATCAAAATATTAATCCGCCGAAAGAGCTTGCCGTTGCTTATGAACAGTAGTAAAAATAAATTAACGCTTGATTAACACGGAAAGTTTCAGAAGTGCTTTGAAATGCACAGAAATTAAGCGAGAGAAAAGTAGCTACTGGGACTCCGTGGAAGTGGGCCTGTAAATGACAGTGGCCTTTAGTTTCTCTTCTAAGTGAGGGGCCGTTTACTCATTGCATTACTTCAATACACTGTATTTAATGATCATTAAATGAATTCCTGATATATGTAGATTTGCATCTCCGATAGAGTAAAAGGATTTCAAGGCTTGTAAGAGCAGGAAACTCTAAAATTACATTACATTGGTTAGATAAATAAAGACAGAATTTTCTTTCTTATAAAGACAGCTTTAACTTACATAAAAATGAATAGTTGTTGGTACATAAAACGATATCTAGGAATTCTTCCGATCTCATTTGATTATCAGTAAAATCAATAGTCGCTGATAAAATGTGAAAACAAATGAGTTAAATATTTATTGAATTTGATAAAGCTTAGGAAATTTTTTTGTTCTAATTCTTTAGATTCGCTGACTGATAAGAGCTTTCACTGAATGGAAAATGTAGTCATGTTATAAGAAACAGTTTCAAAACAAGGTTTAGAAAGCATTTTTTTTAAAATATTTTTTTGATGACAAATGTTAGAAATATGAAAATTATTTATTTAATATCAAAATAGAAGTAGTAGTTTAAATTATCTATATATCTAGGAAAGTAAACAATATCTTTGAAATGTAATTTCGAACTAAAGTAAGACGAAATTTATCGAACTGCTAAACGCATCAGTATTTTTGCATTTGGAAAGACATACTTATTTTATTCAACTATACAGAAGACATACTTATTTTATTTAAAAGACATACTTATTTTATTTATCTATTTCATCATTGACAATTTCGACAGCTTATCACTATGCTTTCTAAAATCTGAAAATATATTGGTGATCGACAATATGAACTGTCAAAACACGAATCACAAGATTTGCAATTAGATGAACAATCAAAAGGCAAATTATAGTTTTAGTAATTAATGAGCAGTCAGTAATTAAATGGACAGTCAAAACCCAAAACATACATAATCAATAATTACACTATGCTTTTAAGCTCTCCTCAAAATACTTCAAAACTGTATGCTATTAAACAGAAAATGAGTCAAACAGTTTCTATCGCATCATATACAAGCAACTAAGAAAAAACAGGAGGTGTTCGGAGCCCTGTCGTATTGTTAGGTACTGGACGAAATATAGCAAAAGTTAACCACCATACACATTAAAAATATGGATCAGGCGAGAGCTAATAAGCAGGGTACCAGCAGTGCATATTCAATGTCACGACAAGCAGATATCCCGTTCTCGGAAATGCAGAAGATATTGAGTAAGATCCTGAAATTTTATCAGTATAAGATAACACCCATTAACTGATGACACTGCTCTAAACCTTCGCAATTTTTAGTTGCGGGACAGTTATGGTTCACTTGAAAGGCGTTGTGTACGAAGGATATGTTCCTGATATTCCTGCCTGCAGAAGATCAAATAACGTTGACATGACAGACGAATAAATGCTGATATGCTGCGAGCCACCGTAGGAAACCTCGTTTATTATAGCAAATTTGTAAGTTGCTATAATAAACGTTTTCAATTGGTATTTGGTGTGTTGCTATTTATTGTTTCCATTGGCAAGTTATGTATTCTTTCTCCACACATTATGCGCATACAGCGCCCGGACATGTAGTTATATTAGAGGGCTAGTATTTAAATTATTTTAGGTTTATCTGCCCAATACAAGTTTCTAATGGAATTTTATACAGTCATAAGTGTTATTTTTTATCAAAGAATGAAAGGAACAGGCGAATAAATAATAAACATATATCACTTGAGGCTGCTTTAAGATAGACAAGGCATAATACTGAATTTTTCTGTCTAAAGAAGCAATTCTATAGTGTGAAAAATATCAAGCATTCCTACTTTTATAATTTGTTTGCCCCCTTTAGCTGTCACATTATTTGTCAGAAATGCTTGTGTAATTTCATTTAAATCGTTTAAACTTTGTTTCCGTGGTACCATCAATAATTATTCTTTAATTTTGGATTGTAATGGATTTTTTTATCAGTGCTAAGTCATATACTTTGCACCCGTTCTTTCTTCTGTATTTATGGATATCTTTAATTAATAAATAGTAATCTTAACCACAAATATGAGATTTATTTGAAATTCGGTGTTCACGAAAATTCAAAATGGATAAAATGTGCTCATAATTACTGAAAATAAAGTTACATTTAGAATGTTCTCAATATTATGTCACCTCAGTCAGAAAAGTCTAAATTCATCATTCGGTATTCATAATTCATAGATTTTAGACTAAGTTAAATGTTAAATATGATATACTATATATTACTTCATGTCCATTAAATTTTCAAATAAAGAAGAAAATACAAGCCTGTATAAATTTATTATTAATTTAAATTTAACTATTATAAAATTTATGTAACAATTTATTATCAATTTAAATTAAATTACTTCAAAATTCATTAATAAATAATTAAGTTTTCATTTGATCCCCAGCAAGACCAGATATGAGTTAAGGCTTAAATAAATATGAAGAGCAATTTTAAATGCGTATTAAAGATATCAGATTTAAATTCTAACTAACAAATTTATGAAGTATATTGTCGATGAATACTGTAATATTATTGAAAAGATATTTTAAATTTGCCTTTGGCAACGATTTTAGTTTACACACTCAATTTCAACAAATGTGTTCGTAATTAATTCTTCTGGCAAAATGTTACTGCTATTCAGGGACGAAGATAATTGGAAAAGTGTTGCATTGTTATAACTAGCGTACCACGGGTGAGAATTCAAGATTATTCTTCTGGAAATGAAGATAAGAAAGGAGTAAAATTTTATTTCGCACACGAGAATATTACCTTACACAAGTCACAAATAGGGAGGAAAGGGGATAATCATATATTCAAAGTCATTTAATGTATACTATAAAGTCATTAAATTGAGCTGAATATGTTCTGCTTCACTGCATTAAATGTTGTCATTTAAAAATTAAAATGCTCTTGAATTCATTATGCATTTTGTCTTAGTAAGGAACTATTTAACTATCATATTTAGGTTAAACTTAACAATATTATAATTTGTAGAGACAAACTGAATTTCAAAACATTATAATACCTGCTGCTCCACATATTCGGGATTTCTGTTATCTATGTGATCGCGTTTTCTAGACAAGATTTTTTAAAAACTTAACTACAGATGTAAACAATGTAGAAAGCCACATTGCGCTGACACTTAACCTATATATTGATTCTTACATGGGGGACAGACAAAATCTATAATCTCATATAATGTTCTTTATTTTTTTTTTTAACTTGACTACTTGCTTTTTGTATTTTTCTTAATGTGATAATTAAGAAGTAAAAATATAAAGTCTTTAGTTTTTATATCTTAGCAGTAAGTTTTACCGATTAATGGCATATATATCTGTGTACGTGTGTGTTTATTTGTATACTTAGTTTGCGAGTTCTGGGAATTGCAACTTTAAAAAAAATAAGATGTACATAGTTTCTATTGATGTTTATATCATTAAAATTCGTACATATTTCCCCAATTACTATGAAAATATTATTAATTATTACATTCAATAATGCAAGTTCATCTCGCAACTATTTTACAAAGAGCAATTCAAAATATAATGAACTCTACATACATAGAAATATTTATTCTAGTAAAAACCCTTTCCCACGAAATAAATCCCACCATTCTATATTAAGTCGATATCTTTTGGGATTCAATACTAGCTAACTCAGTTTTTTTTCTTATTGAATCATCCTAAACCGCTGCTTGAGCCTTGTGGTAAACAGCCACTAGCATTTGCAATAAACCACGAAAAGACTGAAGAGAAGTTCGATCTATTTCATTCTATCAAATGTGAAATAGCTTGACCTAACATAGAAGAATAGCTTCTCTTCGCAAGAGCTTGAATTTATATCACGTATCGTTTTATTGAAGTGAATTCTATTACGGAGTTGAAAGAAACTGCTGTATCATTGCAGCGGTACTTTAAGTTGAAACAGTATATAAAAAAAGTATACTCAAGGGTATAAAATCTTCAAGGAGTTTATATCCTTTGGCATTGTTATGAAATTACTTAAAACAAAATTAAAATGTTTTACTGAATTGATTGTTTTTTTCCTCACAATTAATTTCTATAATTGCAAAGAGTATTGGGATTTCAATTGAAATTTGAAAATTGAAAGAAATTACAGGGTGTTTTTTCCAATTTCCGATATAGCAAACTATGATTTTTAATGAAGTGACTATAATGGAGTTGAAAGAAACTGCTCTATCATAGCAACATCGTATTAAGTTGAAACTGTATATAAAAAAGCATGCTCGCAATATTCAAATATTTTACTGAAATGATTGATTTTTTTTTGTCACAATTTCTATAATTCACAAGAGTATTAGGGTTTCAATGTAATTTCGCTAAACTAAAAAGAAGTTCGAGAAAAAAATTCTTAAATTTCTGAAAATGAAAGCTATTATATTAATTAATAGTTCATTTTTACACTAAAGAAAATAACTGCTTTAAATTTCATCAACCTTAAAAAATAGATATGGATAACATAAGAGTGTTAAAGTCGCAATAAAAGTTTTCAAATATTTAAAAACATCGCCATTTAAAATTAGGAAATAAATGCAATTAAATATAAATTATTAATTATTTTTGAGAAAATTTATATAATATAATTAAATTATTTAAAAACATCCATGATTTAAAATATAGAGAATGTTCTTTTAACTGTTTACAGAGCTTTTGAAACTTCGTTTGCCATCAAATTAATGAATCTTTGTATGCAGTTATATAGATTGGCAGAGATTCTGACAAGTTTATATATATAAAATAGAAACATAGCTATTTCAGGTTATTTTCTCATGAGAAATGATGTGTCTTGAATTGTTATTTAATTATTAATTAACACAATCAATTAATCGACCTAATTAAATTTATCGAATTACGAAATGCTTCACTTTTCAAGGCTTTCTCAATACTAAAAGCTATTTTTATATATTATTAATAGAAAAAAATGGTGTTTTAAAGGTAAATACCAATAAATTTATTCAAATTCCTTTAAAAAAATAACAAATGACTGCTCTGAAAAGAACAAATTAAACAAGACAGAAAACAAAACATAAAAATATACTTATTATAAATAAATCACATTAATCAAAGATTATTTTACAAAATATGACAAAACAACAACACCATATAAAGAATGAAAAATGTAATGAATGTGATTTATCATGATTTGAAATTTTATTAATTCAGTAATTAATAATAAGTATTTACTAATTAATTTAATTAGTAAAATTCATCTTACATTATTTTTATACAGATTCGAATTTTTTTAAATCCCTTAAAATAGTTTTTTTAATGAAAGTTATACAGTTTTTTTAATTAAATTTACATTTCCTTATCCTTTTGCTGTCTATTTTGATTAAAAAAGCCTTTACGTTTGCTTAAGTTTAGGTCATTTTTTTATTATATATTTTCAATTGCATGAATTTACCCAATGACATAAAAATAAGTTAAATATTCTGCATGGCTGACTGCTAATCTGAACATTTTTTTGAGGTTACTGGTGATAAATGTTCTACATATCACATTTAAATCCTTATTTCTGCATATTCTTGTTATCAAATTTCAATAATCTTCAGCTAAGTCGGTAATTGGAAAGGAAAAATACGTGAAAGGTATTTAAATACATTTTAAGAAATTTCTCCAAAAGAGTTTTCTGTTAAGTAACATAAATTTCGCTTAGTTTTCTTAATATAAGCAAACTGATACTATTACATGAACAAGAATACTATAATTTCTTTTAAAAGTCATTAATTGATATTGCATAAATGTTTAAGTGCTCTGTTCAAAGATATTCATTATTCACTAAAGCAAAACAAAGAAAAATAAACATATGTTTCCTTTTATTTATAATTACATTAACTGGAATGAAAAATGCAGTGCTCTTTAGTTAACTAACTCAAAATTTTTAGGGATGGGAAGCATCCAAAAAAATGTATCTATGATACATTACATGACTTGGAACATAATGGGCAATAAATATAGCAGAATATTGTAGAATAAAAGTAATTATTTAGGGAGATAAATGAGTTGATTTAAAAAATAGCAATAAATATCACAAACAAAATTGTTCCATTTAATTATTTTAAACTTTAATATGCTCTAAGCAAACTTAAAACTATTATATGCAACGATTCTAAAACAAAGTGCTAGAAGCTTCATAATTTACAGTCATTTACAATTACACATTTCAACTGCAATTTTTATTGTAGTCATCAGCGCTTTCAGAATTTAGAAGAATTAAAGTAAAGGGCTTAAAATTAATGAAGAAATAAATATTAAAATCATGGGTAGAATAATTTTAATTAACTGTTAAGAAAATTTACTACAGTGACATTTTAGAATTATTCTTGCTGTTTCTTTTAATGTTTCTTTATAGTACATCTTATGAAATCTTTCCAAGTTCTGAATCGAAATGTTAGCGACGCTGTTAAATATAGTTAATTATATTTTTCAGTCTTGTGGAGATTTGATAAGCTTTAAAATCATTTCAATTTATTTTTATTATATGATATTGCGTATAAATTGTGAAAACTTTAGGCATGAATGGATTCTTAAAAATAAATTATCTTAGATAGGAATAAGAAATGTTAAGCATTTATTCCTTTTAAACATTTCAATGGAAACAAAAATCCAGTATAATTCCAGCAAAGTAATGATAGATTAATTGTTTTTCCAATAATATTAATACCTCTATATCTGTGCTTTATATATATATATATATATATATATATATATATATATATATATATATATATATATATATATATATATATATATATATATATAATATATTGAATAGGGCTTTTCGTAACTCTTTTAACGATAAATATGAACACATAACTTCAATGATTTACTACTTTAAATTTCAATGAATGATATAAAAATATAATTTTCCTTTTACATTTGTTTTGAAGTCTAGCATGAGTCAATTAAATATGTGTATTTTTCACAAAGAAAATCAAGATAAATAATTATTATATCATGTTCATTATGGCTTTCCGACACATTCTTAAAAATTTAGGAATCTTATTATGAATATTTTCCTCTGCCTATTTCCATACTTACTAAATTCAGAAATTGGTTGCTAAAATGTCATAATTTTTTTTTTAGAATTAATAGAAGAAAACAGTAAAATATAAGCGATATTGAGCAAAATTTCCTACAATTTCTAAACAGGAAACTTTATTTTAACATCGTAATTTTAGGAAAAAATATTGCCTAAAGAAAGAAACCTAAGTTCTTTCTACTAAAATACTAATTATTATAAAATTATAATATTATAAAATTGTAGAATGGATCCAATTTTGCATGTGCCAATTTCTGATTCTAAGTACAAAAAAAGAAAATTTATTCTGTAATGCCAAGCTGTTTTCCAATTTGCATTTACTTTTGAGCAATCCACTGTTACTTAAAATAATATGGCGGAAATTGATTATTAAAGTAAAAATTTTAACTCAAATTGAGAAGCATAAATGATGGGACATTAGGATTTTTTTTTTATTTCTTAAAATAACATTCTATTTTATAATACAAAATGGGTATTAAAGTTTAATAAGAGATTGTGCTTAAAATATATTCCACAATTTTCAAAGCATTCATGATAATATATTATGTGGGCAATATATGCCACATATCATATAATATGTCAAATCTTAAAAGCTTTGTGAAAGTTTTTCCTAACACTTCCTTCACATCAAGTCTATTTATCATTTTCTTTCTATCACTTTATGTTTAAGCTCCTTAAAATCTCGATGAATTGCATTATATAGAATTTAAAAGTAAATGAGGAAATAGAATTCAAGTTAGGTTAGATGAATAAACACATGAAAACAATACCAGTAGAAAACTTTCAAATTCATTTTAATTAAATTGTATGTCGCAATGATGGAAATGTTCCAAGTTAAATTGTTCTCTCTAGAAATGAAATATATATATATATATATATAAAAGAATCTTTAGTATTCGCATTGTCAGAACAGTAGTTCCTTATCTCCAGACACTATATTGTTACATATAATTAGGGATTCCAATACCGGTATACCGGATACCGGTATTTTGAGCCATTTTACAATTTTGTAATACCGGTATTCACATGTTTAAATACCGGTTTTTCGGTATTTACTAAAAATTTTTCAAATTGTCTCCACTATATGTTCCGGGATCGTCAACATAGCAAAATAGTATACGTTTTTGTGTTTATGTATCATTAACGGGCGAAATTAATTAGCTAATTAATGGCTTAATTAATTTCTTAAATCTAAATTAGTGAAACATGGATTATCCCTGAAAGAAGATATTGTATCCATTACGACTAATGGAGCAACAGTTATGAAAAAAGTTGGAAAGTTGATTGGTGCAAATCAGCAATTGTGCTATGCTCATGGAATTCAATGAGGAGTAATAGATGTCCAAAAAAATAAAGAACAGAAGAATCCAAATACTGTGGACAAAGAAACTTCGGATTCCGGCATTGAAGAGAGTGAGAACTCACTTCTTCAACAATTATACTGTCATGAAGATAATGACAGTATAATTGTTGAAGAAGATATTGCTAATGAGGATGAAATATTAACCCATCAAGAATTGCTTCTTATAATTTATAAAGTTCGAAAAATTGTTAAGATATTTAAACTTTCCCCTACAAAAAATGCCATAATACAAAAATATATACTAACTGAAAATAAAACGGAATATATGTTAATAATAGATTCTAAGACACGTTGGAACAGTTTACTCCTAATGATTTTTGAAATTTAGAATTCCCGATTTTTGAAATTTAGAAATCCAATCCAAAAAGCAATAATCGACTTAAACCTGTAAATTAATTTTTCAGATAGTGAATTCGACTTAATATCCAGAACTATATCAGCTCTACTTCCAATAAAACTGACTATAGAGGTATTATGTCGGAGAGATTATAATTTATTAACAGCTAATGCAACAATAAATTTCATCTTGCAGTCATGAAAGAACAGCACACATCACTATCTGAAGAATTATATATTACATTGAAAAATCGCGCAGAAGAAAGGCATACCGAAATAGAAAATGTCTTTTGGTATTTACATAATTATAATGATTTTAAAAATAAAAACGAAAAAGAAGAAAAGAAAATAATCAATTTAAATCCGATTAAGTTTATAGTAAATTTTCTTAAAATGTTTTACCCACAAACCTCTCCACATTCAGAAGAATTCGGTTCAGTTATCGAAGATTATGATGAGACTAATGTCGATAGGGAAAAGGAAGTGTCTCTTGAACAAAAATTAGAATTAGCGATAAATAAATTTTAAAAAATTCAAAGAAACAAAATACAATACAGAAATCAGCTATATTCAAAACCATCCGACGAGAAATTGATTTATTTGAAGATGAGGGATTTAGAGGTAAATACTTGGAAAAAGTATATCGCGCATTGCTAACAGTATCACTAACTAGCGTAGATGCCGAAAAAGCGTTTTCGACAGCTGGTAATTTTCACACAAAATTACTTTTCAGTCTTAAAGACAGTACAATTGATGCATTATGTTTTTTAAGATCACATTTCAAAAATTTGTAATATTACCACTGACTGAATAGTGATATTTGCACTTTTTTTGTGATTTAAATAAATAAGTTGTTCCTTTACTTTTTTGTGATTATTTATATACTGTTATAATTTATAAGTTATATATTATTTTTAGTGATATTTACCCTCTCTTATAAAACTGGCAAATAAAACAAAGAAACACCTGTGTTTTCTTTCTTTTTCTGAAATTTCTAATACCGGTATTAAAACCGGTATCCCGGTATTAAGATCTAAAAAATACCGAATACCGGTATTGAAATTTTTTTCCGGTATTGCAATCCCTGCATATAATATACAAATATGTTCCAAGTCTGTATTGATTAGTTATATTTATTGATGAATTCGATTTTACATTGATTAATATAGCTAGCTGCCTTCTAATAATAGATATGTATACAATGTTTTTCTATTAGAAGAAAGCAGATCTCAGTTCTGATACAACATATGAATTATTAGTATTAGTTACTAAGATTCAGGGCCACCTTCCAATAATTCTAATGTATTAATATAAGGAGATTATAATATAATATAAAGTTAAGGAATTTTTAATGATAATTAACTGTTCAGGAAGTTCTTTTTCGTCAGAGTAAGATGTAATCCTTAAGTGAGGGCATATCTTTAAGTCATACGAACTCAAAGAATATTCTTCTTCTAAAACAATTAATGAGTATAAATATCAAATCCAATTACAAATCCAAAATTATGTCTTCCAGAAACAATACAAAAAAAATCATCCAGATTATAATTCATTTAAACTTGAATAATTTCTCACCAATTTAAGCAATTAGTAGTGATGTGAATCTTTTATTTTTTTAATGATCTCATGGTTTCTAGTAAATGAACGAATGCCATACCTAATTGTACTTTATTACAAAATAATATATCAAAGAATCTCGGCACAATCGCTGTGTCAAATGTGTTTATAATATAATGAGGATTTCTTATAAAAGAATAAATCTTATCGTACTACCGTAATAGAATACTTAATTTATATATTATACGTACTACCTTATTAGCAAAAATAACTCTTATTTACCTTACTACAAAGAATAATTCTTAGAAAGATGGTATTATGAACTGAAGCACAGTTAACTAGGTATTAGACCTATTTTCTGCCCAATGCATTGAAAGAAAAATCCTGTTGTTTAAATTCACTGATACTGACAAAATAAAACAAGTACTTGAAAATAAAAGAAAATATTTATAAATAGATGCTTATGCAACTTATTTATTGACTTATATTGTACGCCACGAGGGATGGGTATAATAAATAAATCTACAACATTTAAGAAAATAAGGAGGCATTTCTTTTGCAGATTAATAAATACGAAAG
This sequence comes from Argiope bruennichi, assembly GCF_947563725.1. Classification (NCBI taxonomy): domain Eukaryota; kingdom Metazoa; phylum Arthropoda; class Arachnida; order Araneae; family Araneidae; genus Argiope; species Argiope bruennichi. The sequence continues at coordinate 44,879,045 of NC_079151.1, forward strand.
CATATTCAAAAACAATTCCAAAAGAATGCAATTTGGAATACTGAGAGATAAGTAAAATATTAATATGTACTAATTAATTTGCTATAGTGATTATAACAAATATGAGATCTTAAAAAAATAATCAAAATCAAAGTAATCTTATTAGAAAAAGAGAAAGCAGATAAATACGAGTGTTAAAAGTAATTTAAATTTCACACTCCATTTAACATACTTCTTCTTTTTTCATCAAAAAAAGACTTAATGGTTTTTCCGATAATAATCTTTTTAAAGTAACAAAAAATATAGGAAGACTCGTTTATCAAATATCTTTAACATTCAAGAATTCTGGTTTACTTTGATATATTTAGGAACATTAATTCAAAATTATCCTTTCATAACAGAAGCTCCCTCGTTTTCAGAAACTAATTTCTAGATATATGCTTTGTTTTGAATTTGAAAATTAAATTTCTATATTTCAAGACTCCCTTTTTGTCTTATCTTTATTATTCATATTATTTTTTACGTCTATTTCTTTCTTATATATAAAGTCCGTTTCCAATTTGAATTAAAAGCATTTTACTTTGAGGTAAATTCTGATTCTTTCTTCGCGTTTTCCCCAAAATAACAGCATTTATCTAAAAAAAAAAAAAAAAAAAAAAAAAAAAACGAGAATAAATTTTAGTAGCAATTTCGGATTTTTTTCCGAAATTTTTTTAACATTTATCCTTTGTACTATTCATTTCTCAACATAAATTTATTTGAAAAAATTATCATCAAGAAAGAGAGATTGATTATGGATTGATTTGGAACATTTAAAATTTCAGGTTTGAATTTAAACTTATAACATAAAGGAAAACTTATAACATAAAAAATAAATGAAAATATGCTTGCTTATGCTCTACAGGACAGACCTTTGAATTTTAAGTTACTAAATCCATCACAAACATGTTTTGGATTGGGGGGTATGTGAATTTCGTGAACCCTAAGAGTGAACCAATGAGATCATTTTCAGCTTTTAAATAATAAAAATTAAGCCAATTTTACGTTTTTCTGCAAAAACTCTCGAATATTCTTTATAAATTATTTTTAAGGTTTAAAATTTAAAAAAAAAACGTCCTATTAATGATATTAATTTAATGCACGTGTAATTTCCTTCTAAATTTTGTCATTTATATATCCTTGCATAATTTTTTAAAGATTTTAAAGAAACAAAATTTAAAACCTTTTCCTTTATTCCACGATATTTTGTTCATTTGTAGATTTTAGGAACTAGAATTTTGCTTTTTTTTGCTATGAAAAAATTTGCAGGAATTTCAATTTTAATGGCAGTATCATGTCATGGGATTCGACTCTATTTGAAATGCTTATGTGCTGAATAAATTAAATATGTATAAAGTTTTCTAAATAAAATACTTTTAATGACTATTACAATTTGATGTATGAAACTTTTTTGTCTATAGAATCATGAATACCAAACCTAGCAGAAAATAATTTAATTGGAATTAATCTCAATCAGTACTGTCTAAGAATTAGTTTCTTACCAAATACAACTAATATTCAATAGAAATATTCTATGTGATAACATAATTCTTGTTCAGAACATAGTAGAGAAATATTTGGTGATCATTGGAGCGACAAATGAGAATGGTGTGTATTTAAATTATAGAGAAACAAATGATTATAATAAAAAAGGAAGAGAAAACATGTCATTAAAATATTAATGTGTATATTTTATGTGTACTAGTAATATGGGTGTCCATAAGAGTTGTTAGTAAATATCAGATTAATATGCATCATAATTAATTAAATAATTTATCAGGAATTGCATATCATAACCTTCATTGAGCCGTGATTTTAATCAGGTACAATCGGTCAGTTTCTTTCTATCGTTCTTTTTCTGTATTGAATTATACTGTCTTATTTCCATTCAGATGAATAACAACAAGACTTAGAGTATGCAGTCCATTTTTTTTTTATTTTGCTCCATGACTAAAAAATTTATATTTATTTTGACACTTGATTTTTAAATAAGGATTTAAACAATTAAATATTTTGAATATTTGAATATTTTTCTTAAAGGAGAATTGGATTTTAAAATTAATAGCATAGTTTCAATGAAAAATGCTAATTTTCCTAATTATCTGAATGCGATTTATTTCAGAATATTATATCCAATGTTTTACTTTTCAATATCCTGTTAATAGAAATATATAAATGAATTTCATATTCATTCCTTATGCACTGAGAGAGATATAGAAAATTCAACAATTTTCAACAATTCGGAAAAAAAAAGTCTAACATGTTTGTTTTTTTCACTTTACATTTTTTTTTTCATTTTACTGTTAAATTAATAAAAACTGAAAACTAACTTCATTTCTTAATATTTATCTGATAATATTATATTGTCAATGTTAACGTTTAGTGATTTTTATTTCAAAATGTTCATCAATGAATGTAAAGATTATTAATAATTCGTTCCGTGATTTGATTAATTATTAAGTCGGCGTGTTAAACCGAATATCCGTTATCAAACTAAAATAAGCTAAGGCATATAAACTATTTTTTTAAGAAAGAAATTATTTATTTACATCACATATAAGTGCAATTAGACCATTCTAGACATTTTCTACATAGATATCTGATTAAATGCAGATATTCAAAGTACATTTTTCCTTTGATGGTACAAGCAAAGTTTTGTTATTTAACGAAGCATTCTGTTAACAATCGTATGTTTTTTTAATATGCTGCTTTTTTTTCTTACCGATTCCAGAATTTGTAGAGATAGAAGAAGATTATTTAATTTCAATGCTAATAAATCTATTTAGCAAATAGTTATTACGATGTGAATGACCTGAAAATGACAATTAAGTTATATTTTTTCCATTGCTCTAAACTCACTAAAATCTTGCATATAAATTATTTACTACTAAGAAACTAAATCATGCAAGTTAATTAATTACCTAGTAAGAAATTAAATCATGCAAGCTAATTAAGTTTTGCTTGAAACTAAATTTCACTGTAAGGTTTTTTACATCTCACATCCCACATTTATTGCATAGAATGTGCTATTTTCCATATTCTTGGAACTGGATTGAATTTATTGTTCATTTGTTATCTAAATGAATTGGTGATTCATCTTCTTCATAATTCATCTTCTTAGACAAGTTAAAATCTTTAAAAAAACAAGCGATATTAAAACATTAAAAAAGAACAATTCTCCATCATTCAATAATGACTGATTACTTATGAAAGTTATTATTATGAGTTTGAGATTAAATAGCAAAAATGTCTAACTGGTCCCCAAATGAGGTAAGTATAACATACGAGCATTACTTATAATTAAAGTATATTTTTAATGTCTTTCAAGAAAGTTAATAATGATATTTTATTAAAAAACACGACATTAAATTACTACAATAAGAATATAGAATGCATGGAATAGTTTTGCGTGAAATCTTTTTATTTCTATAACGATTGTTCGGATTAGAATTGAAAAGTTATTTCTATTAAGTTTTAAGTTTCTTAAGTTATTTCAAAACAGACAAAAAATCGTTCGTTCTGCTACAACCGATACTCTTGTATCGGTTGTAGCAGAAAGCACAAAATTGCGAAAAAGCACAAAATTGTATCGGGAAAGCACAAAATTGCATGAATATTGTAAATGTATTTTATTCAGTGATGGTACTTTCACATTCCTTATTATGTGCAGAAAAAAATGCATTTTCAATATGCCGAATTTCTGGATATTACGTCTATGAAATCGTTTATTTTTTATGAATGCCCCTTTGCATAGTTTTATATATACATAATATACTTTACATAGTTGATGGCTATTGCACATTACTTCAAGTATGAGGAAAGTTCTAACAGTAAAAACTAATGTTTAAATTAATTTTCTCTATCCTATTATTTTATTAACTAAAATGTACAAGAAAATTAGTTATTATTATGACTTAGCGTTGTAATATGAGGATTTCTTACAACGAATCCTAAAAAAGCAATTAATGTCTAAATTTAGTAATTTCGAACATTTTTGGTTTTAGAAAAGCATATTGTTTTTCGAAAGAAAAAATACAATTTTCATTAAAACTTAATACAAATAAAATAAATGGATTAAAACATATTTTGAAAAATTTAATTAATTTATCTTAAATCTAATTTTACGAAAAAGTCTTCCCCATTAACTATCTATCACGAGCTCATGTTCACTATTTCTTACTACTTGTTTCAGTTGGGCATAGATTGTGGTGAAGTAACAAAGACCATCTTAAAAATCAAAAGCTTAAATTAAAAATTAAAAAAAAAACATCTGTATAACGTGAGCGTTACAACTTGCCCTTTTTACATTTAACCTTGCTCTTCCTTACTACACTTTATACTATATACTGTTGTACGTGTATGCATACATTGGAATGAATTTGATAAATTAGGAATGTCTCAATAGCATAGTTCTTTCAAAATGTGTAATACAATTAATAGAAAGAATAATCGGTTAAGCAAAAGAAATCCGGATATAGAATTATATACAGTTGTAACTATAAATTAAAATGGTTTCCTAGAATATTTCTTATATAATCCAACATATTTTAGATAAGTATTTTTTTAAATTGCCTCAGTGTTTTTCAAATATTTTATTTATTATAATAAAGCAATTAGTATTTCAGTTTCATTTTTCACTTTTACGAATACGAAGAATGTATATCGAGAGTAAATTGTTTTGATTCAATTAAAGAATTAGGAAAAGTTTATCATTGTTAGAAATTTTTTATAGTAATAACCATTTATTAGAATTTTTTTAATGATTCAATTCTTGTTTATATTTAATATTCCTTAAGATTTTTAAAAAGAGAATTTTCCATATTCCTCTAATGAAGGTGAGGTAAGCGAAATTGATTTTCAGCTAAAGAAGTAATAATGTATGCTATAATATTCATATCCATACTTTTCAACATTTCTTGCATTTTTACTATGTTTAAAATCTTATATAACTAAAACTCCTTTTATTATTAATGCTAATATATTATTAATTAATATTTACCTTTAATGTAAAATCTAAATTTATTTCAAGCAGCTTCAAGGATAAAAATTCATAAAGTGTTGCAAATTAATATTGCTGTCACATTTGCTGTCCATGCTATATCTTAAAAACCGCAAATATAAATGTTGACTGGAAGATAAAATGTTTTTTGTAAAAATCAAATCTTTTCACGTTTTATGCATATAAAATGCAGCGGTTTTAATCAAATCAAATTAAATTAAGCTTATAGAGTATATAGAAAAAAACATTGTTGATTCAATAATAATATTTCTAACATTTCTTAAATTTTTCTTTTTTATAATTAATCAAAACAATTCACTATTGATTTACACTTTTCAGATTCGTAAAAGTGAAAAATGAAACCGAATTTCTTAAATATTGTTATTTAATATATCGGTGAAACATTATATTGAACTCAAAACCTAATGTTAACAGCAATCTAGGAAGTATGAAAACGTTTAGTAGAAAACGCTTAATTGCACATTCACGAAATAAAGCATATCTGTCTTTTCAAATTTTTTTAAGGCAAATGCATTGAATAACTTATATAAAAATTCAAGTTGAATACCATTAAGTTTCAAGTATACAAAAGCTGAATTTCAGTTTCTCTCAAAGATAAGCTAAAAATCTTTCTCCATTCGGTGCCTTTCAAACATGACTTTTCGAATAACTATATGAAACTTCATAAAAGATTAGAAATACATTACATAAAATTCAAACTAAAAAAGCACACAACATGAGTTTTAGTAAATTAAATTTCATAAATATGGGGGAAATGCTTGTATTATTTATTATTATTGCACAAAAATTGCAATTTTATTATTATTATTTAATTTGATTTATAACATAATTAAAAGCATTCTTACACCATTATGCCTTTTTATCTTGCAAATGATTCAGAAGGGATTCATCCTTTGCAGTAATAATAGTTGCTTCTACTTTGGAAAGTTATGCATTAGTTTCCATATAGTTATGTAGAATTCCAAGACATTCTGGTAAAAGAAGGTTGGTAAAGTCTATATTTGAAATATATCTGGGTGTTCTAGTTTAATTCAACTTTCAAATTCATCCCAAATGTGTTTTTTGAATCTAATTGCTAGGTTCCGAGCAGGATAATCCCTCTTTTCAACGCCTGTGGTTTGAATTGAAAATTCGCATTCAACAAAACACAATAAAACACAATACTCCGCATCAGTGACAATGCTTTTCATGGTATTTTACATAAAAACTTGCAATTATTGTCGAAACATTCCAAAAATTATGGATAGCATTGTTCATAGAATAGCGCATCAAAATTTGGTCCCACCTAACTCTCCTTTCCCAAATCTAACTTTTTCAAAACAAAAATACATTTACCCTTTAGAATGGGATGCACTAGCTTGCATCTCATTTTTATTATTTGGTTTAGAACTTATATCTTAGATTGAATTTTAATAGAAAAGAAATAATAATTTGGGCTTTAAGTAAAACAAGAAATTATGAATTTATTGTTATACTTGAGTAACCTAAACTTTCTTTAAATTATCTTTAAAGTGAATAAATTTCATTCGGTTGAAAATTATATATATGATAAAATAAATTTAATTCAAGTATTTAAATTATCTTAACTTTGTACTTATTTCATCATGACAAATATATTTTATCAATAGTTACAGTTCCAAAATAGTAGCTAGTTGACTGCTCCATATTAGCAGATGCATGTTGAAATGCATCTCCAAAATATTCGATAATCTGAATGCTGTACAATATGTTGTTTGTTTTTAGTTTTGTTTTTTAATTGTGTGTGTGTGTGTGTTTATATATTTTCATGTTCGTGTATGGCTCCTATCTCTTATAGGAAAATGCATATTTCTTTTTCCTCAGACATATGTTAAGAATACATTTAAGAAAGGTTTGGTTTGTTGATTTTAATAGCACATAGATCAGATTTACCTATATTCCGCCTGTCATACTGTTAAAAAGAAGTATCTCAAGAGTAATATATATACAAATGTAAATTAGATGAAAATCTATGTGAAACAGAAAATCCTGAAGAGAGTTGGAATCGAATAGTTTCTATTGGTCAACATGGTTGCTTCCCTTCCTGCTGAGTATCGTTTCTTCACCTATGTCATCACTTACCTATAAAAATATAGCTTGAAATATAAAGAGAAAGATCTCTAATAGAGCTTTGCAGCTTTCGGTATTAAATGTATGAATATAATAGTAAATAAGTATTGTTGATTTTGATCGCAGCTTTTTTTGATTTTTTTCTTCTTAGAGATTAAAAGTTTCTCAGTAATGTTAATTAGAGTGATAGTTTAGAAGCACAGTAACTTCGAATCGAATGCTTTTAAATAAGAAGTATAGAAGAAATGCCTTTTCATTAGGATAATTAGCAACACAATTTCATGTAAACGCTTTAACTTATTTCTATTTTTTCCAGATATTTTAAGCTTACTGAAATGCAGAAAATGAGAATTTGAAATAATTATGAGTATATAGTACACATAACTCTTTATTTGTATGCTCATTGATATTAATTAATTCAAAATTCAAAATTTTAACAATTTTCTTAGTAAATGCGTTTACAGCTCTATTCCTGAAAAAAAAATACAATTTCTTCCTCCAATGCAATGTGTATAGTAAATAAATAAAGTTGTTGATTATCATCTATGTATGATATTCAACAGGAGATTTGTTGATTTTTCCTTCCTATAATTTGTTCATTTGACCTATAAGTTAGGAGCGTATATCGTAATCTGCATTTATTTCTTTGACTGCATGTCGCGCAATTTTTAAAAGTAGAGAGCGGATTTATTTCACAAATTTCGATCAGCTTATATAAAATGCGACAACTTCTATTTGTTTCATATCAGCAAAATAAAAAAAAGCTAAAGTATCAGCAAAAGACAATCTCAATTCTTTCCTGATTGGACAATTTTCAATGAATACCAAATGACAAGTGTTAGAGAATCAAAATATTCTGAAGTTATTGGATGAATGTTATTTGATTATTTATCTTATAAAAATATTCTGATAAATAATTTTTTTAATGTTTTATTCTACAGTTAAGTTTCAGTTTGAATAAGATTCAATATATTTTTTTTGTCATTTTAAGCTAGAAAATAAATATATTTCAACATTCTTTAGAAACTCTAAAAGTATGTATTGAACTTTTTTTTCTCTATATATCAGTTTGGAGATTTACTTTTCAAATCATTCATATTATGATAACATTATTAAAATATTCATTGTTAGACTTTGTTATTTGCTCTTACCCTATACCAAAAACCAAATTTTAATAACTAAAATGTTAAGATTCGGAAACTTCTAAATCTTAATGAAAATATTTGAAAAACATTTCTGAATCGACTATTGAAGTGGAAAAAAAATTAAGAACAAAGGAAAATAAGATGAAATAATTTCTTAAATACTACAAATATACTCAACTTATTAAAGATGTTTTTTTTATAATTCAGAATTAAATCAGAATTCATAATAAAATCAGTAAACGATCTTTTGAAATTTACTTTAGACATTTAACTGCTCGCACTTCCATTTTTATTAAATCATCATTCCGCTCATATGTATTACCTTTGTTTTTCTTTCTGTATTTTTAAAAAGGAAAAAAAAATGAAAATAATTAAATTTGAAACACACTGAGAAAAGTTAAAAGTGTAGTAATTTGTTTAACATCTTAATTTTGTTTCTAAATTAATTAATGAAATAAATTGAGTTTTCCGCTTCAATTTGATTATACCACTATCGCGGTTAATCAGCAAGTTTTATTTTAAACTTTATTCTGAGCAAAAATAACTTGATGACCTTTAAATATTTATAAAATTAAAAATGCTATTTTGAGTGGATGAAAACTAGTATCTATTGATTCTTCTTAAATATTTATTATTTTATTTCTTGATTTTAATATTGTGATAATAAAAATAAATTTACTATCGACATTAGGGTAAAAGAAATGTGAATTTAATGATAATGTAATTGTAATGATGACAATGAATCTTGAAAATACAATGTACTAAACATAAAGTAGACAGCATACAGTTACTTGATAATGGTGATAATAAAATTATATTTATCTAGACAAATGCAAATTTTGGAAGTAAAGATTTCTTTTAAGTAATATAAAGTATAAAATATTAGAAGATATTGTCTGCATTTTCATATTATTTTTACATTTATTTTGACAAGACTACATTGAAAATATTGATAATGCCAAGAATATTACATTAATAGAATCTCTCTCGTGGCATCCTTGCCTCCATCTCCATAAGATATGAGGCATTTGCAAGTATTATCGTCATTATTTGCGATTGTTTGCATTAGCTGGACAGGCTGAGTGACTGAAGGAAATATCGTATTGAATAGTTTATTATCTGATGTCTTACTGGAATTAATTTTCTGGATCCATTTTCGTATTGTCAAAATAAATCTTATTCTTTGACGAACACTTTCAAGTTTTTACTTAAATTGAACGATTTTTTTTCTATGTGCATATACATTATTTTTATAAATCATTTTTCTATTCTTTATTTTGTTATTGAACAAAAAAAAATAATACGTAATTGGATAAACGATAAACTGTTTTTGTTCGGTGCAAAATATAATTCATATCATGTATATACACTAATAATAAAATAATAAATTGAGAATCTATTAATTTTGATCTTAAAATAGAATATAAATAGAAGTAGCTTAGTTCCATAATTAAAAGTAAACTTGCAGTATTATATTTCATTGCATTTCCTAGTGACATGACTATTGTTAGAACAAAATTTGAACTAATTAGTAATTTGGAGATCTAATTATTGTATAAATCTATCATAATTCTGTACAGCTTTTTGGCCAGCATTAATAACATCCTGAATACAATACTGTTTCAAAAACATATGTAATCTATCGCAATTGTTTTTAAAAAAGAAAAATGTAACTAAAATAAGATAATTTTTTTAATTCCAAAATATTTATATTTTTTTCTTTGGATTGAAATTATATATGGGATGGGAGACATAGACTAGTTAAATATAGATAATACATAAAGAAATATCATGCGCTTTTAAAAAGAATTTTCTACCTAAGGATTGAAACTTTGTTGAGTAAGCATAGAATCTATAAGACACATTTGGTACTGAATACTCTTTACTCTGATCATATAAAATTTAAAAATGGAAATGCTAAACAGAATAATTGCGTCAATTTTATTTAATTTAACGTATTTTTTATTTGTTTATTTAAAGGCTTTAACTTGAAAAACAATTTTTAGATTTAACCAAAATTTAACTAGATATATATTTTTACTCTTATATTCTGTATCTTAGAAATATTTATTTCTAATTTTATATCGATATTTCACTTCATTCATCCTATTTTATCATTCCGATTCTACCTTATTTTTTTATATAGATTAGACGTGCATCAGTTCTTATTACATAATGATAGATTAAATATTAAGTTTCGAGAAAATCTAAAAAGAAGAGAAGGAATAAAAATTTGCGCCATTATTTTAATAAAGGGGTTTTCCGCATTCTGCATTTAAGACAGATTTCCCATGAAATTAACTTACCATGTAACTCAGAAAAATTCTTTAGGCTGATATCAGGATTGAAATTATTATAAAATAATCATTTTTTAGTAATATATGTTCAAAAATAAATGGTTCAGAATACACTTCTTTAAAACGATACATCTGCAGTACTTACTGCGTGTATTTATGTGTTAAGAGCATGAAACTGGGCTCTTAATAAAGCGGAAACTTTCATAAAATTTAATTGGTTCCAAGAACATTATTTAAATTCAATTTATAAAGTCTTAGCATCTCCAGAGTTTCTATAACAAATAAATTTAATAATCGATGCGATTAATTCATTGTTTGACATTTACAAAGAATTCACCACAGAAACCTATGGTCAGATTTTTTTTGACTTTTTCATTTATAAAATATTTCAATCAATCAAAAAGTGATAAGGAATGTAATACGCACTGGTTGTGATCTAAAGAATGTAATATACCATGACTGTGATCTACAGAAATTATCTACCAAAATAATTCTTTATTTCTTATCAGACTTGAAAATGTTTAGACTTAAGTAAGAGCGATGTTTCACTTAAAAGCATGAGTCAAATTCAGCACTTTTATTTTTTACGAACACTTGATTTTCTTATTCATTAAAATTATTTTAAGTATTTTTTACATTCCTTGGCATCATGTAACTTTTTATTTATATACTTTTTCTGATCAGTAGATTGTGTAATTCAGTTCTTATGAAATATCAGTTATTCATTAAAAAAACTGGAAATCAAGTTTAACATATTTTGCCTAAAAGAATTTTGTTTCACACAGCGAAATAATAATAATAAAAAATAAATAATAAAGCCTCTTTTGATGACTGATTGCAAAGGGAATTGCATTAGTTCAACTTTCTTTCAAAATTTGTTTTATTTGTTTAATTACATATAAACCTTCCATTTGGAAATTCGCAAAGATTCTTTCCCTGACAGATTTGGAATCGAAATTCGAAATTAGAGCTGTGACTAAGATTAGTTTGACATTCAATTCAATTTTTAATTAATAACTTAGCGCAAGAAGGCAGTATTGGAATCAACAGCGTAACTCTGTCAGATTTGAACATAGCATCTCAAAAGTAATTTTACGTGGCGAAGTTTGGGCTAAGTCCCCTTTTCAATGATGTTCTTTGACGTATTTTCTTAACATATAAGCATACGAAACCTCATCAAAACGATAGACTAGTCGTAATTTTTAGGAGTTGGAATAAATTGAAAACCATTTGCAATCAGTCATCAAAATGCATCTGAGAGAACAGTTCTAGTTCTGTGCAAATAATTTTAGAAAAGAACAATTGCTGTTTTCCTGAAATATTAAGAATTGCCTCTGCTTGCTTCGTATCGACCTCCTGTTTCATATCCGCTGTTCTAGATCTCTCCCCCACCCACTCTTTCTTCTTCAAAGAGCCCCCCCCAAGAGTTGAGGAGTTTAATCACTCTCCAAAAGTTAATTAAAACTGGGTAGTCCAAAATGAAAACTAATGAAATAACTAAGAAACGGTTTCTGAATTTTCATCATTGCAAGTTATAAAAGATGGCTCATGCTACCTCTTTGTAAGATTTGGTAAAGAAATGAGAAGGAAAAAAAAAGAAAGTAGGAAATGCATTAGCAAGGAACTTAAAATTTGTAAGATACAAAAGATTTTTAAGTAGATTTTAAGTAAAAGAAAATTAGGGCAATAATAATGAATTTGCTTCAAAAGTGAAAGCAATGTATAAAGGATTATGGAAAGAAAAAAAAATTATCTTTTTTTTCAAAATGATGGAATTTGCATTTTGTTTCAGAAAAGCAGTGGTTTTTTAAAAGCCGAAGTTTTTAATTAAATAAGAAATTCAAAATTGAGATTCAACAAAATAATTGAAAAAATATTGAAATCTAAGAAAAAAAATATTTTGTTGAAAAAATTAATGAGACTTAGTATTAAAATTTCTGTGGCATAAAATCTCGCTATTTTAACACAAGCTATCAAGCGATTTTTTAAAGGAAATAATGATGTTTCTTCTCCTTAAAAAAGAGGAAAAAAATTAGAATATAAGTTTTTAATTCTAAGAAAGAGAATAAAGTCACTTTTGTTAAAATATACTCATTAATTGAGATAGCCGATGTTTTCTCGATTTTTTTTCATTTAACAGTATTCTGAGCAATTATAATTATTTGGCATACAAATATGTGAACAAAAAATATTTTTTTTTTGTACCTTAGCCTTTTAGGCAATGTCAGTGTTCCAAGAATAAAAGTGTCTGGTGTTTGTTAATATTTAGCGGATTTCTAAAAGGTACAATTATTTCAAAATTGAAAATAAGATTCCCGCTTTCAATAAAGATGGGTTCAATCTTAAAATTTGTATTATAATAATTATACATTATAATCGCTTTTAATAAAACAATGTTGCTAATGAAAATTATCCTTTTTTTCTGTTAATTATAGGTAGCGATTCTATTATATAGTTCTTATTCAATAAAGGTTGAAAATTTTACTGCTCCTAAAACAACTCAATGAATCACTTGCATATTTATCATAATTGTGTAAACATGTTAAAGGTTTAAAATCCATATAATGAGTATCTACCTATATAAAGAATATTTAACTATTTTATGAATTGGCATTTTTCTTTTGTATGAAATAATACACATTTTTGTTTAGAAACCTTTATTATTCCAATTTCTTATATAATATATGTAATCTATTTCAAATGATTTTGTATAAACATTTTAAGTATAATAAATTATATCATCTTTCCTTATCTATTTTTGCTTCCATTAAAAATTTAAATAGGATTAAATAATTACTTAATAAAAAAACAATGAGGCATAAAATACAACAAAAATCATTCATATAAATTTCTCCAAAGCATATGAGTATTATTTATAATTATTAAAAATTAAAAATAGACAATTTTTTTCTAGAATTCCTCTTCTCATATTTCAATTACTTCTTTTCTTTAAAAAAATATATATATTTGATGATGTAGAATTTGCAACATGATTTAACTTTTATTCCTCCTTTTCTTGTTCTTCGTAAAATACATTGTAAGAATTTATTTCTCTTTGATTCTCAAAGTGTTTAAATGTATGAAAATAAATAAAAATTATAAAAAATGATTAAAGAATAAAACATATATAAAGTATTTGTATTAAATTTGATTACTTGCATGAATTTTCTATACAAAAGCGCAGCTTTCCAGTTCAAATATAAAAGAGATGTATTTAGCATTAAATGGTTAATCATTAATTTAGTCATTAATTTTTAATCATTAATTTAGAATGTAATTAAAAAATGGATCAGAACCTGGATTGCTGTTTGATTCAAAGGAAAAGAACCTTCAGTGCAGCAAAAAGGAATTTTGCATGATAAAATTTATTATTTTTTATGTATAATCTGTGACGATTTGATAATGTTTAAATAAATATTTGAAAATGAACACGAAAATATATGAAAATCTGAATATACAGTCAAATAAATTATTTAATGTTAATAAAATTGTGGTGAATATATTATATAATTAGAGCTGTTAAAATTTATGTCTATAGACAAACTTCGAAGTTAACATACTGAAAATAAATATTAATGAAAAACAACATGCATATATACAGGTAAATGGTAATTTAAGAGTAATGGTAAATTTTGACTTATATAATTTTTTTTTGAAATAAATTTTTAGTTGTTTTGATGAAAATTAGAAAATTAACTATTATTGTAAGAAAACAATATAGTCTTGATTAGAGTTTCACTAATTAAGGAGTAATTGGAATTATAAGAAAGAAGAACACTCTAAGGCTAAAAAAATGATATAATAATTTTAAACCCTACTTAATCTTTCTACATAATTATTAATTTAATCAAACATTTTAATAGCTTCGATATTTTCAACACTTATCTGCAATATTATAAAAATTCACCCACCTTAAAGCAGGTTACGTTGTGTTTAGGAAAGAAGGAAACCTTTATAGTTTATTCTGTAATACATATACTTTACAGTACATATATTACAGTATATACGAATCGTTGTATATACGAACATGTATATACTTTCGTCAGTGATTACACATGAAGAATTAATCTCGAAAACCGATAGCGACACAGCAAGCTGCGGGTGCAACTTTTGCAGCAATGGCAATCTATGACTAATAATAGCTGAACCTGGATTTTAAAAATCTTCGAGTCCCGGAGGGATTGCAACCTATTTTCTTAGCTCCAGTTGTCCAAATGTCAAAGCAAATTGAGAAAAGGACACGTCAACAATTGCAATAGTGATTTCTCACACATTTTCGTTTGATATTAGTTTTTGACATCTTCACGACAGCTGATAGAACTTTCTAGTCTCTTAAAATTTAATAATCGATGTCTTCAATCTATTTTTTTATTTAGATAAGGTTTTTTGTAAGAATTTGAAACATTCACAGGTTTTGATATATTGCTATAGATCTGGTAAAATAATTTAACCAAAAAAATAAAATTTTTCATCACCAAAATCATGATGTAGTATGGCATCTTGGCTTTTAAAACTTGTTCCTTTTTTAAAAAATTAGCATTTAATTCAGAAACATTTTTAATGCCTAATAAGATGATAGTTAGCCAAAAACCTACTTTATTTTTTATCATATGTTGAAGAATGATTTACCATGGATCTCATAATTTATATACAAATTTTCTAAGAAATTCGTTCCCAAGAAAACACATTATATTGATGTGATTAAGATCGCTGTTATTATGATCATTCTACCATTTTTTTTGTTTTATCTGCATTGAAAGTGAAATTTCCGATTTAAAAAAAAATTATAATTCCATTTTTTTACGTTGCCTTTAATGAATGAAAAATATATGGAACGAAAACACAAGTAGTTAAACATACTTGAGACAAAATTTGTATGAAGCATACCAGCAAAATAAATATAACTAGATTAAAGTAAGCTTAAGATAATTGATATTCAAGCTACATTCACAATACAAGAATGGGTTTTTATATTTTAGTTGGCTTTAAAATCCATATGTAACCATGAATTTATTAAATATTTAAAAAGTAGTAATTTTTTAAGAATAATTCCTTTAAGTAGTGGATTTTAAGATATAAAAATGGTTATTAAAATACTTCCCAAATTATTACCTTTTAATTACTAAGTAATCTATGTCTGTTAATTTAGCACCATTGTATAAAAACAATTTTTACGATCACAACTTTTTCTAGAAATTGTATTTTCAAAGGGAAAAGAAACTTCTGTTTAAAACAAGACATGGTTATAAATTTTTTTTATGTTGTTAAACGTGTTTCAGTGCACAAGACACATAGATAATATCAGTTTATTTCATTTTTACGATTTTTTTATTATACCTGAAATGCATCATTTTATGTGCTCGTAGCAGGTTTCTAGAAAAAAAGAAAACTTCATATCGTTATATTCTGGCATCAGCAGCAGCCATCTGAACAGAGATAAAAAAATGAATATTTTCTGATTTTTTTTATTTGATTTATTTTATAAAATGAATTTCGTAAGTGATATATTAATAAGCAATTCTAATCGTTTTAAGATTTTAATAAAGCACATTTCTTAGTTACAATGAGTCCCCATTTGAAAAAAAAAATTGAATAAAAATATTTTATTTCCAAATTCTATATAAATATCTAAATACATCCTTTATCTTTATCTAGATAAGAGATATAACTAAATATTAGATATTTCCCTAATTTACCAAGAATGAACTGAGAATAAAAAAATAACTAGTAAATCATTGATTAAGGGAATTTTATGGAGGAATAAAGAACATATTCGAGAAGGCATCATGAAAAAGGATTGAACACAGTTAAATTTGTTCCTAGAGAGAATTGTAAGCAGGAATGGTTTTAGAGTCCAAACAACAAGAAGTAACCGTCTATCCAGAGCATGATTATCCCGAAGAGCGACGGGGGAGGGGGAGTTAAACGGGGAGAGTTAGTATATTGTTCCCTTTTTTAATATTTAGTTAGATTATTAATTAATTTCAAACTGAAGAGCTCAGAGAGTAAACAGTTATAAAACAGTTACTTCGTTAAAATCTGAAGAGTTTTTGTTTTCCTTTGTTTCTTATTAATATGTTTATACATATATCAAAAGATATAATTACCATCACCACTAATAAAATCAACTTTAAATCATGTACTTACGTTATCTTTATTAAAGGTATTTTAAATTCAATACAATTTTAAACTAAAAAAGAAAAATGAATTCCGACAGTCAAATGATAAATTTGCCAGCTAAATTATGATAGCATGCGTTGTTTATAAATATTAGCAGCATTTTTAGGCAACAAAAAATGCATAAACTCTAAGAGTTTGAAAGTGACCTTATTGGAGCATGTGCGCTAAATTTTAACAACCGATTTCATTTAATTTAAATATTTACCTATAGACAATGCAACATTTTTTTTTCATCATTCAAGACATTCAGTGGTATATTCCACATCAGAAAACAGCATGGTTTTAAATTATAATATATAAACCTGATATTAAAAAAATAGAAATCACTCAAACGAATATATTTTTTTATGTTTTATTGGAAAATATGATAAACTAACTCATAGCGACAATCGGTCTTATTGTTCTCAATTCTGTTTTGTAGATATATTTTCTATTACGTAGTAGAAATCTAATTTTCTTAACCTGCTGCTTTAAATTCCTGTGTTTACAATTCCTACCATTCTGACAATGGTAACAGAAATAAAATTCTTAAGAATTTGCAATGTTTGCAAACATTTCATTGCAATTCTTAAGAATTTGCAAAGAAATGTTTTTGTATGAACAAATTGACGCTGGTAGAGTGCATACTATTTTTATTTGTCAATTTATTTCAAAAAATAAAATTTACCCATTCAGAATATTTGGTAAATTTGCTATTTCAAACATAATAATGTTTAAATGCATCTTGCTTCCTTTAAGAAAACTATATTCTTTAGACTGATTTTTAAAATTGTGACTTGTTGTTGCATAATGGGGCATAAACAAAGATACTTTTTGTCTTCAAAAATGGCGGTGACTATGGTTATAGGCGTTTATGCCTAACAGAATCCAAAATTCAGCTATCTATGAGTGCGTAAGAAATTTCTTTAAGTCTGTGTGAGGTAAAGAAAAAAAAATAGAGATAAAATAGGACAAAAAATAGTTTTCTCCGAAAATTTCTTTAACAAACCTTTTTTTTTTTTTTTTTTTTTTCCTTGACAGAAAAGCATATTATCCACAAAGGGAAAAAGAACAGCTTCGGACCACCATAAATTGTGGTGATTCGATTTATCCATTCGATTCAAAATCAAGATTTTAAAGTCTTAAGGTTCTATTACATCAGTTCTGATCGATTACGGATTTAAAATACCATGTCTGAATTTGTATATGAATGTGAGCAAGAAGTATAGAGCTCACCTATTGGCTCATATTAATCTTTAGCCCACCCATGCATGCTACGAATATAAATAACAACATTCTACGAAAATGTCACGCAAATTAATTAATAATAATACGCTATGAAAATAATAACATAATGACTCATTCCACTTCAGTATGGGAAAAAAGAATGCACTTTTGTTCTATCACTATTTTTTGTAGCAAAAACTTTTGCTCAGATAATTTTCATCAAACTCATGACAGTATTTGTGATGATACCTACACAATGTAGAAAATTTTATGAACCACATAAGAATTTCATTTTTTTCCAAAGTTTCAAACAAGCCCTTGAATGAATAGAAATATATAATTTCTAAAACACTGATAAATGTTACTACGGCTAAATGTTTGTGCTCAGTTTTGAGTGAGAATCATCAAATTACTATTTTTGAGAGCATTATTGAGCAGCATTAGCGATGTCTCAGTTAAGTTCATTCTAACTGAAAGCTTGGATGAATGGAATAAGAATGGTGAAAACAATGACATTAAAATACAGTGGAATTCCTTGAATGAGCTGAAAGTGAGGAAAGCTTTATGAATGGCAGTACAAAGATTAATAGAAAATATGTTTGTCTATAATTTATGTTGATAGACCATTCAAAAACGTCAAGCAACCCAATATAGATATTTATTTTAAACCTTAACTAGGGATGTGAAATTTTAGAATTTAACTGGGGAGGTGCGGTCTACGAGACCGCATTTCATTTACACTCAAATTAAATTTTCTAGTGAATGTATTAGTATGAAAAACTGCCAATATATTTTGCAGATATTTTTCTTTATAAATAGATATGTTTTAAAAAATTTTCAAGATATATTATCACTGAAAAAAGTAAATGCGTTGGAAGATACGTTTTCTTCTCAGATTACATGTTACAATAAATAATAGTCTAGAAAAAAAAAGATATTACTTTTTAAATCATATTTTTACAGTATATGAAGGTATATAGAAAACAATATAATGTAAAATTCAACAATTATATATAAAAAAACGAGTAAAAAAAAATTGAAATTGTCCTTTTTTTTTATCGGCTTGTGTGACTTCCATAGCACAGTTTTCTAGGGCATTTTAAACATACAGGTTAAGAATTAGCATAAAAATCTACCTATGAATTCGGTATATATATATATATATATCTTGGTATATTAATAATATTTTATAAATTTGTCAAAATACATTATCACTAGAGAAATTAATTATGTTTGAACATACATATTAGAATCAGTTGAGTGCGAAGTTTCTTCCAAAAACTCTTCTGTACAATTATCCTTATTACTAAAATCACTTTCTGCTTCATTTATAAATGTCTGGAGCACTGCTTCATAATAGGATCAGTAAATTGGATGATAATTCGGGGCCCAAGTTTTAGCGCCATCTGCTAAACCTTGTTTATCACTGAGACACTATCAGGGAGGTGCGGTCTTAGAGACAACGCTCAAAGAAACAACTGAATTATTTTTAAAAGAATAAGCTGAAATCAGTTGAAAAAGTGTACTTGTATTGAAGGTCACAAAACAGGAAGCTACAGGATCAATCCCTCATTGAGCTAAAAATAGAATAGAGGTGACCGAAAATCTATCACTACCGGTCTCATAGACCGCATGTCCCCAGTTAAGGGTTAAAGACTTGTTCTACAGAAGCAATGGAAGCTTCTACAGCATGATTTTTTACGCAAGGAATAAGTCCATGCTTTTTCACTCACCAACTTTAATTAATGCCCCAGGACTTGTGCTTTTAGAATTCATCTTGTAATCAGTAATCAGTTGAATCAGTAAAAATGATATTCATCTGTAAATCAGTTGAAAAAGTGTACTTGTATTGAAGGTCACTAAACAGGAAGCTACAGGATCAATCCCTCATTGAGCTAAAAATAGAATAGAGGTGACCGAAAATCTATCACTACCGGTCTCATAGACCGCATGTCCCCAGTTAAGGGTTAAAGACTTCTTCTACAGAAGCAATGGAAGCTTCTACAGCATGATTTTCTACGCAAGGAATAATTCCATGCTTTTTCACTCACCAACTTTATTTAGTGCCCCAGGACTTGTGCTTTTAGAATTCATCTTGTAATCTGTAATTTTTAAGTTTAAGGATGATCTCTGCAAATATTATGGAAGGCATGTTGGTTATCGATGGCCATTGATGATTATAGTTTTTCTCACATGGCTAAAAAATATTTTCTTTTGAAGAATGGATTTATAGAAAAATATTTTTTTGATGGATAAAAGTGTTTTTTTTTTTCTCAATATACAAAATTAATAAAGTATTCTTCTTGTTTTGATAAATTTTCTGATTTAATAATTTATAATAATTACTCTGAATAAGAATGTAAATGAATATTTTGTAAGAAAATGCAAATAGCAATACTTTAAAAACTATTAATACATACAGTTTTCATATACAATATTAGATATTGTGTGTAACGGAGGTTCACGATTTTCATTCCTTCAATTGTCTTTTTTTAGGTTATTTTTGTATATTCCTGTTTATATTTTCTAATTTTTCTATTCTGTGCCTATACTATTTCTAATAAATATGTAGATAATGCGGAATTGCCATAAAGTTGCATGGCTTTATATTGAATTGTAAGGATCTTTGTGCTCTTAATTTAATACAAAGTATTTTGTGATATCCTATGAATTTATCACAACTGTAACAGAGCCTAAACTATATCTCTGCAAATGCATTATATATGAAGATCAAAGTGGAGTATATTTTGATGCAATGAAATAATCCTAACATGAATTACTATATTACCAGATATTTATATAGAATGTTAAAATATATGGATACATCCAATATTTGAAATGAGTTAGCATGGATGAAATAGGGATACTTCTCACTAAAATAATATCCTTTAAATTTTCAATAATAAATTAAAATTTATTTTTGAAATATTAACATTCTGTAAAAACTTTAACCGCTGTTTTATCAATATTTCTATTTACAAGTTTTTTTTTTAAATGCAGATATATATATCTAGTAAATTTTCATTCAGTAGACTTATTGTTCTCTTTTCAGATTTTTATCTAAATTATCTGGAATTTTCTGCAGTTATACTGATAAAATGCTTAAATAATTCGTTAGCAGAAATAATTTTAAAAAAATAATTAAAACAAAAGCAATATTATTTTTAATTAAGGATATTTACATTAAGGTCCTTAGTTTTAACAATAAATATTGGGTATTAATTAAAATTGGTTTATTTTTTATTTAAATATATTAAATAAAGGCAGATGCTTTTTTTTTATTTTTCTTATAAACGAGAAGAAAAGCATTCGACTTCAAGATTTTGATGAATCCCCATATATCAGATCTTCATGAATGCGAATGACATTGTGGTGGAGCTTTTAAGCCAGACAACAACTTCCGGACCGGAGTGTACACTTTTGTTTAGTGGTCTTGTTTCTCGGCTAAAAACCCCAACTTTGCGAGTTCGATCCAACCCAATACCCCGTCCTCATTGGTGACCCGGACGTGATTTGAAAACGCGAGTTCGATCCAACCCAATACACCATCCTCAAAGTATTTTAAAATTATGACAACATACCTGAGCAGAAAGCCCCAGAAGGATGGAATTTGGAATAAGATCTTAAAACTTTCTTTCACATTAACAATGCATATTCTATGTGATTTCTATGAATTAAAAAGTATAATATGTTAGTTTGGCATATCACTTTATGATCAGAATAATAGGTGTATGCCAAATTTTCAATTAAATCCACTGATGTGTTGAATATTTATAAGGATATCTCCCTGGGAACATAGTAACTTATTTACTCAAATACATAATATATTCATAAATGAATTTTGGTATGTAGTCTTTATACTTAAATTATAGATATATTTCAAATTTTGATTCAAATCTGCTATCAGATTCAATAAGTGTTAGTCTTCCTATTCGTCTGTATTTGAAATTAAATTTCATATAGAAATGATAATATTGAAAATAATTTCTCCTTGAAGATCTGTAGCGAAGTTTAAATACAATCTGGCATAACAAAGAACTCGGGATGCATATTTCACTATTGTCACTAAAATCGCAATATCCATTATGTTGTAGAAACCTAAAAAATAAGTCCAATAGAGATCATTAAGAAATTTTAGTAAGGTATACAATGAGATCATTTTCTCGAATATATGCACAACTAGCGTTTGGTCAATCAAAAAGAAATGTGAAATATTATTTGAAAGTGTGCGCTCGGGACTGTGATGGTCATCCTTTCAGGGTTTTTATAATTTTAATATTGATTTCAAATGGCAAGAAAACATTCATAATTCTGGTATTTTATAATTATTTTTGATTACTATATTTTTCCTGTAAACAAAAAAATAATTTTTACTAAAATAGTAGCGGACTTTAGCACATTAAAAAAAATTTGGTACTAATGAAATGTAGATAAAAAAAAGACAAATTCCAATTACTTTTAAAGATAAGAATTTTGTATTGAAACTGATTTTTTGAATTATTTTTCCAAGAGTCTTTAACATAACAAATGACGTAAGGAATTTGGTTAGTATAAATGTGCAAGTTGATAAATATTTTCTCTAGAATCTAAAACAATTTATGCTGAAGCAAAAAAAAAATGTGCATTATCAATTTTTATACATAAATATTATTTAAAATTGATTAAAACTAAATCCCGTTTTATAATTTAATTTCTAGTTGAAATACACAAAGCTTTTGCATTGATAGCCATGTGACTTTGGGACTCTGTTTGTTTAAATCATTGCAATTGTATACAACTGATCCAGACTCATAATGGGGCTAGAAGAACATTTTTTAATATAATTTTGATGGTGAATATAGAATTACAATTTTTATGTAGTATGAAAAAGAATAGATACACTAAGTAATTTACAAGGTATATTTATCTGAATGTGGGATCAAATGCTTTTAAATAAGATCACAGATTTTCCAAGAAGAATTCTTAAGTGGTATCTGCCCCTGTTCTCTGTTAAACTTTTATTCTCAATCTATTAAATAACTTATATTGAAGGTAACGAGGTATTTGAAATCTTTTTTAATAAATCAATACATTTTAGCAAAAATTATTGCAAAAATCTAAGTATTAAAAATATCTTTAAATTTTTCTTACAATAAAGAAATACTTTAGATTAATTTTTGCTTGTTTCATTTTTGAAAAAACAATTTCGCTCTAGAAAACATTTAGATCTTGATTTAGAATGTCTTGTTTGTATTTTGTGACCGTCTTTTCTTCAAAGTAATAACGAAAAAGGAACCTCCGCTTTGTTGCTGCACTGACTTAGAGGAAAGTAATTAAGACTCAAGAAAATATAGTAAGAAAGGTATTATTTTTCTTGATACTTATATGTAAGACATTTCTTCTTACAGAAAAAAAAAATTAAGAAGGACTCAAACTTTCACTGGATCTTTCACAAAGATTGAAAATACAGAAATGAACATATCATTCGATTGATTATGATAATACAAGCTGAATAATTAGAAATAATTCATCACTGAAACAATCTGGGCATGCTAGAAATCATCAGTGAATATACAGAAATTTATTTTAAGACCATTGTAAGATTTTTAATTGAATATTAACAATGTTGCAATTTCAAAGCTGCTATTAAAAGATCGATGCTTTATTACAGAAATAAAATATTAGATTAAAATTTAAAATGAAAAATTCAAACACAATGAAATTTTTATAAAATAGCTTTGTTTCAAATATTTTAAAAAAGAACAATCAGTATGAAAATGCGTGTCAAGATTTTGGAACTTTTCATCCAAAGTAAGATTCTTTAACTTATAGATAAGAATAGTATGAAAGCTTTGTGAATATTTCAACACAATTGTTTACAATCCGACTAACAGACAATGCGAAATTTGCTTTACTTTATTTAAATTTAGTTTATATAATACATAGAAAAAGAGAAAGATTTTGAGAGTACATTCATTTAGTTCTATGTTTGTGGAAAAAAAGCAAACTGAACTGAAGCAAGCAGACAAATGGCTATGAGATGAGAATTGTAAATTCAAAATCTGAGATGTATTGTATTTATATTGATACTTAATTGTATGAAAAATTAATTGTAATTCCTTTGTTTTAATTTTCAACAGTAAAAAAACATAAAAAAAGAATATCTTCTTACTAATCAAGGCTCACATAACAATTTCTCCACAGTTCCAATAAATTTAAAATAATAAATAATATAAACTTGACAATAAAATTACAAATATATATCTAAATTCAGAATAATTAATATGTTCAACAACAGAAACACTGTATGAGAGGTATACAAATCAGACTGTTTTTTAAATAATGCATAACTCTAATGAATATGATTTCAGATTCAAAATATTCGCCTTAACAAAATGTGACTTCGGTGAAACCTTTGGCATGCATTGGTCCTATTGTAAGTTCAATAAATTGATATTACTGTAGAATTTTTTGTCACTGTTGTAGAAAAATATACGCAATGTATTCAAAGAGATGCATGTGAGAATCATTGGAACTGAACGATTTTATCGAAATAAGGATCTAGATCTGACTAGAGGGAGTAAAATATATATATATAAAATACCATAGCTGGCCCCGGGTGAACAGTGAAAAAGAGATCGACGAATTTGGAGCCCGTAGTGTATTGAAATATGCCGAAGTGACAAAATTGAGCTGATTCAAGATCTAAAGTCACATCACGGACAGCTAGAAATCGTGTATAAAAATGTAGCATTTGCTCCAGATACCTTCTAGCAAGTTTACTATTTACGCTTAGGCACTACGGAAGATGCGTTTATTCGCTTCGCAAGAAAGTTTATTGGAGGTTCAATCGGATGCAGTTATTTTTACGAACGAGATCCCTTTCTGTTCGATGTCAGTGATGTTCGAATTTGATATGAATTTTTCAGCATGAAAAGCTTTTAGAATGTGCTTTCAGATATAAATTTGACTCGGTTAGTTCTTAGTATTTTGGTTTGAAGAGAGAACACAATCTCAGACTTTATTATTTCGACGATCTTAAAAGAAAACTATACATTAGAATGGTTCATTAGAATATCGTCTTTAAAATAATTTTCTCGTCTTCTAAAAATTTCTAGAAACTTATTCCAGCATATTATCAATATCATAAATGCAAATCAACATGCCCTAAAAAATTACCCTCGTGGTTCTTCACCTATTCCACAGCGATTGTTGATCTTACTGAATAAATTCAACAAAATAAAATAAAGAAAACACTTCAACAAAAGATCAATCTTTATTTGAATTTGGTGAATGCATGTTTGATATGCGAATTAAATGAAGTGGTAAATATATTAATCGCTTTGAATTTTTCATCATAATTAAACTGTCTTGACCATATATTGAACATGTAGATTTTAATATCTGCATTCAATTTTATATCATAAAGTATATTGGAATGTGATAAAGATATTTAAATAAGGCTGCAATTAAAAATGAAATTTTAAATTGTCTCAAGAATGATGCATTGAAACTTTTAACTTTCTAATATGCATTTAATTAAATGCTAATAAGATGCTTTCCAATTTGAAATGACTAATCTTATAACTAACTATACGGCTTGTACGAGGCATTAAGATGATTAAAGATATCATTTTTATTTTTTATATGAAAATAAAACATAAAGTTGTTCTTCTGTTAATTATAATTTATCATAACATATATTATTTTTATATCTGATAACATAATTCAAAATGATAAGTGAACGAATTAACAAACTCTTTCGATAATAAAGAAAGAATGAAACATAGCATAAATATTATCACTTTATTTTCATTTTTGGTAGAAATGATGTAAAGAAAATCTGTGCTTTAAATAGATAATTGTTGTTCTTTAGTAATTAGGTATGAATAACTCACCAAATTCATGCAGAACGACGTCAGCTAATTTCTCTTCTCAGTACAAATTTCAGTACATAAATACAACGAAAGCAAGAATAGACCTGAAATAAGAAGAGTGTACGATTATTTTGAGATGCATTAATACATTTTTTTTTATATTATGTTTAATACTATATTAGTAAAATTCATTATAGACATAATACAATGCATATTTTTTTTCAAGTTAAATAACACTTTCAATAAAGAGTATTGTTTTTAAACTCAACAAATCTTCATTATATATATTTTATCTAATTATGTTATTGTTATTTTATAACATTTGATGGCTTTCTAAAAACACATGTGAATATTCGTGCATGAATTGTTTCCAAATGTGACAGCATAAATGTCATTCCATTTCAAGGAAAATTCAGTAATATGGCATTATGCAGTAGAAACGAAATGTCCAATACTCATTGTAACCCTCATCTTTGAAACGGAGCCAAAACTGGCTTTTAAGCGCAATAAAATTCCAAGCAATTTTGCTAAAATCATGTTTACTGAGAATCACATGTCAAACGCGTAAAACATTTTTTTTTCTTTTGCTTTTTTGTAAATTGTGAACATTATTGCTTCTTTTCAGCTGAGTGAATTTCTTAACATTAGAATTAACGTTCCATTAAACATCAGAACTTGCATTAGGACAGGTGGTAACCTAAATTACATGTGTGGTAACCAAACATCGAAAAGAGGCACTTCAGTTAAGCAGAAGAAAGAAAAAAAAAGAGAGAGACATTCGCTGAACAGAATTTGTTATAAGTAGTTACACTTTATTCAGCTTTAACATGCTAGATGTGACAACTGTAGTCTCAGTAAATGAATGAATTATTCCTCATTCTAAAATAGGAAATGGTTTTGGAGTCACGCAAGGCTGGCACGTTGGGCAGTGTCAAGTCTTCACGCGCCTACTGCTTGACACGCAAACTCGGTGTGCAGTCGATTGTTTTTGCTTTTGTGGCTGTTGTGCTTTGTTTATTTTTTGTTGCGCAAAACTTTAGCACTTAATGAGATTTCTCTGGATATTTTCACGCAAAAATGCAATCACACGTTCTAGAATATAATCGCTTATAACGTTTGTTTTACAAGTGCAAAGGCATACGTGCATTTTGTTGTTTTCTCGCTCTGGTGGGTACGGACGCATATGCTGAGGAGAGAATGTAGTTGCGAATTAAGAGGTAATATTCGTTCTTTGATTTGTTATTGGAAGGAGAAAATGAGAATTTTATGATCGAATTCTTGAGGGGCCTTTGCAACAAAGGATTTTTTTTTGTTAGCTTTGCATAAATTTTTCTGATTAAGCTGAAAAATGAATTACTTATTAAAGAAGTGGGGCTTTTTTCAGATAATGGTATTTTTTTTTTTTTTTTGAATTAGCAACAAAGGAAAATCGCCATTTGTTTATTAGCTTTCTTAGGCTTTTGAAGAGAATGAAAAGAAAAATGTTTCATTGCTTGTTTTTTTAAAATAAAAAAAGTGTATATATATATATATATATATATATATATATATATATATATATAATAAAGAGAAAGATAAATTCCTGATAACTGATATTAGTTTAGTTTACAAAACTCTTAATTAATAATTTCGTTGCATTATTGTTAATTTCAAAATGACTGTTCTCATCCAATATTTTGTTTAATCAATGATTGAACAGTAAAATATCTCCTTATCGAAAAACATAACAGAGGGAAGAAACTACTAAGACCAAAATTCATTAATGAAGGTCTTTGTGATTTAAAAGATAATTCTTCTTTTTTCTATCAAAGTTGTTTAATAAAAATGGATAATTCTTGACAGCAAAAAACATGAAATCATATGTCATTAGTTATATTCTATAACTACTTCAGTTCTTTTATTTCAAATAGCTAGAGACTTGCTTTAATAAGCCATTCATATATGTAAGAACTCTTTAAATTATTTTAGAAAGATCTTAGATTTAAGTTAATTTTTTACCTATTCCATAAAACTTTGTCAGGGTATCGTGTTTTTTTTCTGATTCATCGCATAGCTCATATTCATACAGTCATAAGGTTACCCAGATTTACAATACTTTTACCTAAACTATCTGACTTTGTTGACGTTTGCTTATAAATGACAATAAAAGATGGATTTGTCAAAATTATCTTAAATAAAGCAAAAATTATAGCATATGAAATAGGTTTTATTTAAAAACAACTTCAACTTCATGCTTGTGCACCAGGGATCCTGATGATTTCCAC
This sequence comes from Argiope bruennichi, assembly GCF_947563725.1. Classification (NCBI taxonomy): domain Eukaryota; kingdom Metazoa; phylum Arthropoda; class Arachnida; order Araneae; family Araneidae; genus Argiope; species Argiope bruennichi. The sequence goes on from NC_079151.1 coordinate 44,907,119, forward strand.
TTTCGTAATCAAACTTCATTATCGGAAATTTCAGAAAATGTTTCTTGTTGCATAAATAAAAAGTACTTTTATTTATGGGAAATTGCATTAAAAAGAAATTACGTTTGATTCATAAGCTAAAAACAACGTCTCTAATGCAATGTTTCACTAAGCAAGAGGGTGACATTTAATAATGTGCTAACTGTTATTTCCCGTACTATAATTTCAGGAATTTTCATTTATGATTGTAAACACAATTGTTTGACTGGTTGTAATGGAATCGGGGAAATATATTTGAAAAGAGTATATTTTTACAATCCTTCTACTTTCAAAATGATTTTAATAAAATATTTTTGAACGATTGTATATTCAAGCTTTAACTCGTAACTTTAACATAAATGAATTTATGAAATAATCAGAACAACAAAACATAATCAATATAAAGAAGCATTTTCAAATTTAGAGCTTTTATAAATATATCAAAGGTCTAATAAAAGAATGATTTGAGTTTTGAGTTAATAATTTTGAATTATTTCATAAACGCCAACTGGATGTTCTTAAACAGTGTTTTTTTGAGGGTTTTTTTTATTTATTTTTTTATTTTTTATTTTTAACTTTGTTAAGGTTTAATTATTTCTATTTAAACATTCCATTTTCTTTCAGATGTGCGGTTAATTTCTCTTATATTGTTGCGATATTTATTTGCTTTAAAAATATTTCATAAAGCTATATACTTAAATTTTATTGATTTCAATGTTTAAAAATGTATAAAATTCTTGAAATTTAGATTTGACATGTTTTACAAATTGTTTAAAATGCTTTTAGAAATTTTATATTTTAATTTCTAAAATTTTAATTTTTATATAGATTACTTAGTTTTCTATTTAGAATGTATGAATTGTACTTATTAAAATAAAGTAAATCTTAAGTGAAACTAGCAGTAAAGTGAAATATTTGTCTTTTACGTGAATGGAATAAAAACAATATATGTAATATAATTTCTAAACCAAATATGTATCACAAACACAAACACAAACACAAACACAAACACAAACACACACACACACACACACACACACACACACACACACACACACACACACACACACACACACACATTAAATATTTCAAATACAAGTTGTTGTATTTTATTTATCATCCATTCTTTTTGTATTTATTAAGAAACATAAGCGTATAAAGGAATTCCCTTAGAATATTTTATCACGTTATATTAATTCAAAAAAGCTAAATCTCATTTTAAATCCTTATTTACAGAAATTGATTGATAATAATAATATGAAAATAAAGTAGAAAATTCTATTTTGTCTTCAAACAAGGCTCAGTAAATAGACGTAATAACTTGGTCCAATAAATGACATCTTTTAACTCTAGGTAGAGGACATTCATGGCAAAACTTTTGATTCAAAGGCAAATTACAAACCCAATGCTCCTCATTTCGTATGTAACAACTTGCTTGAAACCAAATATGAATACACTAAAAAGCCTACCATGTGTTCCTTTTTTTCATATAAAAGCAAGACATTGGCGAAGATAAAAAAGTATTTCATACATATTTTATAGAGAAGGCCAGTAGTCCATAAACATTTCATCGCACCCTCGGGATCCATTCCTTCGAGCAATGATTAACTTTTATTGTTACTGCCTCTAAGAGATTGCTGATATATAATTCATGAGACTAGAGTAGTGCTAACGGATGCTATGTTACGTTCCATCGACACTGTGTCAATGTATTAGTAAATATCTACGAACCTTTGAGATATATTGTAAGACACTATTCATAGTTTCTTATCTTGTATTTCAAAAGGTTTCATGATTCTGTAATGTGAAAAATTTACTTTGTGACTTCAAGTAATGTTCAATTTAATATTCAGTGACAACAAATTGCAGTTTTAATAGGCTTCCTTTGTTGTTTATGTCTACAATTTATAAAACAATGATTATTGTTAGCTAACAAAAAAATGTTACTTGGATAGAAGCGTTTCAAGCGTGAGAAAAACGGTAACATTTATGCATTTTTTTATCTCTACTTGTTTCCTAGTTATTTACTGCATCATCATTCAGATAAATATTTATTACAAAATTACTAATTTTATATATTTTTTTACTTCAACGAAAGGAAGAAAGGGTAATTTGTAGAAGTGATATTCCTAAATCTTTCTGTCATAGTCTCTAATAAAGGGGCAATCCCTCTCCCTTGCAAAAAAATATGGACCTTCGCGAAGATCACGAATGCCATGCAAGAAAATAGCAAACAATTGTCACGAAATAATGATTTTCGAGTGAATATAGTATTTTTACTAAATCTGTAGTGTGATTCATGGAGATATATTGGTGAATAATTCTTGAAATGGGGTTAATAGTCTAATTTGATAGAGAAGTACAATTAGCAATAACAAAATCGCATATGTTTAATATGTTTAAGTCAATGCGGTTTTGAATTATGGCATTTACATGCTTGTGACAGTATGGGTTAACAAAAGTTCAACCACTTAAAGGATTATGTTTTAAATTTCATAAAGAGCTAAATTTTAGATGTTAAATCTGTGCTTCAAATTTTTTCTAGCTATATTACTTTTGTTGTTATAATGCTAATTTTTATTCGAGCAGATAATAATAAAAGCTCTTAAATCCATTTTTAATCAATTGTCATTACACTCTTCTTAGTCTGGTACATTAACTCGAAGTGGTTTAGAAATGTATAATAACCCTAGCTATGTTTAGTGTGAGGCAATCAAGGAAATCTCTATTAAGTTTTCAAAGATGTGCCTATTAATGCTTTATTGGAACTTATTAAACTTCAAAAATATATTTAAATCTTGAATCGTAGTTAGATATGTTGCAGCCACAAAAGTACGCTATAAAATGTAATAAACTGATTATATTAAAGAATTATAATATTTTGATCATTTATAATTCAAACTATTGTTTTGTAATCCTATTTCCATTTATTTTTTATAAATATCAACTAAAGTGATAATATTTTTATTAATTTTAATTTAAATGCAATAAAAAGTGTATTATAACTACCTATCATTCATTACTATGTATCGTATTGTATCAAATATTCTCGATCTTAAACTACAATCAGATCATTAGCTTACCTAAAATTCTAAGGAAATAAAAATCAGTATTTTCCCTTCTTGAAACCATCATTAACTAAAAAAATATCATCTACAAAAGTGCTGCAGATATTGGGTGACATGACATGCAAACTCCCTTAAGAATATTGTTAAGGATTCAGCCAGGAAGTGTTACATTTAAAAGGACATGAAGATCTGTTCAAACATTGTCTTATTCAACGGTATATCAGAATTCCTGACCTTTCAATGTGACTCCTTTTTTTTTAACATATCTTATTGTAGGTCGGGAAGAGAGGACAGTTTATGTAAGTTGCTATTGTTTTCCCGATTTATCCCGTTTATAAAAAGTCACTACGACTCTAAACTCCGGTACATGTTACGACATGCCTCATCAATCTTCTATTCTATGCAAATGACAAAATAACATTTCACCTTAAAACTTTTAGGGAAGATTCAAACTACCAATTTATACTAGTAATACAAGGAATCTTTAAAGAGGAAAGAGAAAGAAAAATCAACTTGAGAAGATAACTTAAAAATAAAAGAGAACTCAGGATGTGCTTATAACAAAAACTAAAGGTAAAATAATAAAAGTCACATAGAAATGAAGGTAAAAATAAGTAATATAATTTTCTGCTAGTTATGCGAATCTTCATAATAAAAATCATAAAAACATCAAAATAAAAATCATGTTAAACATGCCAAAGATTTGTTTGATTTCAGTCAATCGGTTGTATAACCAAGTTAGAAGCGATTAGATTAACTTTTTACCATGCTATCTTATGTGCAGATTAGATCCTTTTAATAATGTGATAGAATCTAGCCACATTTACTTTCCCTATTCTCAAACAACAAAAAGAGAAAAAAAGAATCATTGTATTTGTTTATACATCTACCAATAATAACCAACGGGAATAATTTCCCTGAAATTTTTTCGTATATTCTCCAATAAAGGTCTTATATCCCTCTTCCTTCTTATAAGATTATAGAACTTGAGTAATTCTGCTTGTTTCTTGGTGCAGGACAATTAGGAAATATATATATTTGAAACAAAACTAGTATTTTTACTGCATCAATCACGCGATTACGTACTTTGGATGTCTTTTTTATTGTAACCTTTTGACATAAAATTTAATACAAAACTACAATCGTAGACACAAGATAACTTATCAAATTTTCGTAATTTAAGGCAATGTATTTATAAATTTTTGTATATACATGCATGTAAAAAGTATAGTCCGAACGATCGTTAACTATTTCACAAAGCTCCTTCAAAATTTTGATAGTATATTTATGCTAGATATTAAAACTATTTTCAAAATTTCATCTACCAATCATTTTGCATTTTGTTAATATTGATTTTAATTATACTTGAACAAACAGGTAAAATCTACAAATATGATGGTAATTTCATAAACCAAATGACAGACATCTAACTCAAATCATTTTTGAGTTACTATGTTCACACACAGATAATGCAGCCTATTATGCAATGCAAAAAGAAAAAAAAAACAGTATTTTCTGACTCGGGAATGCCTGAAACTCGGTGATTGGTAAGAATCTGGATTCTAGTACTTCTTCTCTGCTTCGTACATGAGAAATTAAAAATGAAGTTGTTTGTCTATTGGCGATCTGCAATGCAGACTGTTGGGCCATGTATGTATTAGAGAGAGAAAATCTCTGAATGAATATTTTCATTCTTTAAATACAACATTAAATAATGAAAAATTAAACAAAATTATGAAGTTTTTCTTTAATAATTTTTAAGAAATGTTAATTAAAAATATTGATAATTTAATAAAATATTAATTTATAAAAATGTTAAAATATTTATATATCTTTCAAGGAATATTAATATATTATATTTCAATATTAACGAATTAAAATTTCACATTTTTTTGCATCACTTTAAAATTTAGAAAAATTAGTTTTTATAATGATATCAATTTATTTGCCGCATTTTATAAATTTAATAACTTTTCAAATATAATTTTAAGAACAATTTGGAAAACTGTTCTTTATTTCTTAAATGAAATTATATCTGTTTTTATTGATCATATAAATACTCAGTGGCATATTTCTCTCAAAAGGTAAATCTTAACGGATCCTATAATATTTCTAATATCCACAATTTTCTGTAAAATCTGTAAGCAACTTCTGTAAGGTTATAGCCACTAAGCTAATTAATTTTGTTTGATGAACTTTTGTTCATTGCATCGGGGATTTCAATTCAACTAATATGAAATATGAAAATATAGTTTGTCATTTGATCTGTCAAATAAAAAATGCCTTTTTTATGAAAAAATAAGATAGCGAAGATAAATTGGCGGGAAATTTTCTCATTATTAACCCAAATGATATTAAACATTTAATAGATTCTCCCTCTGGACAGATGTATTAAAAAAAATATCAGTTTTATTTTTAACCATTAACAAATTTTTTAACTGTTTCAGATTTTACTCATGAGAAAAACATTTAAGTATTGTTACAAAAGAAACGAATACCGATAAAGACTAACATACTTTTTCTCATTACAGTTTCTAAGATCTTGGGAATCGTGAGATTGAGAGATCCTGCGAAGATGGGGAACTGAATATCTGTGACTGCATATTAAGAACTTAATTTTAACGATTATGGAAATGCTTTGCTTCCGAATTTCATATAGGAATGAAGGGTAAAGACAATTGAACATTATTTTATACGTTATAACAGTGCATGCAAAGCCAATCGTATCTGATATTTTAGAGAAATTCAGGTGTAATTCTACTGAAACGTCTTACAAATAAAAAAATGTAATAAAATACACGAATGACCTGATACGAAGAGGAATTTTAAAATTCGGCGAATTTATTTTAACACGGATAAAAATGGTTATTAATATTTAGAGATTTTTGCTCAAATAAATTAAAGATATGATAAAATTACAGTTTAAGAACATTCATCTAATTAAACAAGTGTTAATAAAACTAGTGTAATTTAATAATTTTTTTAGATATTTCAGTTTAAATAATATAAAATATTTATAATTAAAAAATTATATCAAGATATAAGTAGTTTCATTATATCACGCTTTTAGCAAAAAAAAAAAAAAAAAAAATCTAACATGACATAAAGCTATATTTTTTTTTAAATTCGATGCATTTTAAACTTAATACATTTCATGGAAATTTTTCTCTATTTCTCACCTTATACTCTGTGTATGGACTATCTCAGATTCAGTTTCAACAATTCATATTTTTAGCGAAAAAAAAAAAAGAAAGAAAGAAAGAAAAATCTTCATAAGGGCGCGAAATGTATTTTAAAATACCATATTCTTTATTCTTAATACTATCCATGGGTGTAGTTATTTTATTTCGCTTTTAATACAAAACAATTTTTCGTGCTTTCAGATTCTCTTATAAAATTGAAAAAATACATTTAAAATTATTTAAAAAAGTCTTCAAACCATTGAGGAAAACTAAGAATCAACACAATTCTTATAAATAAAGGATACTATGATAATAAAATCATTGCAGATACTTAAGCTGAACGAAATCAAAAGCAAATATTGCAGTTAAGTACGAAGCAATCCCACTGGCTTTCTCCGAGAGAAATAAATTATAAATCTGGCATACATTTTTCATTTATTCTTTTCTATTAAAAAATTATCATCTTTAAATGATTCTATCATTATGTGTTTTAAATGCTTTTAAGCCTTAAAGACTTTATAAATCTAGAAATTATTTTTCACATTACTCCTCACATTTTGGATGTATTTTTTTTTTTTTTTGAAATTTTCACCATGAAATAGATTTATAAATGGCTGTAAATTAATACACGATTTAGGACTGGAAAAGATTTGTAATTTTAAAGAAGGAAATTTACTTGGCATTAATTATCTGTGCTGCATTTATATTTCTAAAATGAAATATGACGGAACGTTACGAAAAAACGTCGAAAATAAAGAATGAACTGAATTTAACTGCTTTATAACAAAAAAAGATCAAATGATTGTTTGTTCACAGAAACTAATTATTAAATAATATTATTACTAATTAATATTAAAACTAATTTTTCTTTTCAAAAAAGAAATTAAAGAGAAACCATACGATTCAACAAATATTCCATTTTTGAATCTTTTACGTTTGATTGTAACCGTTTTCAATCTTTTACGCTTGATTTGTTGAGTTGTAATAATTAACGTAATTATTAAAAAATACTTTTTTTTACCATTTAGAATCCTTATCAAAAACAGATCAATAAAAATTAATATTTCATATGATACGATTTATTATCTATTTTGAAACTAATGAAAATACAATACAATTATTTTCATTAATTCATTTACTTATTCCTCTTTTAATTTCCTAGAAATTTTTTATTCTAACAATTGTCTCCCAACGAAGAAGCTATATAAGTTACTGAATAGTTTTCATTTTCTCTTGTGAATATGCCAAACATCCTTGTTTCATCTTTGCTTTTGTTTTGTGTTTAATTTTATTGGAACGATTTTTTTTTTTCGAAATTTTATTAAAACAAAAAATTAGAATTTGTATTAAATATTCAGACATTTGTTTGTAAAATTATTTTACATGAAGTTTTCCAAAATGCTATTGATTTATACCTTTTTAAGATTCAATTTTCCGTCTTGGTTTATGATATGAACTATGTTCATATTCATTGAATAATTTTAATTATATACATATTTATTAATAATCATAAACTAAAAATATACAAAAAGTATTTTTTATTTTATTTAACAAACTTGTTCTTTTGTTTTCATTCGTCATTTTATGCGTTAGCCATTGCAATCCCCAAGTGTACACTTTCCAATAAATATATATTTCTTTGTAATATTTAAAAATTTTATACTCGAAAATTGTGGAAATTTAAGGGCATAAATTATTTTTGACTATAATTTAATTTTCAATTCAATTCAATTTCAAATTCAAATGTAAAATTTGTAATGTTTCTTTATTTACCATCTCACAATGTCCTTAGTCTGAATTACTGAAAAAGAAAAATCTTACAATTGTAAACAAAAATAATCTAATTTTCAATGGGATTTTAAGGGAGACATAAATCTTTCAATATGTTCTTTTTGCTATACTAACGCACGCACACACTCGATTAATTACAACATACCTAACAATACCGTCAAATAAAAGGCGATTCTGTAATATAGAATTAAAAACTATCTAACGTTTTGATGTAAGAGAAGGAAGATTTTATAATCTACTAAAATAATTCATTACTATATAAAATTTTCATATGAAATCATTGCACAAAATTATGCACAAGCGCAGACGTTACGCGTATTTGTTGTTGTAAAGACTTAAATATGAATACGTCTAAGAATTTTCTCAATATAAGTATAATCTTATTTCAAGTTGATTCATTATATTTTCAACAAAAGTTTACGTTATAAAAATAACTATAACGAAATAACATAAAATTAGAATTCACATATACCAACTTAATTTATCCATTATTTGTGTAGTCTGGGAGAAAATTAGTCGGTTATTTGGAAAGAATATGTGGGAAAACAAAATAACAATATAACATTTGAGAAGTATATAATATAACTAGCAATATATTTCAACAACAATAGTTTGATGAAAAAAAATTAATTAAATTTTATCTCCATACAGATTTTGCTTAGAGTAATAATATTATATTTGTAAGCAACTTCATTATTAGAATGTGTGTTGCCTAAGCTAGAGAACTGAAAAATAAGTCCTCAAAGCAAGTAAATTTTTTTGATAAAAAATAGTCTAATTAAAAATACATTCTGATATTATAGATATGTCTACTGATGAAAAGTTGATAAATCCTTTATTTAGTTTGATTATTGTAAGAAATTAACAGTTGGATATGCATCGTTATTTTGATTCAAACGGAAACATGATGTAATTTTTAATCAGTAACATAATATCTTTTTTATGTATGAATGTAATTTTCAGACTACATAATTTTTTCCTCTTCAATACAATATAAATAAATAACTTTCGATTTAGCTACAGTTTAGTTAACAGACAGAAACTAATTAAATAGTTTACAACAATTTATAAATATAACCTTTCAATGTGATTCCTATGAAAAAAAAAATTCACAGTTTTTAGAAACCCACACTCTATTGTCAGTGCAATGGATAGGACATTTATTTCAAAAGCAAATCAATGAATACTTTTATTGTAATCGGCAATCTTACAAAAAATTCATAGGAGAAATCCAGGAGAAAACAAATTAAAGAAGGAAAAGATCAGAAATTTTTCTCGTTTTATCATGTTATTAGCTCACTTTAAATGCTAGTTTTTGTTTTAAATTTCTGTCTAAACAGTCTGCTATCACTAAATCATATAACTTCTGGGTAGTGATTTATTTTCACCACTACATGATTTTTCGATTTTATCATCTCGTTCTTTGAATTATCTATGATCAAAATATTACGTTTTCATATCGATGAATGTTATATCTTCGACAAGTGGCTATTATATAGGTATGGGTCGCCATCTTATAGCAAATAACGATTTCAAGCGATATTCATTAATAATTAACGAAAATCCAGCTGTTTACTATTGATGTATTCATTATAGGTGTGACTTTTTTATTGGAATTTTCTATAAAATGTAAGATTAACAATAGAATATCCGATGCAAAGAGAGAGTTGTTCAAAGTACAAGACTATTTTGTACAAATGATCACTTCTATACAATAATAATTTTCCTTCCCTTTAAATTAACCTACCTTATTTAGCTCTTTACTATGAGAGAAACAAAGTTGATTAAATGCTACATAAAATAAGATGCCTCCAGCGAAAATAAATGTGTAAATTATTGGCGTTTAGTCATATAAAAGATAAATTATTCCAGTTACGATAATCGCACCATTACTTAAATTTACTTTAATGATAATTTTAATTTTTTCATATCTAATAAAAAGTATCTTATGCTTATGAAGAATGTGAATGATCTTACAATATTCTCTTTTGAAGAATGCACGGACCTCCAATAATGACGAATTTTATATCTTAAATTTTCACATTTTATTGAGTTTCTAAATGGCATGGCACTCTCCTTAAAATTAAATAAAGATTTAAAACTTTACATTCATTAATAGCATATTGATTTATGCCAAACATATATAAATGTATATAATTTGATTTTTCAAAGAACAATAATAATATTGCAAATCAAACAATAAAGAGGTACGGCATGATAAAGATAATTTAAGTATATAATCTATTAACATAAATGAATAAAAAGGCAAGAAGAGTACAAATGATTCACAAAATCATTATTAAAATGCATATATGTGAAAAAAATATATTCGATTAATTGTTCAGATTTAGACAACTCTTCAATAAATTTTAAAATGAAATAAGAATAACAATAATATACCCAACACAAAAAGAGTGAAATTCTGAGTACAAAAAAGAACGCAAGACCATTTTGTACAAATGATAGCTTTGTATACAATATAAATTTTTCTTTCCCTTAAATTAACCTACCTTGTTTTACTATTTACAGTGAGAAAATACGATGTTGATGAAATGCTATATAAAATAGGCCTATAAAAATAATAAAGATGTTAATTGATGGTGTTGACTCATATGATATATAAAATTATTCCAGACACAAAAATACCCCCTATAGTTAAATTTACCTGAATAATATTTTGATTTTTTTTTTTTCATATTTAGCATCTTTTGCTTATGACGAGTGTGACTGACCTCAAATATTTCCTCTTCGAAGAGCTTCCATTAAAATTCAATAAAAAAAACTTGAAATTACATATTTATTAATAACATATTGATTTAATCCAAATAAATATAAATATTTCATAATATAAATAATATAAATATAAATAATGATATTTCAAAGAAAAATCATAATACCCAAATCAAATAATAAAGAGATAATAATAAAGACATGCTTAAGTTATTTAAGTAAACAACCTACAAACATAAATGAATAAAGTCAAGGAGAATACATAATCATTATTAAAATGCATATATGTGTAAAAAATATATTTAATTAAATATCCAGATTTAGATAATGCTTTCATTACAGCAGGATAATGTCTCACTTTTAACACGTTTTCAAGATAAATATAATGATGGTTGTTTTCAAATGGAGATATTTTCGTATTTAAAGGCGTTAATGGAAAACGTTTGCGGTCAAAAGCGATGAAATATATCTGGAAATCAAACGCCTCGAAGCATTAAAATTTTGATTGGCGAGACGACAGCCCATTCCGTTTCGGAAATGCCCACGTTCTCGACTTGCATCGTCTCTAACGAACGCCAGCAGTTCTTCGGCGAGTCAAACACTGGAATCTATTCCGTCCGAGCAGGTTACATCAGAATGAATTCGATCTTGCGTCGATCGTCAATTCAGCTCGTAAAACGACACTGCAATTCCGGCCAACGACTTGACACTTCCCCGGAACGATAATACGGGCAATCGCAACACCTTGCCATCGGAGAACAAACGCCGGGGAAGAGATTTACGAGGGGAAGTTTTTCGAATAGGTAATCGATGAGGATTCTTCACTTGTCCCGGATGATGAATGGTCGGCGGACTATTTGGATAATATCGAGCAAAGAAGCAAACTATCCCTTATCTGGCTAGCAGAGAGATATGTCCGCTTGCGTGACGAAGAATGGGGCTGCTTAAGTAATAGAAATTTAATGTTTCATTCGCATTGGAAGAAGAATAACACCACTCGGAATCAAGTTATTCACCAAAAGTATATCTTGGATGTCCTCCGCTGTTCTTTTTCATTCTCTATTGATTCGGGCGTCCATGGGAATTTCGAAACCTGCTGTGTGGCGGCGAAAGTTTTAATGGATAAACAAAATTGGGAAGTGCTGTTAAGTAGGGGTTTTTTATACTTACTGATTTTAATAGAAAAAGCATTTTAATAAAAAGAAAATATTCAACAGCAATACTATCCTAATTTATTTAAAGTTATTTAGGACGTAATCGAATAAAGAGGATCTATTGTCTAGTATTAAGGAGCTAGTGGACTTTGAAATAACCAAAATTTGACGAAAAAATGAAAACCTCTATTTATTATTTTATTATCAAAATATATATTTTATATTCAACTAAAATACCATTATGAAATGTATTGTTCAGTGAAATAAATATTCAAAATTCCTAAAGTAAAGAGCATATTTTAATATTTTTCTCTAAATGATATTCTAATAAGATTAAAATATTTTTAAAATCTTCCAGGTATCATAATATTTGAGGAGATTAAATTAAGTTGATTATAAAGATTTTGGTTAAACTTTAAAAAAAAAACGGGGTATACATTTTATTTTTCATTTTTTTTTCTGTATATTTATTCAATATTAGTTCAGAAAAACAAAATTCTTACAGAAATTCAGTGTGTACGCATAAAAACATATTTCTATAAAATAAAAATTTAATTGAAATTACAAAATCATACACAGTTTTGTTCCAAATAAATTCATAGATGATAATAAAAAAATAATAATAAAGTCGCTTGGAATATTTAAATTTGTTTTAGAAATTATTTATCTTTTAATTTCTTTAAAAAAATAATACATTTCTTTTTCGAAAGAAATATATTATTTTTTAAAGAAATATATTATTTTAGAATTATATCTTTTAAGGAGTTTTTAAAAAGATATTTGATGTATTTATATTTTGATACAAATATATATATATATATATATATATATATATAAAATCCTGATTTTAAGTAAATTATTCGCAAGAGTGTCTGCTAGTTGACCGTACTCTTAATAGAATACCTCCAAAACTAGTTAAGCAATCTTCCACTGTTTAAATTGCATAACGTAATTTGTATTACACTATCTGTTTTACACGGGGCTCTGTCTGCGTTTATTTGTTCCATAAGAAGTCATGTAACCATGAAAGAAAAGAGAAGGTAGATAAAATTTTAAGTTATAGAATCTATTTAATCAATAAGAGATTTTAACCTTCATCCTAATTAATTACTATTTTAAAAATCCAAATGAAGAAACATTTGTACTATCAAAATTCAGCGTATGTAGTGAAATTTCATTAACGAGAATAATTCGTCCCTTAATCATATTCGTAATACATTAAGCGAAACAATTTTTTTTTCTGTAGATATTCATGTTAAATAGGGCAATGCATTCCATTCTGAAAAAATAGTACCATTTATAATTATTAATACATTATTTTTTAAAAAAATTGCTATTTTATAAGAAGGATGTCTGAAGACATATTATTCGGCTACGTTATAAAATGCGATAAAAATTAGACAAAATAATATAGTAAATGAAATTTTTATAATTAAAATGTCACTGCCATCTAACTCTAGTCCCATAATTATTGACAGAGGCACAATCTCATTGATTAAAACTCCATAGGTACTTGCTGCAATCCTTGCTAGTTTCCTTCGACAACGCTATTTAGAAAAAAAATATTCTTCCAGCTGAAATACGGATTCTCTTCAAACAATCGCTCAACGCAGTTTGATATACGAGATACAGGCCAATCCTGCACGTGAAATCAAAATATATCCTTGCCACTCCTTTAGTGAAATATCTCTTATTTAGTGAGTCCGTAATCACTATTTTATATTTAGTTTTTCTCATTATTCGAGTCATTCATAGAGGTGTTTGTTAAGCGAGGGTTGACTCTATTATATGCAAACATTTCTTTGACACTTCCTTCTAAAATCTAACGTCTTTTTATTTCAGCAGTTAATAATATCGCTAAAAAACAAGTTAAATACTCTAAATCTAATTCTCAAAGTACTAATACTCAAAGTTTCATTAAAAAAATACATTAATTGGGATCTATAGCAAAAACCGCTATGTCCTACTGATAAGAAATCCAAATTAATACACGTCAAAACATTTCGATGATAGAAAAAGAATTAGCAGATAAAGTTTATTAAAAATAGTTTTTCGGAGGAAAAACTAGTATGTAAATTATGTATGTAAACTCTAAAATCTTTTGAAAAATGTAATTATATATATATATATATATATATATATATATATATATATATATATATATATATATATATATATATATACACACTTAAGAACGATATATGCAGGATGCACACTTAAATTAATTGTGTATCCCACTTCTGATGTATAGCATCTAAAGGGGTATCTGTATATTATCAGGCGGCTAGGCCTTATGTGATGATACCATTTACATTATCATCTGATGGGAAAACTCTAGAGCTAAAGTTCTTGTCTCTAAAATGGTACAAGATAAAGAGAAAATGCCAAATCAAAGTAATAAAGTGTTTTCATTTTCGAAAAAAGACTCATGATGCACGTTATTGAAGGGAAATATAAACTCAGAAGGTATATTTCTTTTCTCTTGATTTTCTAAATTATGAGATAAAACGTGGTAAAAAAAACAGTAATTTACATTATTGTATTAAAGTACAGTTATTTATCACAAGACACCCTCATTTCCATTATTCAAATTCCTATACAAATATGGACCATAAAATAATTTTGAACGCCTTAAATTAATAATATTTTTCTTTTGTCATTTGCACTGCATGAATTTTTAATGAAACTTACAAGGAAATTATGCTATAAAATACTATTTGAATTTCTGTATCTTGCGATGAGTTTCTTTAAATTGAATCATTTAAAAATATTGAAAAAGATTGTTTTCTGACCAACAACACGTATCAATTATATAAAATTAAGAAAAATTAATCGCCTGATTATAATGTTTGTACAATTTTTTAATTAAAAAAGGGCTTGTTTTGACACTTAAAAATAATAATGTTATTTTGAATAGTAATAATTAAATTTTATAGTTTCAGACTGATTAAAATTTTCGAAATTTTTAATTCTTCTTCGATGCTATATTATGAACTTATATAATTTAGTTCGTGATGAAATGCTATTATTTATACAGATGACATAAAATATATAGAGGCAAGAAGGTATAAGAAATTCTTCAATAATATTGTACAATATTAAGAACATTGTTTAACGTCCTTTGATTATTATATAAAATGTTTGCTTTTAAAAGATTTCCTAAGCCTTTTAACATAATTGCCATAAATATCAGGGTTTTTTTTCTTTGAATCTAAATAAGGATTGCATTTTTATAATATATAAAATAGTATTAAAATATCAAGTTTATTATAAAACAAGAAAGTACTTAAAACTGTACATATGGTCTTTAGCACCAAAAAATAGTTATCAAAGAAAAAATTATGCATCTTTTTTTGTCTATTTTTAAGTAAAAATCTATTTTAGTATTTAAAAATTTCTTTTTTTTTTCACAATTTAATTCGGAATTTTCTGAAAAAAAATATAAATGCATTTTTAAAAATAGTACAAAAAATTGCATTATACAAAACGCCGGTGACCAAAATCTGTTTTCACCAAAGAACGATAAGATGGAAACTCATTCAAAAAAGGCTGGGGCCCACCAGATGGTTTGGGGCTGACGTATGAAGGGCCTTGAAGAGGGCGGGGAAAAATGAATACAGAGAAATTCCGTGGATGTGCGTTCTTCATCTCCCCTGGTCACGCGAGTCCAAACTGTCACGCACTGTATCCACTGCGCCAGAATTCCTACATCCAGGATCTTCTTTGTCTCCGAAGGGAAATAGAGACATATCTCTAGGCTGGGCTTTGTTCGGAGTTGAAAGAAAAATTATATGTACAGCGGAAAGATCAGTTACTTATTTATTTTTACTCAGTTTCGAAAGCTGAAAGAAAATCAGAAATCTAAAAAAGAAAATTCAATTTGTAAGCTACAAATCAGTGACTTGTAATTGTATTTGATTTTCGTCGTATTTTATAAGTTAAATATAAAATAAAATATTTCCGAAGATACTGAATATGGCGCTTGCTGGATTTTTTTTCATTTAATTTGGAGTAGTTCAAAATTGACAAATGTTCTTATTTAAGCTAAACAATGAAGTATTCATCTATATAATATCAAAGCTTTAAAATAAACATTAAATTATAAGTACATTGGAATCTCTTTAAATAATAAACATTATACTCGTACAAAATATGTGAATTTTTATTTCTTGTCTTTTATATAATTTTTATAATTAGTACCGTGTTTAATGTTCTTTTTTTCTAGATGATTGATCAATTCTCAAACAAATTTTTGAGTTGAAACATTTTATAATATGTTGATGTAGTGTTTGAATTTTACTCTGATTGCAATGTGACTAATAACTCATTCACTACCAAAAACAATTAGTTAACAATGACTATTTGACTAGATAATTTTCATTTTATTACAAGATATTAGTTAGTGAGTAAAATGGAAAAGATGTTCATGAAAATATTTGCCTTTATAATGATATATTTTTAAATCTGTATAATATATTTAATAGAAGACATATCAGGACTTGTAAGAGTGTCTTGATATATCTTCTATCATGGTCTGTTTATTGTCTTTTCCAAATATTTTTTATGTAATTTATATGCGGGCAAATCTTTCAAAACATATCAAAAAATAAATTGATTGATAATAAAACAACGACTTTAGCTTTCAAAAGTTAAAATTAAAAAAATAGACAAAATGCTGAATTTAATTTGTTTTTTAATTCTTATAATTTGAGCTGAGATACAAATATGAAATAAAAGGTTAATACGGTCAGCTATAGATCGTATAAAATTTCCCAATTTCTACCAAAAATTATTCTTAAAATGTCAATATTTTTTGCGGGTACATTAAGATTTGATCATTAATTACTAAGAAATAAATAATTAGAGAAAATAAGGATTATGAGTTGAAATATGAGCTACTTTTAATTATTTCTGAAAACATAAAAAATTAGTTTAATCTGTAAATGAAATAAAATTCTTAGAATAAAAGAAAATCAGTATTAAATTTCTATAAATTAATGATAAATTTTTCGCAGTTTAGAAAAGTAATCAGACATGTCATTTTTAAAGTGTAAGCTTTTCAATTCATTATATGATTAATTGTAATCAGAACTCTTGGGAAAACCATGAAGAGGAGAAAATCTATTTTTCTGCATTTTATATATAATTAAAAGTAATTTCTAATTTTTATAGAAATAATATGAAGTCTTATTATTATTTTTAAGTCCAGTCTTATGAATGCTAGAGAAAATTATGCGTAATTCTTGAACAAGAGTTTCTGTGAAACCATTAATTAATGAATATCAAAACAAATTTATGTTCAGAATAAAATATTCCTTTCATATTTTGAGATCATATAACTATAAACTGTAGCTCATTTAAAAATATATTAATTTAAGAATGAAAAACTTATCAGTGATATATTTTACTTTTTAAATAACCGGATCTTTTATAAACTCTATTAACATTTAAGCGCATTTTTATGACACAATATCTGTTAATAACTAGATATGGAATAAATAAGAAAAAATTAAATTATGATCACATGCATTTACTTTATGATTATTTTCAATAACAATATTTTCCTTAACACAAGATTTACCACATTGGAAAAATTAATTCAAGGAACATTTTAAAAATAAAGAGGAAGTTCTGGTTCAGCTTATATAAATTTTCTTCTTATTTTATTTTTATGCATTTCATATAATCAGTATAGTTAAAGAAAATTTTAAAATTTAATAATCTTATCATTATGTATTTTTAGAAGGGATTTCTTATACGTCGAAGTATGTACGAACTGTTATTGAAACAGATAGAAATTTTGATTTTCCCAGAAATATCTGTCCTTCTGATAAAATTCTAAAACAGTATCACAAAAAAATGTTTTCAGATTTTGCTAATTTAGAATTTCTATCGTGAAAATTTTGTTTCATTAATTCCCAATAATGAATTTCTAATAACAGATATTGCGTTATCTTCAAACATAATTAAATATATGTTGTTCACGATATGAAAAGGATTTTCTAGAATGTTAGCTATATTTTTGTGATTCTTGCCAGCTGTGTTTGGTTAATGCATTTGCATGCATATTTATTTCGCCCTTTTTCTGAAGTTATCTATTTATTGACCAATGGTGAAGAAGTACCTATTTATTGACCAATGGTGAAGAAGTACCTATTTATTGACCAATGGTGAAGAAGTACCATTCGCGATACTTAAAACAATGTTCCATCTGACGCTCTCACATTTTTATCTTCGTATTATCTCTATGCACGTAGTTCTATGCTGTTCTTACTATAGTTTCTATTTTTAACCTAATAATTATTCTATTAAATTTGTTATTGTTTTAAACCCATATATTTATTTCTGTGTTATATTCATATCATTGTCAATATTATTCTAAGTAGTTTAAACGTTATGTGAACGATGATGATGATCGTAGATAGAACCTCTTACCATCACCCTATATGCATTGCCTATATTTGCATATTGTTTCAAAAATTTATTTCTAGAGAATGGAAAATTTGTAATATTTTTGAGAAACAATTAGTAATTGAAGCATACATATATATGATTAGAAACATAGCACATATTGTCTGGATACATTAGGTACTATTTTTTATCACGTTGATATACATATCACTTTGATACTTTGTATTATGCTGGTGTAATATCATCAGCTCTAACCAAGATTGGTAATTAATATTGATATGAAGACGATTCTAAATGAGAATTTCGCTTCTTCGTTATAGGCGGTGGCCTTGATTCTGACATTGTTTGACTGATGGATGAAACGATCAAAGGAGAGTTTTATAAATGAAGTATAGAAGAAAGGGGAATTTTCAGTACTACCCGTAACATAGGGTAAAGTATAGTTTTGTCAGGGAGGAAATGTATACAGTTAAAACAGCACCATCACGCATACTCATAGTGCCAATGATGCAATACGGCGAACTACAATATATCGATTAAATACATTGTATCAGATTGCTATATCACCCGACTGAAAAAAAAAAGATTTGGTCGAGAAGAGTAACAATTGAATTTAAAAATCGTTACCAAACAGCCGATAGTCTTGATCTATATCTGTTTTGTGCATCTTTTACAAAATATTATATTCATACCGTATGTATCACCCATGCATATGAAATTTACTATGTAAACATTCAATTTATTAAAATATAATAAGTTTTCAGTTCATTCTATAATACAAAATACAATGAAATATAAATATAGGTTATTATCTATACTTATAATAAAGCTCAATGTGTGTGTGTGTGTTGGCGCTCTACAGGCCAGACCGTTTGACATACAGCTACCAAATTTGGTACATGTATACCTTGGAGGTTGGGAATGTGCACCTGGGGTTTCTTTTTTCGAATTTTTAATTAGAATTTTAATTATTAATTAAAAACTAACTTTCCCGCCAAAAAAATCTTCCATTTTCCCCACCGCCAACTTTTCCGCCAAAAAAATCTTCCATTATCCCCAGCGCCAAACGAGAAAGGCTTCAGGTTTTTTTTCTCCCAACAGTAATGAGGCTAGGGTTAAAATTTTTCGGCGGATTATTTTAATCGGTTCTGTTTATTTTCTTAATGTTTGATGCATTTAAAATTAAACATTGTTAATGAATCAATCTTTCAGATTCATTCTGAAGTACTTTTAGATTAAAATAAAACAGAATAAAGGAAATTAAAAATTTCTAATCCGCATAGCGTTACCCCAACTGGCGTAGAAAAAATCACGTATTTGCGTTACGTAACCGGCGAAGAAAATTCACGCATGCGCATTCTGTTTTGATTGTTGCCATGACAACGTTATCAATGGATGATTTAAATTATTTTTGGGTCAGTTGCATGCTTTTTTAAGTAAATTGTATTTATGTTAGTTATATATTTTTTGTATATGCTTATAGTTTTAAGTACATCGTTTTTTAAGTAGTTTTTTTAAAACCGGTTTTCAACCGTTTATTTTAAACGATTCGTTTTATTTTCTTAGTGTTTGATGCATTTAAATTTAAACATTGTTAATAAATCGATCTGCTCATAATGAATCTAAGAAAATTTTGTTGACCAACTCTTGAGATATTACATAAATTTAAAAAGATATTCTTTAGTGCCCATAAAGTTTAAACGCTGAGTGACTCTATTTTCAGTAATCAGATTATAAAAAAATGCTTTGTTTCAGTAAAAAATATTATTATATTAATTGAAGATAAATTCTTTCCACTTTAATTTAAAGCATAAATTCTACCGTTTTCAACCGTTTATTTTAAACGATTCGTTTTATTTTCTTAGTGTTTGATGCATTTAAATTTAAACATTGTTAATTAATCGATCTGCTCATAATGAATCTAAGAAAATTTTGTTGACCAACTCTTGAGATATTACATAAATTTAAAAAGATATTCTTTAGTGCCCATAAAGTTTAAACGCTGAGTGACTCTATTTTCAGTAATCAGATTATAAAAAAATGCTTTGTTTCAATAAAAAATATTATTATATTAATTGAAGATAAATTCTTTCCACTTTAATTTAAAGCATAAATTCTACGGGTGCTAACAGAAAATGAGAGAGATACATATTACGTTATGACTAAAGGCCTTTATAATATTATGAATGAATTATATGATAATCAAAATTTGAAGTTTTAAAATATTTTGATGAAGAAGCTATTAAAGTAGAAATTGCATAAAATATTTAATTATTAAAATTTTAACGAACATTAAGATTGGCGAATCGGTTGGTCGCCAAAGGCGGCTAGTACAATTTATAAAGAAATAAGCATTAAAAATCTTTGTACAATTCTATCTTTTTTTAGTTCTGCCGAAATGTCTTTTACATTCGATACAAAAATTGCCTTTTCCCAATTTAAACGCATTTAATTATAATTTCAAATGTAATATTTATTTTATTTTATATATTTATGATTGGTGCCTGTTGAAACGCATTAAACATTTCCCTTTTTGATGAAAGATACAGTTTGAATAGTTTATTAAACTTTTACAAATAATCACCTCATAATATATAAGTAATCTTATTTTTATGTGTGTCATATAGCTGAATTTACATGCTTCTTAATAGTAATAATTTTGTAAACAAGTATCATCAGAGAATTTATATTTAGAGTTCTTCAATGCACCAAACTACTTTATTTAGTATATTGCCATCTCCGAACAATTTCCTCTTCCATTGGTTTATTTTTCAGGTAAGTCTAAATTTACATTTACAAACATGTTTTTTCTTATTATGCTCCATAACAAGTTATTATTCATCTTCTTCTGAGTATTCACCGGCACAAACTACGTGAAAAATAAATTTTTCTCTATAAAATAAATTTTTCGCCATTTTTAATAAAAAATGTAGTTTATTTATTGCTTAAATTATCATTCTTAAATATGAATAGTTTTTTCTCTTCATAATAATGAAATTGCAAAACTAATTACATACACTATGTAGAGGAAAGTTAAATGTTTAACAATAATTTTATTAAAATATTATGCATGTAAAAGCTAAATTTCGTTAAGTATTCTTATTATTAAAATTTGATAATGGAATTTCAACTTTGTTGAAGGATAATACTTTTAATTGGACTCAATAAAACTATCCCTTTTAAAGCAAAAATGGTTTTTTTCAATAAAGAATCTTAATTTACAACAAAGCGTATAAATGGCGATTGCAAAAACGCTCTGAGTGATAAATAAATGAAAATGATTGGACACTACTTATGACGGATGAAAAAGTTTAAGTGGCAGTTTGATTAACGAGTTGAAGTCTTGGACTTAAATCCCTGAGCATAGCGCCTGATCCTGTGTTAATAAAAGATATAATCCATTATTTTTTTTCTTTAGAGAAACTCAGATTGAGAAAAAAAAGGCGAGAATAAAAGAAAAAAATAGAACCAAGGAGTTATTGATATCCTTCATTTCAAACATTTTCAATCAAACTTGTGAAATGCTGAGCGTATCATAAAGGTACGGGGGTCTGTAAGTATTAGTATATTGAAAAAAAATCGCGTTTGATTAATGTTTCTAGAATTCTGCTTTTTTTACGTTTACTTTTATTTTCCGACGGTGTATTTGTCAAAATACGTTTTGGTATAAAGGAAAAGAATTTAGTATGTTTTTTTTTTCTTATATCTTTTATACTAAATTCGTTTTATGAATCTGCCAAAAAATCTTGCAAGTCAAAAAATATCGATTCAATACTAAATTAATGCAGTATATTGTAAATTCTTTTATTTTTATTTATTAAAAAAAAACTTCATGAATCTGTAATACCTTTTTCCAGCGTTTTATTTTTATGGGAAAAATGATTTAATGATTCTTTAATGGTAGGAAATTAATGACATGGTCTTGGCAGTTAATTTTGTGATATTAAAAATAAAAATCATAGTTTTGGAAAAAGTAAGAACTAAGACTCTATCTACTTCAGATTCAAGGTCTAAAGATTCATTTAGATATTTCCATAGGAGGTCAGGATATGTCTAAAAATTGCATATGAATATACTTTTATAAATATTCTTTGTATTTATGTGCGAAGAGCGAAACGGTAATCTGTAAACCAATCGCTATATCCATTTTTTAATTAACTACTGGTTTTCTGACTGTGCTAATTGTGCTAACTACTAGTACTGTTCTTTATGTACATCTTGGTTATAGTTTTATTAAATGTAAGGGTTTTCTAGAATACTCATGGAGGAAAGAATTGTTTTCCACTATTCCGATTACTCAAATACATTTCCGATACACCCACAGGAAGGATTTCGTAGAAATAAGTAATTGCCTTGCAAATTATGAAAAGTACTGAATTTCAACATTTAAAATATATTTAACAGCCACTGAATTTTAACATGGCATCGTTCTGAAGTGCATTACTTATTAGAAACAGGAGATTGGTGACTAAGTTTGAAATCCATTGTTCATTATTTACATAGTCTATTCAGAAAATAATAGTTAATTAAATAAAAAAGTATCGAGGTATAGTTTGAGTAAATAAATTCCAAGTGTTAATTTAGCGTTAATAATACTGATAACTAGCATTTCGCAAAATATGTTTTCTGTTTACTAAAATATTCAAAAAGAAATGAATTATACTCAGATCAGCTACGTAATGGCAATATCAATTTAAGTACTTTCTGAATTTAGCAGCGTGTTGATTATATGTACTGCTGAAACATTTCGAATGTATATTGTATTAGACAATGTACTTTGACATTTCAGTGCTAGTTTCAAGAAGAAAAAACATTGAAGTACTTTGTTCACATAGCCAATAAAGAATGTTGTCGAGTATAAAAGATTTAAAAGACACATTATACATACAAAGGTGAACCATTATATATTAAAGGATAACTATTATTTGTAAAGGATGACTAATTGACTTTCATGACATTTAAAAGATAATTAAACTGATCTTATTATACTTTACATTCAGTGTTTGTTCTCTAAACAAATTTAAAACATATAGTAGTGTCTTGATCATGGTACAGTTTTACTTGAGGAAAACTGTATTATACTGTCGTTTAATATGCGAGACACAAACTAACATATAATCATAGTTTATTTAACAACCGTAACTCAATTAAAGATATCTTCTGTTATCACATGTTTTGATTTTGCACCAAAAAGGTTTAAAGTACCTTATGATAATTAAATAATTTGTTAGCATCATTTTTGCATTTTTAATACTGCACTTGCATAATGTAAAGGTGTGAATTACAGTTATGATAAATGCTCTATATAAAAGTACGATTAGTTTTATTGTGCAGTTAATATTAAAGTTTCACATTATTTTTTTGATAAAAGAATACTGTAGCAAGTTAGGAACAAATAACATGTTTTACCTCATGAAACCGAAAGGTAAAAAGTATTTACATAATAGATTGTATTTGCTAATAAACACATCAATTAATCTAGCTAATTATTTGTAAGCAACTTTTATAAATATTTTTGTTAGGAAAGAAAACTGATAATGTGTTCTTATATAGTTAACGATTTCAATTTATAGTTAACGATAATTATTATATTTAATGCAAATAAAATTGCGAAGTAAATATTTTCTTTTTTTAACTTCTTAATTTTATATTTTGATTCCAACAACAAGATACGGCATATTGTACCTTAGAACACTTGCAAGGTTATGAAAAGAAATATTATTTTGCCCTTTTAAAATTAAATATATTCAATATAAAAATTCTAACACATTTCTTAAACTGTCGAATTTTAAAAAAAAAATTGATTTATGCAATTTTTGAGCTTAAATACTAGTAAAATCTATTATCTATGTACTCCTTTTTTTTTAAGGAATGGAGATAAAAGATAATTTCATGTTGCTTACAATTTGTTTATTTCGACCAACGTTCAATCAGTATGACGAAACTGAAAATGTAAGTTTTCATTAATTCAATAAGCTGTTCGGAACTGCCATGTTGATATTCATAATAGACCAGAGTAGTTACAGAATTTGAATTATTAAGCAATTATCATAAAAATTCAACCTTAAAAATGCTTTAATTCAACAAATTCTGAAAAATATTTCGTTCAAGCAAAATAATATAGATAAATGGATTGTAAATATGAATATATTCCACGAATGACGCATCATTTGAAACTTTTCTTGTCGTTACAGCTATAATTTCTGAGAATGTGTCGATTTTCTATATTGAGTGCATTATCCTTTATAATGAAATTTGATTTTATCGAAAAATTAATTTTGCCGAAATTTGAGATATATTTATTTCTGCTTGTCACCTGCGTGAGAATAAATAAATAAAAAAACTCAGTTAATTCATCAATTTATTCTTCATTTGCAGTTCGAAAGTTTTGATATAACCATCAAAACAGAGAAGGCAGAAGATTATTCGAATTAAAATATGTTAACAGATAATTGCGTTATAGATTTGAGTCCTAACAAATTTGAATTGGACTACACAATAATATTGCTGATTATTATTTCAAACTTTAGAATTATTTTTTTTGTAATAATTCATTATCTTCTGTGCCTGAATTACAAGATAAGAGGAGCATTACTATCTTGCAAGCAGTGAAGTAATCAATACATTCAGCATGCAAACTCTAAATGGCATTACCCATATTAATCCGAAAAGCTAATTCCTATCGTAAGCACTGGAGTAAGCCCATGTCGATATTATTGGCTGTTACTATCATTCGTCTATTTATATCATCCAAATTAGATGGCAAGACAGCCAGTAGACCAGATTAGTGTTTATATTGATCAACATGATTGCGCCGCATTTGACTTAGATAACTGAAACTACAATTGCCCACATTTAATGCTATTGTGCTATGGAATGATTGTTAATCACTAAGTTAGATTAGAAAGAATAAAGCAAATTTACCATAATTTATCGGCTTTAACATCTATTATATCAACAAGATATTTGGTATTTTTTAAAATTCCATACATAAATATAATCTCATCCAGTAATAGTTGAAAAGCAGTAACAGCCCAAAAATGAATTGTCGGATCGCTTCAATAACTCTATTCATAGTAACGGAATAGTCATCTTTAGAAACAAATTAAGGAAGAAAAAAAACAGAAATTTAATTGACAATTTCAATGTATAAGAGGAGAACTAAAGTATACTAGTTCTTTATTTAATTTCAATAAAAGTTTATTTCTTTATTTGTCGTAGAAAATGTTTTATTCGGTGTTTTCCATGTTTCCTTTGATATTTTAATGTGTTCTTTTATGCAAATTTCAAAGTATTCTTGATTATGCTAAATATGATTATGCTAAAAAATATATATATATATATTTTTTATGCAAGGTTGACTATCATTATTCATAATGTTTTATTTATCACTTATACTCCCTCCTCTTGGACCATTTTAGTATTGGGGGATAGGTAGTTTTAGGCATAGTGGTTTGTTCCCGCCTCCCTTGTGAGTACAAAAAAGTTTGGGGTGGCTGCCACTACAGTTGACGGAATATGCCTTTATGGGAGGAACTGTACCGTGACCGATGATGGCCCTTAGGACTCAGATATAGTTCCTGCCATTGCCGTTGTGGCTTTCCGGTCATTCAGATATTTCAATGTGTCTTTTTCGGAGAGTTCGATTATAACTGTCATCTATATGCTTTATATTTTATTATTATGGATTCCAGAATGATAATGATATATAATTTAAAATGGCAAAGGAATATTTCAGACTTATATATAAAAATATAAAAACTGTAAAATTCCTCGATAAATAAAGGATGCATCATTTATGTCCTCTAAGATCTTAAGAGAACTAAATAATTAATAGGTGATAGGAAAAATTTCTAGAAAATCTTGATATAGAAACATATTTTCAAAATTTCTCTACATGCTGTAATAAATAATAATAAAATACATTAGAAACAGAAAACTAATTACAAAATCATACGTTGAACAATTTCTGCGAGTTTTCTCAAATTCTTTTTGAAACTTAATTACAGAAAAATATGTTTTTTTTTCCTTCTTCTTTTTCGAAAGCACACTCTATGAAGAAATATTAATAAATGAATGCAAAAATTTTTCTACCTAATGAAAATGAAAATAAATACATTTAATGTATAAGTCCCAAGCTCTATTCTTAATTGATAGAATTGCTTGCATATAATTGATTGAACTAATTTATTTAAGGTAAAATATTACTTTGACTCTTTTTTTTTCGTCAATAAAATGAGTCAAAATAATATTTTGTACAATTTTATGAATGAAAAAGATGATAGAGGGAAATTTGTTTTCATTTATAAATTTTCAATTTTATTATAATAAAACTTACTGCAATAATAGTTACAATATCCTTTTTAATAAATTTATAAAATGCCCCTCATTGAGAAAATTATGCTAATATATGCTCATATATGCTAAATTATATCATGGAATTTTAGTTACAATTACATTTATGCATTTTATTTATCTGATTTTTTTAACAATTTTAATCTTATTAACATGTAAAGTATTTAATTTATATATTCAAATAATATTTAATTTAAAAAAAACGAAACAAAAATTAATCTAAATTTTTGCGAAAAATGTCTAATAACCTAACAATATTTCCTTCTCGAAGAAATGCGAAACACAGTTCTAATTTAGTTTCAATAAATGTGGCCTCTGTGGGAGCATCTCAAAAATCATAACTAAAACGAACTATCGATTTATTTGTCATATCTTCCCGAAAACACTATGATTTATCCCGAATCTCTATTTCCCGCAAACAAAGACATTTGCTCATTGTTTGTTTTGAAGACGCATCACTTCATATCACCGTTCCATAACCATACTCTCACGCAAAGATTTCTTGGGTATCAATCATCTATAACGGCTGATGATACTCGCCATGGCGTGCATGCTGAATCAATAAATCAAGCCTTGAGTAGCTCCTAGCCACAAACAATGCACCATTCAGTTCAAACTTGTAATTTACACACACGAGAAATCGTTCCTTTCAACCTCTCCCTTCCAGAATGGAATCTCATCGATTCCTTTTCTGTTGCACCTTCCCTCCCTCTTCCATGACTGTTGAAGGGGGGTTCCCTCAATCAGTCAGCATTCGCTTGATGCCCAGCTCTTCAGTTGTTCACACTTCTAACCGACCGATGGTGCTTTCACATAAGAACAACCTTGTTACAGGGTCCTGCTATGCGCTGCCTAATGATGCAGGAGGGTGTAGGGAGGCATTCTTAAGCCTTACGTGGAATCGAACGTGGGCCTGATAATTACGGTTTTTGTTTCCGTTTGTCCGAATGAAGTGCTGTATCGATCCGTCTTCCAGTTTCACGGAATCGGACGTGTAAATAACGATGTTTACTCCCAAAGTGGTGGTTGTAACATTTTTGAAGATGCATCGACTCAATATATCTAAAAGGAAATCGGGTATTGGTTTACATCGAGATATTTCAATTTATTTATTTGTTATGCGATGAGTCCCTTCGCTTCTTTTTGGTATCCACGAATCATTATTACTCAGTTGAGGGTTTTATATATATGTATTTGTTTCCTGAATGATATGTTTCCTGGCTGCATTATTCACTATTACCTGTTAATTCAAAGTTTCAAATTTTATCAAATGCATTTTATTCGACGTTGAAAAGGAGAAATACGAAGTTCTCAAATAAGTAGATTGCAAAATACTGAAAAATCTTTATAGAAATAATTAAAAGTAAAAAAAAAAAATTGAATTTTAGGTAATGAATTTGTAACATTTTCCCCTGTGATTTAGAAAACCATTTTTTCACTCCAACAGCACATATTCGGAAATACGCAGATCTGATTGCTGCTATATTTGATATCATGAGATGGACACTTCTGTACTTGTTCTGAAGCGGAAATACTGAGGTATGATGACAATTTGATGTTTTCTTTCTCAAATAATCAATAGTAAAAGTCAAATATCCTATCTTCAGTAGCTTCCTGAAGTCGAAGGTTTAATAAATGAGTATTTCGTTGATCTTCATCAGGAAAGAAATGAAAACTCATTATTTTATCATAAAAACATAAGACGAGACAGGTGTATATATGATCTAAAGACTTCTTTTACATTTTTTTTCAATACGGATACAGGAGAATTTTAAGCTTAGGTTTGGCCACTGAATAAATTTTCTTTTCAAAATAATGTCAAACCACAGGTTCATGACTTTAGCGCTAGAATAAATATGAAGTGAGGGAAGTTTTTTTAATTAAGAGTAGAAGTTTTTCTGGAGACTTATTTATTCTAATTATTTTGGAAGAGTCACGTAGACTTTTCTAGGCAGTTACTTTTTTCCGGGTTGGACCTATTAATAAGTTTATTTAATATAATAACCTCCTTATATAGTACAGTTGGTCTTAATATAGACACATGAAAAGCAATCAAGACATCATGAGAGGACAAAGAATTAAACTAAACTATATTATCTTGCATTGGCCAAAAAGGACTTCTAAGTGACTTCGAATTTCGATACTGAAATAGATGGGATTTTCACTGTACACTACAATAAATTATATAGCTACACGTAACGGAAAAGTAGAAATACCATGGAGTTCCTGCTTATAAAACGAAAAGAAAACAAATCAGTAATGTGATCCTCGGCAACGATGGATTAAAACTTTGTGCAAAATAATCCACTTCAATGCACTAATGCCGAACGTTTAAGGAAGATTTTTTGTTAAGTAATGGGAACTCCAACGCCAATTCAATGTCATTTACAAGTCCAAGGAAGGGTTTCTAATCTATGATTGATATGTAATTCTGAATCTACTAAATATTACCTAACATCTTAGAGAATTATGATATTACCTCTAAAATACATCGTATAACAAGGCATTGTTACGATTTAACTCGACTATTTAGGCAAAGGGTAGTACTATGAATTTCAAATAAAACAGTTCCATGATCCAAGTTAGAGTAGGAACAGACTGATAAAATCCATCGACGCCTATTTCTTCCTGATGTGTTAAATCCAACAATAGCCTAAATGTTAATCCAGAAAAATGTTAATAATAAGTTTAAATAAAATGTTATGGGAAAACTCCATTATATTCAGCAAAAACTCCATTATATCAAAAGAGTTTTGAAAGTAGGCAAAATAATTATGGAGCATTTACCGGATAGTAGTTGGAGAAAACAGATTTTCCAGAGTGCCAGAACAGTATCTGATGTGCGACTATCGCACAACTCGAGTATCTTGTTGTGCGATCAAACTACGACTAAATTTTCTGTAATCTGTATATGTTACTTCATCTAGAAACCATCAATTTATAATTAGATTAAAATACTTGGTATGATACGAGCCCATTGGAATTTTTTTATAACACTCCAGTTCATCATATATAAAAACATAAGCAATAACTTCTACGAATTCCGTAATCGTTACATCGATAATAAATAACATTTACACTAATCATATTATGTAACTTTCACTGTCAAAATTACTGTTTTCTAAAATTAAGTTTCTTGGTCTCATTTAATTTTGTTGGATTACTTTATTTAAAACTTTCAAAGAAAGATTCAAATTTTCTCCTATTTACTAATTTATTTTAAATGTATTTAATTCCCAGAGTCACCTGAGGGCTATTTTTGGAAAACCGTCATAAAAGATGAAAAGATATTTTTTAACCGTGATAAAAGATGAAAATGATCCCTGAATCTTTTTTTTTTTTCTTTCTTTAAAATTCTACACTTTTTGAGCTGAAAGATATTTGAATTTCCGCGTATTTATAGAGCAGAAAGCCCTTTCCTCCATTTAAGGAAATTAAATTCTACCGTTAATTTACCCTATTACCTACCCTTTTTTTTAATTAATTTGAATTTCGTACACTCTTTATAAGCTGTCTATTGTAATATTCTATTTTTATTCTATTCGGTCTACTATATTCTTTAACCAAACTGTTAGAAGAATGAAATAAAATGTCTTTTTACCTCTTTATTCATAGTCCTCTGTAATTTATTGAAAGATTAGAAAATATTTTAGATTTTCAATAATTTAAATAATTATTTTTATAATTAATTTTGCTTTTAACAGTACTTTTTTCATGCATCGATGAGCATGAAATGCTGTTCATTTCAAGTTGCAATACGAATTATCTTGACAAGTTATACGTATATTGTATGAATCACAACAAAAATCTACATTTTTAAAGAACCCTATGTAATGAAAATTATTTATAATGAATTCAGTTTCATCATTTATGTAACTTCTGTAGATACAAAAATCGACCGTTTTTCTTTCGTTCTACTAAAGACTATAAAGTATTTTTGATTTTGAGATCTAAATCAAAAGTAAGGCAAAAGAAAAAGAAATATTATTTAAGCTAATAAATTTGAAGGTAGAAACACATTAAAACTTAGCATAATTCAAAATCTTGTGATTTTTATTAATTCATTACTTTTCCGACCAAACATATCAGTTATAATCTCACGTTTCTCTCTGTTCTGCTATGAAGATATAATGGTTCAAAATGCTCAATTAACTGTCAAAGATACAATAGTAATCTTGTTAAGAATTGAAATGATTTCTAAAACAAAAATCAACAGTAATTTGAGG
Organism: Argiope bruennichi; assembly: GCF_947563725.1. NCBI lineage: Eukaryota > Metazoa > Arthropoda > Arachnida > Araneae > Araneidae > Argiope > Argiope bruennichi. The sequence goes on from NC_079151.1 coordinate 44,938,054, forward strand.
ATTTTTTTTCACAGAGCTATAATAAATTTTTAATTATTTTCTGCCCACAGAGTTAATTTTTTTCTTATTTTTTAAATTAAAATTAATAGAAAAAATACACACAAGATTAAAGTAAGTAAATGGTTTAATTTCCGTGTAGCTACTTTTGGAAAAACCAACACACAGCCCTTTATTGAGAATTTACTTACGAAAAAGAGTTTCTGATAAGAAGAGATAAGCGAATACTTGCCTGAATTCTTAAATTTTTCCGAAACAAAAAAAGTAAATAAAAAAAAATATTTTAGGTAATTTACAGAAGTAAGTTTTCCATTTTTTTCAAAGCACTGTAGCATACAGATTTTTTTTATTCTAGAAGAATTCATTCATTGTAAAAGTACTAATTAAAGAAGATATTTTGCACATCCTTCTTTTAAATTCAAAGACCTGACTTACTTCATAATAATGTTTTTTTTTTTTCATAAAGTCTTTCTTTATCAAAAAAAAAAAATGAAAGCAGAAAAAATGACTATGTTTTATTTTTAAGTATCTTCCTGCACTTCCGTTTAACAAAGGACCAACATATGCTTTCTTAGAACATGATACATTATTTTAAAATGAATTAAAAATATTTTTTTATCGCGATCAACATCAATTATTTATTATTTAAATGTTATAATACATATTCTAGTCACTTTTATTCTTCATAGAATTTTGATAATATGTTGTTCAAATTTGAAAATGAAGGTTTTAGGCAAAATGTATAATTACATCATTTTCAGAAGTTTTTTTGACTTTGGACACTTTTACCATCATCCTATCCAAACATATTAATCAGAAATATAAATATATTGCAACATCTAAATAATTAATTTCTTGTATGAAAGTTTGATTCCAGTATGCCTTTCTCAAATTCAGTTAACCCCATTTTAAACCAAAAGGTTCAGAGAAATTTAAATAATATGAAAATTATTTAAATACCCATCTTTCCAGATTTACTTCAGATATTTTCAGAAAAATTTGATCCATGATAAAACTAAATAAGGCTTAACTCGCATTTGCTACAATAAATTACTTCTCGATCATTGAAAAAGAATATTTTATATATTTAAAAATAGAAATTTTTATTCCCTTTGTTAAATATTTTTAATTAATAGCAGATGTAAAAAAAGTTAGTAATTTTCTTACGTTTTTCAAAATAGAAGTTAAAGAAATAAATTTAAGAATATGTAATACTCTTCTAAATCAATGCAAAATTTAAATTTATAACCAAAATTATTTGACAATAGTTGTGGGTGATGCTTTCATTTTAGTCATCAATAGTTTCCTTCATAAATACATAAGACACAAAGCCAAGCTTCATCTAAAATTGACTTTCTTTTTTTGATGGATATCCAACAAAATGTTTCATAAAAGGCTCCTTGCTTATTTACGAAATCATAGCATCTTCAAAAGGTTTTATTAAAGTTAACATTCTGAGAAATAGGTTATTCAAATTACGTAATGTTACGTGGATATTAGCTACTCATGAGCAACGAACTGTTGCTGTTAAATATATATATATATATATATATATATATATATATATATATATATATATATATAATATGTATGTATATAATTCAAAGAGAGATAATATATGTAAATAACCATTTTTCCAAAAAAAAATTTCTGAGAAAGCTACGCTTTCATATAATTTCTCTGCAGACTTTTTAAAATTTTATTTACTCTTAAATCCTCTTCTATTATCAGATATCTTCTATAATTACTAGATATCTGTAATAAAATAATTCAAGATTAATTAAGCGTTAATTAAGCAAATGACATCAATTTATTCAAATGAAATAAATCTCGGACATTAAATAATATTTTTAAAACGTATCGCGAAAATAACAATGAAATGATTCGCTACAGCTACTCTTGACATATTTTCACATAAGCACATAACAATGCCCTGGTTTAATCCTCAATTCGAAATATGAATGAAATCTTTTTTTGATAATTGGTTTCAAGATTCTACATCACTTTTAATATGTGCTAATAAGACACAATTAGTCATTAACAAAATTAGCTTTCAAGAGTGAAAATAAATAGAAAAGCATCATAAGCTTCCTCATGGCTGATTAATAATGATAAGCTGATTAATTATATAGTAATAAATGATTATCGTGTTTCAATTTCTCATAAATTTAATAAATAAACGGAAAAAATACATTTAAATATATGAAGGAGGAATGGAAAAACATTGATTTCACTTACTTTCATTAGAATTTCGTAACATTCTATATTTTACTTCATATTTCTAACTTTTATTGCAAGGAACAATTCGCAATTTAAACAAATGAGGGTTTTTGAAATAATATATTTCTTGGGAAAAATTATTTTGTACTCTTAAGTATATGGAATGATTTACCTAATATATAAATTCATAAGTTATTAATAAGTTAAGAGTCAATAAAAGCACATTTTTATTTTGTATGTTTCTAATTTTTCTATTGATTAACAGCAACTAAATCATAACGGCTAATTTCTTTTTGTATATAAAAACTGAACGTGTGTAAAGGTTCTATACCTTTTAGCACTTTAATGTTCTAATTTTACATTACCAGAAATGACGATGAATTGACACCATTTCTTTTTATATCAGGAATATTGAATTTACACTTAAGTTGATAGATTATGTGAGATTTCATGTCATTGATCATTGACTGTTTAAACTTTCTGCAGATTTAGAAAAGGAAAGCAGAAAATTCATATTTTTATGCATTTATGTCTGCTTATTACAATATTTATTTGTAAGACAGATAATTAACTAGTAAAATAGACAAAACTTGGTTTTTCAAATCTAAATGTCATTTTATAAGTATGTTATTGAATGAATTTATAATATAAGTTTGTACTATTAATAAAATACAAATATAAATTGAAAATAGTAATCTATATTAATTATGGTATTATAAACACATTTTTTCTAATATAACTAATTTACTAATCAATTGGAATAGCTGTATTTTAATAAATAATAATGCTGATCAATTCTGATATTATGATGTGCTTGTTTATTTGATTAAGAATGCACCCTTAGAATAGCATATTTTGAGAAGTTTTTAAAAACGTTTTCTTGAATGACCAAGCATATAAATATTCATAGAAAATGGAAATGGAAATATGAAAACACCCCTAAAAATTGGAAAGTTGGATTACGTTATATTATATTTTCGTATTCATGCTATTGCAGATTGAAATATACGAAGAAATGAAATGTGCTGGACAGAAAGAATTAGATGTAATTAAGAAAAAAATAATCTACGATTTTCACATGGCAATACCTATTTTTAAATCAATGTTTTAAAAAAGAGAAAAATCAAAAGCAGTTTATTATTTTACTAATTAATATTTTTAAATTTTGCGGATTTAATTTCTTTTACACTCACAATCTGAAATCCTTCAATAGTCAATAATCTTCAAATTTGCAATTAGTTTCAAGATTAATTTTTGATTCTAAATTAAACACAAATTATACACTTAAAGATGTGGCATCCAAGTTCCTGTTGCCAGTATTATAATTAATCCTTTAGGGAAACAATATGTTTTATTTTAGTGAACAATACATTTGCAATAAATATTTTATTTTTCATCTTAATGATCAGAATATAATCAATTCGAATTATAATCAATTTCGATTTTCTTACTTCTTTTGATCATTTTAGTGTGCTCGTGTGGTTCAGATTGCATTAGAAATCGGGTTGGATTGCTAAATGCAATTGGGAATGCAATGCTAAATGCAATCTATGCTTTACTAAGCTTACATATTTTATTAGAGCAGAATTAAAAAAAAATAATGTAATTATTTTGATATACCTCATTTTTTCTTGTTTTAACGATAAGAAACAAACTTTTTTTTTATTATGATATAAAAATATCATAAATTATAAAGCTTTATTTCAAAGAGTAAAACTACATATAATTTCTCTTACCAAGCAAGTAACGTTAGAAACTATAAATGAAACTCTTTGAAGCTTTTGTAAATTTGCTGTCATGAAATGGTAAGTCAGTTTTATTTTTTTAAACTTAGATATGTATTTAGTTGTTGCATAAAAATAGTTTAGAGAACCAAAATTTCAGTTTATTTTCCGTAATTCATTAAATAAGCTCATTATTTTTTTTAGTTGAAAAAATATCTTTTTCACTATCACTAAAGTAATAAAAAGGAGTGACTTCATCTTTAGAAATCCAAGGATGGAATAAAAAAAAAATATGTTTCTAGAAATACGTTTCTTAACTTATTGAATTGCTTAATATCAAAATCGATCGAATTTCCATTACCTTAGAATATCGATAACTAATGAGTTGTGAGTAACTTGAAGAAAAAATGTAACTCCTTTTTTTTTAATTTTGATTTAAATGTAGCAAACTAAAAAGTTTTATGAATGAATCATTTTATTGAGCTGGTAGAAGAAATTTTTATACAATTGATATGACAAACTTCACTTAGTATGTTTTTTTTTTTTTTTAATTTTTAATTTCTTTTTTATTTTCGAATATTTTTCAAATGAAAATTGAAACTCCGAGTAATAAATTAATTTCTGTAGAAAAAAATACAACAAATGTTTGCATTTCCATTATTGTTTATTTAAAGGATTTTTTTTTATTTAATTGCAAATATTTGATTTCATTTCAGCATTATTTGCTTAAGTGTTTTTGGAAATAAAAAGTGAAAAATTAATAAAAGAACTGTACTTTTATAATAGAAGAAAAAAAGGAATATTTGAAAAGGATTCATGATTTTTTTTGTAATTTAAACCTTAACACAAAAAAATAACAAATAATGATCCATCAATTAAAAAATTAATTGATGGCTAGTTATTAAACTTAGAATTTTAAAAATGGAACAAATTAGCGAATAATGGACAGATTTTTTTTTCTGTTACTTTTTTCTAACAATGTCGATTTCAAAGAAATTTTGCTTTGGTTTCATTTAAAGCTAAATTCTGAAATGTAAGGTGGATTCCACAAAAAAAATATATTGACTGAAAACTATTTTGTTCTCAATTATCTAATTATATGTAATTATTTAAATAAAGTGGTAATTTAAGACTTCATATGATTTATTTTTTTTCTTTACCTACATAAAGTAAATAAAATTTAGTTTTTTTCCAAGCAAAAAAAAAAAAAAAATCTTAGAGTTTTAAAATTTTATCCAATCATTATATTTCCCAAAAAGTTAAAAATGAAGAAAATATGTAAGCGTATAGATTATTATGTATATTTTATTTATGTTATTTGGAGAACGAACTTTAGAAATATTTATAATGGAAATATTAAATTAAAATTAGAATTTACTTCAAATACTGCAAAACCCTCAGAAGTTACAAATGATTTTGAATCGTTTCCTATATTTGGAGATAAAAAAAAACATCAATGGGTATTTTACTATAGTCAATATTTATAATGATAAATTCATATTATCTACAAAATAATCCTAGATCTATTGAAAGTTTTCCAGAAATTTTCGTATCCAAAATAGAAGCATTTGATTATGGGTATTTTTTTATATATAAAAGAGACTTGGAATAAAAATAAAATAAATGGATAGAAAGATATAATAATATTTCTGAAAGCAATTTTACGACAAAATAATTGAAAGACAAAGTGATTCGTAAATATGACAGATAAACACGGAATTACCTTTTCAAATTTAACTTATAATATTTTATAAAAAATATTTAAATATAAATTTTATTATTTATAATAATAAATTATATTTATTAATACATAGATTTAGTATGATCCAGGTAATACTTTCATAAGAATATATAAACCCATTACATTTTACCCATTTTATATTCCTTTATCATAATAGGAATTGTTATAATTTTGTCCTTACGATATCGAATATATATATTTGAGATTATAAAAAACAACTATTTCGTTGAAATCGAGCAGTTTCATTTTTTAACATAAAGCATTTTTGGATGTTGACAAATATAATCTTTGTTAACATCCTAAAATTTTAAAAAGAATGTATCGGTCATTCCTAAGATTATCTCTAAATTAAAACTCGCTTTTTTAAATCGATTCATTAAAAAAAAAAGACTTTACTCTGCATAAAGCATCAATTTCATTTATCCGAATCATATTTCAAAAGATTCAGAGATAACATTTTGATGGATGAATCTTCTAGATAGTAAAAATCTTTTTCTGTATATCTATAAAAGGTAAGAAAAATAACCCTTCATTCCTAATAGTATCATTATCATAATTTAAAAAAAGAGTAACATAATTTTCATCATGATGCATTGAAGCAGCTCACAAAGAATTACATCTCATTTGTTATGGTTTTCTTACGAAACTTTATTAGTTATAGCCGAAATCTTTCGGCAATATTGTGATCAAAGACCAATGCATTGTGTGGTACCTAGATACTGATTTCTTTCACTTTTTTATTTTTTCTATTAAATAATAAATTTTCCATAAATATAAGAGCAAATCATGTATAGTAGAATACATAAAAGCGATAGTACATTGAGTTATGAAGAAATTGTTCAAAACCGCAAAATGTGTATGAATAAGCATACACTTTAAAAAAATGAGACCTAAATGATTTTAAAGTCGCTTCTATATCAAAGTTTCATGTATAACATTTTTTTATAATTTTATAAAAAATTTATAATAAACGAAGAAGATTATTCTCAAAGGATGGCTATTCTTGGCATATTATTTAAGCGCTTCAGATTTAAACCTCTTATAGTTTATTTTAAATGGCAAAGGAATTTTTGGTATAAACAGCAAGGCATAATTGTGTATGAAAAAAAATATTAATGAATGCCCATGAAGGCCGTAGTAAAGAACCAATTTACTTGATATAGAATTTAAGAAATTTTACAATGGTGTGTTTAAGAGAGTTTTTTTGAATTAAAAAAATTATCTTAAAAGTTTTTTAAATTAGGAATTTGGGATTAAGAAGTAAACTTAACAAATAGATAATAAGTAAAAAATTGAGTGAAAAGAAATTTCAAAATCTCTCTTTAAGTCGCTTAAACTGAGTGTAAAATTTGAGTATTGTAAAATTTGAGACATTTGAAATTAGGAATAAAATTGTTAGCGTTCTTCAATAACCCGTTGCCCAGCTTCTTCGTTTCCAAGATGCGCTTCGATATTAGTTATATTAATTTTACGCTTGCATTTTTTTTTCTGCCTTGTTTGTTCTTTCCAGTATTGGATGTTCCAAAAATATGGTTCAATTGACAAGATAGGTCACTATGGTCCCATCAAATGTTTTTATTACACCATAGTTAATCCTAAGTTAGTGGTATACACAGCCCGGCAATAACTTTTTTCTATTTGTCAATTTCAGACTACCACTCCTAAAGATCTTCATCTTGTCAACCATAAGGAAAAACATTATTTGAACATAATGCGTTGAATTTCTCTTGCAAAATTAATTCTTTTTTTGCATTTATGTCATGAGATAAGACATCATATAACAAAGAACTAGAAAGTATATTAGACTACTGATATGGAGAAAAGATGGAACTGATAGATAACACCCTTTCCAGTACTGAATTTTCTATTATTAGGGCATCCATGCACCAACATATGTTTGAATATGGGATTCTTAAGATTTCTGATTTTTTTCTTGCAAAATTTTCAAACATATTTTATTAATAAAAATAATGATCATTATATTTTCTCTTTGATGACAGAAATTATTTCTATAGTTTAATTTATTGTCAATGCGAATTCACAGGAAATTAAAAGAACGTTCTCTCCATTTTTAAAACATTTTTTCAGGATACTGATGAGTCATTAATCTATTCACCAGAAAACTAATAGTTGTATTTTCCTAAGGATGGTAAAAAGTTCATATCCATATATTAGAAGCAGATATTTTTGCATTTCTTATATGATGTTATGATAAACATTAGATAGTCTTTAGGAGATTTCAATATGTAGTTTAGTTAGGCAAATTATTTGTTTAACCAGAGTCAAAACCAATTTTTCTAATGTAACTTTTTTTAAGTATTCGATTCGATCCTATAAAGAGTATTTTTTCAGAGAAAAATAAATAATGATGTTTCTAATTAAAACGCTCTAAATCGCAATCATAAATATTCTACGAAATATGTCTTGAAAAATTTATGAAATTCTTCTTTCAACAAATAACATAAAAAATGCATTAGTTACACATTTTATTTAATATTTTGTAATATTGTATATGTTAATGTACTTTATATGTTAAGAATTGCTTTATAAATTTATAATACATCTGATTTTATATATTTTTACATAAAATTAGTCCCTTTATCAATCGTAACTTCTAGCATAAAACTAATAATTTCAGCCTTCAAAACTGCAAAATTTTGTCAGAGCTTTCCTAGTTTTTCCAAATAATAAATATTTAAAATAAATTTTGCCAGATAAACTATTCTGAAAATAATTTTAACAGTTATTTTGAAACATTGTAGATCTCAGTCAAAAATATTATTGTTTCCATCACTTTTTTCGACATTTTAAAATTTTAATTATTGCAGTGAACATATGCTTGATTATTGTCAATAAAATATTTTATGCATACTTAATTTTTATTGTCTGGATAAATTCGGAGTAGAAGAAGGAAAAGAAAATAATTACGGAGATTATCTATAATTTACGGAACTCCAGTTTCATTTCTTTGTATGAATACTTAAGTAGCCAGATACAAAATCTAATTCGGGAAAAACCTCCATAGTTTGGAAAAAGAATTGCACTCAATCAATTCACTTGAGATGCTTTCCCTGGAAATCATGATATACACTAAAACAAAAATCTTATTTTGTTATCCTTTGCAAAGAAAAGAAGATGCCTGCACCTCAACATAATTAGAACGTAGGTTAATTTTTTTCTCAATAATTATTTAAGCAGACAGTAAATTTTGTATATTATAGACAAGTAATAAAATGACTTACTCCCATGAAAGTTTTGATTTACAGAAATACATTCAAGAGAAATATTATTTCTAATTGAATATTAAAGCAAAATATTTAATGTTGGGACAATAAAACTGCAGCGAAACAGAGCAGCAGTTTGAATGCTACAGACTATCACTTTCGAAAAGTGCCCAGGACACCTGCAGCACTAAACAAGTAGGAACTACTGTTACTCTTTCCAATTATTTCCCATTAAGTCAAGAGAAGAATTCCCAAGAGACTTTTACAACCTCGTTTGTGCCTTCAAGAAACCGAAAACTATGATGAAAAATCGCCGCTCTAACATTTAAGGTAAATAAAATAAATGATCCTCTTGGAAAATTTAAGAAATTATCATCAGTTTATAGTGAACAAGATATATTAATTACGATTTTAAAAGAAATTCATAAAGAAAAACCATTATTAAATGTCTGACATTTTCATATGATTTTCTCATAAAGTTATATCGAACTGTTCAGGTGAATTCACATTAAAAGGTGATGGAATGAAGTTAAATGCTTATTTCAAAGGTGTTTCATTATCTAGGTTCCCTCAAAAAACAAGAAAATATTGCATACTATTTTTTTCATTCATGTTTCATTTTGAATATAAACATGTAAAATGCTCCACAGTACAAGAATCGCCATTCTATGTAATTTCTGATTTTACTCGATAGTAATTTGATTCTTATCAGATAGGTAACTATCTGATAAGAAAAGTAACAAAAATTAATTCTTTATCCTTTATAAGGAGAGCAAATTGTGATAATACGGGCATTCATAGCGAAAATTTGTTGCAATCCTTCTCAAGAAACAAATCTGTAAAATCTTGCTGTACTCTTAAAACATATATCTTTTTAAATTAAAACATTTAGTAATGGACATTATTTTTAATAAGTAAAATTTGGTTTATAGTGTTAAATCATGTTTACTCACCAGAATGTGTCATTCGAATATAAGAACGGCGAATATTTTAAGACTAAAATAAATATCAAAAATTATAGCTTTCCTACTTATTCTAAAAATCATCTTTTTTTTTTATGAAATTTAGTATCGAAATTCCAATTTAGATAAAAAGCTTTTTTTTTTATTCAATTAGAAAAATAAAAATGAAATTCACTAAAAATAAATACAAATAAAAGTGCAATTCACTAAAAATAAATATATACAATTATTGAATTCATTAAAAATTAACAAAAAATGACTTTAAAAGAAATTTTATTCGAATGGTTGATTAATTTTCCTACTATTGGAATATGAATGTATTTGTTTGCTTTTGAAATCTTCGAAACGATACTAAATTTTTACCTAACATTTCATAACTGCAGTTAAATATTAATCATTAGCAGAGAAACTTTCATATGGATCTAGTTTTATTTAATTAAATAGTATTAGTAAAAATAAGTGATTAAATATTACATAATTATATTCCCAAAACTAGTACACATAATATAATCAGTGATATATGAAAATAAAGGAAACCATTCTAATGTGTTTTTCAGGTAAAAGTATTCAATGATTAAACTTTTTCAAATAGGACAAACAGCTAGTCTACAGTCAAGATCCGTTTATGCATTTTGAAGTTTTATATTATCAATGGTTCTTAATGCAGAATTGTTGTTTTCTCTAATTGCCTCGGTAGTTTTCGGTAATGAGGATTTATAAGAAGAGTTTTTGATGTAAAACCATAAAAAGCAATCACATTGGATAAGATCTCAGGATCTTGGTGATTATGTGACAGAAAATAAATAAGTATTTTCTTAAAAGTCCACCCCAACATTAGGGAAGCTTCTCGTTTTGGTAGCTTATATGGGATTCCAAACCTCTAACGTAATAATACCTCATGATGCTGAAATTTTAAAAATAATAATTAAAATGTGTATTATCGTCACTTAATTTTGGAAATAATCATATTTCAAACACATCCAGATATTTGCCACGTATTGAGGGATGTTAAAAATAAAGTATGGGTAATTTTTATTATTTCTATATTAGTCTCTATTTATAATATATACAAAAGTTTAAAAAAAAAATTATTTAAAGATAATTTTAATATCCTGACTATTCATTTCGCCAGCTCTGTATTTGCGTTTCTTTTAGAACTAACGCTGGGATATTTTGAACATATCTCCCAATTTTTATCTGCAATCAATTGGCATGCGTAATCTAAAATCCTCCACTTCAAACATTCGTCCTACAGCAGATCGAAGCCATTTAGTCCATTGGACTTAACTTACACCAACACTTGCCTAAGTAGTTGTTCTTTTCTTCAATTGAATTTCAATTACCTAGCATTACAATCTATTCAATAACCTACTGGTCACAATGCACTTGCATCGCAATCCCAATGTAACACATTTTATAATGTTTTATAAAACTGGTAAGCAGCCGGAGGAGTCAACACTACTTTTTAAAAATATATGTGGTAAATTATGGGGATATTAACCACATACAAAAGTCAATTAGGCTTTTAACTGATATTTAAAACTAATTTTGAATTTTATTACAATAAATACGCAATACAATTTTGACTAAATATTAAGTAACCCAAGATTAAAATATGTCTGTAATAAAAATTTCTAGCCAAAACAGTTTAACATATTTCTGTAGAATTATTCAAAAAATTTATCGATCATATATATAAAAAATAAAGAAAAAAAAATAAAAATAAAAATAGAATAACTTTATTATGCTTCAGATTGAAATACACTATCCTTTCCTTTAGGGTAATTTTAGAATAAATGAGCATTAATCAAATTTCTGATATTTATAAAGGTTTCACCGTATCCAAAATATGTTTTATATTATATTTTATTTTATAACCAATATTTTGTCGTTATTTATTTATTTGCATTTTAAATGATTGCAGCAAACACGCAAAAAATTCTTAGAAATAGGCAATCTTATGCATAAAAATACAAGCAAATTTATATGATACTTTAGGTTAATGAACAATATATTCTCTACATAGAATATTTTTCGATAAAGCAATTGCTTTTCATTATTTAAGAGTAGTAAATTTAATTTAGTATTTCAAAGAGAAAAACATTATTTACGAAACTTAGTAATAAACAGATTTTTATGATAATTGAAGAATTTCAGAATCTCTAGAAGCAGTATATATTTTTCTATTCCTTGGAAGAGAATAACGATACTACCGAATATATCATACATGACTGGAAATACTACCAACTTTCGCAGCTTTTGTTTAAGAATATTAAGAATTTTTTTTTCTCTGTCTTTTATTGAAGAATAATTTCAGAGATATTTGTAAATATCTTCTCGGTAGAATATTAGTTTAGTGGCCTTATATAAATTATGTAATGTTATTATGTAAATTACGCACAGATAATTCACCATTTTTATTATTTGGATTGTGGGTTCCTGAGAAAATACATTATTTTGTATTTAATAAAGAATAATTTCGAAGATTAATATTTATGACATATACATTGACAAAAATAGATATTTTTTCTATCGTTTATTATATATTCAAACAAATGGAACTGGTTAAAAATATTTATAACATTTAAATTTAAATACTTCATTGTATTTAATTGCACGCTTATAGAAAAATTATTAAACTAGTAAAATTTTAAAGTATCTTTAAATCTTATGATTTAATTCAAAAATAAATTAAATGTTTTGTTTTTTCAAAATATGAAATGTAGCATTAGATATTGACTTAAACTCTAAAATTGAAATGCAAAAGAACATAAAATCTAGTTCTTAATTATTTCTGGTCTATCTGTTATTTTCGTCATAAAGTCTCTTTATCATGGGAATTACAATTTGAAAATCTATAACGTGATAGTTTATCAAGAATAAATCAATTAAATCAAGAAGATTATCATAACTGTAGTATTAAAAATTATTTCAGAAAATTCTTCTGGATAGTTAAAAAGTTACTTTCTATATCATTGTTCAGAGCATTTGTTCATTTTTGAGATCAATTACCGAAAATGAAATTTTTTCAGCTTTGTGTGAAATCGAATATAATAACGAAATATTTTATTTTTTTTTAAAAAAAGTGTAATAATATAAATTAAAATAATATTTTTTTTAACATTAAACAACATCATTACAATATATTTTACTTCATTGTTAGATTATATATTTTAAAAAAATGCAGAAAATTGCGATTTTTATGTATTTATTATGATATGATTGAGAACCTTTTATATTAAAACAGTGTGGAAATTCTGAAATAATTACATTGTTTCTAATTTGCATTCGCATTAGATAATATTTCATCATTAATTTATCTTTTTATATACTTAACATTCTGCTTTAGGCAATGAAAAGGCTTTTAGTTCTTCGATCATTGTTCAGCTCATCATTGCCAAAAAAATCATAATGTATGATTTTTTGTCAATGAGGTAATTTCAATACAGTCAACTAACAATATATTTATTTAATATATAAGCTTAATTTTTTTCTTAAATATTCTTATATCAAAATAATGTTTTATAAAATAATTGTAAGAAAAATGAAGCGATTACGAAGATAATGTTAAAAGTACAAAAAATATATCAGATAAAAAAAATGTTAATGCTAAAACTGGTGTATCTAATATAAATTTAATAAAGAAATTTCTTAACTTTTGTGCAGTACCTAAAACTTTTTAGCTATATCATGGAAATAAAAATAATCTGATTGTTATAATTTCTCATACAAAAAAATAATTTTGATTTTAATTTTTTTCCTTTTTTTATAACATTTTATTTTTTTACCATTAAATTAAATTCTTTATTTTTCAATTCATTTTACCATTTTTCAAAATAGTTTTTACTATATTTTGGCCTGTTCAGTTTCAACCTATTGAGAATAAATATTTAAAAGAAACAGCTTTATTCTTTCAAAATTAAGAACATTTTTCCCTCTGTTTAAACTGTCAAGACGTTTTAAAATATTTGACACTCTAAAATATGATTCCTCAGACTTTGAAACTCTCGCTATTATCTTAGATATTACAATGTGTAATAAATTAGAAAATAACAATTATATTTCGTTTTTCTCCACAGAAAATAAAATCTTAAAAAAATGCAGTGAAATGAAAACAACTAGATGGATGAAATTATTCATAAAAATTATGCTTTAGACTGCTATTAATATGACATTAGTTCTTTGATTCATTATCCATCTCTTAAAAATATTTTATTCTGCAATTTTCTCCGTGGAGCTGATAATTTTATATTCCAGTTTATCAATGCGGTAATACATATGAATTGTCAAAAAAAAAAAAAAAATCAGTACCTAGAATGTCAGAATAAATTCCTTCTATGCATAATTTAAGATATTCATTAATATTTGGAAATATTTTACCACCGGCATAAAAAAAAACAAAATAACAAGAAATTAAATAAATTTATATCTTAATGAAATTTATTTTTAAAAAAATTGGAAATGTATTCAATTTCACTTTTAATATTAAAATATTTATATGTATGTATGTGTATGCATGTATATTGCTCAAGAAACTTTCCTAGCAGCCCTCGTGACTCTGTTGGTAAAATATTAATGTTGCTTTTTTCGAAACATAAAATTCCAAACTTAAAACTGCTATTTAAAATGAAATTGTTATTTATTACTTATCTGTGTTCTGAAAAATTCAGGATTTTTATTCAAAACATTAAAAAAAAAATATACCAATTTTTTTTTTCACTGCAGGAATTCTGAATTCCGCAAGCTGTTGGCAAGTTTACTGTTCTATATTGAGTTCCAGTTTAAGAGTAAGCTACGTACATAATTTGATGCTAAATTTTGGTCTAAAATAGTTTGGTCTATATAATATTATAGTTAACAAAGGAAAATAATATTAGTTAACAAGATATTTATCTTCAAGCTTTACTATTGATGGCTTTTGCTGTATCCTCCAAAAATTCATTCACACATGGATTTAAAAATCAAAGTGTTAGTCAACCAAAGCATTGATATTTTGGATAAAAGAATGGATATTTCTTTAAATGTTAATTATCCATATTATTCGACTATTTTATTCAAATTGTGAAAATATCATTCTAAATTACTTATCTTGAATAAATATTATCTGTTCAAATAAAATAAAACTCAATCGAGAGGAATTAAATATTTAGAAGAACAAGTAATCAAAAACGATATTTTTCTAAATGCTATTTTAAATAATCTGAAATTTTGAATTTTGACTTAGCCATTTTAGATGTTTTACTGCTAATAATTTATAAAACAGTAAGCAAATTTAATTGTTATAACTACTTTATTTTCTTCACGCATGTGTTTATCTTTTTTACAGCCTTCTTGACATTTCATATAGGTACATCATATTTTATATTCTATATTTTTATATTTTTCTATAGAGATCTTGATGGATAATGGCCTACTTTATATTAATTGTAATTTCTTGATCATTACCCAAAAAAATAATTGTGTTTACCAGCATTTTATTATCCTACCTGAAGACCAATATTCTATTATATTACTTCCATAATATTGTTTCCATATTTTCTTTTCCTTCTTCTTTTTTCCTTTTTATAACCATTACTGGTTAAATTAAAGGTGAAAATAAAGAAATTGTGGTAAATAATAGTACATACATTTAAATTTGCTGAAGATATAATGAAAAAATGTCGGATATCCAATTATTACATTTCATAATTTCAGATAATGTTAATTGGAAATTCTGTTTAAGGTACGATTAATTAGGAGACATGATGAAGAAATGTTTATTATATATGGTTTGATTATTATGTGATAAGGAAATTACATAATATCAAAGAACTTCAAGCATAAACTTCTGAAATTAGTTAATAATTTTAAACTCTTGATTAAAATGATTAGAGTTTTTGAGAACAATGATTTAGCTCTTACAAGAATATTTTACATGAAAAAGGAAATGATAAAAATTGTAGAAAAATTAATACTTATTACCAGTTTGCATTACAGAGTTTCACAATGAGCCTGAATAAATAATTACTCTCTATCAAATATGAATCAGAGCATCTTAATACACAAATAAAATATTTATAAAGCATAAATGTGTTATTTAGTTTTCATTTTTCGGTTTTCACTCACTAAAAATATCGTTTGCTGAAGAATTTAGTATACTTTATTCAATTAAATTTTCTCGCGAGATTTAAATTGAAATATTTCAATGCTTAATGTTTTTGTTGCTACTTGCTTCAAAATAGGAAATAAATTTTGTATTTATCAATTATTAAAATGTTGTGAAAGCTATAAATGCAACTCATATCTCTAGTGAATAAAATATTATTTTGTTTATTAAATATAATAAACACAAATCACTTCATGGTGCATAATCAGTTAGAAATCAAGTTTTATTTCATGTACATAAAGAGTTAAACCGCATTATAACATGCGTTTTAATATACATTTAGTAATTCATATTATCTTACAAACAAAATTCTTGTAAGACATTATAAATTACTGAAATTACAATAAAAACTTTTGCGCCATACATATTATTATTGTAAAATGATTGTGGTTACCAGTTACTCCGAATCGTTAGTTCGGAAATATTCTCTAATCCTTTAAGCATTCGAAGATTTATCTATTTTTCTTTATAGCATGAAGAGATTCGCGAGACACTCAGTTTCTTTTGCTTGCAATATTCTGTTTTTCCTGGAATTCGATAGTTTACTGTCGTTCTTCCTCACACAGTATATAAAAGTAATCTCCTTTGCTTAAATCCTCTGCTTTGAAGAAGGAAGTGGCAATGACTAATGCCAATGTTTGAAGGGAAAATGTATGTTTATGTTTATTATATAATTTGAGTTTATTATGTTACACAGGAAAATCGATTCTGGAATTGGTGAAAATTATTATGAAAGATTTGAAATGCTTATATAAATATGGTAATTAGAATGAATTTGACAAATTTGGCAGCATCAGTGTATTGTATTCTTTTCATTTCCCTTTGTTTTTCTTTTTCAAGATATTGTAAAGGATATCAAAAATTTTTATCACACACACACCAAAAAAATAAGCATGAAAGTAACCAAAAATATAAGCATTATGTAAAAAAAAACCTTTTATTGAAACAATCTAAAATTATTTCGGAATCGAAAATAAAAAAAAAAATATTTCTGAATCAAACTAACTACTAAAAAAAAATTGAAAAAAAAAACTCTCTAAAACCATTGTATTTAGAGAGCGCAAATGCAGCTACTACTAAAACACAGATGAATTTAGACAATTAGTAATAAAAACCAAGTTAATTGTAAAAAAATATCAAAATTAAACCAAATAAAATAGGAATCCGGCCTGAAGACTTTCTCAAGGGTCATCCTCAGGCAAGGATTCAAAATAAGGGATTTTTTCTGAGAGTAATCCAGTCTAAAATTGTCCAACAATATTGATTCCTCGTGACAGGAAAATCTCCTGAAATTAGGCCTTAGAGTTACATTATTTTTACAGAAATGAAACAAAACAATAAATTAAAAGAATATGACCACTAATAAGCAAAAATACAATAACATAAAATAACCATATGATACTCTCATAAGAAAATTATGAAAAAAAAAAAAAAAAGGTAAGGACATACAAGCACAGTTTTTTTTTTTTTTTTTTTTTTTAATAAACATAAGCTGACTCTTTTTTTGTTTCCCGCGCCCTAAACTAATGCCATTCAAGGTAAAAATAATTGGAGGGTCTCAGCGTCATCTATTGAGTTAGTCAATATGCAACGAAAGATCTATTTTTATTTTAGGTAAATGATTAATCTCAAATCATCACTTTTTTTAATTAAAAAATTAATATTGCAGTAGTTTCTGGGAAATTCATTATTAGTTAAATTTTTAATCAGATTATTGGTTGCTTCTATATACGAAATTTTGTTATCACAAACTTTTTTAATCGAGTTAAATTGTGAGAAAATTAGATTTTTGAAAATTTTAGAGTTTAAATGTGTGAGAAATTTAGTTTAGATTACAATGATAATTACAAGTTTCGTTATTTTAAAGTTGAATTCATCCCTTTTATCTTAGATACCTACTATCGTTTTATCATTAGCTATTTCAATTTTAAATCCAGCCTCAAGTTGATTTTTATCTCTTTCTGTTAGAATTAAATCTTTTAAAATGCATTTAGTCACAATATTGGTATTATCTAAGTTTATCAAAAGTAAGTCATCAATATACCTCCACCCGTTTATTAAATTATATTTAATTATTTTTTTCTCATTGTAATGTAAGAAAATATTATCTAAAGCACTTAAGAAAGCTGTTCCTATTGGAATGCCCTTTACTTGTTTATAAAAATTAATTCCATTAAAAACGTAATTTTCAGTAATATTAAAATTACCTAATTCCAGTTATTTTTAGGAATAACACCTTCATTTAAATATTCTTTATATATATATATATATATATATATATATATATATATATATATATATATATATATATATATATATATATATATATATATATATATATAGTTAGAAAACTTATTTTAAACCAGTAAATATAAAATGAAAATTTTTTGGCCCCTTAAATAAAAATATTTTGTATTTCAACAAAATTTTAATAAATGTGTAAAGAAAGGTTTATTATTGGATTTTTAAACTGTCCACGTGAATTTCTATGGTTGTAAGGATTTAAATATATATACGAAATTGTCTGAAATTAACTTAATTTACTGAAATACAATATATAAAAATATTTTGTCATCATTTTCATAATACTTAAAACTTTAAAAACTCAAAAGATATATGTACAAAATAACTTAAAATATCTGATGCAAATTTTAATTAAATTGATTTGATTTCTTATATAATTTGTTCCCAATAAATAGAAGTTTTTTGCATAACACAGAAATACTTTAAGTTGGGATTGGAATATATACAACATATTCAAGAAGCCTTATTTTAGGAAAAATCACTAATTTTCTACAAGACTTTGTAGTCTTTTAAATATTCGAGACTCTACTTAGTAAATCATATTTTATTCTTGCTACTTGTTAATTTCAGATATTTTTCAATCCAGTCAAATATGAAACGAACATTTTCAGATAGTTAGGAAAATAAATGGAGCAAAATGTGAACGAATATAAATATCCTTTATGCAGATATTAATTTAATTAATGTAATTTGAAGATGAATTCTTGCAAGAATTGAACCGTTTTAAAAAAAAAAAATAAACTCAAGTTTAACCAATAATAATCAGAATGTACCGGCAATAATATAACATAAAATAAATCACAATTACAAGGAAGTAAATTTAGCTTCTTTTTTTTAAACCTTCAAAGTGATTGGGAAAAATAAATAAATAAATAGATTATTCCTGAAAAGCCGAACAAAATATATTTGAAAAAAACACCGTTATTTTTCAAATAAATCCAAATGGAAAATGAAGTTTTCGCAAAAAAATTGTAATATTTTCAAATGGCCAGCCAAGAAAAAAAAAAAAAAAATAGCTTTTACACGACAACTTTCTCCCTGATGCACAGAAAACATCATTTATTTCGCCTCTTTTTGATATTAGTGATTCAGTTTAAGAAATTAATACGCAAATCTATAAATATAAATTATTAAATAAATTCATTTCCTATGCAAAAGAAAAGTGCGCTGTCCATTCATCAAAAATGTGTTGAATGAACGAAAAAATGTGTTAATAGAATATTTTTTTATTTCGATTTTTTCAAGAGCCTGCCTATTAAAAAACTTGACAGATGTTCCACCACCTGAAAACATATTGCTAATCTTCTATCGTTAAAATCACAATGTAAATGGAAATTAAACCATAAAATCTTTTCTCATATATATATATATGTGTGTGTGTGTGTGTGTGTGTGTGTGTGTTAACGCATAAATATACACTTTATTTCATATAAACTTTACAAACCTCGGATTGTGAGTTCGAACAACGACATCTGAATACTCTCCGTGTGTGTGGTGGCTGGTGCATGTATAAATCTGTCGTGACCACAAAGTCCTCCAAGGCAAGACAATACTACTGGGGGTATTGGATCAGAGGTGATAATTCTCTGATTCAGGTCTAAATCACTATCTATGGTTGAGTGAAAGAAATAATGAATGAAGTCCGTTCCTTAAAATGGGTTGTTACGCATGAGTTGCTACGACGTACTCTTGTTCCCTAGATGGCACTACTGAAAAACAAGAGACGCCCTCACGGCTTAAAATAGCTTGCTTCGTCAGCGGGCTTGTCTATGACAGGCACCATCAGAAACAATAATAACAGTAATCTTTACAAAATACTTTTTTTCTTAATATTCAGTTTTTTTTTCTATCTCTTTAAAAACTTTCTATCGCTGTGGAAAATATATTTCCCTTTCTCCCCCCCCCTTTTTTTAATTTTTTTTTTAACTTTTTAATTTTTTTTCTATAACATTTAAATAATTTTTAAGAATCCATAAACAATTAAGCTATTTAATCACTTTGGATTGAAATACTATCATTTAAAAAGGGGTGATTTTGATTTTCAGTATACTTCTTATTCCTTAATCACATCAAGTGGGGAAGTAATTGGTGGTGGGAAAAGTAATTTTCACTATTCAAGCCAAATTATCAAATGATTTTTTTTTCTAGTGGTACTTAAACGAATATTTATTTCTATGACAATCCAAATTTCAACAACCCATTATTTAAAATATTCTTGAGGAAAAAAAAATACCTACTAAAGTGTTAATGCACGCAATAATGGGCAGTAAAAAAATAGAAAATATTAATATAATTGGATTCCAAAAGACTGATCCAAACCTGAAATTCAAATTATAACAATCTTTTGTTTCTAATCCTTTCCTATTTCATCACATGTGTGCTTTGGTTTAACCAAAATAATCTGTTTATTTGAATGCTAATAGTTTATGCTTTTATCTACTTTTCTTCTCCAAGGAAAATACTTTACCAAATATAGAATTATTTTCTTTTGGGTGTATGAATTATATCCCGGCCATTTTTAAGATAAAAATAACGTTTGTTCATTTAAAAAAACTATAAATAGGTATATTCAAACTGTTACATCTTAGAAATTACAACATTTCTCCATCTTCTGCGAAGGTAAATTATGATTGCTTAAATGCAATTGTTGCTGTGTTGTGACTTATGGCACTTTGCAAGCCTACTTACAGATATCTGTCAGCTATTTAAACCGAGTGAGCGTCTCCTGTTTTTTCAGTAGCGCCAACTAGGGTCAAGAGTATGAATTAGCAACTTCATGCGTCACATTCGCTTGCAAAACCCCCTTTTTACAGGGGGGCACATTCACACACCTCACAAATAGAACACAGAAAAAGAACAACCATGCCCGAAACGGAACTCGAACCCGGGACGCCCAGATCTTTAAATGCAATTAATTTGCTATTCCCAATCAGATATTTTTAATATTTGTTTGGGAATCAAACATCTCTCAAGAAAGGGCATTTTGCGTGCAGCGAGACAAATAGTGGTTTGAAAGAACAACATCTAGTGCATAGAGCATGTAAAGAAACCCATCTTGCGAAGTGATTCTAAAATTTCTTTCACTGCTTTCTATACGAAACGAAAAACACGAAAACATATGTTCGAACGTTTTCGTGTTGGAAATTGAAATCATATCTTTCTCCATATTATGGATATTTCTTCTGGAATACTTCATTCTAATTGTCCAAAGTTTACTTGATAGTTCGCCATTGATGGTTTAATTAAGCAATGTAATACCAAATATGTAACTAGGATTTTTTCTAGTTTTCCATTCATTTGTCTTATGTAATGAAATCATTTTTAGACAAACAAAACCACTTTGCGAGTTGTATTTTAAGGTGCGTCTTCAACATAAATGTTCAATAGCAACTAAGAAGTTTCGGCAGCAATTTTCTTTCAATGAAATAATGCAAAATCAAAGGCTCTCTCAAAGGCTGTTTGCTTACTCGACAGAATTTTTAAGTATTATCAGAGCTTCACACTAGTTTTTTTAGGCGTCAAACTTTTCAAATACAACTTCCCCAAATTATTTGCAAACAAGCAATGATACTGATGCTATGTACTAAAAATGGGCAATCATATTTATATACTCCAAAATGTACGTATTTCATCTGAACACGTATAAATGAAGCGTATTTCATTTGAAAAAGAAAGGAATTGAATGCATTTCATCCTACCAATTGTGCATTAAACGCAATTTTAGAGAACACAATTAATAATCTGAATTATTAACCTATGTATTCATTCATATTATTCTCTAGCCTTTTCTTCAAATATTTCTGTAAAAAAATTCTTTTTAGAAATAATTAAAAGAAAATAGATTTGACTGCAAAAGAAATGGGTGTATAAATTCACATATTTCTACTATCTCAATTAAAAATAACTTAAAATAAACTAAAAATGTAGTAATGTAAGAAATATAGAATATAGAAGAAATATAGAATCAAAGAAAGAAATTAATTATAAAAAGAATTTAAAAATGTATGAAAAAATTATACTCCGAAACATTAATTCAACACATAATTTTTTCTACAGAATTTGTTATACAAAAGAGTTGTTTATCTCTTAAATTTTGTAAAACAACTTAATTCTAAAGGCTAGTAATTAACTTGAGGGTAACAAGATGACTTTTATTTATTTATCTTCCATTTTACGTATCCGTTCAGTTATCCATAAATGACTAACTCGTGATTTCAGAAATTTATCTTTGATTTTAAAATTTTTTTAATTGTTTAGAGATTTAAGAAATCCGTTTTCAAGGGTATTTCAAGGGTATTACCCTATTTTTCAAGGGTAAGGGTATTTATTGATATTTGACTTCCAGATCTTCAGTTTCCAAAATGGTTAGGCATAATTTAAATGCACTTTTGTTAATTCGAGGTTTACTTTATTAATGTGTTAACTTTTAAATAATCATTTTTATTTTAGCTCATTTTTGTTTTTCGACATGTGATTACTGTTTTTATGAAAAACAATAATAGTGTAAAGGTTTCCCTCGCATATTATTACATTTATTTAGAAAATGCTTTAAATGTTACAGAAAAAATATATTTCGTTGATGGCAGTTTCGCGTGTGACACTGAAATTGTTGGTATAAATCCTCGCTCAAGTAAAAAGCCAAATGATGAGTAGATAATTTGAAGAAAATTCTACTTTAACATCTTTACTAACAGTAAAGCTGTAAAGCTAGGCTTCGCTAAAAGTAAAAATTATAAAAAAGAAAGAAAAAAAAAATTACGGATTTGTTAAAGCAGTTTCGCAAATAATTTATATATTATTTTATTAAAATATCTTTGAAATTTTCATTCATTTCTCTATTAAAAGAATATATAAAGAAAAAAAAATTACATATGTGCCCATATTTATAACCTAAAAGATTGACATTGTTAAAAATATTTTTAAAATTATTTTAATTTTACTTTTTCAAAAAGTTAAATATACATTGAATCATTTTGTAGATTTTGGTTTATTTTATAATTTTGTTGATTTTGAGTTTATATGATTAACTTTATGCAATGAAATTTTATTCGTTGGTCAATCACAACTGTTTAATATTAATAGTGCATAAAATGAATTTCAAATTTGAAATGCATTTGAATACCGGCATAAAAGTTCATGCAGAAGAAGCAGCTTATTAAAAATAACTCGAATTTTAAATATAATTCAAAATATACATTATTTATTTCAAAATTAAGCTTCTACTTACATTGCTTATTTATAATAAATTTGTTTTAAAATTAAATTGTAAATCTGAATTATAAAGTCAACTCAAAGAAGGACAATCTAAAAACTATTCATGCTAACATGTCAATAAATATTAAAAAAGCAGTGACTTCCTGAAACATAATTTTGAGACATCGAGCTGTTTTAATTCAAATATTTTAAACTAAATGAAAACAAACTTTGCCATAATTTATGAAAACCGAAAATATTTTTCAAACTACGTTAAAAAGTTAAAAATATGTAATTTATTTTAATAAATGTTTCTCAGTGAAAACTTAGAAGCTCAATAAAATTCTTCCGTTTTCTAGGATTTCATTATTATTACGTTTTTCATACATTTCGCATTCCAAGATTTATGATTCAAAAGAATTATATATTTCCTTTCTTAATTTGATGTCTAGGCAATTTCAAAACTTTTAAAATTCCCTTTCAAAAATAAGTTTAGCAAAAGTTTTAGTATTTTAATTTTCGGTTTATTATGCCTGAATTCTTACAGCTCATAATTCAATTTCAGATAATTTTCCCTCACGAAAAGGCGTAAACTATTCGAAAGAAGAAAAGACGTTCGTACATTGTCGCGAAAATATTGTTCTGAATCAATTACACTTTCTTTAAGAAAAACATATGTTCTTCATGTGAAATTCGTACGAAATTGTTTCTTTTTTTTTATAAAATAAGGCATTTTTTATTTAAAAAGTAGCGTTTATCTATAAAAAAATAAAAAAAAAACATTCCGGTTATTTAGCAGAAAACATTTTGTTGAAATTACTTTTATTGAGAAAGATCTAAATTCTAAAATTAAAACAGAAATGAACTCCTGGAAAAGGAAATATTAAGTTTTCTGTTTAATATTTTTTAAATTATATTTGTTTAGTTAAATATTGTTCATTTCGAATATAAGAGTAATTTTTTTATCTATCAAATATTTTTTTTCTTTTAAATGGAGTGATATAGCATTAAAGAAAATATATCAATTTCAATCTGAAACTTCAGTGCAAGATAAATCACAAGCTTATCAAACCATCATAAGTAAATATTATAAGATTTTTTAAAATTCGTTTTGGCCAAATATAAGCCAACAATTATTTGTTAATGGAATTTTCAGCGGATATAATATAAAAAACGGCATTCCATTTAAGTTATGCAAGACCATATCCTGTTCCGCAGAATTGAAACCTCACAACGTAAGTGCAATTAGTTATGCTAAAAAAGAACGTGTTGTATGTGACGAATAGTCATTTCCTTTTCACCTTTTTGTTTGTCCATCCTGCCTCTGGTTTTCGGGTATGTCATGGATCGCAAACCACCCCACAGGGGGCGTTGCGGGAGCATAAAAGTGAGCTGGGGGAAGGGGAGGTGTTTTCCGGAAAATGTTTAGTTGCTTGACGACTGCTCCCGCTAGTGCACTGATCCCGAACTATCTCCCGTTTTTCTTCTACTGAGTTTCACCGCGAACTGGACATGGTAGAATTTACCGGGAAGTGGGACACTTGAAGTGCTCGGTGCGTGTCGCGCGTGAAGTTTTCTCTTGTTGTTCACTTAGCGTTATTCGGACATTGGTCAAGAACTATGACAACTTCTTCATGGACCGTCACTGTTTTCGTTTTGATTGGAGTATGGGTTTCGTTTTTCCCGGCAGGTAAGAAGCCCGTCTTTCACTTTATTTATTATTAAGAAAAAGAAAGAAAAGCGGCTTTTGTTTGCAATGCCATCGTGTTCTAATAAAAATAAATTAGATACATTTGATATTTTTTTATTAATTATGATAAAATTTTAATTTTATATAAGTTTGTCTATGAGACAATAGAAATCATAGTAGGATATAAAGTTGAAAAATATATGACATCTTTTTTCCTATTTTTAATCAGAATTCATATTTTTGAATAATGAATTCTAATCAGAAGGGCTATTTCTTCATAAAATGATACATTTATATGCTAAACCTACATATTGAATTGATATTAAATTGTCAATTGACTAACATAGAAAAATATTTATCCTGGTTATTGAACAGCTCAACAGAGACGAGTTTCACGACGCATTTCTGAATTTTCGTTCGTTTATTGTTAATAATTTTATTATAATAAGAACTCCTTAACACTTTTTTTACTTCTAGACTTAATAATAGAAAATCTTAATGGCTTTAAATGCCAATAAATTTTATTCAGTTGATAGTTTTTCAAAAATTTATTTATCAATGAAAGAATTACATATTATAAGAATTGACATTATATGAACTAGGAAAGTTATATCCGCTGTATTGTTATTTATATTTAAATTGTTTATGAAGAAATTCTATAACATCATGATAAAGTTGTAATTAAGTAAATTTCTATTTCTCCACTGGCTAATTCATTTTTTCTAATAAATTTACTTTGGCCCTTAACGCAACTTATTATGAAGATGCACAGGTTATTAAAAAGTTAATTTAATATACTTATATAATTTATTTTAAAAAATAACTGATAATAAGAAATTACAAAAAAAAATCCCATTTTTTACCTTCTATTACAAAAAAAAATCCCATTATATGAATGAAATAAATATGATAGTATTAATAAGAAATTGAAATTTTTTTAAGGTTGATGCATTGTCTAAGTTATTGCTAAAATATTCACATAATCATCATTATCTTTGAAATGAACTTATATTTTAAGACTCATTATTTGTGTTTTCAATAGAATGTCTACTAATTAAAAAAAAGTAAATTTTCAATGCATTGAAAATAAAAAAAAAATCTGTAAGTTTAATAAAGAAAAGATTTAACTTCTTTGAATCTTTAGAGAAATATATTTAATCATCTTTATATATGTATTTTTAAAATCACTATCTATTGATCAGATGCTTTTATTTTTAATACATTTTATTTTTGTAACACATCCAGTTTCTCTCCGCAGGGAATCGACGTCGTTCTTTGAGGAAAATAATGATTGTTTACTGAAATAGAAAATTTTTATAAAAATGTAAGCTATATTGCAGTAATAAATCCCTTTCAATTCTACTTTGTTTAATAGATGATTAAAATCATTAATTGTTTTGAATGTTTAATTTTAAATCAAAACAGCAGGTATTTTGATAATTAAAGAAGATAAAAATAATCATATACTAAACCAAACTTAACAAGAATACTTTTTACATAAGTAAATAAAAAAAATATTAACAATTGATTTTTAGAAATTATTTTCAAAATAATAGCTATTGTTAAGAAAAACTGGAATCAAAACACAGCTAATTATACTGAAATTTCAATAAAATTTTGATTTGAAAACGTTAACAGAACAATAGGACTTGCAATCCCTTTGTATAATAAATAGCTTCACTAATAATGTATTGAATCATAGACTAATGTTTATGTTAAAAAGGAAATAACTCTTGAAAAGCTGCAGCTGTTATTATTTAAAATAAAAAAAAATAACGAATAAAAATTGGAAACAAAATTATATAAAAAGCTGCCATTTATGTTTTCAAGTAGAAGAATTTATTATAGTTATAACTCTATGAGAAATAAGGATATTGCTTCCTTTTTATATACGAGTGTGAAGAAGAATTCCTTGAATGTAATTTGTTATTTCGTTATCTCTTTTTAAATGTTGATTACAATGGTAGGGCATTTAAGCTATATGAAAATATTTCACTTTATAAATGAAATATATACATCCTAGAGCTTCATGGTATTTTTTCTATGATGTACAAAGGATTACGTAAAATGCTAATGTCATAAACATAAGCATACAAGATTAGAATATTATGCTTATGAGAGAATAGCGATACATATCATTTCATGGAAAATGACAAAATTGGTGTGCATTATAATTAACACTATTCTTAATTGTGTTCTGCTTTTATTTTAATAATTAACAAAAGATATGTCTAGGATTCTTGAAATACGGGAACATTTATAAATATTCTTAAGAAGTGATGATAAATTTACGAAAAGTTTGAAATGACTACATATAATAATAAAAAAAATCGTAATTAATATGTATCTAGTTTTTTTAAATGACCTATAATTAACATATTTTGAATTTATAAATGAAATTCCTCATATATTTAAATGCATATCAGCATATAAATAAACTGATTATATATTAAAATTTAAAAAATAATGCATGCATAAATGGAAGATACAAGTAGTGATATTTTAAAATTCCTTACAAAGTATTGATATAAAATTCTTTATATGAAGTTAAATGAGACACATTTTTTTTAGATTCTCAGTATATTTATCTTCGTCAATATATTTTTTTTAAAATTATAACAGTCCTCTCACATATAGATACTGAATTTCTGTGCCCGCCATCAATCTTATGCCGTATCTGAAATTAATTAAATATAAAATCTATTTTTCAGCCAAAAGTAATATCTTAAAAATTTATTATTTTAATAAAATCCTTTTTTTTTTGTCTTTTCAAAATTGATACATTAACTTTAGTTTTAGAAATTCACACTAAATTAATACATATGAATACGTTAAATTTAATTCTATTTTTATTGTTTCTAATGAAATGAAAGAACAAAAACAAGCAATGAAAATGTTTTCTTAATTACATTTTTACTATGACAATTGAAATAGAAGATCCAATCCATTATATCTATAATTTATGACCGCAGGCAAAAAGAAAATGTAATATAAAATTAAACGCGAAGCTCACATTATAAGCGAATTATGCATTTATTTATGATTATTCCTCATTTTTATTACATCGTTTTACTTGTTGCTGATTCTTATGAGAAATTATTAATTTATTTCTTGTTTTGGCGATATATCATTTCCAGAATAATGAATTTTGTAAAAAAAATCTACTTCTATCGCAAGGATTTTTCTAGGATTATTAATTATTTCTTTTTAAATATTTATAAGTAAGTGATTTGATTTCCATAACACTTAATTAATACTGAAAAGAGTATTTAATAATGTAGATAATGTAATAATGGATATTTAATTGCGTAGAATGCAATTGATTCTGAATTATGTGGTAGTATAATATGAACTGGTTACACTCAGGATAATAACATGAAACACATAACATGATATTAAATAAGTAATATGATTAATTTCACATGGAATTTATAAATTCTTAAATTAAAATTCTCATGCAATTATTTTGGAACAAAGCACTTAAATGATACTTAGAAATTATATATTTATAATTTAAATGTAATTCAAAATTAAATTATCTTATAAACAATAAAAAATAAAGTGGAATTACTTAATATATGATATAAATACTCATTTCTATCACTGTGAACGTAGTAGCTTTTTAGAGATAAGACAGAAATAATTAAAACTATCAAACTCCTTTTTAGGCTTGAAAGAATAAGAACCTTTTGTTTCGCTTTGCTTACTTTTTTTTCAGCGTTTTAGAGCTAATTTAAAAATATAATGTTGAAGCACTTTAGCAGATAAGGAGTATCTGTCCCTTGGCAATTATTTTAAAAGCATTTTGATTCTCTTATTGTATTGGCAAGTTAAATTAATTGCAGCATTTGATGAATAAGTTTTTAAAGGCTTCGAATTTCCGTGCTTTTGTTTATTCTACTCATCAAAAGAAGTTTTGTTTATTTATACTAATACAAACCTAAGCAGGATTACACAAAAGGTTATCTCTTTTTTTTTTGGGGTTCCTCAATAAGTTGGAAAAAATTCTTTATTCATAATTGAATGCCCAAAATGAATAAAATATTTACTGAATTGTTTTTAAACTACGTTATTGCTCTCTTTTTATATTTCTTGAGGTAAAAAATGCATGCAAAGCTTAATTGTTATTGACGGAAAAAAAAATTGAATGAAAAAAGGAAATTGCAAATATTGTGAATGCTATAAAGTCATATTTCAAATCGTAAGTTATTTCTTTTATTAAAAAATACTTGTATTACAAATAACACTGAGATTATAGTCTAAGCAATATAACACAAAGATAAATTTAATTTTCGATTAATTTTAAGACTGAAGAACGTACGGAGAGGGGAGATGAATGCTATGGCAACGCTTCTAAGGTTCATCTTACAAAAAGAGTAGAATTTTAGCAAGGCAGTTTCAATTCCTTTCGTGAAATAAGATATTATTATTCATCAATTTTAATTTAAAGGAAGAATTTATGTATATTTCCTAATTTTTTTTCAGTATCAGCAGGTTAATCAGTAAAATATAAATTTGAATTTTAATTAGATTTATACAAAAATAGATAATCGGGTAGAATAGAGTAGAATCAAAATAGAGTAGAATTTTAGCATGGGGATTCAATTCTTTTCATGAAATAAGATACTATTCTCCATTTCTTTTAATTTAAGGGAAGGATTTTTGCATATTTCCCAATTTTTATTCAGCATTAGCAAGTTAATCAGTAAAATACGACAATTAGTTTTAATTAAATTTATACAAAATTAGACAATCTTTTCTACTAAAATATTTAGATAAAAAGCCATTCACTAAAAAACTTGTTTTTTATGATTTTGTTATTTTATATTTAGAAATAAATCATTAAAATTAATTTTAAATATGGCACTGAATCGTAAAGTTATATTAAATATGGAATTAATAGAGAATCCCCGTTAGTATTGTTCACTTAGTTTTTAAAAATAATTCTTTAAGTGTTATAAAAAAGAACTATAAATATTCAGCAGTTTTATTGATAAATTAAATCTGTTTGAGGGAAAGTGAAAATTAGTGAATGAGTAACAATGCTTATATTGTTTCCATAATTACAATTTATATATATGTGTATGTGTAATGATGTCTCTTAATTTAATTTAAATCCTAATTAATTTTCTAATTTTTACTTTAAATCAGACCATATTACTTTATTCTATTATTTTCTGACTCAAATTCCACTTTTTATTTAATTATTTCTAATACGCGCTCTAAAAATTGCTGAATCTTTTGTTTAACATGCCTCAAGCGACAGAATTAAAACTTTTACACCTTTGTATTCCTTTCAAATATGCCTAATATTCCCTTTTATAAATCGACACTTGTCAAAGAAATTTCAAACAGTAAAATCACTAAAGGGAAAAATTCACTGAAAGGTCTTGCCTTCTGGTGCGGAAGAACGCTTTTCAGCTTCTCCCCTATGCACAGAACTGTGATGAAATAAATTGAAGTTAATTTCAAAAGTCTCTTTCTTTCAGCGACGCATCTGTGAAAATTATGTTACAAAATTATATATTTAAACCAAAAACGTATATATTTAAAATTTTCATCTCAATTAAATATCCACACTAATAAAGCGCATCTAAACTTATCGATCTCAAATAATATATCTAATTTTGCTTTGATTGTTTCTAGAATATATGTCTCATTTGTAATGAAATTTTGCAGCTCGTATCTCCCGGATTTATGGAATGCTTTAGTTTTAATGCTTTTTTTCAGATTTGCGAATGGGGAGGGTTTAGAGATTTAAGACCTCTGTCGAAATTTTGCATGATTATAAAATGGCGAAGTAAAATAACTTTAAAAAAAATCACAATTTACTCTATTCTAACAATGTTGTGAACGAAAGGAATGAAAATAGGAAGGTAAATAGACTATATATTTGTCTCATATCTTCCAATCCTATTTAAGCTTTGAGAATCATATGTTTTCTGTAATTTTTGAAATAGTTATTATCTCTATTGTTTCATTTACTATTTACTTAACTCTTTAAGATTATAAAATCATATTTTCATTGATACATATACCTAACATATAACATCTTTAACACATGGTTTGAGCCATTTTGTATTATACCTTAGTTTTCATATTGGATCATTATGTGATTGCATGAAAAAGGATACCATTTCTTCAAATATATTTGAGAATTGTTTGTACACTTAAGTACAATTGAATTACAATTGAAGTTACAGTTTGAATAAAATATTTGAAACTATTAATTATCTGGAATTTTGAGAAGTTTCTGCTATGTAAACAAACATTATGAAAAATTTCTCAGATTTTAGTGTAATTGATACACGGATTGAACTGCAATGACAATGCTTTTCCGTTAACTTGAGGAATAACGTGTCCAATACTTTGACCTACTAATGATTTACTAAATTCTCCACTGTAACGGAGAGTGCGCTCATTTTTTCGGTGAGTTGTTGAAACCATTCATGAAATCTGTAAGCTGTTCCCATATTAGTCATAGAGTTTCCACGTCTTCTTAAAATTCAATTTTTCCTAGATTTCATTCTGTTTATGCGTGAAATATTCCCTTTGAAGTGAAAGTTGGTTATAAAGGATCTGTGGTTTATAGAGACGCATATAAAAACCTTTTTAAAAAATACCTTCTAGGTTCATTCCCAATATGTTATAAAATCTGCAATAAAAGGTATGCGAAAAATGTAACAGATTTGTGAGGTTTTTCCTTATTTTTTTAAAAATGCAATTACTGGACTTCAAAAACTTTAGTAATCTTGTTGGAGAAATCTGGTTGGTTTAGTAATCAGAGCAGGATAATTCCAAATTTAGCCGAAAAATTATAACTTGCAGCCTACTTTTAAAAACAAGGAACGTTGATCTATTTCGGTCACATACTAATTATTTTTTTAATCTCGTTACTTAAGACCTATTTCTTATTAAATAGCTTGCCAGAATCCGGCGTTATTTCTGTGTTTGAGCTTTCTTAATAATTAGGGGTTAATTATTATTAATTCTTAATAATAATTAACACATTCCCTAGAAGTGTCTAACGATACTTTCCTCCAACAAAAGAATTCAAATCAAAGAATTAAAAAAAACTGAATTTGAGCTTACAAGGCTGAGTGCATGTACAGAAAAACAGGTAAATCTTTTATACTCGAAATTTTGACATATTTTTAAGAGTGTATAGAATTAACGTTTTTCAAATACCGTTATATTAAAGTACCTTTCTTGTTTAATAATTTTCCAAATTTTTATGAGTTGGAACTTAGAATATCCCTGCACAAATATTATAATTGCTATTTGACATTTTATAGAAATAAAAGTTCAGCCAACTCTTATGCAAAAAGAGCTATTTATCGAATAAAATAATTCCATAATAAATGAAGAAACAAAAATGATTTTGAGCTACTTATGTTGAGGGCATATACGAAAAAATATGCGTATTTACAATTTAAATTTTAATGGATTGGAATGCTTCTAAATTGATTACAATAATTCCTTACAGAAAATAAATGTAACTATTCTATTCATGATAAGAAACTAATACACATAATCGGATGTATACAAAGGATACCAAAAAAATTTATATTTCCAGATTAAATATCACATTCCAAATACTTTTAATTTTAAATAAGCTATTTGATACAAATTTTATTTTATCTATAGTTCTGTTTAACATTACTGGGAAGTTTAATAAAGCTTACAAGGAATTTTTAACTGTTTTCTTCTTTAGCTCGTCTTTAGTTCTTGTATTTATAATTCAACCAAATAATCCCTACGGCCTCTCTTAATGCTTATTTGTATTGCTTTCATGATGATGAAAATTCCCTTTGGCCATGTTGATAGATATTCAATTTCTCATATTTCATATCTTTCATTTCTCTAATTATGTTCTACGAAAACAATTTTAAGAAATCGGATTGAGTTAAAAGCAATTTGATGTTTTGTTAAAATTTTATCGTAGAGTTAAGTACTGAGTTTGAAAGAAATGTTTATATCTGATATATATTTTTTTATCTAGACAAATATTCAATTATCTCCATTCTGTCCTCCAATATAAAGAACGGTTTTTTTTTGTTTGATATAATCCGACATGTTTAAAAGTGAAGGCAATGAAACCTTAAGTAAATCATTTCAGAGAATTTCGCAATTACTTACCGAATTTTTGCAATTTTTAAGGGAATTTGCACAAATATTGCATTTACTTTTCCTTAACTTTTAAATTGTACATATTTAAACATTTATCCCATGCGTATCATTAATATAAATTCTGCATAAAATGATTGGGAAATGCGATTTTCCAAGGCATATTTTGCTAGTTTCAAAATCAGAACAGATATATATTTAATATTTTAACGACTGTTTGTGACAAATTTTGGTTTGTTCATATATTATTTGTAATGACACAAGGATTTACTTATTATTTTTTCAAACTATAAATTCATTTTTTACTGATAAAATTTTCAAATATAATCATTTAAATGGATTGTATTAGCCTTATTCTAATTAACATAATTACAATATGTATGCATTTAATAATATATATGTTGCCTCTTAACGAAATATAATTGAAATAAAAGACCTTACTGTCGATCTCTCATATTAATTAGATTGTGTAAATAATCTCTTTGATTACTTGGATTAAGTTAGAGACTCCTAAGCTCACCTCGTTTTAATGTGCATTCCTTTTAGAAAACAATTGACTTTCATTTGACTTTTAATCTTCATACAAGTTTGGGGAAGGATTTTCACTTCACTCATCAATTGTAAAAGAAAATCGCCACAATTCAAATCACTAAGCAGCTCTTCGCAGATAAATTTTTGCGATTTTTCTCATTATCTTTATGCAACTCAATTTTTTTTGCTACAATATATTTTAATACAAAAATTGATTTACTTTATTGAGGATTTTTTTCCCTTTAGATACTGTGAAGGACTATTTACTTCTTAATAAAATCTAAATATGCCATGCCTGTGATGGCAACAATTTAGTGGAAAACTCGAGATGACTTTGAGAACATAATGGAAACAAAATATATGTAAACTAATAAATATATTTTGTTTATTTGATCACAGAAATCAGGAACTAAATGAGAAAGTAGCGTATAATCTGAAGGATCATAATGGCATATAATAGTTCCATCTAAAGAATGTTTCATTTTATGTATCGTGTAAGGTTCACGTATGTTAGGACAATAAAGACAA
The DNA here is from genome assembly GCF_947563725.1 of Argiope bruennichi. NCBI lineage: Eukaryota > Metazoa > Arthropoda > Arachnida > Araneae > Araneidae > Argiope > Argiope bruennichi. Next base: position 44,972,440 of record NC_079151.1, read on the forward strand.
TATTTGAAGGTGTAATTTTTCTACAAAAGTTCAGTCCACATTGAGAAGAATAGTTTACTGTCTGCTAATTTATGCTAATCGCGTCTATATATATGATGAATATTGGATGAAAGCGGGCTTTAAATTTACAACCTTCTGTTTTCAAAACAGCTCTCTCGGTAGTAAAAAGAATATAACCAATAAAGAAATTATTAATAAATTATAAAAAAGATCAATATTTTACTGAGTGCAAAGTTTACCGTAGAAAAATAAGTATATTTTATTTGCTAATTAATGCAATTGAGATTTTACATATATAATCTAATCTATTCTGTGCCAAAATCTAGAAACATGTACCGGATTACGCCAGAGACTTCCATTTCATATTTCTTTAATCACCATACTTACATAAAAGGCAATATAAAAGTGAATATATCAACAGATAGAAAACATTTTTCAGAACTGCATTCATCATTATAAAATTTATGGATAAATTTCCCAATCAAAAATTTTATTTTGCATAAATAATTAAAATTAAGAACAATTTTTTTTTTTAAATTAAAAGGGCGAATGGTATTTAAAAATTTCCAAATAAAAATCATTTCCAACAAATCGTATTTTGTTGGAATGCTTAAAGATACTATTTTGCAAATAATAATAATAATAATAATAGTTTTGCTTAATTAGGAGTGTTTAACTAATAAAACTCATAGGAATAAAACTATTTTGAATGAATATAAAATTGTCATGAAAATTATATATTCATTTAATATTATTTATCTAAATTATATAATCTGCATAAATGAGACTAATTGGAAATTTAAATAGAATTGAATACTTTTCTTAAATAAATATATCCGATGTTTTGGAAAATATGTTTCTGAATCCCATGACAGTATTATAATATCAGAATAAAAAATATATATTACTAAACATAATATGATAGTACAAAAAAAGATTTAAAAAAACTAAATGAAATGAAAGTGAATTATATTTTAATCATTAATAAACGTTGGAAATTAATTTCAGTGAGTTTGAATAAAGGACTTAAAGCCAGTAATACATTTGTTGTGCAATTTAGAACTCAGGTATGTGTAAAACAACTAATAAAAAGTAAATTATCCTTCAAAAATTTATTTTATTCTTAACTTATTTTGAACTCTTGTAGCTAAACCTTATCAACTTATTATGTGAGTCAAAAATAGTTTTAACAGACATTTTTCATAAGTTGAACGGACTTTTATTCAGGAGTTCTACCATCTAACCTACATAAGACTATTTATTTGATAAAACTTCTAAAATTCTGATTCTTTGAATACATTTTACTAAATCACACATTAAAGAAATTTCATAAAAGTTAAAAATTATGTCTGAAATTTTGATATAATATCGTTTTAGCAAATTTTCGTCTCATGAAATTTACACAACTCTAATATTTATTTATATAAAAAAAACGATGTGAAAAGTCAATTCTTGAGAGTTAATATTTAATTTCGCTCTGAAAATTTCGCAATATTTTGGCGATAAATAAAAAATGCATATTATATTCAGTTTTTCATTAATATCTGCCGAAAAGTTTATCTGGTAAAATCAATCTTTACATTTGATTTTTGTTTAAACTGGCTTCTCAGTCTTTTTACCAGTTAGCATACGAAATTTGTTTTCCTTCAGATATTAAATTTAAAGTAAATTTTGTCATTTATAATTAATTTCAAATTCAATGTTTTTTTTTATTTCTACAAAATTTACATTATATAAAACAAAAAGTGAAGAACTTGATAGTATAAAAGTTATTAAACTTTTTTATATCAAAAGATCCAGAATAACTCTTCTAGAAAGCATGGAATATGTATTTTGATATGTATTTCCAAATTTCGTTCGTTTTCAACTTTCGTTCCATGGACTTTAAGTTTTTAGCAATTATATTATTATATTTTATTTTCAAAAGTTAATGATCTTTACTTATGTGGTTAGAAAGATTAATGTCCAAAAATCATTAAAATGTGTAAAATTACGTAGCAGAAGGTGATTCGGTCTATGAAGTAGAATAAAGAGATAAACACTAAAAGTTGGACAAAAAAATCAACATTGTTGAAAAAAAGGTTTAATCTTTTGAAATTCGATAAAATTTCTAAAGCGTAATATAATTTATGCGACATTGCTAATCAAATTTTTATCAATATATGTTATATACAATTTTTCTCACCAGTTTAAAATAATTACAATATGATCATGTGTTTGGAAATAAGTAATAAAATATACTTTATTGAAATTATAATTACTTTCCTGAAATTATAAATACCTTTTTGAAATGATAATTATTTTATTGAAATTTTTAATAATTAAAAGAAAATTGTTGTAGAATATTTTTATTTGGTTGAATTTGAATATGTTAATACATGACTGTTATTACATAACGAAAAAAAAATTTGTAATTCATTGATATACAATTTTTTGATATATATAATTTATTGATTTTTGTACTATTTTCTGCCGATTATAAATGTTATAAATTTACATAAATAAATTATTTGTATTACATTTTTAGCAATTATAGCATATAACACTGATTTCTATATTTACAATTAAAAATTTGTCAATAATTTTTCATGCATTATTTTCAATCATTTTTATTATATATTGTGCATTACGAACATCTACCACTGATATCTTTTGATGATATTTTGATCAACTGAAGTGATAGTATTAAACTGGTGGATAAATAATAATTACTTGTTATCTATTACATTACCTTTAGTAGAATTCACACGTGGCTGGAATAATAACGTCGGAATTTTAGGAATCAAAAATTGATTGACTAAGGGAAAATTACCATGTGCATTTACGATATTAATTCGAATTATTTATACATAAGGCCACCTTCCGAATCAGTCCAATATTCGTCCTTTGATTATTCTAATTTTTCCACTGGATGTAAAACTTAATTAAATTTGTCATTATTATAATACATTTGTGAGTATTGTCGCTAATTTATTAATAACAGCATAATTAAACAATTATTAATATTTCTCATAATGTTTTCACTATGTTGCCTAAAATTATATTCTATTATTATTTAGGTAAATCAGAATTCATAAAGAATATTTTTCAATTCTTTTTATATTCTTGCTCCATGTGAATGCTCCTGTATAAAATAAATATCGAGCAAAAATATAAGCATTCCATTGTTAACCTTACGGTAAATAAATAAAACACGTAATATCCTTATTACTATTAATCCGACATAAATTCTAAGGTCTTTCTAATTCATCACGTTTTTTACTCCATTTTGTTACCATACAATAACAACAAATAGCACGTCCATTAACAAACCTCGTTTTTCATTTTGTTGAGTTCTCAGACATATTTGGAGAAAGGTGCTTTGCCTCGCAAACGAGTAACTACTCATGAATATTTAGGTCCCAAGATTTTCCAAGCTGATAACAATATTTCACATCACGCCAAAATTTAGTAGCAATTTTTCTTTCAGTTAATTTACAAACATTTTGCTAAAAGTGCTCAAAAAATCTTATATTTAATATACTCTTTCAGCATTTCAGATTTGTTTATTTTATTACTTTGTGTTAAAAAACTAATTTTTCTCAAATTTTTAAAAATATGTATTTATAGGATGAAATAAGAAACAGTCCTTGTAAAAAAAAGTATTATTCTGATTTTTACTTTCTCGTCTACAAAATATATAATGCGAAAGTTTTGTTATCAAAATATTCAATCTTTTCCGATTTTGTCAAATGTCTACATTATAGACTTTCCTGGAGAAAAAAAAAACATATTTTTGGAATTAGGACTATATGTCTATGAATGTGATTATAGATAGAAAAGTGAAATTCCAAGAGTCATTTTTAAATCAAATTTGTATAGTTTTATCAGACTTTAAATAAAACACATTGCCGGCATCCTGGTGTAGGGACAGCGCGTCTTCCCCATGATCTGGGTGTTCCGATTCGAGTCCGGGTTCGGGCATGATTGTTCTTTACCCTATGCTCTATCTGTGAGATGAGTGAAAGCGCCCCCTTGTAAAAAAGGGGCTGTGCAAGAGTATGTGTGAGTGTCATCTGCATATGAGCTAGAAGTCAAACTTCCTTCGGGTGCTCAGGGGTCTTTTCCCTCAGAAGCTACTGTACCCACCTTCCTGTAGTAACGCGGGCACGACATCATCATCAATAAAACACATTCGCAGGAGGTTTACTATCTGACTGTCTTAGAGCAAGTGAATATGATAATTAAAAGACTTTTTAAGAGTTAGATAGATAAAACTCTGAATACACTAGTAGTATCTAAAGTACAGATAAGTTTCAAATTTTGAACTAAATACATAAATGGTTTAATTGTTTGTTACTCCGTACATTCGTGAAAATATAAACAGGATAATTCAATATTCGAGTATCAGAAATAAAAGTAATAAAATGTGAATTGGTATTACAATTTTCTTGCTTATCCCCTCCCCTTCTCGATCCGGTCGCATATCCAAGAATAAATATAATGGCCTATATTGGAAGGCTATATCAACAGCTTAAATAAATAGAGTAACTATTATGTGTTTTTTCATATCATTTCACTGTGCTAATTTCATACCATGCACGTATGATACATAATGCGCAGGAAGAATAATTTTGCCTACGGTTGACAGTTTTATCAAGCACATATTACGATTAAGTGATTTTTTAAAATTAAAATGATTCAGTTTTTTTTTTCTTTCTTTTTTCTTATAGTCTATTTAAAATATTTTTTTTTTATTTCAAAACAAAATGAATTGCTTCATTTTATATGCCATTTATGTGATAAATTATGTTATTTCAAAAACAAATAATTGATTTAGTATTTTAAATCAATTCAGAGATAAAATCAATCAATCAGAGATAAGAAATAGAATATATTTTTTATTTCTGTTGAATAATAAAATTTATAAAAAAAAACAAGCAATGATATTTTGAAATAAATTCAACCATTGTACTTTTTCAGAAGACGATAAATATATGTTGCGTAAAATTAGTCTGAGTATGACTTCCATGTTCTTTGAATAGATGTTATTCAGTATATTTCAGTGAAAAAAACTCAGAAACGTTTTATTCTATATACAAAATGTGAAGATTATTTTGCCAAATATAACTAACAGAAGTGGAGAAAAAAAACATTAGATTTAATTTTATTCCAGTAACACATTTTGTGTTTCAAACAGTATAAAAAATAATCGTTTCATCCTCACTATTTTTTCAAGTAGAAGCACGTGTCTGCTAATTACATATTTAAAACTAGCTTCGGAGCCTTTATTAGGGTGAATTTTAATCGAAATACATTTAGAACAACGTTAAAAGCATTGGATGATATCTAAAATTTGAAAAAAAAATATTGTACCAAAATATGGCTATAAATGAATGGCTATAAAAAATGGGGAAAAAAAGCAACTGAGAAATATTGCATGTCCACATCCGCTGTCAATTGTAATTAAAGTTTATAAAAATAAAAAAAAATGAAGAAAATGTTACAGAAATGTATAAAAAAATCAGAAAAAAATGATATTTTAAATGATCATGAATTTTAAAAAAGTAATTAATTGGAGATAGAAAAGTGCTGAGAAATATACCAAACCTATAAATTCAAGAAGAAGATAGTTATGCAATATGACATAAAAATCATTCATCCCACAAGCATTAACTAAAGAAATTAGATTTCCCCCCTTCAAAATGAAGAAAAAAAATTAGTTTATAAAAGTTATTTAATATCTGTCTAACCCAGTGTTTTCCTTAATATGATTCATATTTTTTTTTTAACTAAAAAGTGAAACCTTGTTTTCCAAGATGAGAAAACTAAATATTCTTTTTAATTATGTTAAAAATTGGTGCCTTCTCAAATTTTTTCATTGTTATCGTGAAGAAATATTGGAGCGTTTATGAAATCAAAAGTTAAAACAACAGAAAGAAATTTAATTAGACAAAGTATATTTTCAGAAACTGAATATTTAACTAATACGTATTAAAATATTTCAAACATGGTTCATGCCAGCTATATACTTTTCTTCCAATTACTTTACATTTATTGATTGTTCTGTTACATTTCTTTTACATCGATAACTCATAACGATAAACTAATAAAAAATATTCAATTTTCTGTCGTTTTAAGGCTTCCATGTATTATAAATTCTCAAAACAGATAACACAATGGGAAATTGAAATTAACAAATTAAAATACTTTACTTGCGAAAAAAGAGAAACCGAAATTGTTGAAAACGGATTAAAATAATACAAAAAATATAGATTGTTGTAAGCAGGAATGCTATGAGAAGGATATCAACAATGACACAGTTGTTTTATCTATCTGCATATTAAAATTTCAAAAATGAATTACAGACGGACTAGACTTTGTTTTCTAGAAAAGAATCTAGAAAAAGTTTTATGAACGCGCATATAAGAGCTCTTTAACAGCAAACAAAATTTCCATTAAAATTACAATTTTATAAGAAAAACACAATATAAGTAAAGAAAATGCTTTCATAAAATTTAATATAAAAATGATGATAATTTAAAAAATTTGATTGCAGTGTAACTGTAACAGCATTACAAGGGGTGTTCAAATGAAAAGGTACAAAACGACATTGTGGATGTAAATGAAGACTTTGCTCAAAGTATACACCATAGGTCTGAGCACAACGATCCCATTGATTAACTAGCCAAAGGATTCCAGATTTCCTGATTCCCTGTATCCATAAAGAGACCCAGTCCTTCACAGCCTCCTTGAGTTCGCCGTCCAAGGTCTGCTACTTGTTGAATTCCTCTAGCATAGAAAAATCATTAACTCCAATATGTACTGTGAGACACTCCGAAGACAACGCAAGTCCATCAAGAACAAAAGACCGTAGCAACTCACGGATGGTGTGGTTCTGCTCCATGATAATGTGCGTCCACACATCTCCAGAATAACATACGTAGGAGCAGCATGACCATCCGCCCTATAGCTCGGACATGTCTCCCTGCGATTTTCATGTGTTTGGTCCCTTGAAAAAGCATCTGAAAGGGAAGCACTTCAACTCGGACGGTGAACACAAGGACGCTGTGAGGGACTGGTCAAGGCCTCAGGGATTCTGAGAACAATGAATCCTTCGGCTCTTTAATCAATGGAATCGTTGTGCTCAGGCCTATGGTGTATACTTTGAATAAAGTCTTCATTTAAACCCACAGTGTCTTTCGTACCTTTTCATTTGAACACCCCTTGTAATATTTGTATGCCAAAGGAAATCATATTTCCTAATCAGTTAATGACATTAAATGCCAAATAGTTCATTAAATTGACTTTTTTATATCAAATGTAAATTTCAGAATGTCAAAAAGGAATTTAGTAAGTTTTCATTTAAAAACTAAAATATCAATGAAATATAACATTTAAATTTATTATTAAGTTTAAAGGAGTAAAAAAAATCATTGTCGCTAAGGAATTTGTATCTTCTTACAAAACGTAAGACAAAAATATTGCTTACTTTTATTGCTATTTCAAACCATAATTCAAGTGCTTCTAAATTATTTGAGATATCTAGATGCTTATTATAAGTCAATTTGTTTTTTTTAAGTAAAAGTAAAGTGATTATATTTGGCAATAGTACTCTTGTAATAAATAAACAGTCATTTTAATTTTCTTGTTTACATTTAACTAAAATATTATCAATTACTTTTAATTAAATAAAAAAATAAAAAAAAAATTTTAGAAGCATTTATTTGTTAGAGTAAGAGCGTTTTTTTAATAATTTTTCATTTTATTAATCTATAATATGTAATTATAATTAATTAAGATAAAAAAGAATAAATAATTTATAATTAATTGATATAAATAAGATAGAATCTCTAATCCTTTCGCGATGGGAGGCCTCTATCCTAAACGCACGCACATGACGGAGCGTACACGAAAGGAATCATTCTACAGGACGAGGCTTTTGCCTAACTTTGAAAAAAATCACAAAAAATAAGTCCTAACGTCGTCATTTTTGCTATCTTTTTAGATTATTAATTCATTCATAATATGAGTACATTCTTCTTCTGACAAATCGTGTTTATTTGCCATAACAAACAGAAAACGTGGTTTTCCGTAACAAAAAGAGAAGTGCGCGAGATGTATTCGAATGGTACGCTAAGTACAACAAGACTAGTTACGGTTACAGAGTAATAACAAAAAAAGAAGAAAAGAATTCGGAGAGAGATCAAAAACGCGATTGATTCTATCAAGTGGGAAGTTACACAACCCAGCTCTGTTTATGTACATTACACATAACACTGCAACAGCTGATGAGTAATATACCAAATGCTGAATATGAGTAAACTGACGGTCAGGATATAAAAACTATATTTATTTCAAAAGTAATGGACACAGGGAGCCATCTAGTGGCGTTTAAAAATTGTTCCACTTTAAAATAAGCATATGCATCATCCTCCCATTTCCAGAAATGCACGGGTGGTAATACCAGCTGTGTGCTTTCGTTGGTGATTTTATATGACATGCCCATCGCGAAAGGGTTAAATCAATTTTTCCTTGTAAATTCTCTACCAAATGCTGAATATGAGTGAACTGACGGTCAGGATATTAAAACTATATTTATTTCAAAAGTAATAAACACAGGGAGCCATTTAGTAGAGTTTAAAAATTGTTCCATTTTAAAATACACCTATTCATAATCGTCCCATGAGTTTGATTGCCAAAAATGCACAGGTTATAATACCAGCTGTGTGACATTCGTTGATGATGATATATTACACTCCAGTCTCGAGAGAATTAAGTCAATTTTTCCATTGTAAATTCTCTATCAGATGTAGTTATATAATCAACTATTATTTAATTGAGATATTTAAATTCTGAATATATAAAAATATTTTGTAGCTATAGAGATTCTGCAATAACATACAATTTTTAAAATTGTACATAAGGTAAAATATGTGAATAATCGAATACAAATTACTATCTGAACAAATATGAAAGTTTTAAGTTTCATAGATCTGAGCTAGAAATGATAAGAGGAAACGGATTTTTTTTATCATGACGTCATTCACGAAGCCCTTTTTAATGGAAAAATAAAACTTCGGGAAAAAATTATGTAAAATTTTGGCACAAAAAACATGTTAATTATATTGTCTTATAATTTCAATGTTTCCTTTACTAACAACCCGTTTAGAACGAAATCTATAGTGGGTAATAGGTTTGGTTTTAAAGTGATATATCTTTCAAAACGTGAGCACATAATTTTATTCCAATTTCTCTGTAAATATATTCGTAAAATTCCAACAATATTATTTAACAGTTCGTTTCCATATCACTGACTATGAAAATAATAAGCTATGAAATATATACTTCGTTAAAGGTTCAATAAATAGTGCTGACCTTCTTTAAAATACCCATTTAAACTAAATAGCAATAGCTATTAAAAATTAATCTTTTTTATTAATTCAAGATTTTTTGGTTTAATCTTAGTACTTTGATACTTTGTTTCTAATTGTATAAATAAATGCTTAGAAATATATTTCAACATCAGAACACTAATTTAATTTTGATTAATAACAAAACTTTTAAATTTATTCCATAAAAGTTTGTATTCAAGCAGTATATTTAATGAATGTTTAAAATTTTATAAAACAAAATTTTCACTGTAATATATTCTCGATTCAGTATATTTATGCATAGATAGATACGTAGAAATTATTTTTCTATAATTTCAATAAAAGTTCATGATAGAATAGTTAAAGAATGGATTAAGATAGTTTATATATATTTCATTCATACATATATATATATATATATATATACATATATATATTTCATATATATATATATATATATATATATATATATATAAATATTGGCATCACAAATTATCTTTAACTTTTTAAAATGTTATTCTTATTTAATATTGCATAAGAAAAACTAATGTTAAAAGAATGTTAATAGATAATTAATAATGCTAATAAAGAAAACTCTAATGAATAATATATGAACTTCTATTTTTTTTTTGTCCTTTATTTGCTTGAGTTTTAATCGCTAATTTCGAAATGTTTAATTTTTTAATCTTCGTTTTCAGAGTGCTATTCATACTACCGAAATTGTGTAGATTAATAAATGTACTAATGTTAATTTTTGCTTGCTATGTTGAAAATGTCGAATCATTAACAATGTTTTTAAATTCAGATTATTCTTTCCATCCTAATTAATCATCTTAACCATTAGTCTTTTGATTCAATAGTTATTTAATTTTATCTTGCATGATTTTTTAAAATTTTTATCTTGAGTAAAGATGGATTTTCTTTTCAGTTTTTTTAGATAGTAAGAATCAAAATAAATAGTCATTAAAAGAAATTTATTGCAATGTTGAAAAACTTTGATAAGGTTTGAAATCGAGTTTTATTTAATAATTTTTTTCCAATCTTAGTGGTTTAGAGAATTTGATACAAATTATTTAAAAATAAAGCAATTGTTGATTACGTCCAAATGACTTGAAATATTCAAAACATTATGATTCAGCACTTTTTTAAAATTCTTCCTTTGTGGTTATTGATCATATATATTATAATTTCTTATGTATCTTTAAGTTATAAAAATGATAAAATGTAGTAATTCTAATGTAGTAATAGTAATGATAAATGTCGTAATTTCAAAGTGATTTATTGAATAGGGATCAATTTTATTTATTGAATTGGGGTAAAATAGAAGAACACAATTTAATTATTAGTATATTTTCCTTTCGCCTTTGAATGAAATCAAGGTAACCTTTTTTAAATAAAGCATATATATATATATATATATATATATATATATATATATATATATATATTTACAAAAATACATGTAGAAAGTTCAAAATACGCCTAAAATGAAGCATATTCGAGAAAGTAACAAACTACCTGGAAGGAAAATTATTAATAAATACATAGGCTATCGAAGGACAAAACTTAGGACTTGTAACTAGCTCTTTCTGGAATGCCGGACATTGGAGCCAAACATTCAGTTAACAAGGGGGCATCAATCTTACAATCCCCTTTTAAATAAATTTAACTATACGTAACAGTGATAAGAAGAAATAAATTTAGGTATAATATAAACTTGAGAAAAATTTTAAAAAAATGGAAAAATGAATGTAGTATCTGATAAAACAAAAACAAAATAGATGAGAAAACCAACATTTAATACAACTCGTGTGTTACAATGGACATAGGAAAAAAATACTTCATGCCATTGAAGAGAAAGAAACGGTGATGAAATTATGTTTCCCAATCAATATTTATGTACAAGTATATGTTTACATATGCAAGCAGATGTTTGAAGTCACAAAAAAAAAAAAAAAAAGAAAATTTACGATAATGAGAAAATTACTTGGATTATAATCATAATACTTACGTAAACATAAGTGCGTACTAGTCATGGCTATTAATTTAATATATTCGCAATTTTTAAATATCAGTTTAATGTACATGTATCAAAAAGTGATTATTAGATGCCAGATAGATGTAATCCATTTATATGCTCTATCTAAGAAGCTATAAATGGAAAGTATCTCATCATTATTACTTTAATAACGACTAATGTTGTATTTTATTACATGATAATTATTTTAATTTCAGCCAATATCTGAAATTTTACGGAGCGGTCTAGTCAAAAATCCCCCCCATATTCTCCAATAACAGTGTTATATACCCCCGCAAAAAATTGATCCTTGTATAAGGAAGATAAAACGTTCTTTGCTTTGTCCTACAATAACTGCGAAATATTTATCTCCGTCGTAAATTTAGCATTTTTCCTAAATCTATTGTGTGTTCCTTGGCGAATTTTTTGGCGATTAATTTGGCCCTGGCATATATTTAATAGCACCCGAAAATCTAATTTGTATTTTAGATGAATTATCCCAAATCGATGTAACCAAAATTTGGTACTGAGCTGTAATTTCAATACCAAAATTATGTACAGAATTTTATATATAAGTAATTGCGTTTTCGAATTGTCGAATTTTCATGCTTTTGAAAGCCAGACTATGAAACTCTTGTTAAATCTGATTCAAGATTATCTCTATACTGAATTTTTTCTATCCGTATCTCTTTATCCCCTAGTTATCATACTAATTTATATTCAAAAGAACATACATACTTCTTCTAAATGGATTTTACTCACATTTTGATGGGTAACTACAAATTTGGTGTAAGGATCACGTACTAAATTTCCTTTGTCTGTTTCGAAGTATTTTAAGTTCTTTTATTGTTGAGTTTTCTTTGTCACAGACAGATAGAAATACAGTAGAACGGACATATAGATATATAGAACGGGAAAATGTGTTTCTCGAGCTCAAGTAGGTTTAAAACATGGAGAATCATCGAAATTTCCATTTCTTTTGTGAATTACAATACTTTCTTTCTACTTCGTATACGAGAAAATAAAATTCAGACCACCAATAGCAATAAGCACTAGTATTTAGTTGCCTGATAAATAGTCCTATTACGATGCCGTTAATGGAAGTAATCCTTTCACCTATCATCAAAGGTACTTCCATTCATTTAGAGTAAGCATTAACCAGTTTCATTTTCTTTAATGCCTAATGACAACACACAAAGTACAGATCCTGGATTCATTCCAAGATGCATTCTTAATGAAATTTAGGGTTCTTGTGTTTTCTTCTATAGAAATATCACTGACTCCATATATGGCATTCAAGTTTACTAAAGCTCATATCTGAGAAATAAAAAAAATGCTAGTGACATATACAGTAGCTTTTGTTAGATAACATCAAAATAGAAAATTTTTAATGAAAATAGCTTTATTAAATTAATAAAAAAATTTAAAAGCAAAAAAAAGAGCTAAGTTTAGAAATCTTGCGAATTTATTCAGTTTGCATAAGTACAAAAAATTTTGTGGATTTATCGAATTCGCATGATTGCAGAAACTTCGTAAATTTATAATAAAATCATATGCCATATTTGTTTTAGTTTGTCATATAATATAATGCTTGAATTTATATTACAGTTTCGTCGTTTCTTTGACAAAGGTTCTACTTGTTCAATATGACCCCAAAAATGAAACTATAAATCAGGTGATCAAAGCCTGTGAACTATGGCGAGAACACAGACTCAGATGGCCAAGAAATTTGATGTCTCTTGACGTCTAAGAACACATATGAGTTCTAGCCTTTAAATTTTCTATTAGGGACATTTTGTGAAAACTTTTGACTTTGTTCTCTAAAAATGTAAAAAAAGTTAACGTACATTTAATGTATTTCATGCATTTTTAATGATTCATAGTTTAATATTTAATTTATAATGTGTTTTTTTTCTATTCTTTTTCCTGTACTAATAAACGTTTGCTTTAGAGGGTTATTTGTTGTTTGCAAGCATCCAGTGCCATCAAATATCGTTTGTTCGTTCGTGCTAGGTGGGATTGCTCATCGGCGTCCGCATCAAGTTTCCTTCTTGGCCTCTGGCTTGATCGAGTTTTTGCTTCCATACTACATTATCATGAAATGTCATTATTAAAGTATAATGCCATGTTTGTTAAGTTATAAGAACAGTATTGTGATTTTGGTTTTTCTTAAATTTATATCATTTTCAAGGTATTTCTCAAAATGCTTTAAAAAGCATGTTTTTATGTTTATAAAATTTAACCTTTGAATTTTTGGAATGAACCTTTGAAATGAAACTGGTTCAATAGTATTTTCCAGTTTCAGTTTTGTAACGAAACTCTTAGGTAAAATCGATTAAAAATGAATAGAAAAAACATAAATGCCGACTGAAACATTCATTCTTTTACATTTAATTTAAAAAGAATAATTCAGTCTTTTACTTTCTTCATGTTTCATTTAATGTGTTCTTGTTTTATAATCCAAAGCTTTATTGATTAGTAATGCTTACATGATAAATTTGCATTATAAAGTATTTTTTTTTCCTTATATGATTAAAAAAATTGCTTGAGGAAGCACGGTTACCGACTGAATTATTCAGTCTTTTTTCATTTAACATAAAAGAGAGTCTTATTTAGACATTTATTTTTTCAACATTAATTGTGGATAAATAGCAAATGTTTACTGATTAATCAAGATATATAAACTCTAACTCTAATAAAAAACTTTTCTAATCAGAAATTTCTGTTTAAAAATGTGATGGCAATTTTTTCATTTATTAAAGTGTAATAGCAATTAGAGATTGAAATAAAAATTAAAAAAGATTTTAAAAGGTATTGAGTAAGAAGGAGACAGTTAATTTATTTATATGAATTGAAGAAGTAATTTTAATTAATAGAAACTTGATTAACTAATTCAAACAAATTGATCGCTGCTTAAACACCTAATACCTCCAATTTTTCAATTATTTTTATGTCAAATTCAGTTATTTTTATTTTTATGAGTTTACTTCATTATTAAAAAAATATTATAAATAAATCTAAATCATCACTCATTAATTAATCACTTATTAATCACATCAAAATTAACTGTTAATTTTGAGTATTCATTCAATTCTAATATCTTAGCTTAGTAGGTAGCGCCCTTTACTTTCTGAATACATATTCTTCAAATCTATGGTCGAATTTCATCAATAAAAATTTGTTTGGTATATTTATATGAAAACATATTTTCTTACTGAAAGTTGTAAATAAAAAGAACTTTTTCTAATATACCCATGCTTTCTTCATATCAATAATTCTAAAATATGCCACTGTTACCAAAACGATATATACTAAATACTGTTAAAAACATTTTAACAATTATTTTTCGGTTAACACAAGCCTCTCGCAACAATCAGCATTTCCTTTGAAATCACTATATGATAATAAATTTGTTTTATGCAATAAAAACATTTGCTTTGTCGATTATATTTTTCAGATTAATGATAACAGTACTTACTTATTTATTTTCCCACGAAGTTGATATAATTCCGAATAAAAGTCATAATTGTAGCTTTAATGCCACTTTTATCATGAAATAGGGAAAAAAACAATAAAGAAATAACCCAATATTTTATTATACGCATGTGGATATAATGCATTTCACATTCAATACCATCTGTTTAAAAGGAATGTGACAATTTAAAAGGAAGCTAAACGTAAACTGCAGCTATCGTAAAAATTAAAATCAACTATTCTGCTAAAGGCCATCCAATATCGCAAACACTGCATAAAACGAGCATACCCAAGCTACCCTATTTAGTTAGCATTCGAAACCGATTTGCATTAGAGTAATGTTCACTTAATAGCTTCAGTTCACCTCTAAATGCATAACCCTTTTGATGGTAAGGTGAGAGAGACCTGAGATTTCCCATCGGAGAGAGCAGGGGCGGAGCAATTATCGCTTCGAGATTAACCGAGGGCGACGGAGCAAGAGCGGAGCCCTCGTATCCACATTAATTGTTGTAACGCGCGGCATCTGAGGACCGAGCATTAACCTAAACTAAATTATCCTGCATGTTGAGCGGATTACTCCATCGGCAGTCAGCCGGGATTACTTGCCTAGCAGTAGCTGCGGCAAATCAGAATTATAAACATGTAGACTGTAGAGAGTGCTCATGGATTTAGAAGCAATGTGGATTAGGTTGAAAGTTGGATGATATTGATTCACTTTTTTTTCTTGCTTCTATTAATAGATGTTGAATTCTTTCAGTAAGAAAAAGTAGTAAAAGCCCTTATATTTATTAAATTTTGACATTATATAATCTTATAGAACTATGATCTTAAATGAATATATCTAAGCCTTGCATTTAGATAAACGTTAATTATGCAATGAAAGCGATATTTTTAATAAAATATATATTCTATGCTCGAATAGAAAGATCTTAGCTATAGCGACGCTGAATCAAATCCCGGTGAGTTGATGTATTCGCCTACAGATGGCGTGGTGGTATTTTCAGTTGCAAATGCATAGTTAACGGCTTCGCATCTTTTCCTTATTTCTGAAGAGATGTGCATAGGGGATTTCTGCAGATCAACACGACGAGAAGCTGTTCAATTTTTTCATGCATAAGAGAATCATGCTTCACAAATTCATCACAGAATGAAAGAGGTGTATAAAAAGCAGAATCTCGCACAGTGGTTCAGCATAATGAGGTGAAACATGTAAACGTTAACGATTTGCTACTTCCTTGGGAAGTAGCAAATCCTTATTGTTTACATGTCTTTGTGGTCAATAATGGTAAGATTTCGGCTCTGGTGGAATTTATACGACATAATCGCCTAATCACCACATGAGAAATTGTTATTGAATTATCGACAAGCAAAGGAACTGTGCGTTATATAATCCACAAAAAGAGCTTGATTATAGCAAAGTGAAAAAAGGACATTGAATAAAGCTGAATCCATTCCCAACCCAGTGACATTGAAGCCATCTCTTTCTTCATAAATGCTGTGATCAGTGTATCAACGTCAGTGACGATTTTATATAGTTGTACTGTTCCATATGAACTGTGACTTTAATATTATTAAAATTTCTTTACTTCTGACTGTAGTTCATTGGTAACAGCTGTAGTTAACATTTCAATTGGGCACATCTTATATGTACCTCTTTTTATTTCAATGCACAATCAATGTATGATCATCATTTCAATGTACGATACAATATAGATAGATGATAATTCTACAATTCCGTTATTTTTTTATTTTTTTTCATTTTGAAAGAATGTTATGAATGCACCTTATGTGTTCTGGCTGCCACTGTAGATCAAAATATATATAAAATGAAATAAATTGTTTTAGGAAAAGATTAGAATATTATCGGGACCTTACAGAAAATCTTTAATTTTATTAATATTTTCGCAGCTAGTTTTGTGTATTACCTAAACATTTCTTAATATTTTTGTTATGGATTAATATGTATTAAACGAAAAAGATTTAATCACTATATAAAACTGAATATAAGCTTTCATTTAACAATGATAACTGTGATTAAGCCAAAATAATTTTCAAAATATTTCACTCAATTCAAGATTCAGATTTCCATCATTCATAACAGATAAATGCAGCTTATTTTATATCTCTCGCAGTCTAATGATAACTAAGTAGTAAAAAACATCAAGCAATATAAAGAATCCATTTATGATATTTGCTTTCACTAATTGGAAAAATTCAAATGATTTTCCTTTCGGTACCTAAGATTATATATTTTTATTATTATTATTATTCAAACAATAAGAACAAAAATAGTACAAGTACTTTACCAACTTCACATAACGAGTTAGTGATTATTTAAATTATGAAAATATTGATTATTAAAAAACCCATTTTGTTTTGGAAGTAAAATGCATTCACAAAAATATGCAATCTTTTTATCACTTGTGATTGCAGCTTGCATGTAAGTATCTATGAATTTCGGAGTTCCATTTCGTGCCACTAAATGCAATTTAGTAGTTAAACCCTAAGAAAGAAATTGTTAGTTGATATACTTAGCTCGTTAATCTGCGTTACGATGTATCATAAATAGCTTAATTAAGGCTATATCATTTTTATTTTTACATTTAAAGACTATAACAGAGAAGAGAAAAGAGAGATTTAATTGTATATTAATCACACTACATTATTTTAAGATTCAATATTAATATTGGTGAAATGTGCTTATTGATATTCAGGAACACTCAAGAGGTTTCAGCATTCAAGATATTCGCATTTTTAGTTCTTTTTATCGGTGCTTACATAAGGTAAAATTCTTAACACATTTTTAAAATGCATAAATTTCCAGATGTATCAAAATAGATACTCCTTCTTTATCTTGTCTTTTATTTCATTCAAATATGTGAGAATGAATACTTCTCATTTTGATAGAACATATTCATTCATAATATAGTATGAATACTCACATTATGAGTTCATTTACTCATAGAATGAACGAAATTACTCATACTATGAATTCATTTACTCATAGAATGAACACAATTACTGATGCTATGAGTTCATTTATTCATAATAACAAATTACTCTTACTGTGGGCTCATTTACTTATACCATGAGTAAATGAGAGAAATACATTTTACTTATACTATTTCAAATTAATTGTGGAATTTATTATTACTGTTTATTTTTTTTTTGAGAAAGAACAAATTGGCATCTAATAATGAGGTTAGAATTTCTATCACACATTCTTCAACTGTTTTTTCAAAACTTGTAAATTTCTAAATTACTATAAGCGTGGCTATAATTATTTTTTGATAAAAACGATAATGCTGAATTGAATGGAAACAATAGTAATTTTCTTTGGATAATATCAAATTAAAAATGCACATTTTTAGGAAATGTAATAGTTATAATAACTATAATTAATTAGTTATATTAAGTTTATTTTTAAAATTGGTTGTAATACAAACTTTACAGTCAATTTTACAATTGACTGTAAATTTTGGATAGTTATTTATGTGTAGCAATTTTTTATTCGGTATTTCCTAATTTTATTGAAAAACTAAAACTATATAAAATGATATTTAAAATTTGTGGTCATTCAGTATTTTTAGTATACTTAGATAAGAAATTTAGATTCAGATTTAAATACATCAGCATTTAAAACCTTTTCAAATATAAATCTGCACTTAAAATTAATTTTAATTTTGATTAGTCTAAATATAATGTAAGTAGATATTTATTAAATTGAATTCAATGTAAGTAAATATTTACTCATTTGAGTTAATGTAGAAAACATAGTAATATTTTCTTTAGTAGAATGTTGTTCATTTCAAAATTCGAATAAATTCCTTTACATTTTGAAAGACTCGAAATTATGAAACTAAAAGTATCGATTAAAGGCTTCACATAAAAAAAAAACCTCCATTGTACTTTTACATATTGAAATTTCAATATTTGGAGTGATAAAAAGAACAAACAATCAACAGAACAAAAACCGTATTAGTAGAAACTATCTTTTTCATGTGTTTAATCTGTAATAATTCCACATAAAAATTTGTTCAGTAAACATTTTGTAAATCCGAGGAAAAGAGGTTTTTAACATGGTAACTTAAGTTCTACTTCGAGCTTCATAGAATAAATAGAGTTTTTCCAACCAAATTTTTATGCTTTCGTAATATTTGTTTGAAAAGCGTATTGTTTATATTTAAGGATTATCTAATACTTTTAGCTTATACGACCTGCAAAATATTTTAATTTTTGAATTTTATTAAACATTGAATAAATCGCTTATAAAAATTTAGAAATTTCAATATAAAAAAAATGAACTGGATTATTAAAATTAAATTCAAAACTATCTTAAAATTTAATCAAAGAAATGATGGCCATATATTTTAAAGTTTAATTATATAAGTAATGGACACATAAAAATAACTACTTTATCAATAAAATATCTTTATAAGATCGGGACAGTATTCTCCAGTGATATATGCTGAAGATTTGTCCGATATCGTTGCTTATTAGATTTTTCAGAACAACGTATTTTGATACGATTAATAATTTGATAGTTTTGAGTATTATTTTTGGGGGGTTTTATAAAGTAAAAAAGTGTTCTTATTAAATAAAAGGAGAATGTTTGATTTCTTTCTAAAATATCAGAAAATATATTCTGAATATTCTTAGTATTTAGTAGTAAATTTTGATTTACTTTTTTATTGTCTGTCAGAAAACTAACTTCAGAAATGTTTTAAAACTTTAATTTTTTAGAAATAAATTTTTAAATTTAATTTAATATATATTTAAAGTGCTATATTTAAAGTAGCAATTTTAATTCATAAACCACTGGATTATTTAATTATTCGGTTATATATTTAAAATATATATGTTGGTATTATTTTACCAACAGTGAATATAATTATTGATACATTTATTCAATAAATATTATCAAGTAAAAACACTCTCAGAAATTTTTATATTATAACATATTCGAGAAAAATAAAACATTTTTTTTTCTACTTATACTTTTAACTGTTTTATCAAATTAATTCAGATTTACGTCATAAATATTTTGCTAAAATTGTGGAATTTATTTTCATTATATAATTATTAATTTTGCTTCATATATGTGACAAAAATATGTAGATTTCCGAAATTCTATTGCATACTATTTACAATAACTCAGATCATTACATAAATTGATTTGCAAAATATTTGGCAGATTTAAGGTAATGTTTTTTTTTTTTTTTTTTTTTTTTTTTTTTTTACTAAGATTTCGTTTCTTTATTTGACAGATCGCAAATTATTACTGAAAGTCAATTATCGATTAAGTCTTCATAATTAAATTTTATATTTCATGAACTGAAAGTAAACAATTTTTTCCTCCTTAATTTAGTAATTAAAATACTTCAAATTAATTTACATACTGAACAATTACTCCGATAATAAGGATTAATCTTATTGGCTATGCAATGCGCCAGGAATTATAATTTAAATTCCACTTTTATATAGAACTGAAGAAAGATATGTAAGTTTTAAAATTTATTTCAATTATTTGTTTAAACTGTTTATAATTAAATCCGGTGTCCCGGCCTAGGGATAGCGCTTCTTCCCCGTGATATGGGCGTCCCGGGTTTCAAGCATTGGTTAAGGCATGATTGTTCTCTATCCTGTGCCCTATCTGTTAGGTGTGTGAAAAAGCCCCCCCCCCCTGTAAAAAGGAGTTGTGCAAGAGAAGGTGTGAATGTCATCTGCATATGAGTTAGAAGTCAGACTTCTGACCTCGGATGCGCAGGGGCCTTCCCCCTCAGAAGATAATGCATCCCTCCTTTCCACTGCAACACGGCATCATCATCATCATTTACAATTAATTAACATAATTTTATTTTCATTAATAACCGTTAATAATATAGTTAAAATAATTACCACTCAGGGTATTTAAATTTACTAATATCATACTTTAAGTAATTTCGTATATTTCGGTGTAGATTCTCATACATTTAGTGTAAAATTTGTAAATTTATTTGTGAATTCATCTTTGGGCTATATTTGAATTAATCTCAATGATTCGATGAATAAACAATTATTTCTGATATTTTTCTTCAGGAATTTAACGGTTCTGAAATAGCGAATGGTTCTGAAAAATTTAGCGGTTCTAACGTGTATATGAAAGATACTTTTTTATCTACAAAGTTTAATTTTTAATTGTAGATTTATTATTTTTTTGGAAATAAATTTCTGAGAATGCCATTGAAAGAAGCTAAGATAAGACATTAAAAAATTAAAAAGGGGTAAAAATGTAGTAAAAGTAATATGTCTAGAAATCAAATAAAATTTTATTTTCCCGATTATAATAAGCTTCCTTTTCAATTATATTATAATATAATGTTTATAAACATTAAAGGTCAATAAAGGCAGTCATTTTTGCAGGCATCGCTTTCAGCGGATTATTCACAGACATACCATTGAAAAATTCTCCAAAACAAATGTATTGTATAAAAGGGGTGTATATATATATATGTTGTTAAGGCGTAGGAATCTTATGTACGATATTTAAACCTATTTCCAAATAAATGATTTTTTTAAATGGTTCTTAGGAATTTCACCAATCAAAAATATTGTTATGTTATAATAATTGTTCAGTAAAATTAAACTTTATATAAAACAAAATTATTATTAGAATATACAGTACACAAATACTATTGTTAGAATTCATTAAAAATTGATCACGTTAAAACGTCGAATTAATATCGTACAATACTGATATGTTACTAAAATTAAATGTTATCTATCAAAAGAATGTGAACGATCTAAATAAAATTGTGAAGACATATTCATCTGTTTTTTAATAAGAAAATTTAAATGTATTTATATACAGAAAATCTTAATGAATCTTAATTATTAAAAATTTACTGATTTTAAATGAAATAAATCACTATAATTATAATTAAGAAACACTTTTTAAATAAATAAAATACGAATATTTCATTTATATTATTTATACAAACAAATCTATAAATATATCTCATTGCTAAACTTTCTAATTTTGTATAATTTTTCTCAATTTATATTTTAATTAATAATTTTAAAATATTTTTATTCTCTATTATGAGCAAAATATCATGCAAAGACAAAGGTAATTCAATCTTTGAATATAGTATAATTGATGTATAGTCGAGAGGTTCCGGTTTCGTTTCCAGAGACCTCTACATTTGAAACCCTTCATAGGCGGGACTCAAAATAACATCCATCCCAAAATAGCCACCGAATTGTTTCTAAAGACGGCGTTCATAAAACTGCAGTGAAATTAATTCTTAGAACTCAATGATTTCTCATTACATTTAGAATAAATTACATAAATGAAAAGCTTATTCCATAATTTTCAAACATTGTGTTTATATTTATTCTTCGAACTTTCATTTCACAAATGGCCTTGATGGTCAATTGTAGACTATTTTTTGAGTAATTCATGCATCTGCTAAATGATTTAATTTATTTTTTGTTTTACTTTATTAGATTTAATTAATTAGATTCATTTCAACATTGGATTGCAATCATTTTGTCAAATGCTTCTTTTAATCAGTGAAATGTGAATACATTTTTTTTATCCCGGAATAAAATGCTGATCTATTTTAAGTACTTTTTTATCATTATTTGCAACTAAACAAAGCAACATAAGAACATATTTTAATTTTTCTAAAACATACATTTTCCTGTTATCATGAAATAAAAATTTTACGTAATATTTCTTTTTTTTTTTTACAATTCATGAACATTATTTTGTAATTTATTTTTCATTGTAAATATCCTTTTAGCTCCTTGATTAGTTCATTAAGCACACATTTTATGATTAATGAAGTTTAAATTGTGAAGTAGCATACAGTTTCGTTTTTTGGAGGTATTGTTCGTAATATTTTTTTAAAAAAAATATTTATGTAATGATGCCGGTAGGATGGTTATAGATTTTTATATAAACAATCGTTCCAAAAGAAATTTTTTGCCTTATGGGCATGATAAATATTACATAAAAATATGTGGTATGTATTATGAAATATTATTAGAAATTTGTGAATAAATGTCCTAAAGCATTTTTCATTCTTCATTTTTATTATTTTCTAATGAAATAATTCTTTGTTCAATTTAATTACTTTATACAAAAATACATTAAAGTTTGTTAGTTTTTAAATAATATACCAAATTCCATATTTGGGAGTCTATATCCGATTCACACAATCATTAAATTTTAGAAATGAATAAAAAGTATATTAGTTCTAACTGTGAACTTCATACAAGATGTGGTTAACATATTTTCTTGTTTATTATGCTTACTCTTACAGAATACAGATTGACTATTTGATAGTTAATAAAATAAAAATTTAATAATTTCTCGTACGTAACTTTGGTTTTGTAAGTTTTCTTTGTTTCCTTATTTAGAAGTTATTATGCGACTTTAAGATAAGAAGCATCATATTTGGAAATCAAAGTTGTATTTCAATAGAAAATTTATTAGATATTCAGAGCAGCTTGTAATCTGTTTCATGCAGAATTCAACAAAGAATACGATAAGAATAATCTTCAAAATCATATTATCTGAAAGAAATGTGTGAATCTTGTCTAAGAGTATTTTGAAATAATTTGAATAGCTCATTGTCTGGATAAATCTTATTACTCTTTTGACTCTGTTTCAGTTTGAAATATGTATCATGTAAATATAAAAGCGGATTTCATCAATGCCTCTCAAACGTATCAATAAAATAAAGACATAAAAAAATATTTAGCTTGAATTTTAATTATTTTGTAAATAAAACCAAACTTTCTGTTTAGTGCGAAAGAAATTTCTTCGAATTATTTCATGCAAACCTATATCTCCACGTTAATGTATTTATACAATTCAGAGAACAATCAAATAGCAATAATATTAAAAATAATTTCTTTTTTTTTGCAATAAAATATAGCACTAAAAACTAATAAAATTTGGTTTTTTTTAAATTAAATTATTGTAGTTGCTTAATTTTTTTTCCATTCTTTATAAATAATCACTTATATTTAAATAAGATTCCCAAATTGCTTAATTTGATTTATTTTACATTTTTGAGTAAAGTGTTTTTTTTCCCCTCCAGAAAAAAAAACAATTAATTTCCTTTCATTATGAGAAATTTAAAGAAAACATTCTTATATTAATATTTCAACGAAAAATAACATTTTATTTTTTCATAAATATTTATGTTTTTTCATAATATATTTATGTTAGGTTCTATAAATAGTTCTAATTACATTACGTACCACTGAATAGTAGAATTTTTTTGTTTTAATTAATATTTTTTATTTTTTTATTTAAGGAACTCTTTTGCATTTTACAAAAAAAAAAAAAAATGTGGAAAATTCCCTAATTATATCTTTTTTTTGTGGTCTCTAAAAGGTATTAAGGGACATTATCATTTTTCTTTTTATAGAAAATACATTTTTAAAATATGAAGGCAATTATACATAATTAACGTATGATCCAGTTGATAATAAATCTATGTCGATAGATCTTGCAAAACTATTTTTTATTTTGTCCTTATTACTTTCAAGTTGACTTACAGAAAAACAAATTTTCAAGTTATTAGTACACCACAAGCAAGTATTTACTATCGAATTAAAACTCGTTATTAATTATTAAACAATTAACTTTTGTGATTATTTTTAAATAATTGTTTTGTGTTGTTAGTGTATTTTAACTTGAATAATATAAATTAATTGCCCAAATTAAAATTTACTTTTAGATTAATTCAATTTTGCTATAAAATGAAATTCAATGCGTATACCTTTTAAATAAAAGCATTGCAAATAAATTAATACATATGTAACAAATATTAATAGTACCATAAAGTTTTCAATAAGCGTATATTGTTTATGTTAATGAAATTTATCTATGTATTATTGTATCCTCCATATTCAGTTTACTATTTTTAATTCACTTTATCATGAAAACTGAAAATTTTCTTAGATAAAATCACATAAACCAGTTTTAGAGTTAATTGTATTGATAAAATCTCATTATAGATAGAGCAAAGGAACCTTAACGCAGACAATTTATTTTAACATTATAAAAAACATTGAGGGGGGAAATTTATATAAATTATAGATTTTTGTTAATAAATGTTATTTATTACAAATCAACATTTTATTTTCTAAATATCCATTTCGATATATATATTTACATTAGACATTCTTAGAATTCTCTGAAAGCATGCGACTCTATATCTGAAATGTCTTGCAACTTTACTTGTAAATAATCAGACTGGGTTCAACAATCTTACAAAAACTGTGCAAATCAAAACGGTTTTATGAAAACCTTACATATGTTTTAATAATGCAAATAATTTCATTTAAAATAACATTATAAATTAAATAATTAGAATTTCCATCGTACACTCACATTCTTTGCGTATTTGCAAACTGCAAAAAATTAAAAAGATGAGTGTAAAGCTAAATTATTTAATATTTCGCAATGGTGTAAGACATCTTTACTTTGTTTTAACGTTATAAAATGCAGTTCATATGCTAAAGTTTAAAGATTAACCACAACTGTTTATAGATTGCCTTGACAGAAACAATGAAATTGATTTATTCAAATTGCTTTATTAAATTCAAATTGCTTTATTAAATGTCTCAATTCAGCAAAAAGTGTCGTCAAAAGAAGACAAAAATATGATATGATATAGATGCCGTTAATAAATCCTAAACAAAATAGATAAATATATTTTTACGAAATTTCAACATTTCGCAAAGTTTGATCACTGCTTATGATGGATATTCTTAAAGCTTACTGAAAATATAAAACGCTATGCTTAAAGAATAATTCTTTCTTTCTCATAAGATATATAGATTGAAACAAAGAACATCAGAATATAAAAGTAGGTTTAATTCTTGTATCATATTTTCAATACATATATCCCTAAGAGGATAAAAAATGTCGCTTTTTTGAATAGTGAATATATTAAATTTTATAAATATTTAATTCCACAAAATCCGTTTTATCTGCTATTCTTTAGTATCTCGAAATGCATGAAAAAGACTTTGAAATTAAAAATAAAATTTACAAACTATAATAAAACATATCTAAAATTTTAGTCATAATCTGGGATTTATTCTTAATAAAGTCTATATTAAGAATGTTTCAATTATTTCTTTCAATGTTTCTGAATCAAATTGTATGAAGCTTTTAGAATTTATCGATAATGCCTAATAAAAAATTAAAATTTTTATTTTTGAGAATTTTTAAATAAAAAGGCAACATTTTCCAATATTTGACACTTATATTTGGCGCGGACATTATTTTACTATTATGCTTGATTTGTCAACACTATTATTTCACTTTTCCTAGGAAAGTGAAATAATAGTATTCTTCTATAAAGCTAATGCCTGAAAAATTATTATAATTTCCCTTTGCTTGATTTATACCAGCGCAGAAAATTTTAAAATGCAAGTTACATTCTGAAATTATTGAATTATTGAAATTATTGAAATATAATTAAACACTTTTAGATTCCTTTCTATTTTTAATAATCTTTCACGAACATAAGATAGGGTATAAGAGATAATAACAAATAAGTCTCTCAGTAAGAACGACCGTGTCCCAGGTAATTTTGATTTTCGATTTATTCTGACAAAGATATGAAAAAATTAATTATAAAGCACTAAATAATTAAATATTGAAGAATCATTTTAAGGCTTCTTTTGTTTGAAGTGATTCCGTTAGATTAATAATCTTCAGGATTTTTTCTTGCTGCAGTTTTAAGCAATTTAAAAGCTAATAGACTGTCGTATATTCAAGAAAAAATCTACCCTAGAGATGGTCTAGTTGCAGGGTGTTTCCCAAGTTTTATGCAACTTTATTTATTCTAATCTTTATTTCTTGCAGGACCTAAATTCCTTAATATAATGGAGATAGGGCAGATATTTGCATCAGATGCCCATGTTACCTGTCGCTTTTATCAGCGAATAAACGTTATTTCTCCTAGTCATCAAATCCTAAACTTATGCATTTGACTAGACATGCTATATCAAGATACATAAAACCCCCCTCCAATATCATTTAAACATTTTTACTATTGATTTATTATTTAATATTCTTTTCAATTAATTTTCTGGGAATTCGAATCTTTTTTTCATATACAGTATTTTTTTCATTACTGCGAAACGTACTGCATACTTGTGTAAATGGGATGTAAAATAACATATTACAGTGATATTTCAAATATGATTTTTTAAAGAGATTATTTTTGCTTCTATTTGGATTGTTTGCATGATAGTTTTGATACGATAGAAGTCAGATTAAATTAGAAGTATTAGTGCTGATCCTACTTGTTTAGGATCTTTAAGAAATAATCCATATGCATGGGATTCCAAAGGATTCTTGTAAAATTATATATGTTTATGAAAATAGATGCAAGTCATTTTTGAAATAAGATATCGGATAGAATAAACAAGGTGTGGGGGGGCACTGCAAGATACTATTTGCGAAATGAAAGAAAATATAAGTTAAACTTTAAAAACATTTAATAAAATAAAAAATTCCAATGGCACAACGGCGTAATTGAATGAATTATATACCACCACAAGTCATGACATCATGGTATATGCAATGACAAGTAAAAAAACATAACAACTTAATTTCAAAGTATTTAAGGAAAATGTTAAAAACATTTGCCGTTTAAATCAATGCATTCTTTGAATGAGTTTATCCATGCACCTGGATTATTGAGGTATTATAAAATTTTGTTACATTATGTCAGTTTCGTATATTATTTTTCAACATTTTAGCTTAACTTACCCACTGCGAGACGGTTCCTGCCCCAACCTTTGTTTTTCGAAACTTACTAATTATACAAGGTGTTAATAAAGTTTTCTTCCTGATTACAAAAAGTATTGTAAAAATAATAATTATTATTTGCCATATGGTTGTATATTGTAAAAACATTTATAAAGTTTTAATAAAACACATTATGTCAGGAAATATCCTGGGCATCTCGGAGAGTGTAAAGATGGTATTCGATTTCTGTCCGATATGAGAGTAAATGCAATATGCATATTTTCGAAAATTATAAAGGTCTTCTGAAAACCGTCTTATTAGTATTCGGAATTCCATGAACTTCTAACAGATGAAATGAATTTTCTCAGTAGTGAACATGAAAGCATTTTCACATTCCTGCAATCTAAAATAAATATTTGATGATATTGGACATTCATCGAAGTAGGTTTAACAATCCTTTGCACAAAATGGAAAGCTTTCTGACTTCATGTTATAAATTATGAAATTTAACTTTATAGTCATCCTGACATTTTGACAATATTTGCATTGCAATATTTCTTAATAAATCAATACAAATACTCCTGACTTGTTGAGTTTATATTCTCTTCTCTGAATTATAGAGGAATTCTGAAACTATTGAGGTAATTTAAAAAGTTATATTTCGTCTAATTTTACATCCGGCATTCAAGGCAATTTAATAGAAATCAACGGGTTATTTTTTTTAAAAAAATTGTGGGATAAAAATTCTGAAATTTTAAATGAGATAAGATAGTTTATTAATAATTTTGGTGGCAAAAGGTTCGAATAAGAATTATAATGGTAGCAATGGTTATTAAAAATTTGAAAAAAAATGATATAACACTAAAACACACAGAAATTAAAATATTTATTGTCAATGAATTTTTTTTTTATTTTTATTAAAATAGTACTTTGTGTATTATTTTTCCTTCTGAAAGCTGTAGGTAATTCCGAAAAATAAAATGCAATTAATGGTTTGAAGGAAAAGAATTTTGTAAGTTTTTAACAGTATTTTTAAAATGTTTTTTTATTTTAATTTATTCAAATCCAAGGAGGAAAAAGCAGATGTAGGAAAAAATACTGAGCAAAAGAGGAAAAAAGCTATCAAAAATATATGAATAGAAAAAATTGTGGGGATAATATGAATGACTTATTTCCAGTTACTTCGTACAAATCATATTTATCTAATTAATTAACTGTAGTCCTCCAGTGGGAAGTTTATAATTAGGTTCACTGCAGTTAACTTTAATGAGTAAATCCCTTTTCATTTACTGAGAAAAAGCAAAGTTCCCTAACAAAAATTAAAAGTCCTTTTAAGTTCCTACGTTTCCTCGCTCTTAGAATATTTATCCCTACGAAAAAAAAATTGGCTTTCATTCCTTTATATAAAAATTAAAAATCAACCAAAAAGCTTAATTTTGTACCCTGAAAAGTTGATGCAAGTAAATGAAAAATTATCCTTTCAATCAAAATAAATTAAATTACTGAATGTTAAGGAAAAAGCTAACATTGTTTTAAAAAAATGATATATCAATTTAGTTTGTAGAAGAATATTTCTTTCATTTATTCTTGTTTAAATCGCCTTTTAAAGCTAAAATTAGTAATTTTTGATTTTATTAAAATCTATAAAATGGGTTATTATTATAGATTATATTCCAAACAAGCTGTTCTTAATAATTTGAAAATTGAATATATGTAGCTTAAAACATTATAATTAATTTGCTGTAACATAATATGGTTTTAAGCTTTTTATAATATTATTTGCATTTTTATTCAATTAAATATATTTAAAAGGATTTTTATTTGATGAATGATAACGAGCAATTAATTAGACATTACATACAGCGAATTACTCAGGAATTTAAGATTCTAGAAAATATCCACAGATAAAATATAATTCTTAATTTAACTTCATTGAATTTTATTTCTCAGGAATGAAATGAAAATAATATAAGTATTAAGTAAAATTTAAAATTGTTCAATTAGTTGAAAACATTCGCTTATGAATTATTAAATTAACTTTATTAATCTGTAATAATCTTTAAGAACATATAATAAGTAAGTTTGAAATAACAAATTGTGAGTGAAATTTAAAATGTTTAAAAATTATTAAATTTTGATTTTTAATATATATATATATATATATATATATATGATAGAATAATATTAAAGTAATTTCTTTGAAAACTATTAACTTTTAAAATAATTTAATTAAATAATTTAAATTAAATTTAATTAAATAAAATATACATATTTAACAATTTTTTAGTTTAACCGATTTAAAGATTCTAATATTAAGCTACATTAATTTTTGCCATTTAAAGTTTTATTTTCATGTATAGAGACACAATGAAAATATCATTGCGAGACTATATATGAGTCATTTGTTCGCATTTATAGAAAAATTATTTATTTTATTTTATTATTTCGAGTCATTTGTTCGCATTTTTAGAAAAAAAAAAATGATTAAATTGGATGTATTAATTTCAGGAAAAAAAAAATAATCATTTTCTTTTAAAATGTATCGTACAGATGTAAAAACCCATTAAAAAATTAATGTACTCTCTTTCTTTTTAATTTTCACATTAAGCAAGTAAAATTTTATTTCCTTGTGAATTAAAAGAAAATTTCTGAAAACATATACATATAATGCTTGATTCAATATTTACTTTAAGAAGATTACTCATTATTTGTTTTTCTCCCCAAATGTTTTGAACCTTAACATTAAGTAATTACAATGAATTTTGGAACTGAATCTGGAGCCATCCCAATACTTATACTTATATATAACGTATTGGGATGGCTTCAGATATGATTCAAAAAGTTCTCATTTGTAATAACTAATATATCTAAACAATTCATTATAGTCTTAGCGTTTAGTCTTATTAAAAGTTTTTAAATAGATATGAAATATAAAAGAATAAAAATTATTAAATAAATTCCTTGAATTTTTACACGAATGAGGGATTTTTCTTGCAACGAATTTTTCTCAAAAAGTTATAAAACAAATTACTTTTTCATATGAGATGATGAGATTGCTCTTTGTAGCTAATTATTTGTTTTGAAGAAAATATCAGATATATTGTAAAATCATGAAATAGTTTGGTATCAGTAGTACTTGCCAGAACTGTGATTATAATTTTTCAGTTCTTAAACTCTTATCATATAAAAAAAATTGAAATAGTATAATTTGCTGAAAATTAATAACCCATTAGATCTTACAACTTTGAAAAATTTCTATTCTTTCATATTTATTCCAGTTTTTTTTATTTATGTTATGTTACATTCATCTAAAATTAAATTAATAATATTTTAACTCGTGTATGCCATGATTTTCAAAACTGAAAAAAATAGGTGCTTCAGTTTCAAAATCATCTCGTTTTCAAAGTGTCTAAAAATTAATTCATGATTAAAAATTAATATTTTAACTCTTGTATGCCATGGCTTTCAAAGCTGAAAAAAGAGGAGCTTCAGTTTCAAAATCATCTCGTTTTCAAAGTGTCAAAAAATTAATTCATGATTTAAAATGCAATGCAACCAATACCAAGTTAGAATTATTGCTAATAAGAAGTTAAAAGAAATAACTGCTATTCATTAAATTATCATCTTTATACAAACTAATACTGTTTATTCAAACATTAAATATTGACATAGTATATAAAAATATATTCAAATGCAATATATTGGTAACGATACACATTTTTAAAGTTGTATTAAAGCCTAATGTATTGATGATCTGCCTCACAATGTTATTGGTCTTTTCCCCCCATCTTTCTTTAAACATTTACACTTAGGTGTAAATTTAAAAGATTTTGATTAATCGACAAGGATTGTATTATTAACCTATTTAGAAGTATGGCATTATTTTTGATCCAGTTTCCTTCCTCAGGCCCAGCCAAGTTCGAGAACTTATTGCTCCAAATTATATGTATTAAACTTAAAACGAATTTTTTTCACTTTAGATAGTACCGCAAATGTGAAGGTATTTATAATAATATGAATAAACTTTTAAAATTTAATTATTTCATTGGTTCTAATATTTTATTACAGTGAGAAATATTTTTGTATCGTTTTCTGTAAATTTGTTTGATTTTTTGCTAAGGCATTATTTAAAACAGAAAACATCTAGAGAAAAGACTGGCACTTGATAATCTATTGATTGTATCAAATTTCAGCTTAAAAACGTGTAAAATTTCACTTTACTATATGACGGGCTTTATGGTAGCTGTAAAATTTTGAAAAATTACTAAATTACTTTATGCAGTTATTTTGAGCACGTGTGAAAACGAGATATAAATTTATCGGCCAATCATACATTCTTCAATTATATAAAAATGTAATAATTTTAGATATTAGATAATCGTAAAATTAAGCGTCGATGTCTTTATGATATTGAAAATGCCTAAACATAAAATTTGAAATTAATTTATAAGCATCTGTTAAACTGAAGAATGATTGCATGCTCTTTTAAAAGAAAAGACTGAAATTAAAATTTTTCAATTAAAAAATAAAGTGATAATTATTTTTACAACAATATTTAATGGAAATTTTGCAAAAAAAAATATATATCTAATTGTACTCCGATTAATTCTACAAAAAAAATTTATTTTCAACATTAAATATATGTTCTTCCAAATTTCAGGGCTTTTTGCTCAATGGTCAGCTCTTTAAGATTTAACAGTCAAATACATATACATTTAATTTTTCAATTAACAAATGAGATGCATTTCATGCCTCTCCTCTCTCCTTACTGTCTTTTATATTCTGAATAACAGAAATAGAAAACCCATATTAAACGGAAGCAAAATTAAATCAGCCTATTAAAAGCTTTGTTTGCTAATTTCCAATCTAATCAATTGATAGTTATTTTCATTTGACGAGAGAGTATTTGATCTAAAATTCAAAATTACTCATTGAATGTTTTTACTCATTGAGCTTTATTATGAATAAAAGTTTTTTTTCAAAAATTGAATGGAATTATTTAAAGCTTCATACTATTTTTTAAATCTAACAGAATATGGGGTTTTGTTAAAATTCGTTTTGTATCTTACACCGTTTAATATTTTCAGCTATTCCTTCTCTTGAAAATTAGGGGGAAATTTCCTACCATGAAACGGAATAAAAGAAAATCATTAAGTAAAACAAAAAAAATTAAAAAAGACAATGGATTTAGGCATTTTAAAAAAATTTATTGTTGAGTCATCAGTGTCTGGAATGATTACCCACTTACCCATATCCGTCGGTCTACTAGTTTACCAAACTACCATCATTTACCCAACTGGCCTCTTCCAGTCGCCGAAAGAGGAGAGGATTTGGTGGTTAAGAGAGTAGCGATGCCATACCAGAAAAATCTCCCTCCACGACCATCTGCCCACACTATTCCTCTTTTCAGAAAATATAGCTCTCATCTCCAAACGATATATATATATATATAAATGTATATATACACATTTTTTTCTTTTTCCCCCGCCCCATCCTGCTTTTCGAACTTAGGAAGAGACCAATCATTGAGGTTCTTGTAACAGAGAGAGATATCCGAAGTCGTGGTCCCCTCGCTCCGCAAACCCACTTTCTACCCTCATTTTTCTACTTCTCTACCCCTTTTTTCTCCTCTTTTTTGTGCTCTCCATCTTTTCTCAACCCTCTTCTATAGATAGTTTTTTTTATTCCCGCTGTTTCATTCGATTCAACCCACCTCTATCTTCCTCCACCCTCCCTCCAATAGTTCTATCCTGGAGTTTGAACAGGGCCACTCGATACGGTATCAGGCAAGATCTCTGCAATCACATGTTCCTATCTCGCAATGGAGGATGAAGAGGCAGATCTTTTACTTTTTTCCCCTCTCTCTGCCATTTTTTTTATCATCCTATTCCCCTAACTCTTTTATATGTGTATTTATTTTTCCTTCTCCTGAATCTATCCCTTCGTTCTGTTCACATTTCTTGGTTTCCTCCCTCCTCTACCCCCCAATTTTTTTTAAACTCTTGTGTCTGTGTGATTCCTCTTTTTGGTGTTCCCCTCGAACGGTTTTCGAGTAAAAAGCGGATTTAGCGCGGAATGAAGATGATAAAAAAGCGTCATACTTATCCAATAGTCCATTTAAAAACGAGGTGGTAGCAAGCAGTGGGCGTGGTAGAAAGTCCAATGTTTGAAGGAGCTATGTGTAAAAGTGAGAGGCAGCTATCGGATTTCGAAGCAGTTGCACGCTTCAATTTCGGTGCACTTCTTAAGTACACCCTCCGCAGAAAACCGGTCGAAATCCGCTCATTGGATTAAACCTGCTCACCCCCCTCGCGCTCACACACACACTTCTTTCTTAAGAAAGGACAGTCTCGCAGTTTGGGGAATTTTCTTGAAGTTCTTGAATCTTTTTCTGCACACGTTGAGTTCTCAGCGACATAATCATGAGAGCAGTAGCACACTTGCTATATTTGAACATAAGCAATTATTAAACTAGCGCTCAAATTTTAAATGTCAGTCCTCATTCATACTTGCTTCTTTTCATTTTATGAATATATGTTTAGATAAACCTTTTATTTCACCATTTGAATTTATTCATGGGAAAACTGTGACAAGCATTTTAAAAATACATTTGAATAAATTTATTTGATTGAATTCTGTTGGAGTTTCAATCAATTTTACAATCATATTTTATGATATTACTAGCCGCCTTTGGCGACCAGCCGGTTCGCAAATCTTAATGTTCATTAAAATTTTAATAATTAAATATTTTATGCAATTCCTATTTTAATAGATTCTTCATCAAAATATTTTAAAAATTCAAATTTGGTAGTTATATAATTCACTCATAATATTATAATGACCTTCAGTCACAACGTAATATGCATCTCTCTAATTTTCTATTAGCTCCCGTAGAATTTATGCTTTAAATTAAAGTGGAAAGGATTAATCTGCAATTAATATAATAATATTTTTACTGAAACAAATCATTTTTTTATAATATGATTACTGAAAACAGAGTTACTGAGCGTTTAAACCTTATGGGCACTAAAGAATGTCTTTCTTAATTTATGAAATATCTCAAGAATTTGTCAGCAAAATTTTCTCAGATTCATCATGAGCAGATCGATTAATTAACAATGTTTAATTTTAAATGCATCACACACTAAGAAAATAAACAGAATCGTTTATAATAATCGGTCAAAAACAAATTAAAAAAAAACTACTTAAAAAACGATGTACTTAAAACTATAAGCATATACAAAAATATATAACTAACATAAATACAATTTAATTACAGAAGCATATACTTAACCTAAAAATAATTTAAGTCAAATCCGCATCCGTTGATAATAGTTGTCAACAATCAGAACACAATGCGTATGAGTGAATTTTCAACGCCAGTTGGTAACGCAAATGCTTGAATTTTTATACGCCAGTTAATATAACGCTACGCAGATTAGAAATTTATAATTTCTTTTATTCTGTTTTATTTTAATTCAAAAGTACTTCAGAATGAATCTGAAAGGTCGAATAATTAACACTGTTTAATTTTAAATGCATCAAACATTAAGAAAATAAACAGAATCGTTTGAAATAATCGGCCAAAAAATGTTAAGCCTAGTCTCATTAGCGTGGGAAAAAAAACTGAAGCCTTACTCATTTTGTGGTGGGGAAAATAAAAGTGTTTTTTGCGGGAAAGTTAGTTTTTAATTAATAATTAAAATTCTAATTAAAAAATTAAAAAAAGGGACCCCAGGTGCACATTCCCGACCTCCAAGACATGCATGTACCGAATTTGGTAACTGTAGGTCAAACAGGTTGGCCTGTAGAGCGCCAACACACACACACACACACACATTGAGCTTTATATAAGTATAGATTAAAATTTGGATTTGTACTTATAAGTTCTTATATAACAAGATACACAATAAAGTCGTTGAATATAATTTATATGATCATTTGTGTAGATATAAACAGAAAGATCTTGAGATGAAGTTTCAATAATTTTATTCCAATATTATTTTTGTGTTATACATTCATTCTATATAATTTAAATAATTCTAAAAGCCAATATCTTTGAAGAGTCCTTTTCAATCCATCATATTCGCTCATATGACAAAACCTACAAGCGTTTGATTTTTTTATTTGTTTTGAAAAAAAAAACATTTTGATTTTTGATTTGTTAAAACTTTAGATTTTTATTGAATTTAAAATTGTGAATTTAATTTTTTATGAAACCTCAAATCCATGACTAAAATAAATCTTCTTAACATACATTTTAATTATATTATTAAAATAGACAAGTCTAATACTCTACGCATCATATATTGTGAATTACATTTACTAACATGTGACCAAATTTTTTTTTCTAATCAATTAATTATCTACTATTGAACAAATCCCGAAGCACGTGTTTCAATATTACATCAAAGTTTGCAACTTTATGCAGATAATAGACTTATTTAAAAAAGTTTGTGTCAAATTAATTATAGTTTCCTTCTCTATGTTAAAATGTTATAAGATTTGTGGATAAAAAGTTGGTATAAAATACATATACCAATAAACTCAATATCGTTGAAAAACTAGGAAAGTATTTCCCTTTTCTTAACACTACATGCACTTGAATGGCAAGTGATTAACAAAGAGACAGCTCCTTTAAATTTTATGAAGATAAGCTCTTTACTGAGATATCATTTTATCAGATTAAATGATATATTCTCCACGAAAACGTCTTCGTAATTATGTTTAAAACAGTTATAAATTCATTTAAAGATGTTTTCCGATTAAATGTATATTTAATTTCAATATCAATACATTTTTATTTGATTTCAAAAAATGAGGTTTAGTTAAACAGAAAAATTTCTCACCTTTATTCTGGTTTTTATTATTATAGCCACAGCTGCTATATAGAATTTAATTACGAGAAGCAAATAAGAATTTAAATATTTAAGTATAATATTTACTTCAGAAAAATATTGTACATTTTTGCTTCCTAATGCAGTAAAATTTACATTTTTTACAAAGAAAAATACATTTTTTAAAAAAGAAATACAGTAAAATTTGCATTTTTCAGCGTTGACTGAAATAGCAAATAAAAGAATAGACAAAACAATTCAGCTTCTATTAAATTCAAATTCCTCACATTTATTTCAACAAATATCTATCCATTTTAAGTTTTCAAATCGTTTTCTGTTGTAACTATTTTCAGAAGAATATTTTTCTTTAAAAAAAGGGACATTAATTAGTTCACTATTTGATAGTTTAATATATTATTCAAGTGTAAACTACTTTACTTATTTAAAACCCAAATTAAGCCAAATAAATCTGTAAACATATCAAAATGATAAATAAAATAGAGAAAATGAAAGAAGGTATTAATGTAATATGAAATTCATTCAATTCAAAATAAAGAATTTTCAGCAATCCGCATTTCAAATTAGATATCCAGGCATATTTAAAGCAAACGACTGTGAATATTTTATCACAAATAGAATTATTACCCATTCTGTTTGAATAAATCTGGAACTTTTTCTTTGAAATGTTTCTAAATGAAGTATAAGCGAATGTAGGTGTTTGATTTTTGCATTATATTTTTTAGGGCCAAATAATCCATCATAAATATGAAGTAAGATTTATTTTTGCTTCTAATGTTTAAAAATTTAGCTATCAAAGCATATGGTTTAGTTATTCTGACATGTGGTTTATTCTATTTCTTTTCTTTTCATTACATATTGGGGATTGTGCTTTTATTTCCCTTTTTGAAATCTTGTGCAAATGTAATAAATATTTTAAAGATAAATTTTTATAGACTTTTGAAATAGTTGGCATGCAAATGTAAACAGAAAAAATATATTTTAAAATCTTCTATATTTTGAAGATTTATGTTATCAAAGGAATTAATCTTGGATATAAAGTATATATTTTGCACCAAAAAAAATAATTGAGCCATTTTTATTGGCTGTCAGAAAATCACGAATTTATATCATCTGAAACATCACGTGATTTTTCACTAAAGTAAATACCACTTTGCTATTTGAAATATCGAAATAGATGGATTAATCAACTGATTTTCTAGTAACACTTTGTATGTTTGGATTAAGTTTAATCTATAAAATCCATTACTCAATTTTGCTACTAATGTGTTACAAGAAAACTTCATATCATCTCTAAACTGTTGATCAAATATTTATTTCCTTTGATACGAAAAACGTGCTACATTACGAATTAATCCTTTTCTTAGTAGAAATCCAAAATATCATTACTTTTGTCAGTGAATGTATTTATTCTTTTATTTGCTTATGATTAGTACAAAAGGATTGAATAAATCTTTGTTCTGTAATTGAGGGATATTTTTTTTTATCCAGAACACATGCTATTTTCCTTATACCATATTCTTGTTTTAATTTCTTTTTTTTATTTTACATTTATTTTAAATGGTTTAATTAATGTTGAAAAATGCAGTTTTACAGAATCAAATATTATGTAAACAGATGTCACATTTGGACGATTAATCGTTATAAATTTTAAAAGATATATGGTGTATAATTTTTTTGTATAAAAATAATTTTCTCTTAAGTATTTTTTTAATATTATTTTACTACCTACATCATGAAGAATTTTCCTTTGGTGCTTAAATTTACAATACGATGTTACAGTTACAATGGATTTTGAATAAAATCTAATTTATGCTCAAAATGAACAATATTTTATTGACGAATGCACAAAACAATACTCATTGTGATTGCACAAAACAATACTCATTAAGTTTCTAGATTGCTCAAATAAGCAATCTAGAAACTTAAAATATCCAAAAATTTAAGTTATCTCTAAATGGCTGACTTGAAAAATAAGATGAAAAAACTGATTTTGTTCTCAAAGGATCTTTGTAATGAAATTTAAATTTAAATTATTTTAGTAGAAGTTATATTTTCTGTTTTTGCCGCTCTCTAAGAATGCTCAAATTCACAATTAGCGTTTCCTGTTTCATGAATTACCTAATTGTTTTAGACAGAACAAAGATAAGGATCATTAATTGGAGCTACAAAGTTATGGGTAGTATCTTTTTGCTATATCGTTCAACCAATTAATAATACAATTTACTAATTTATTGTTCAGTCTAACTTCTGAAGACTTTTCCAGAATTTTCTACAAGCGAAATTCAAATGCGTGGCAGTTTCCTCTGAATATCCTTCAAGAAGACAATGTACCTTAAATCTAAGGTGATTTCCTATTCCTATCTTATTTACTAATTACCTAATCGGTTAAAACAGGGCAAACCTAAGGAGCATTAATTTAAGGTGCAAAGTTATGAGTAAATTCATTTGGCTATACCTCTTAACCAAGCAATGATAAATACATATACGATTTAGTAATTTATTTTCCGAGCTAATTGCTGAATATTTTTCCAGAATTCTCTACAAGTGAAATTCAAACACATGGCAGCGCCCTCCATATATCTATGAAGAAATCCATATGCCTTATATCAAACGAATCTAAGGTGAATTCCTAGTGGTTCAAGGATCGCTTTGTCTAAATGAAGAATCACACTTGCTAAGAGTCCTTAATGAAATATAATTAGGACTAATATTTTCATTATTTCATTTCTACAACGTGCTTTGTGCATTAGTGAAAAACTATAGCTTGACATGTAAAATCAATGTCTAGGCGTAAAACTTTTATTGACGCTCTGACGAATTAATAAGTTAGAACTCATATTAAATAGAAATGGAAAGACTCAACAGAGAGGTATTTTCTTAAATTTCAACTTCAGCATTGTTTTATAGGTGGAAACAATTCAGCATTTGAAGATATGATAACAATTCCAGTATGTGATAAAAGCAGCCCTTATGAAACTTGACATCACATGAACTGGATTGAATTAAATTTGAGTTGATAGGACAGGGTATGTACTTCCTCTTGCAAGCCTTGTAACGAGAACCGTGCATCTCTTATCAACTCCAAAATATATACTATATTCACTGTGTTCTAATGCAATTGCACACATCTGTCTGAACTTATTCAATCGACTCTCGAGTAGGCAGGTGCATAGCACGATCAGATGTCCCTTACTCAGATTAAAATTCAGCGAAAGCGGCGTTTTCCGATATTTAATGAAACCCCGGAGAGCGGGCGACTAGAAACAGGAGATCATGTTTGTAATTTATTTCTAAAGGTGAAGTTTTCAAAGAATATCCTATATCAAAGAATGTTAGGGCTTTAATTATCTGTTACTTGAGAAGGACAGATGCAACTATCTAACTGAAAAATGTTTAAGAAGTACAAAGAAAGATATTGGAACCTATATATTTTATAAACAAAATTTTAATAGCATTTTCCTAGCTAGAAAACATTAAAAGCAATTTACACAATATAATCGAATGATATATATAAAAAAAATATAAGAAGAAATATTTTCTTAAAGAAACTATATAAATTGTACAAA
Source organism: Argiope bruennichi (assembly GCF_947563725.1). Taxonomy (NCBI): domain Eukaryota; kingdom Metazoa; phylum Arthropoda; class Arachnida; order Araneae; family Araneidae; genus Argiope; species Argiope bruennichi. The sequence goes on from NC_079151.1 coordinate 45,012,477, forward strand.
TAAAAGGTGAAGGAAATAAAGCCAGAGCAGAATCACAAGGAAAAAACTACATAAAATTATTTTCAATCAAAATAAAAACTAAACTTTCGGTTGATACAAACATGTTCGATAATATCAAAGGTATTTAAAGAAATAAGACTAATAATAATGTTTAAAAACGGTAATAACGATATTCCAAAAATAATAATAAAGATATTTTTAAATTACATTTAGTTTCAAGCAGGATTATTTAATATTAAATGAAAGTACACGTTTCACACTTAAAACATTCATTTTAGAGATTGCCTAAATTTTTTCAGCTATTTTTTAGATTTTATTTACTAAGAATCATATGAGAAACTGAATATTTCACATTTACACAATGTTGTTAAAAATATTTAACAAATAACACAGTATTATGAAAAACCTGAAATTTATAATATAACTTTTAAAATTCCATTACGTATAAGATACATTCTTATATTCTTTCCGAAAATTTTAAGAATGCATTTTGATAATTTTTTTTTCTTACACAAAGTATGTAAGCAGAAAGTATTGCAAGCGTTAAAATATACGAACTATACGTCAAAATATACGGATTTTTTCGAGACTCTACGTTTCAGTCCACTTTGAGTTTTAAAAACGCATTTTTGGAATTATGACTCTTTGTTCATATGCTTGTATGTGAACATGGTAGCTGAAAACCGCTTTGAGCAAGACGGATGATATTTACATCAAATTCTCGGCTTTCTATTGTGGTGATGTTCATGTAGAGTGTTGTATAAAGCATTTCATCGCTATTAGAAAAATGGACTCTTTATTTCACTAACAACTATCGGAACATCACTGCTTATAGAACGGGGATTCCCCGGGCGAAGTATTAACATAGATTGCATGAGGGAAAGTAGATAGGTTGCGCTTTAGAATAACATGAATGAAAGATGGCGCTACGATCACTACACTATTAAATGTTAATGAAATCTTATCAGAGAAAACGTATTTGCCAGCTGAATGTCTGAATATAAGTTAAAATGATAACTGTAAAAGGAAGAGAGCTGCAAGATCAAATATGGTACTTACTAACAACATTTAAATTGCAGACACCTGTAAAATTTGGAATGTAACCCCTCAACAATAAAGAGACTGTCTGTTTATAAAATCATAAACATGTAAACGCAGTCACTTAAAAACACAATGATTTAAATACATGGAGTTTAATATGTTATATTTTGTGATTACAGTTGAAGCTTTGTGTAAGATTTTAGTTTCCAACTGCCGAAATAGGAATTAATTTCCAACTGCCAGAAGGCACCCAAAATATACATTCAGTTTTTAAATGTGTGTGCATTATTCGGTTCCCAAAAAATAATAACCAAGGAAAAAAAATATCAAAGATTTCAGACTAATAGATTCATTTGTAATTATTGTGTCCCAATGTTGCGAGGTAAATAATACAAAAGTACAAATAATTAGAGAAATACAAGAGAGCTTCAGAAAATCATTCCAGCTGATTATTAAATATAACTCTGGTTTAGTTTAGTTTAGTTATATTAACGTCCCGTTGTAAAGCAACACTAGGGCTATTTTGGGACGGACCTTGTAATTTTGAACCGCCGTCAGATGACGAGGACGACACCTGAGCTGGCACCCCCTCTCCACACCACACCAGCTGGAGGACGTTTGGCATGACGGATTTAAAGTGCAACAGACCCCCTTACACGACGGTTCTTCGGTGGAATATTACTCTGGTAGAGAAGGCTAATTATTGTTTTTGCCTGCTAATTCAGAATTTCCTGAGTTATCAATCAATATCTCATAACTCAGAGAAGAGAATCATTAAAGGTACCAACAATATTTTCTAAAGCAAGATTTCTTATTGTGCTCTAGTCCAATGTCAAATATCAGACAACATAAATAAAAACAATTGTGAACGAATTCTAAGCATCATATTGCTTTGAGAAAAATCGATTCAAAATCATTAATTTATGACTATGATATTGATTGTAATTTGAAGCCACGGTTTTAATTCAAGTTTCTGGAAAATATAGAATTCATAATTCAATTTCTTATTTCAAAATTATTGAACTGGTGCAACACATATCTTATTTTATAATTTTTGGCGTGATGAAACCATTCTGAAAATCAACAACCTGTGGCTTCAGATATATCCTTTACAACAAATAGCTGCCCGATCGGGAAATAAAGCTGTTCTCCGACAATCACATAAATGACTAGCTCATGAAAGGTTTCCTATGGCTAGCGATTCCTCAGCAATTCAAGACCTGCCACCTTTGAAGATAAATCAATCATTGCTTTGAAAGGGCAACTGAAACGAACCTCTATTACTTCCATGATGTCAGTTGATTAAGTGAGTTTGTTAGATAAGTTGTAAGAGATCGTGGCCTTTTCTACTGTCTTATTTAAACGCCTTTCTGCTGTACTGCAGCTATAAAATGAAGTAACATAATTTTATCATAAATGATGCATTGATATCAGCTAAAGATTTCACTATCGTTGTAATACAAAAATAAATATCGACAGCACACTTTTCCCAAAATTATTTTTATAATATATATATATAAAACGTATAGCCAAATTTATAGCATAATTGATTTAAAATAACAAGTCATTTTATTATTTTCAAATGATAATTAAAAATTTATACATTAAAATGTAAATACAAATCATTTTGCTTTAATAAATAAGGCATACTTACAAGATATCATCTGTGGCTCCAAACACTAACAGAAAATGTAACTAATTTTTTACGCTGACTGCTTTTATTTCACCAAATTTTTTACCCAATGTAGATACTCTCCCAAAAGTTATCAGTGGAACTCGCCATTCCAAGACATGTATTCCATTCCTAACTCCTATAGCGCAGTTACCTAAAGAAATATAGAATTTGAATCAATTGCCTAATTATAAAAAGAGTTCAGAAATATTTTAAATAAACAGAACTAATGATTTCGGAATAAAATTTGTCCTGCCTAAATATATATGGATTTAATTCAATGATATAGATTTCGTGACAATAAGTAATTAGGAGCTATGGTTCAGTCTTAATGGTCGATACCGGTCATGGTACAGCTCTCTACACCCCACCTCAGGCGGGATAAATCAGTTCCGCACTGTTTCTACGCCCACTGGAGAAGAGAGAACTAAACACCATGCCAAAAGTTTCTAATTGTCATATATAAGACGACGTCTCCCGCTGCCATAGATAGAGAAAAAGACAAAAAGATGGTAAAGAAAAACAAATAAGTACATAAATATTATTTTCTAGACCTGTCAAAATTGTTAGAATGTATTCAAAATGTACCCCTTCTCAAAGCATAATCCAGTTAAGACGTGCTTAATAACATCGAGTCATCCTGAAATGAAGAAATCTAGGATTAGCTTATGAGAAGTTTTAGGAATACAAAAATTGCTGCGAAACAATGAACCAAAACGTTCTCTGAAAAAGTGACAAATGGTTGACTCAAATGTATTCTTTCTTATTTCGTATGTGTGACTTTCTTAACTTTTCAATGAATGTAGCATTAACTTTTCTGCATTTTTTCTATATTACTTTTTATTACTCTTTTTAAATGTAATTATCTCAAATTTATTTCTTACCAGCCACCTTTGGCGACCAGCCGGTTCGCCAATCTTAATGTTCGTTTAAATTTTAATAATTAAATAGGTTGAATCGGAGTTTAACCCCCTTCTTCTCCAAGTTGCGATAACGCGCAGAAGCTGCCAATCTTTATTATGCACTATAATTGAACATCTGCTCCTTTGCTTTTGAACATTTCGCTAGGCCGTTGTAGGCGATTTTTAAAAATTCCGCCAAGCAGGGGGGTTAAACTCCGGTCGTACCATTAAATATTTTACGCAATTCCAACTTTAATAGATTCTTCAGCAAAATATTTTAAAACTTCAAATTTTGATAGTCGTATAATGCACTCATAATATTATAAAGGCCTTCAGTCATAATGTGATATGTATCTCTCTAATTTTCTAAAGTTACCCCTCGTAGAATCTATGCTTTAAATTAAAGTGTAAATGATTAGTCTGCAATTAATATAATAATATTTTTTACTGAAACAAAGCATTTTTTTAATAATATGATTATTGATAATAGAGTCACTGAGCGTTTAAATTTTATGGGCACTAAAGAATATCTTTCTTAATTTATGTAATATCTCAAGAATTTGTCAACAAAATTTTCTCAGATTCATCATGAACAGAACGATTTATTAACAATGTTTAATTTTAAATGCAACAAACACTAAGAATATAAAATGAATCGTTTAAAATAATCGGTCGAAAACAGGTTTAAAAAAACTACTTAAAAAATGATGTACTTAAAACTATAAGCTTATATAAAAAATATATATAACTAACATAAATACAATTTAATTACAAAAGCATGCAATTAACCTAAAAATAATTTAAATCATTGAAAACAGGTTAAAAAAACTACTTAAAAAACGATGTACTTAAAACTATAAGCATATACAAAAAATATATAACTAACATAAATACAATTTACTTACAAAAGCATGCAACTAACCTAAAAATGATTTAAATCGTCCGTTGATAATGGTTGTCATGGCAACAATCGGAACACAATGAGCATGCGTGAATTTTCTTCGCCAATTACGTTAACGCGAATGCGTGAATTTTTCTGCTCCAGTTGGGGTAACTCTATGCAGATTATACATTTTTAATTTCGTTTATTCTGTGTTATTTTAATTCAAAAGTACTTCAGAATGAATCTGAAACATAGATTAATTAACAATGTTTAATTTTAAATGCATAAAACATTAAGAAAATAAACAGAATCGTTTAAAATAATCCGCCGAAAAACGTTAACCCTAGCCTCATTACTGTTGGGAGAAAAAAAAATACTGAAGCCTTCCTCATTTGGTGGTGGGGAAAATGGAAGATTTTTTTGGCGGGAAAGTTAGTTTTTAATTAATAATTAAAATTCTAATTAAAATTTCAAAAAAAGGGACCCCAGGTGCACATTCCCGACCTCTAAGGTATACATGTACCAAATTTGATAGCTGTATGTCAAATGACCTGGCCTGTAGATCGCCAACACACACACACACACACACACACACACACACACACACACACACACACACACACACACACACACACACATTGAGCTTTATTATAAGTATAGATCATAAATATTCGAAGCATACTTATTTTATACTATTATTAAATATATCTTAGAAATATTTTTGATCATTTTTCGCACCAAACTCGCACTTTCTTAATCACTACTTCTTTTCAGCGAAAATCAATTTTAAGTCATGGATATTTTTTAATCAATTGAAACACTAGGCAGAAAAACTTATCAGAGGTTTGATTCCTTTATGATGAGGCATGCGCTTGGAATGACAACCCTTTTTAAAATTAATTTTATCCGAGTCTCACGAAATTTTTGTATTTTATATTTTCGTAAATACTAAATATAGAAAAATTTATTTGCTTCACCCAAACTCACATAACAAGTATTTTTATTAATCTCTAATAAATTATAGTATAATATAAAATTAGATTTTTAGAAATTACAAATTCGTGACTGCAAATTTTATTTCATGAGTTGAATATGGATTCCAATGTATTTTAAGCAAATTTTTTTATGAAAAGTCTAAATATATATATTAAGTGAAATAAAGCCATATCCTAATTCACACACCAAATAGAGGCATTAAGAACCATTTAATAAAAATGTTCGGCATGGTCTGTTTAGTTAAGCACAAAATAAAATAAGATCCAGATGATAAATTTAATTAAAAAAGAATAAGGGTAATAATAAAAAAGAATAATTATAATTATGCCATTCTGTAAAGGGAATATTGTATGATAAAATAAAAGTTGTAAAGAAAGTACCTAGAAAGGTAATTTGATCTTTTATTAGTTATTTATTCAATAAATTGCAATTAAACAACTAATTTAACTTTTTTATACAGATTTAGAAGCAAAAAGTAAGTAGTTAAGTAAAAATGCAAATCTATCTACATTTATACATAAGGAAATAGTGAAAACATACTAAAGTGCAATTTAAAACAAAAATAAGATACCTCTATATTAAACTTTATGTTTAATTTCTCTGAATTTAATGTAGCATCTAAATTTAAATAGCGAGTTTTCTTTTTTCATAATTTTGCTTCATTTTGATATTTGTTTATCCAAAAACGTTTTGCATAATCTCATTTTAATTGATTTAAAATTATCGACAATTTCTAATCAAAGTTGAAATGTTTGTTAGGAAACACCAGTTGGAAACACTGAAATAGTAACTTCAATTCATAAAAATATTTCTAAGCCCACTTATTTTTAATAACCCTCTAGCGTTAAATTCAATTTATTTCGAAGAATAGGATTTGGCTATCTGTCAAAGATCTTTAAGCAATAAATATGATTTACCGAGATAAGCAATAGCCCATTACGTTCAGAGATTTAGTCTGAATTGAATTTTGTTACAGAAAAATAGCTGCAATTCCTTCTCTGGTTAAAATAATTAGGCTAAATTCTTTGCCATTCATGTCGATATCTTTCGGAGAGCCGATTAATAGAAACATCATTAATAAAATTTACTCAATTTGTGGTAGTCAACAAACAAGCTCAGAAGATCTTAGTCTTTTCAGGGAATAATCTATTAATTTAAATTAATCGTTCATTCACTTGAATTAAATTATTTAATTATAAAGTTATAAAGTCATTATGTTTTTGCTTTTTTATGTACCATTATTTTCATTATGTTAGTAATGCGATTCGAATACCAGTAAATTTAATTCCTTCAAATATTTCATAAAGATATGATTTGGAAACTTAAAAGTTGCACATAATTTACCAACTTAATATAAATTTATAACGAATAATTTTATATCATTATAATTTCTCAATTTATAAAAAAAAAGCAAAAAGGGGAAAAAATGATATTCCGATTTCACTTCCCTGCTTTTATATATGTCATTTCAATTTTTCTTGAAGTCCTTGAAAAATAATAATGAGATAAAATGTTTTATTTTGAAAAACAGACTATTAATACATAAAACCTAATATAATAAAAAAAAATTTGGTCGTCATATTACTTAATTGTGTGGCACTGGAGAAAGTCTTAAGGAATTAAGTTGGAAAAAGAGTTAATGTGAAATGTTTTCTATTCATAGATGGTTTTTTAATATGAACGAATATTTTAAGACCTTAAATTGTAAACAATGTGATAATATTATTTTTATACGAATATATATTTATTGAAATGAAGATTTAAAAACATATTTCATTTATTTTGGTTTATGAAAGCATTTTTGCACTTTATTTCTCTTTTCTGTGGTGATGTAATACTTTTTTTAAACTAATGCTGAAGAATGCGAAAAAACTAAGAAATTGAGAATATTTTATATTAAGTAAAATGTCTTTGTAACTTTGTATCTGCGTACGAGTACTTTCTTAATAAATTATCTATTGAAACAAACAATATTTAATGAGGTATTAAATTGAATTTTCTTTAAGATGAAAAATAATAATTAAGATATAAATTAAAAAAAAATCCCTTTCAGTTTAAATTTTTATGATTATATTTATCAAGTGCTGACGTTAGAACGATATATTTCAAATTTTAAGAACTGAATAGCTAAATGTTATTAAGATTTAGACATGGCATATTAAATTAATTAAAGTTAAGTGACTTTTACCTTCATAATAAAATGAACCTGAATATATAAGATTGTTTCACACTTTGCACAACAAATATTCACTCTTTTATTCTGAGATGATAAATAAATACTAAAAACTAATATGTAAACATTTTTTCTACACTCTATTTGGGAAGGAAATATATTTTCCATGAAAATATGTTTTCTACATTTTCAACAAATTTCAAAATTTCTGAAGCTACTTCCAAATGTAAACATGTTTTTGACTTGGAATCTAAAAATGTAAACTTGTTTAAATAATTTTATATCCTTGTTTATAATATTTGATACAAACTGTGGTAGATTCAATTAAGTTGAGAAAAGACACATAATTTTCAAAAATGTAGTCACGAGTATCCTATGGAAAAAGTTATCATTTTTAAGAAGTTAAGTCATATTTCTTTTATGAAAAAGCATATCGCTTTCAAAAGGCTTAGATACATTCCTATATTTTGGATCTTCGATGAATGGTAATATTGAGAACATGGTAATGTTATCTTAGCTTTTATAAAGAAATAAAATTAGCTTTTTAAATTTTAACCAAGAATAGAAGGGGATAAAGGGGGATGACGAATAAATAAATTCTCAAATAATTTGAAAGAAAATATTTCATTTTTATTTTAATAAATTAACTGTTTGAGATGTTTCATCATATGATCTTTTAAAAGGCTTCCATGGTTTTGGTATTACATAAGTAATCCGACATAAGGATTAGTAATTATATATCTTGTTATATAGTTACTTTTTTTCAAATTTCATAGTCAAAGAAAAACTTCAAAAGCATTTGCTTCTGTTTAGTAATTAAAGGAATTTGATGAAGTAAAATAAAACTATGTTATGGAATATTTACCCATAGGGTGTTTTATAATACACTTGATGCATTGGGTGTATGATAAAAAGGTCAACAAGGTTAACAACAAAGAATTGCATTTTCTTCCACTCGAAGTCACGATGACAGAAACAGCAAAACGCAGCTGAAGAATACACAAAAACAACACTTACTCTAAACTGCATTACTCAAGAAGTAAAACAGCAGTGCTCAAATAGAACTCACTTATCTATTCATTTGAGCTCAACTCAAATGCCTGACTTAGATATGTTAAGAAGATAAAGAAGAAAAACTTCTATAACTAGCGTCTTACTTGATCGACTGTCAATATTTCTGTTCATTCCAGAATCTTCTATTTTAGTGACAAAATCATTTAATGGTTGCTTAGTTTATCAACAATCTCGGGAGTCACTGACCCGACATCCGCTCAATATTCAACAGAACTGTTTCTAACAAGAAAACAAGAAAACTCAGTGAACTGGGATGCAATATTACAAATGTGCAACTATATATAACAATCAATTACAACGAAATGCTCAAAACATCTCTGAAATTTTCCATTTTATTGCAAATAAGATCTTAGGATAATCCTATATTATTTCTTTATATAGATCTTATTTGCTGAATCTAATATAATGCCTGTTTTTTTTATATAACCAATCACATAAGATATTACGAAGCAAAAAAAAAAATATTTTAAAATTTATATCTTATATTTTCACTCTTTTATGAATCATGGAATGTAATTTATTCAAAATAAAATAATACAACAAACTTCGGAATACTTTCAAGAATAAGAAATCTGTACTTACATCTATGAATTCGATTTCCTACTTTACAATATATAAAGCGTAGAGCGAACAAGATATTTTCTTGGTCGTAATTTTACTTATAACTGGCATAATGGAATCTGAGAAACAACTTCGATGCTAACATCAATTCCGAAAATCCTTTCTGTTCTTGCCAAAGCACGCTTGTTTCACCATTTTCACTTGTCTTAGTTTCGTTTTGTAAGTTATAAATGTGTCTCCCAAGGCAAAAAGACATTCTTCTCGAAAATTATGCAGTCTGATACTGTCTCTGTTAATTTTGTTTTTGGAGAGAGAAATCTGAATTGAGTCTGAGAGCTATATTGAATACAAAAGAGCCGTTTTGAAGTTAACTTTTCCAAATATTATGTCTTGTAATAACCACATAAAACTATCGCTTAAATTACGGTCATAAATATTTTGTTGGGATAGTTTAAAGTTAAATAGTTAATATTAATAGTGATATAGGGACAAAAAACGTGTTTGGGCTTGAGATGGTTTTATTATTTTTGACACAAATAAAATTATTTTTATTTTTTTATATTTAACTCAGAAATGTCTTAATATCTCATATTAAAGTGAAAGAGGATGAATGAAAATTAAATAAATTAAAAAAATTGGTTAAAATTAGTTTTTTTACTTTTGATATTTTCTTGTTTGATATACAAGAAATTTTAGCTTTAAGAATTTAAATAAAAAAAATCATACGTTAAAGTCATGATTGATTTTTTAAAAATATTTCTTAGATTTGCCATTAAATAGTTTTTGAATTGGACAACATAAAATAATTAAAAGACATTTTATGGCTTCAATATGCGCTGAGCTGGAAAATTATTAGATGCACACACAAGCATTATGACATATAAACAATATTTGCAGAATAAGTAAATGCCCACTTATGTGTATTCCAAAAATGTTCTTTTAGTTTTTAAAACATATATAATAGATGCCTTTTTCTGGAAAATTTTGCTACAAATTAAAGTACCTTGATTTATTTATTTGGTCTTGAACGAATATTTTATCTAAGAATAAAATATTTTATACGAAGTTGTTGTATTAATCAAATACCTGATTTTAATGATGTAGGTAGATTGATAGTTATAAAATGTGCGGAAACATTTTGTATATTCTAACAACACAATATTAATTTTGGTCACCAAATTTACTTCGTAAATGGGTTGTAGCATTCAAACATATTTCACAAAATACGATGCAAACTCGAATACTAAGAATGTAGTGTTTTGTAGAACTTAATATCTTTAATAATCAAAAAAAGTCCAATGCAACATCCACATATTCTATTTCTTAACTCATTATGAAAAAATTACGAGACAGAATTTACTTTTTTAAAAGTAAAATTCATAACCAAAAGAAACGATTTGCACAAATTACTTTCTTTCCTATCTCCTCAGGAAGTTTAATTCAGCTCATTTGTTTAAGTGCATAGAGGCGAAAGTTGTTAAAATGAAAAGTCCGTCTGTGAAGCTTAATTACCTTCGTTACCTTCGCCAAATGTGTCGCTAGTTACACCACTGTCGCCAAAACACAACGGCCATGTCGCTCACCGTTGATGGAATTTCGGCATACTTTGTCAGATGAAAGGCCCTAGAAAGTGTATCGCAATCCCTTGTCACAAGAATTGAAGGAGGTTTTAGAAATCTGATAAGCGGCCACAATGGCTTCCACTTTTTTTGTTGTTTTTTTTTCTTTTTTTGTTCTTCCTGGCCGTAAAAAGGAAAAAAACCATCTATCGGGGCAAATTCCTGCCCACTAAATCTTTAGACAAGAAAAAAAGTAATAAAATAAAGAAAATAAAAAGACCTTATTGGTGCTCGATTGCTTATTGATCACATGATAGATTCTGAGGAAGCAGAACTTATTTTTAAAGTCTAGTAACAACAACAAAAAATAGAAAAATAGAGGTCTTAAACCCCAATTTCGTATAAGTTTAAAACAATTGTTACCTTTTCTAAATGAGAACAACTCTTATTTTACTGTCATTAAATTGGACCTTTCCCATGCATGTTACATTTTATTAAATTTAATATTCATACAACTTTTACCCAATTATAGCTAACGAATTCTTTTCACTACACTATCTCATGAATACGTAATCGCATGTTTGTAGATGGTTTATTAGAAACAGTTAATGCTTCTTACAATTTTTGAAATTAAATACATTTAAATATTATATTAGACAAAGTAAATGCATCAAAATTTACAAATTTTCCATTATATAAAAAAAGTAATATATTATTCAACAAAAAGTAATATATTATTCAAATACAATAAAATGTCTCTTAACAGGACTATTTAAACTTCAAACACCAGACATATGCTTAATTAAAATAGCTGATTTTGAAATGTTTCAGAGAATATAATTACCATTTGATACTTAATTACTATGGATTTAATGCTAAGGATTTTCTATTCATATTGTACAGTTGAATATCTAATATTCAATTAAGGAGTACAATATGACTTGAAACTATTTTTCATGTAATCAAGCATTGTCAAGGCATTTTCTGAATGGGCAGTCTTCTATCACATTCATTTTTGTGTATGTATTTTCTTCTTTGTTTACTTTATATTTTTCTCAAAAATTTGATTACATATTATGCATATAATCTTGTAGATTTGTAATAACACTAGGTTTACCAAGGGGTCATTTTGACCCCTCTGAGGAAACTGTTCGTCAATTTTCTCCAAGAAAAATATAGCCATATTTTATAAGAATATTTTTATTTATTTTTACTTACATTTATTGTTGTTGTTGTTTATAATGGCACTTGCCATGCACAAGCTCGCTGACGAAGCCAGCGATTTTAAGCCAAGGGAGCGTTTCTTGTTTTTAGTAGCGCCAACTAGGGCCAAGAGTATGTCTTAGCTACTCTCACATCTCATTCGCTTGCAGAACCTCTTTTTACAGGGGGGCACATTCACACATCTCACAGATAGAACGGAGGAAGAACAACCATGCCCGTACCGGGACTCGAACCCAGGGCGCCCAGAACACGGGGAAGACGCGCTGCCCCTATGCCAGGACACCGGCTACTTACATTTATAAGATATATAATCGTAAATATTACCTTTTTCTTTTTAATTTCGGAGGAATGTATATAGTATGCTTATTTTTTCCAAAGGGGTAATTTTGAACATTCGAATAAATTTGTTCAGAATACAAACATTTATATTTAAATACGTAACTGGTTGATAGGACTCACATAGATATAGGCATAGGCATATATAGGTATAACTATAGAAATAAATATATATTAGTAAAATGTGTGTATATAAGAAGCAAGAAGACGAAGCCGAAAGTCAGTCAGATAGCAGCTACTATATGTTGTTAGTAAGAAGAAGGGGGTTTCAATGCTTTGGTAGAAGATGATAGTAGAAATCTTGAAGACCTAAATTAGAAAATAAACATTGTTTTTTAGTAAATAAACACAGAGGAACTGTCTTTTCATCACACCACATCTCAACAATTATATTAAAAACATAAACGTTTTTTTTTCTTCTAAAACTTTTTAATAGATAGGTCAATATATATTTTTTCTAATAAAATACCGAAAGGGCTCATTTTGACCCCTTTGGTAGAAACATGTATATACCAACTCATAGCAAACCTGGTGTTAAATGCTGTAAAATTTCAAATCATCAATTTAGAAATATGTCAAATAAATTATTCTTTATATAAGGGACAATATTGTTAACATTTTTTATTTAATAATGCACGTTTATGTCTACATTTTATTTTCTATTTACCTTTTTTATATCCCTCAAAATCTTCTTTGCATTTAACGTGATTTTCCTCGCTTGTTGGTTTGCCACATAACAAATCTGCCATTTTTTCAATGAATGCAATATCAAAACTGCGCAGTCGAAAATGCACATATGCATATTGTCTTTTATCCCTATATTTTCTACTATACGTATCCTTACTATAACCTGGGGGGTGGGGGATGGGGAACTAACCATTTTTCCTTCCTCAAAATGAAATTTTGTACCTTATCTTAGGAGCTTAAGTGAAAAACGTTAGTATTCACGCCTTTTCCTTCTACACTGTAGAATCGATTTTATTTTCAAAACTATCATATCAGGAAGATATTACCAAGCATGCATGAAGAATGTCACTGTCAGTAGATAAATTTTTTCCATGTCGGAACAAGATATTATAATAATAATACAATATTTAGATACCTTATTCTTATTCGGTTGCAATAAAAAAAAAACACAGAAATTCTGTAAAATATTTTTTTAAATATTTTAAATATAAAATTCAAATGAAATTGAAAAATAACTGCTATAAAATGATAATTACTTTCCAACTTCATTTCATTCATATAGCTCAAAGAACTTAACATTTCATAGACAAATCTATCAAATGAAGATTTGAATCATTTAAAAATATCAGACAAATAAAGATAATTTAAAATGCAGTATTGTCCTATTTTCAAATTTAAATATGTTCATTTGTTAGGGCTTTATTTTATCATTATGAGAAGTTTGTGTTTATTATTTTAACCCTACAGTGAATCGTTTAACCATTTGGCTACACATTGTTTCCATTTATAAGCTTCATATAACTGTTTCAAATGTTTGTTGGAAAAAAAGTGAATAAATGAGTATTTAGAAAAAAATAAATACCTTTAGATAGAAATTGGTATAAAAAACCAATAGATGGTAATAAGATTTAAACTGGAAATTTGAAAAAAAAATCCATGAGGGCTGCGGTATGAATAGCTCTAGCATTAAAAATACTTTTAATTTTTTTCATTGTAAAAAGCTTACTATTAAAAAAGGGCATTTATTTTTAAATGCGCAATTGTTATAGTGTGATTTGTGTCATAGGATGTTGTTTAATTCATAATGGAGCTAAGCGGCATATTTAAATTTTAAAAATAAATCATAAAAATAATTTATTTTTAAATAATTTTCTTAAATTATATGCAATTATTTCAATTGCAATTTTTTTTGTAGAAAATAGTTATTATTGGATTCTAGAGTCCCTCGCTTATTTAATATAAAATTTTATATTAAAAAACATAACAATTTACAACATAACAAACATTTATATTAAAAAACATAGTTTTATAAAAAACATTAAAAAAATCCTTATTTAGACTATATTACGCCCTATTTATCTATATAAATCAGCAAAACAGTTTTTGTAAATTTTTAATGCATTGCATTACTTAAAAAAAAAGGTATTGAAACATTTTTAATGATTCATTTTTACATTCTGAAGTAAAATCTATTTGCTATAAACAATGAGATTAATTAAATGTTATAAAAAGCCGCATGCAATTACATTATTATATTTATGTTATAAACCGATTATTAAGAATAGTAAAAGCAATTACTATTCATAATCACCAGTTATTAGTTATATTTAACGAATCTATTTCTAACCATAAAATATATACGGCTAATTTGGAAATAAATAAATTCTTTATGAGAGTAGAGTATTCACATTTTCTAGCTCTGTTCCAAATTTAATGTTTAATAAAATAATAAGCTTAAGGTAAAAATAGAAAACATAAAATATATCATAAAAGCATTAATTTATAATTTATTCCATCATTATGATTTCTATTATAATCTTTCGTGAATATTTTATGAGGTGCATATTGGGTTATCATTTTTATGTAATCTGTTTTTAATTTTCAAAAACATTTTATTTTTCCGTTTTAAGGCTGTATATCATTCTAGTGAATTACAAGAAGGGCGGATCTAATACCTAAAAATAAATTCATTCCAAGAGTCATTGAATATTCTTATTGTATCCTTGTATTGTTAGATAATCTACTTGCTTTCCAAAAAATTTTCATATTGTCAAATGTTATTTAAATACTTTATAGATTGCCTGATATCAATATCTTCATAAATCTGGTTTGTTTCTTCATAAATATCCTACTAATTTAAAAGCTGACATATGTTCTTTCCAATGTGTTCCATGTATCAATATGTACTTACTTTTTTTTTGGCTCATTTAAAACCATTGTTAAATGAAAATAATGAGTAATTACTATATTTTATGCACAGATTTAACTAATGTATGACTCAACTATATATCTTTTCCCCTTTTCCTTTTGTTGTGCACTACATGAAATGTAATTTAACTTGAGTGTTTTAAAATAATATACGGAATGTTGAAAATTCCTTTTATTACAGGAGTAAATAAATAAAAAAAAAATTAAAAATAAAAAACAAACAAGAAATAAACACTTTCAAGAGAAAAAAAATAATTAAAAAATATCTTTATTATAGAAAAAAAGGATCAGCATTAATATGTATTCAGTACAACATTGAAATTGGATGTTAACTGCCATATAAAACTGACAATTCATGAAATATTTTATATGAGCTTTTTGCAGATCCTATTAAAATTAATTGCACTACAATAAGGCATAAGAGTTTTTAATGAAGAGAATGATAATAAATTTTGTATAACAATCACTTCTGGCGATCAGCATGTTTGAATTTAATTTCAATGAATAATTTTTCCTTATACTGTTTTTTGTGACTTTGTCAGCATAAAATGTTTGAATTTCAAAATGGTTATATAATTAAAACTCATGCTATTTAATATGCCTTGCACGATTTTATTAGGCACACCATTTCTGGAAGAAGTCAAGTCGCTACTTCATATTTATATAAAAAAAAAGTTTTATGTGTTTTTTTTTTGTAGTCACTCACTAGATTAATTTTAATTAACATTGTTCTGTAATTTAATGTGATTTTTGTTCATGATATATTTACAAAATCTAACTATGTCTATGTTATCATTGACGTATGAAGTGTCTTATTTCATAAGACCTTATCAGTTATTTCTTGAAATAAATTACTAGACATTCTCTGAATAATTTGTTAAGTCATGACTAAAGTAATTTAATGACTAAATATTTTATGAAATAACAAATCTACGCAGTTGAAAGATAAAATATTTAATGTGATCATATATATATATATATGCTACTATTGGCTTGTGATATTATTTAGTATTTGAGCTTCAATAAAAAAGCCCATGTGTCTGTGTGTGTGTGAAATGAACTATTTCTGAGTAATTGTTAAAGGTACACCCACAATAGCCATTTTCCTATTATTATAGTCAACTATCTGAATATTTTCTAGGAAATAAAGTCAATCATAAAATAAAAATCCAACTGTAATTCGGCAGAAATGCAGTTCACGTTTAAAGTAGCCTTTAAAAAAATACCAAAGACCAATTTTTATGGCCTCTTAAAATACTGCATCAATTCTTGGAATATTTTCTTTGAAAATAATATTCTTTGGAATAATCTGAAAGGAAAATAATACATTTCTTATAAAAATAATTTGAAATAATTTTTAAAGAGCTTTTACTTTTTTGAACATCAAAATATGTGTTAGATTATTTGGCTGGAATCAAAACTGTATTAAAAATGGGACTAGTTGATACTTAAATTTTAAATGATTTTTTAATGAAATACGTAGCATTCTTAACATTATGAGAATATTTTCATATTTTTTGTTTTATTATGTAAATAGTTAACTAATAAATTTGACCATTCACTGATATAACGAGAGAAAAAGGCAAAATTGACAAAATGATATCTTTGAAATTCATGGTTTTAACAGAACATATTTAAACAATAAAATTTTTCTAAAAATCTGATGGATACCAAAAGGACCTATCCTATTAGAATTTCAAAATTCATTACAAAGTATTTCAGATAAATGAGAAAAATATAAAATATCAGATCATTCTTATTCAAGAATGGATTAAATTTTAAAACTCTGCAATTGACAATATGACTTAAGAATTTAAATTATCTCAAGCGTAGTCGAATATGAATTCTTGTAGTATAAAATAGTAAAATAATTTTACTTGCGCATTACAGCATTTTAAAGAAATCAAGAAGAAAATATCCAATTTCTTTCCTTTTCTTACTGTTTGTTTCTTTGAATTAATTTTTTATGTTATTGAAAACTATTTTATGAACGCTAGAAATGAATAAAATACTTTCAATACAGAAAAAGGTATTATGCAATAGTGAAACTGCAAACAAATAAAATAATTTAAATATTTGCAGATTTGTCTAATCTTTACAAGCGTTTTATTTATTCATTCATTCATTTATTTTTGATTAAAATAAAGGAAGAAATTCTTTAAATTCTATTCATCAATGCTATCACGATTTTTGCAGAATTGATTTCAGAAAAGTAATTTTAATACATTCTTTAACTTGAAATAACTGAAAAATGTATATTGCATTTTAAAATTAACTATTCACGAGACAACATGTGCCATTCTCTATCTTTTGTTTATTATTTTTCAACACAGCGTTGCTGACTTTCTCTTAAAGACTTCACAGTTCTACATATTAAAATTTCGAATCAAATTTCTGACATTAAACAAATCAATATTCCCTGTAAAAGCAACAGTTATATCGTTTTACTTTGATTGAATGACGAACTGAAATTGAATTTCATACCGTTTCTTTTACGATGTTATATAATTTTGAATTTATTTATATTCATTTATCATTTTGAGCCAACATTGAAAGGGTATTATAAAATGAAATTAGTTCAATGAAGTTTTACTTTCTAATTCATTCTAAAGTATATACCCGAACTATTTCAAAATAATATGTAATATGCCAGATAATTTTGAATTTATCTACATTCAATTTTCATTTTAATCAACATTGAAATGGTATTATAAAATGAAATTAGTTTCATAAACTTTTCTTTCTGATTCATTCTAAAGCATATAGCCGAACTATTTAGAAATAATAATAATATGAAAATCAGAAGAATTTTTCTTAACTGTTATGCAAATATATATCTAACAATTAATTTATTATATTTCTGTTAAAATAATTCTTCTAATTTAATAAAATTAGTTTATTCTCTTCTAGTAAATAAGAGAATCAGTTTACTACAATCATCTGAAAGATAAATTGAGACTAATTAAGAACTGTGTTATCAATCTGATAGAGCATGCGTTCCAAGCTGAGAAATCTTTGTCCTTCAAAATCTTTTAAATATTAAAAATTCTTTAATTTGTAATTAAGTTTAAAACATATACCCAAGTTATTTCAATAACATAAATAACATATACCCAATATATTTCAATATAAAAATAATATGAACATCACCAGTATTTGTCTTAACTATAATGCAAATACATACCTAAAAATTAATTTATAATATTTCGGTTAGAATTTTTTTTTCAAATTTATCTAGTTATTTAGAGTATCAATTTGTCAAATCTAAATTTAAGGTAAATTATACCACTAAGTATTGCGTTCTTATCCTGAGAGAACATGCGTCTCTAATTGGAAAATATTTGTTTCTCAAAATATCTTAAGTATTAAAAATTCTGGGTTTCAATCCATTTATTGAGTAAACATACTGATATCAAATATAAAATGTTTAAAGACAGCTGAGTAGACGTATGAAACAATAATTTAAACAATTTAATATGCAGGTAGTTTATTGGTTCATATATCTCTTAAGCCAAATCATGAAATCAATCTCAAACTTATATTCTAGCTCATTAGATTTTGCTAGAGCTGCCAAGATTAATGCTGATGGAAACAAAACAAATTGCAATTCGTTTTAAGATTCTTCGAGGTTTCTTAAAACTTGCAGTATGAGCAAAATATTTTTGCAACATCCATGTCTACTTTTAAATAACTAATTTAAAATATTCTTTGGCAGAACGAGAATTAACTTTCTGAAGTTGATTAAATTCGCTTCACATATATAACGGAAATCTAAATTTTGAAATGCTTGAAACACAAATTAAATCTTTTCTTCTTTGGGAGGAAAAATTTCTTCAATGGTTTTTGCTAGTTTACTATAATTTAGGATTTGCGTTCTAGATGCAAAATTTGACCCCTTTACTGGCAAACTTACCCTTCCTTGATCGCTCTGCCACTCTACCAAACAGTCGATACCTCAACTTAGTTACGAAAGCATCAGTTAAACAGAAATTTGGTTAGCTAATAGCCTCGGTTGGTGCAGTTGCCTCATTCGTATGCTTAAAGGAAGTTACCACAGATAATTTAATTATGGCACTCGATCGTTGAAACGGATCCAGGACTCGCTAGTGCGTGGAATAAAACGCGACTCGTTAATGCTAAATGAACGGATCTCTTTTCCGGATTCGTGCGGTTGGATGAATTGCTGTCTTTTCGGATTATGGTCGACAACTAGGAATCGTCACGCTCAGGCGAGTGGTTGTTATTGTTCCATTTGATGGAACCTTTTGAATCGGACCCTTTGGCCTTGCTAAGAGAGCGGAATGAAAGGTAGGAGAGAACCGTAAAGTCAATATTAGATTTCCCTATCTTATTCCAGTTCTTCTCTCCGCAGACGAAAATTAAACCTCTCTGAAGGATGGCTAAAATTTGTCTTGAAGGAATTCGAATAAGATTGCTTCCTTCCAATTTGTGGGGGTAGCTTCCAAATAATTTTGCGTTTAAAATGTCAAGTAGTCTCGAATGAAATTTTCTGTTTTAAGGAAATTTATGTACAAGTGCTTCACCTTCACAAGTGCTTATGTCAATTCACCTTCAGAAGATTTTGGGTTTTGAGCTCGAATAAATATGATTATTGAATTCAGGAGGAAAAATGATCTAATTTTTAATTAAAAATAATATTTATGAAAACTCTCGGAGAAAAGAATTGTTTATTCATCTTTAAACAAAGGACCAAAGTTCTAAATAATATATACATTACTTTTTCAAGTTAAAAAGGGTAATAATATAAGAATCTTAGGTGTCAATCTTCTATTACTTTCCTCTTCTATTGTATCAATGTACACATACCTTTTAGTCCGACCTTGCATGGAAAAAAATTATTTATTGAAGGTTATCAATTGTGGGACATTAATTATGAGCTTTAAAAGTAAGGATAAAGAATTATAATTTTGTTAACTATCCTATTCACTAAATAGAGTATTTTTCCGTTTTCAAATCAATAATATTTCAATTAAAAATATAAAGCCTCAGAATGGAAAGATCGATATGGAGAATGCAGTATTTCCAGTCATATATGATTTTAAATTATAGAATCTATGAATTCGTAGAAATTAGAATTCAAATTAGAAAAGACATCGTGTTATTCCTTAAAAACATTAAATGAATAATTAGAATTTATAACAAAAATAACTGAACATTTACTTCAGCTTCAATGTTTATCTGCAGTTACAGCAGTTATCTGTTGTAACATTGAATAGCGTAATCCTCAAAAGAAGGGAAAAAACTGCTGTAATGCGATTATCGTACTAGTTCAAGCAATGTTTTCCGCAGATTCTATGATAAAATGTATATAATTGGAATCAAAACCTATATTTCTTCTGTTGCTCTGTATACTGTTTTAAGGGAACGCTGTTATTTTAAAACAGAAAATACCCATGAGCATAGGAATATGATATGCAGGGTGTTTTTAAAATCATTGGATGAATTTTAAATGTATGTGGAACATATAGAAGTAAGTAATTTTTTGCAAATGGGTCGCAAATGCTCAGAGGGGAGTGAATTCCATGTGTATCTCGGCCAATAAAATAAGCAAAAAAAAATAAATATCTTGATAAATTGTACATATTAGTTTTAAAGATTAATAGTGGTGATAAGACAAGAACACATTTACAGTAATAATTTTATTAAAAGAAATCAGTAAATATTATATAATGAAAGATAGAATTAAAAAAAAAACTTTCGAGTACTTGGCTTTCGAGAATTCAAATTACTTGGTGTCTGAATCTATATATGTTTTGAAAACTGTAATCCATGTAGTAGTTCTCTTATATTGTTAAATTCATCCTGTATTACACACATTACCTGGTAGCGCACTTCTTTTAATACATTAATAAAAAAAAGATTCTTGTATAACCGTCCAAAATTTCGTTTTAAAATTAGTATGTTTATGCAAACCCTAAATCATCCCTTAAATCTCTCACATAATTCTAAAGTCACCTAGAAGACTTAAAACGTATGGAATGAGATTTCAATTTTCAGATGTAATTTGGAGAAAGCCTACTAAACTATGACGAAATTGCGAAAATTTTACAAATTATAATTTGAGTTTTCATATCATCTTGCTTGAGCTAAGAACGATCTGTTATATAATTTATTACTAGAAGCTAATAAAATTTTAGAAATAAAATATGTTCCTTTTTCTGATATTGCTCGGTGATAAAAATATAATTTAAATGCTTTGGCTTTTGTTGTGAAATTCCTCTTTCTGATGAATTTCTTGAAACTTTTGCGAAAAATAAGTTCAATTTAGTAAACATGTTTGTTTAGCAAATGATTTTTTACAGAGAATTTATCATGTAAGACCTAAACTGAACTCTTTCTGAAATCCTGTCACAATCTTAAAATTTAAAAGCGTTGTCGAACTTTACATTTATGTTTGGCAACACTCTTTGCTTTTAAATGCACAACTTATTATGATTTGATATAATCAGGATTTTTTACCATATTACTTTTAATAATAGTTGATAAAAGCACTATTTATGCCCCACTCTAAATTAAAAAATAATCATTAAAAGTGCAATTGAAAATAATCTGTGAATTGAAAAGATAGTTTTCACACTGAAAAGATGATTTACTCTTATATATTTAACTTAATTTTTATGTTATTCATTTTTATTTCCAACTATTTCAAATATTTTTTTATTTAGTAATATCTTCAAACATATAAAAGGGAATTACCAGCAATTGACTAATTTAATTTATTTGCAATTACAATGAATTACTGTATGTCTGCCGGCGTCCTGGCATCCCATGATCTGAGTGTCTTTCCCGTGATCTGAGCGTCTCGGGTTCCAGTTCCGGTTCCCGCATTGTTGTTCTTCATCTGTTTTATCTGTGTGATGTGTGAATGTGTCCCCCTGTAAAAAGGGGTTGTGCATGCGAACGTGATGCGTGAGTAGCTAAGACGTATACTCTTGGCCCTAGTTGGCGTTACTAAAAATAAGAGACGCTTCCTTGGCTTAAAATCGTTGATTTCTTCAGTGAGCTTGTCCATGGTAAGTGCCATTAGAAACAACAATAACAACCATATATCTTTATAATATAAAAGTAACTGCTGTGTATCTTTATGCAAATACTTTTAAATTTCAAGCTTCCGTGCTACGTTTTGATACAATTAAAACGCAAAATGTCTTGCAAAACTTTCTAAACGCTTGCTTTCAGTTTTATAACGAAATAAAATTAAACGCAGCCATTATATAATAAAAATCATAGAGAAAAATATTTTTTTATATATTACAATTAACATTAAGCAGACAGTTTGATGTAAATTGATCACTGATTTCTACAATTTCATGTTTTCAAGTATCCAAAAGTAAACAAAAACAAATTATTAAAAAAAAAAGTGTTTTTTGAACAAACTTAAGGATTTCAGAGCCTTGCAGAAATTTAGTTAAATTATTATCATTAACTTTTAAAGCAAACAAAGTTATGAATAAGTTTTTTTTTCTTTGTCTAAGCTGAATTCTAACTGCATACATTTTAAATATGTATTATCCTGAAATGCTTTAATTAGTAAGAGCAA
The DNA here is from genome assembly GCF_947563725.1 of Argiope bruennichi. Lineage (NCBI taxonomy): Eukaryota > Metazoa > Arthropoda > Arachnida > Araneae > Araneidae > Argiope > Argiope bruennichi. The sequence goes on from NC_079151.1 coordinate 45,035,354, forward strand.
TTTATAATTTAAAGCCTTTAGAAATGCTGCTATAGCTTTTCCTTTTTGCTCATTTTATCCTTATTGTAACAATTTTTTAAGTAAAGTTACAAAATTTAAAAGTGTATAGTTTTTATCTCTAAAGTAACAATCAATATGATATGTTAATTCTTATAAAAATAATCTCTAATTTTAAACAAATTGCATCTTCACAACTGGCATTCTGAAATTCATATGGAAATAGTAGAATTCATATATTAGCAGATATATTGATTATGCTTTATAGAATTGTTATTCTGAATCAATTACGTAATTACTATAATCTATTTCACACTCATAATTATTTTCAAAAAATAGGAAGCTAATTGAATATAGCCAATTAACTTCTTGAAATTTTGCTTTTTTTTTGTATAGATATTTTTGTCCCCCTTTTCAACAGTATTTTGATCTTTCGGAATAAAAAATATTTGCTCGTCTGAAATCTGGAATGCTTAATCATAAAATACAGATTCTACGTTTTATCAACTCGAGATTATCACTTTTGACGATTTTCCCTAACAAAAGGATGATACTCAATCGTAATATGAGCACATTTCCAGAAATATTAGTTGTGTCTTTATCTTATTTCTATTATATGTGTGCGTATTTTTTGTTTTGTTTTTCTCCCGTTTGTCATTTTGAACCATACTATTCTATTTTAATTTAAATTTGTGTATTTATTTATCATATGGCGGAAATTGCTGACTATATGTGATTACAAACACCTAATTCCGGTATTTTTATCAGAGCTTTGCTATGTAAGATGTAAACGTTGCTAAATAAGATGTAAACATTTAATATTTTATCTCTCATCTGATACTGGGTTTTATGAAATCAGTTCCTTAGCGCATGCGCAAGATTGATTTTATCATCATTTAATAAATAGAACATAATTTTTACAAATAATTCATACATTTCAAAGGACAAAAGAACGTAATTTATTACTTCCTTTTTGCATCAATGTTAATACATTAATTTTACATTTTTATTTTCTTAGGAATATAGTGCATAATGCCATACTTCAATTAAAATTTCTTAAATTTGAATTGATTATAGTATTTAAGCCTTATTCAATTCAACGAATGAACGGAATAAATATTCAATTTCAAAGATCCAAAAACTGGTCGGTTTATGAATTATGCAATTTAAATAATTTCAATCGAAGTTATGACATCAATAAGCAAACATTTGAATTTAGAAAATTAGATTTTTTAGAATCTTATTAGCTAATAAATATAATATGAAAATCCCTTATTTGTCTCAAACTTTTATAAAAACGGCAAATTAATTTACTTTGAAGATTATCTTCTGTAATAAATCAGTAATGCAGTGAAAATATATTATAAATATTCCAGGAAGTTTTTAAATTGATGAAATACATTGGGCATTTAGGCATGTTTCTGTAGAATTTTCATTTCAATTTTGTTTAATATAAAATTTTTGACTAATAATGTACACAGTCTTTTTTAATTTATAGTGAATACTGGATTAATCATAGAGAATTTAATAGAAATAATTTTAATTTTAATAAAAAATATGGTAAGCAGACTTAAAACCTTGTATGAAGTTTTGACAAGTTATTCCTAAAACGTCTCTTATTCATATTCATATGTCAACAAGAACTCGAAACTTATGCAATCTATATTACTAAATATTTAACCATGGATTTTTCTTTTAAACACAATAGTAAGTAATTCATTATTTCTACATGTAAATATCTTATTCATAATCATAAATAAACAAGACTTAGAATCTAATTTATTATTATATATGATTATTTAATTAGATATTTTCTTTCAAACAAAGTTATAAGCCGATTAAAATTAAGCATTCGATATTCTAATACAGTCAAATAATATAATATGCTTCTTATTTCTGCAATAGAAATCCAGATAAATAATCGCAAAATAATAATAACTTAAAAATAGAATTGCTTATTTTCTTAGACTTTATCAATTAATCAAACTATTTAAGATCATTCTTCCTTTTATATAACTTCTCTACCTATGCTACATCTTAAATAGTTTTAACAATAAAATAGAAATTTTATTTAAAGAAAAGCGAAACTTTTTCAGTAAATTTTAGCAACAAAAAAAAAATAGACTCTGTATATATGATTTGATAAAACAAAACATTATGTCATCAAAACAGTAACTTCCCACGCAAACCACAGTGCGAAATGGAAAACTAAATTTGAAGTTTCCCAGACTCTGTGGAAGAAAAAAAAAAAAAAAAAAACTGCGTAGAGAGCAGGATATAAAAGCAGCCTTTCCTAAATTTGCTTGCCTAAAGTGGGGCCGAGTTACGTGCGCCGCTGCAAACTTCTTGAATGCTTTTACGATCACCTCTGAAATAGTCTACTGCTCTTACACACTGAGGGAGAGAGAAAAAAAAGTTACAAACAAAAGCATACAATGGAAAATAATGGCTCGAATCACGATCTTTGAAAATAAACATCATGTGTCTTTTTTCCCATTCCATGCGTTCTGCTGTTTTAAAAACTAATTTCGATTCGCTGTTGCCAAAAAGGAAACGATGGAAGAGGGAGGGGCAATGAGTTTTCCCCGCCTCCCACTATCTATCTCTCTCTCTCTCTCTCTTCCCAAGAAACTTGTAAAGAAAAGAGTACGTTTTCCTCTCATTTTGAGAAAATATTAATTCAAAAAATAATTTTAATGCTTTAACTTTTCTTCCAGCAGCAAAAATTATTGTGCCGGGTGCTTTCTTAATGATTTTTCTCTCCCTCTTCCCCCTCCTTGTCCTTTTTACAGTAATTTATCAATAACTCGATAGGAGGGAAACGAATCTTTATTCAAACGAAACGCTTTCGAGTAGCGAACGAACTAAAATTGAACGAAAAATTTTGGTGATGTTATGGGGTGTGTGGGTAGGGTGGTAGCAGAAAGGTTTTCAAACTGTAAGTCGTAATTTTCACCAAAACTCGTTTCTTTCCTTTCTTTTTTTCACCCCCTTCCTGAACAGCAATCATTCTTTCCTTTCATGGGAAAGGAAATTAAAATCTGCGATATCGACTTGGGGCTACACTGAAAATGTACGAGCTCTTAATGCCTTTCATATTTTTTCCCATCTTTTTTCGTTTTTCACCACGTCCATATTGCCCTTTTTCCCGAAGGGTAAGTAGGAAAAGATGCCTTTTTCATATTGGATTGATTTGCTTTATATTTATAGGAATCCCTGGACAAGAAAGAGAGAAGCGCTGTATTGGTCCGAGAGGAACTTAACGATTACGTCTTGACGAGTCAGAAGAATTTTTCAGATATTTTCAGTTGTGATTTCTTTTTCTTTCAAGTTTGTCATATTTCTGCAGAATAAAATGCTAAAAGAAATTAGTGCAAATTATATAAGTTTCTCAAAGTCTGTGAAAATTTGTAATGTTGAATGCAACCGTGAAAATACAAAATAGTTTTGTTAGGCTTCTTGGTTAATCAAGAGGATTTCAAAGAGAAGAAATTGTTCTTGAAAATAGATTTTAACTATTCTCACAGCATCAAAATGTTTAATCCTTGGTGATACTTAATAACTTATATTATAAACTACTTAATACTTCTAAATAGCAAACTTTTATTTAACTACTTCTCGTATAATGAAAAATAATTCTCAATGAAAACAATATAAACAAAGCATGAACAGAAAGTAATATTAATTTAATAAAGTAAAAAAAAAATGCATTATTAATTTTTACATGAATGCGAAATTTTTATGAGAAAGTGCGTATATTTTCTGTACAAACCTCCAAATTAAATACTATTCCTAATAAAAATTCCTTAGGTGAAAAAAAAAAAAAGATTAATTTCCCACCATAACAACTCCCTCTTTAGGCTATCAGTCATATTAGGCACAGACATTCCTTAAGTCAGAAGTTACTTTTCGAAAACTATTAATGGATAATATTTTTTTCGTAACCTATGAGAAGAAATTATGTACACAATAGTGCTCAAAGGAAATTCAACACAACATATATGCCAAAAACAATCTTTCTTACACAAGATAGATGTAATCATATAAAAGAAGGAGAAAAAGTAAAATAGATGATGCAGTTAACTTGCTCTTTCATACCTCTTAATTATTTATTCTTTTAACAAGAATTATTTTATCGAAATCAAACTTATAATATCAAATTTATAGAATATGCATAATTATAACCGTTATGCAAAATAAAACTAACAATTATTGAGGTTAAACATACAAAGAGAATAACTTCTAAATAGTTTATATAAATTTGAATAATTTCATGACAGTATTTTCTGAAAACAAAGAATTACTAAATTACTGTAAGAAATTATCATTCCAAAAGTAATCAATATGAAAATTTACCTATATAATATTTCTTGTATCTATATGCATTATGTTTAGAGAGCGCTAATGCTGCTACAATTAAAACACAAATGAACTTAACCAAATTAGAAGAATTATTAGAAATAAATATTAAGTTAACAGCCAAAGAATCAAAAAGAAAGAAAAATGAATCCGGCCCGAAGACTTTCTCAAGGGTCACCCTCAGGCAGGGATTCAAACCAGGAATTTTTTCTGTGAGGGGTCTGACTTTCGTTGTTGAAAGTGACCCTTGAGAAAGTCTTCAGGTCGGATTCCTTTTTCTTTCTTTTTGATTCTTTGGCTGTTAACTTAATATTTATTTCTAATAATTCTTCTAATTTTGTTAAATTACAGTAAATAATTCAAGAATTATTTTTGTTTTGCTATCCAACCAATCTGGATGGAAAATGCTTTGTGAACACAGACCTACTGTGATATGTATTTACCACCTTCTGCGGAGTTTGGGAACACAGATTTGGCAATTTTCAATTATGTGGAGAGGATAAAAATACACCTCAGCAACCCTACAACATAGTAAATACTTAATCTATATTAATACTTGAACTCTTAAAAATTAAGAGATTTACTAAATATTAAATTCCCATCTAAGTGGAATCTCTTGTGGAATATGATATCTGATTTTAGAATCTCACTGACTTCTACCTCCACCCTCCTCCCATTTTGATCATTTTCATAATTTTTTCGACATATTAAATGTACCTTAAGAATCGACCTGAATGTGAAACTCCATTGTAGTATTTTAAAAATATCAAACTACTGGATATTTGATAATGAATAATTCATAAGAGGATTATGAGGCTGTTTGATTAAAGGTTATGACAATGCGTTTGCTTTAATTTAAGAATAGCAAAGACAAACCAACATACGTATATGGAGACTAACATATATAACTAATGTCTAATTATCGTGTTGGCTTGTATAAAAATCCACGTATATTATTTAGCTGTTTCGAAAATCTTTAAAATTATATTATATAAAATTATATATAAGTATATTTAAAAGCAATTCACAATTACGGATTTAAAATATATAATGATAATTCTTTTTTTTTTTTCTCATATAATGCTCGTCTGAAGCCGACACGGTTTTTTTTCCATAATAGCAAATAAAGAAATTCTAAATAAAATTTTCTCAAAATAAGAGTATAATAACTTTAATATTTGAAGAAAAAATTAGCTATTGTAGATAAAAGAGGATAATTAAGACAGTTTTGTCTACAAAGAATTATATAACCACTATAAGAAATAAGTGAAACAGCACATTTATGAAAATATTAGCAAGATTGTAACATTTCAATATCGTAAAATTTTTGTTTGACATTTTAACGATAAGAAGAAAAACTTTGTTTTAAAAACTATTTTCTTTAAAATGGAATTTTTTTCACAACGATGCAAATTTTTCTTGCAATAAATTCAGTGTGAAATGTATAATTTTTATTCAACGATAACTTGACATTAAAAAATAACATATTGATTGTAACTTTGATGTAAATGTAATTCATTCAATGAAAAATATATATAAACAATATAAAAACATTTTTTCATGTAAGAATTAATTTCTGTTTTTCATCTTTTAAAAAAATTGAATTAAATTTTCCATTGTAATTTCCTACAAATAGAATAAGATTAAAATTGCATTAGGAATAAAATAGCATCCACATGAAAAAATGAAATACTGATTTAATATTCTACCATAGGGAAATATTTAATAATTAATAGTTTAAATCTTCTTAGGCTATCCATAATGAGGCTCTATAGCTAAAAGAAAACATTTTTATTCAAACTATTCTTAACTCCATTATTCTTTTGATATGCCTGGAATCACTTTACTCCTGATCAGAGCTAAGCATTGGATGCTCCAAAGCTGATTGCATCCGAAACTCATCAATCACTGTCAGCAAAGAATGTCTACTACTTAGGCTATATTTTTCTTCCCATCGACGAGATATTTTGAGTGGATCTCGACTTGCTTCATGCCCGCTTAAACCATCCCGGCAATTTGCACTGAATCATGAAGGGATGACGACTTCGATAGAGTGATTTTTTTTCTACTGCTTTTCAACTCTGAATTTCTTGGCGCTTTCTTCAGCGATGATAATTATTTCTATCATACATTTTGGGGAATTTTTATCTACTTATGAGATATTCAATGGAAGCAAAATGTATTCAGATTCAATAAAGTGAATCACAACAAAGACTTAAAGATTTGTTCGGTAACTTCTATCGCATAAAGATATCATATTTTCCAAGATAGTAAGCGGATTTTTTTTTTATATTTTACAGCAGAAAGTACTTTTAATCGACGATGAGATTAACCTTTATTATCATTTCATAAATTAGACGTTATTGTTCTCTAAATATTGATATATCCTAAAACTGTGCTTTAAAAACAAAATAATCTTGAATAATCAAATTTTAGTTTTTTGCTTTAATTATCTGTAATTCTACAAAGTTGTAACATTTTTTGAGATAATTCTATGTTTGATTTAGTGCTAGCTGTTAATTAACTCTCTAGGTTGAATTAAATTGTCAATTGTCATTGAGTCATTGATGCTTTGAATTTTATGCAATTATGACACTTCTTGCTGAAATTTTTCAGCACACCAGAGAAAGTACATTCATAGCATGATGGAGATTATATATTGTAATCTGCGTATGAACAATTTTGAAAACATTTTTAAGATATAAAAAGAAGAAAATATTTTTAATTGGCTTTTACATAACGTGTGTGTTTATGTGTATTATTTCATCAACCATGTTTACATAATTATAATTTTTTTCGTTATACTTAAAGTCTTAAATAAGGTATTTTAAATTTTAATTTAATTAAAATCATAATTAAAAAGATAATTCACGCCAAAATAGGTATTCTTTAGTGCTTTAAAAAGAGAATCACCTTGTCATTATGGGAGCCTCAATTCAAATAGTTTCCAAGACAATGTGTCGAATCCTCTAAAATGGACGTTGGATTACTATAACAAATATGTTATACTTTTTATATTGTTTATAATTATTAGCCCTAACAATTTTAGCTATCAAAGTTACCATTTTCATAGTTTTGTCGCGTATATAGTCTCCAAGAATGGAAAAGCATTTAATCAAACTATCATTTAAGAAACATTCAAATATCTGTAAATCCCTCTTACTTATTATAATATTTATTGTGGTGGGAAGCAAAGTTTTAAAATAATAATAAGGGTTATACGTTTAAAAAAGTATATTCAGGAAAATAAAACAATGAAGATTCTATAAAGTGAAATATTTTTTTTTCTTAAGTGCAATTTATTTTCGCACTCATTTACTATAAATAGTATTTGATTATTTCGCTTTTTTTTTTCTTTATACGTTCGAGTAAAGACTAGATAATTTATGCATCACGCAGAAGATTAAAAGGGAAGCCTATCTGTATTTTGCTCTTTTTGGTAGCTCATGCAGGCGACGTGCACACATTCAAGTGCAACGTATTTGTTATAATAGAAAAACATGTTTTTTGCTATTTCCTTCTTAATTAAACCATCAATTATTTTTTAGAATTATTCCCAATAAAAATCATTTTGACAGTTAATCAAATAACTTAAATAAACAAATTAAAAATTTTAGTGAAGGGACGAACTTCAGAAAAAAGATTTCCAATTAATTTTATTAACAAAAAGTGGATGATTGATTTATGAAAGTTCATTTTCCTATTTTAAAAGCTTGTTTTCATACAATCACCCATCGCGATTAATAAATAAATCACTTTTGATTTGATACGTAAAGTGTTGAATTTATTGTTTATATTTATATTATTTGAGTTTTTTAATGTATTTTTTCAATGTTTGAGTTTATTTTTCTGCGGCTGATCTTAACAAGATATCCAATCATGGCCACATAGCTTGCTTTGAAGCCTTCAGAATTTACAAAAAAAAAAAAAAAAAAAAAAATATTGTAAAGTTTGAAAAAAGCTTCAAATGATTTAAAGATTTGTAATTCATGTGTTTGAATCAACAAATGGCCCCATTTGACCTATTAGTCATATTTAGAAAAATATTAGTTTCTCAATAGTATTTTACGCAATATAAAGACTTATCTTTTACGATTAAAATTTGCAGAGTTATGAAGATCTCATTTCAATATTTTAATGATTTATTTGTATTTCCAGAATAATCTGTCAATCAAGCGCTTGCTCATGGTTATTTAATGTCAATCTAATTTTATTAGTTGTAATGTCTTCTATTAATTTAATAAAATTTATAACCATAACTATATAAAAATACTATAGAGTAACTATATAAAAATTTAAAATTTGTAATTTCAAAATCACAGTTCTAATCTCAAACAGCTTAAAAAATATTTCTTAATGTCATTTAAAGTATTTTTTTTCAATTAGAATTACATGTATATTTCAAATGGCTTTGAAAGTAGATATTGGATTACCGTAAGAATGGATGCATTTTATAATAAAATAATTTTAAAGCGTGTTGGGAACAGTAAATCTGCTAATATGCATTATTGTGTTATTTTTGGTTTTGTGTCATTTTGTTATAGCGAAGTATTCATTTTTTTTGTATTTTATTATTTAATATACATTATGTATTTTAAAACAAAACAAAACCAAACAAAAAAAGATGAAAAGTTCTTCCTCGAAGGCAGTATTCGAGTGTATTAGATATATAATCTTAAATATTTCTCGAGCATCATATTTGAAGCTTGAATCTACTTGATTTTTTAAAAAGAAGCAATTTTAAGATTGAAACTTATTCTTTTTTAGTTTTTGAAGCAAAAAAATTATATTTTGCACTTATAAAATAATCTTCTAAATTAACTGTTTTTTTTTTTGTTTTTTTTCGAAATCTTTAAGAAAAAAGATTACACGTTTTCCATTCCATACTGCTTTGCTCAGATTGTGATTCAAAAAGGTTTCTATAAGTTTTTTTCAGCAAATATTATCAGAAATAAAATGTATTTTCCTTATTTCAACGAGAAATTAAATGTCAGCTAAACAAGGTAAGCATCAGAACCATTAGCAGGCATATCAAATTTATGACTCTTCCTTACTATAATGGAGGCAAAGTAAATCCTTCCGTATACATTACAAAATCAATTCTAGCTAACAATATGTAAATCCTATTTTAAATTGACTTATACTTATTCTGCAAGTTAACTACTTTTTCATGTTTTTAGACTCGGCATAAAGAAAGAAATTGCAAATACATTCATTTTCCTAAGCGTAAAATAAAATTTTACTCTTAACATATCAGCTATAACATTAAGAAAATACTTGCTGAAATGTGTTCTTGACACTTCAATGAGTTCTTGAAAAAGTTAATGCATTAATTTTCACTCGAATTATTGCGTTTTGATAATCATTCATAATGTTTAATGCAAATAGTGTGAAATGAAATTAATCGAGACAGATTAGGAAATTAAGTAACAAAGCAGGTTATTTGATATAAAGAAATTAAAAGAAATTGTTAATTTTGTATATTTTATTCTTCTCGTGAAATTTTCAATGATATTTTAGAAAAAGAATTACCAGTCAGTGATATATATTATTTAATTATTTGATATCAATTGCTTAATACTACAAAAAATTTAACTGTATCTGTAACTTTAATGTGAATATGATTAATCCACATTAAATTTCATGTCACAAAATGTCTTATTTATTTATCCAAAATAATTCGACCCAAATATTAGATTTATATATATTCCATTTAATACCCAAAAAATACTTTAAATTCAGCCAGTTGCACTTTTTACATAACGAATCCATAAGATCTTTAAATCAGCGTTTCTCAACCTTTCAGTATTCGTGGCCCAGTTTTCAATCATAACTTTCATCGCCCTCCTCCTTACAATAAAATGTATACAACAATAATGTATATTGAGTATTTTGGATTCTGTTTTTAAATTATTTTTAATTAACTGCCAAAACAAGAGTAAAAGCGGGCCAACGTTGGCGAGAAATAACATCTTGCATTTTGGACAAGTGGACAGTGGACAGTGAACAGATGAAGCGAATGAAAGCGGAGAAAGTTTAAATATTATATTTGAACTGAAAGCCAAATAGGGAGATAACGTTAAAAGAATATGAAAGTAGAAAAATTCATTAATGAAAGTTAACCTAGATGGGGTGAGCTAAATTTAGAAACGGTGAATACATTTTTTAGAATAATAAAAGAAATAAAATAGAAGCATGACAAAACAAAAGTGAAAAAAATAGGAATGTTTGTGCAAGGAAATCCACACGACCGAGGCCGTCTCGAGCATGCGCGGAGTAAATGTTTTCTCATAAGAAGGAAAATATTCGATACGCAAGTTTAAATTCCAGCCAGTCTCATTCGAGTCGATCCTTATATCGCTATCGAATCAATTGTGAATTTGTATGTTATATATGTTTTCGTGTTAAGTGCAATTCACCATATAAAATATTCACGGCAGCAGATTTATGCAGACTCATGAATAAATTTTTAAGCGGAAGTAAGCAAGCATTAGACGGTAGTCAAGCATCAACAAGTACACAGACGAGCGTGGTTCCGAAAATAAAATCAAGGAAATATTCTCAAGAATACTTAAATTTTGGGTTTACCAGTACTGAAGTGAATGAAGAAAAAAGGCCCCTGTGTATCATTTGCTCAAAATTGTTGGCCATAGGCAGCATGAAACCTAATAAACTTAAACGACATTCGGAAACGCTTCATAGTGAGTACGTCAACAAACCCAGAGAACTCTTCGAATTAAAATTAAAATCATATAACAAGCAATAACAATCATAACAATTTGCCTGACAAATTGTTTTCAATACAGCTTGACGAAGCAACAGATAGTAATAAAGATGCTCATTTAATTGCCATGTTCGAATTTGTGGTTTTATGTAAGTAATAGAACTACTTTTCTGCAAACCAATAGAACTCAAAACATCAGCACTCGCATTATTTGCTATTTTAAATGATTTTATGAACGACGCAAACATAGAATGGAAAAATTGCATCGGAATATGCACCGATGGTGCTCGTTCAATGTCCGAAAGATTCCAAGATATACAAGCACTTTTAAAACAAAAATAGCCTCAGTGCACACATTGCATGATCCACAGAGAAACTTTGGCTTCGAAAGAAATGAGTCCTGGTTTGAATATTGTGTTAACTAACAGTAGTAACCGTAGTAAATTATATAAAAATGAGACCCCTGAAATCGAGAATCTTTTCCGCACTTTGTGAAGACATGGGTTCAGTACATTCAGCGTTACTATTTTATTGCGAGGCAAGATGGTCATCACGTGGGAAATTTTTTGCAACGTGTTTATGAATTAAGAGAAGAAATCGCCATTTCCTAGAAGAAAACAGACAGGAGGCCGAGAATTTTCGCGATCGTTTATTTGTGATGAAATTGAGGTACTTGGTCGACATATTCGAGAACTGAGACTGGCTATTTCTAATCATAGGCCTTTCTTCGAAAAACTTTGCTCTGCAAGACAGGCCCAAGGAAGTCACTAATAATAATAATTAAATTTGTTTTTAATTTAGTATGTTTTGATTAAGTAAGTTGTTTTACTTCAATAAGCTATTAAATATGTCGAAATGTATTTTGTTTTCTATGTGTATGTGTGCATATGTGTGTGTATTTTTCTCTTTTAAATAATATTTTCTCTTGGATATTCTCGCGCCCCCCTTCCAGTGTGCTCGCGCTCCCCTAGGGGGGCGCGCCCCACAGGTTGAGAATCGTTGCTTTAAATGATATTTATTGAAACATTAATGTGAGTGAATTTTATATTCTGTATTAAAAAAGTACCAACAAACTCTCATACAAATTTATTATAATTATTAAAAGGGTCAATATTATTAATATAAATATTGTTCTAATAATTAAAATTAATATCATTTACATAATAAAAAATAAATTCAAATGTAAAAGTACTTTCGTCTAGTTTTTTCTAACTACCCACAAGAATCATTAAGATTTCTAATCAATTTAATTTTAACATTTATTTTGATGAACTTCAATTCTAAATTCATATTTAGTTCGTTGGATTATCAATTGATTCAGGAAAGAAATATATTTGTTAAAAATATTTTGTGTCAAAAATTGACTAACAATTCTCCATTAATATCCATAAGTTGTTTCCAATAAGAACCAATAATTTCAAATATGTTCTAATTACTACAGCAGCCATTATAATTTCATATATTTTATGCATTTATTAAAACAAATTTCTTATAATATAATAAGTCTGCATTTAAACATGAATTAAAAGTGGTACATTAAATGTACAAATTAAACTTCACATAAATCAATTATTTTTATTAAATTCTTTTTAGAATCGCAGAAAAAATATCTTAACATTCTTGATACACGAATGAAAACAAATGCTTGAAAAAGTTATACTTAAACAAAATTATATGTTCATTAATTCTGGTTCCAAATTATTTGTTTAAGATTTAAAGAACTATAAACAAATCAGAAATCTTGAAGAATTGAACTGAATTCTTAATTATTTGCATTGGAATCAAAATGATATTTCACGGATAAAATACGAATACAAATTCAAATTTGACGCATAAAAAAGCAGCATATGCACTTTTGTGTCGATGCCTTTGTGATTTCTTTTAATTATAATTATGAATTTTCCTTAATTAAAACTAAAATAAACACATTGCATTGAATGTTTCAGACGGTAAATAATTCAACTCTTTACTGAATTAAACTTAATTAATATTTTATTAGGATCATTAAAGAATATTCTGAAATTGTATCGTCATTGTTTTATTAATATTTAATTGATGCCTATCAGATCTAAGATAAAAGTAAATTTTTGTTGCTCCTTAAATATTTAATAACTAATTAAATTATGCTGATTTTCCTTGGTCCTTCAAGGGTTTATTAAATTTAAATAAAATGAATGCAATTTCACTATTTTTTTCTTTTATTAATGATAAAATTATCTTTATCTTAATATCATTTATTTACATTAAGTAATGAAGTTAGGGCATATAAAATTGATTGAAAGTTAAATAGATTCATTTTAACACAATTTTGATGTACAAATGGCATGCCGATCTTTATTAACAATATTCGTTAAGTTCTGGTTTAGTTTCTAAATTATATGGTATAATATTCTCATTATGAATGTAGACAAATATTCCTTTTATTAACAATAAGACGTGAGAACGTGATACAATTTAATTATTGAAGTTGTTCTTGCACAGTAAATATTCAAACTTTCAGTATCACAAGTCCGTATATCAAGTTCAGTATTTCAAGTATCACAAGTCCAGATGCAGAGATAAATAGGCATATATAATTCTAAAAAAAATATTTTTCAGAGATACATGTACCTCTATATGTCGAAATGTATAAAGACTAGGATATTAAATTTTTTGTTGCTGATTTAATTCATTTATTTTACATGACAGAATTAGAAATAGCGATATAAAATTCTTACAAGATTAATAGTACAAAAATATGTTCATTTCTATGCCTACAGGGTGATTCCAAATTCATTCCTACAAACGGAGAAGAGGTGGTGAATAAGAATACGGATAATATTCACACAGAAAACTCAGGCCACCATCCGTTTCTTTAGTCAAAAATATAGAGCGTCTATATCAACTGAAAAAGATGTTTTATTTCGAATTTCTACACTAGAAAAGATACTTTTGAACAGAAGTATATTTATTTAGAACAATCATTTATTGCATTGCATTGTAAGTGGTGCAAATAAGAGATGAAAAGGAAGAGAAACCGTTTAATGATGACGCATTGACAATGCTTAAAAGAACTATCCAAAATTGAATCCACAGCTGCTTAACACCAATGCTGAACAGCGTTGGTGGAACGATTGGTGTGCACTTCCAAAGATGCTAGTTATTTCATGCAAACGTGCAACAGCTGCTGATATTCGAGAAACGAGATCCTCAGTAGATACAACTAGAGTCTCGTAAACGAGACTCTTCAGATGTCTCCCGAAAAAGTAATCGATGCTCCATAAACCGAGAAATCGGGGTGGCCAAGGGACTCACTCACCAAGCTCCAAATTCTTTTTCATTTCCAAATTCCATTTCTCTTTTCCATCATGTGATTTTATATGTTTGCATCACACTGCACCTCTTACACCTTATTTAAATAAATGTTGAAAATTTCGTTTGAATATCTTTACTAGTATAAAGGTTAGAAGCTAAACATCTTGTTTCAGTTAAATTGAGAAACTCCGTATTTATGACTAAAGAAATGAATTGCAATCAGGGTTTCTTACATGAATATTATCTGCATCCTTGTTCTCTATCATCCCTCCATCTCTATATCCCTTAGTACCAGGAACTTGCGATTTCCCTATATGACATGTACTCAAATAAGGAACTCTTATTTCCCTTCTAAAAAAGACGTCCTTAAAATAGAATTGCTTAAGGAATTATTACTCAATTGGAATTTTCTATCGATTTTTATATTATTTTTAAGGGTTTGTGCTGCAAAGGTTATCCTTTCTAATAAGGAGATTACTGTTTCACAAAATACATGCTTAATAAAGACAGATGAATCAAATATTAGTTTTGTTTCACAATATCGTCCGAATGAAGAATTGTTTTATGTAAAATTATTTAATTTATTTCATATATATGTGACAAAAGTTCTCATAAATGTTCAGGAGGGGAATTAATGTGAAATAAGATGTTTATTCTTCGTTTCCACGACTAAGCAGAGCTTTCAATTTTTTTAGCAGCTAGTAAAAGTTATTTCTTAATACAAGACGAGGGATTGAGGTTCTCATCAGAGAAAAACAGATAAATATATAAAAAAGAGTATTCGAATGCAATAATATTCAAAGGTAGTTGCGCAGAATTTTTTCTGTGCAAGAATTTATTTTTGCCACATGATTGTGTAAGTTCATGTATGACGATAAAGTTACAGAAATTAAAAGAAGTTTATAAGAGGCAGAACGTTACTCATATCAGAAATTATTACGTTAAAAATTAATTTAACAAAATATTGAATATTTTTTATTCATTGTTATTTACTTTCTGAACAGTTCTTGTATATAACCATGTAAAATCCCATGTGGTTTTATACAGGTTCTTTCCTTGAGGTTTATTGATTTTATTTTTTCGTTAATTCTTTGGAAAGTTACATTTTTTCTATATTTGCATGGTTTGTATTTTAAATACATTTTGAGTTTTTATATTTTGTCGAAATATTCTTGGAGAAAACGAAATAAATAAGAATATAATGTAGATGGTTTGGTCAAATTTAGTATAAAAATTTCTATAATATGTTTTACCGTTCTTAAAGTAAAAAAATGAGTAATTAAAATGATATACAATTGTTATAATGCATTATAGCAAGAAATAAAAAGAAAATGTTCTTATTATTGATCAATTAATCCCCGGCATTACAAAAAATACAATAATTACTTAAATCAATAATTAAGTAATATTTTCCTAATATATAAACTAATATTTACAAGAAATTAAGATTAAGAAAATCAAATCATTTGATTAATTTGTAGTTTAGACGATTTTCTTTATATGTATTTTTAACAAAAGAAAGAAAGAAAGCATAATTCTTTAATTTTAAAACACTTTAGGATTCAACTAATAAGTGTGTGTAATATATTAATATATTTTTGAATAAATAAAAAATTATGTAAAAATTAAAAATGTAATTAAAACATTAACTATAGAAATTGTGTATCGATTTTCAAATATAATCTTTTCGAATGTAATTACATATTTTAAAGTGAATTTTGAATTCAAACTATTAATCAATAATAAAACTTTAGAAATAGTATAACTTAAATTCTTTACATGAGCATACGAATTGCTAACCGAGAAATGTTAATTTGAAACTTTAGAAAAAATGTTTCCGAAAAAAATTATTATTAGCATTATTTCAACAAATATTGTATTTCAATGATTTCAAAACTGATTTTCGAGAATCTTTGCATATTACATGATATTCTGTGTAGTAACCATTTTAAGTTAAGTAACACTGTACAGTATCAGTATCAGAAGAAAGTTGTAAACGTTGCAAATCATTAAGTTGATGCATGCATGCTACATGCGCATCCTTTCAGCTTCAAAATTATTCAGAAAATATAAAAGATCATTAAATTGGATTTTTAAAAAAAATTGATTCAGTTACATTGATATACACAAATAATACCCATGTATTAAAATTAATTTATAAGTTATCAATGATATTTTTAAAAGAATACAGTTCTAAAAGAAGAAGAAAAATTACTATATGATTAATATTTTAATCACTCACTGAAATTCTTTTCCCACAAGAATAAAAAAGAAATTTTAAAAGAATTAACGAAAGTTTTATTAAAAACAGAGTGCTTTTTTTCAATTTTATCGCAATATTTAATTCTTTTTTTTTAAATTTTCTGTTTAGCATCTCAAAATGAAATTGCGGAGTCAATTAATATAAATATAAAAGGAGAATAATAACGGTTAGAAATATTACTAATGAGTTTATTATATCTGAAAGAAACATATAAGGAAATGAAATTTCAATATTTATTCATTCTGGTATTTTCATTCTCATATTCTGATTGTAATAATCCAACATACCTGTTTAGATAAAATTAATTAAATTTTCTTAAAATTAAATAGCATGTAAGATTAAAATCATAAATATGGAATTTATTTTCTATAAAATATAAAAAATTGTATATATATATATATATATATATATATATATATATATATATATATTAAAAATATATTTACATTTATATATGGAGTTACTTACAAATTTCGTAACTATTATATTCCTAAAATAAATACTAAAATTGCAAAATGCGAGTACTTTGTAAAGTTTCAAGTAGAATTAAGAGAAGTTAGTTGCATTATTTGATAGATAAAGCATGAACAGAGAATTAATATTTAATGTCCCGCAGTAGACGGAACATCATAAGAAACATTAGTGTATGAACTTTCTCTAACATGAAAATAGTCTTAGCGACAAATTAACCTAACTCATAGCAATTTTCTCTTTTATAATAAACTAGTGTATATAACTTCCATTTCGCTCGATACAATTATGTCTTGATTTTGATTTATATCTCTTCTAACACAAATTCGATCTGTTTTCGTCTCGAGAGCTAAAGGCAAACGAAGTTCTAAAATATGCATAGCATGGTGCTAAACAACTTCCGTCATTAGTTTCTGGAACTAATCAATAATAGAGCATGTTGCCTTTTACCATACAAATGACTTAGGAAAGTTATTGCAAGATATTACATAAATAGTTTTGTCAGCAAAGATTTGCTATGTAATTTCCGAGGGTAAATTTTTATCCTTTTCCTATGTTTTGTGAAAGGATTTTCCGATTTTGCAATACAAACATAAACCTGTGAAGTGAAATCGGATTTCACTTTCTTTATATATTCTGTTTATACCTAAAACAATAAAACTATTTTAAAATTGCTTTCTAATATGATTAAATCATTTCTTTTTAACTTAAATATGAGGAAGGAGAAGTAGTAGCAATATTGTTCATTAAGGTTAATAAATAATTTTTTATTTATGAGTTTTTGCAATTTTTCTCTCAGATACTTCTGGAGTTAATGATAAGCAAAGCATAAATTTCGCCCGTAAACTTAATATAAACAAAATGTCTCAACAAATCTATATTCCTAAAATCAAGAGCGTAACTACTTTGTTTATGACTTCTTTTTTTATATAAATAAGGTATGGATTCACTTTAATTTTCCTTATTATGCATATAGATATATCATGTTTCCTTTAATTTTATTTACAGTACATAGAGAGACAACACTCTAAGACTTTAAGTAACAAAAAATCACTTATAAAAGGCATCCTGTCACACTTTGTTTATAAGTAAATAATTAGCAAATTGCCCTACAGTAAAATTTCACTTTTACCACACATTTCCTTTTTATTATGCACGTCAGTATGGAGTGCCAAATTCTCATGTTGCTGAAATTGAAGGATCTTAAACAATATCTAAGAAACTAATTTTATAGCTCCTTCATGGAATCAAGAGCATGCATGTTTACCACTTTAAGATTGAAATAAAATTTTCCAATAAAAAACAGATTTACTCAAGAATATTATACTTATTCTTATTAATAAGATATTATTTTATATGCATGACGAAATTACTGACAATTTAATTTATACAAATTTTATATAAACATTGTCATTGAAAAACTGCATACTTTTCACAGCAGGACCTCAAATAAATTTTGCGGTACATTTTCATTAGCAACTAGTAATGAACCAGATCAATAAAAAATATGAATATTGACTGTTGCCCGTCTCAATACTCAGAAGCCACTAGTTTTATTTTTTCGTAGCAACTAGGCTTATGGTTCATATGGATAGAAATATGACTCACATATAAGCCACTCATCCACGCTTCAACTTTCAGGCTTCAAAACCGCGACACCATTCCGAATAATCGACCATAACCTTCGTCATACTTCACTTCAGAAACTCATCCGGCGTCCCAAGGCTAAAATATTACAAGAAACCGACACCCTGTCACATGCTAAATTTGGGTAATAAACAATATTTATGCCCGGAATTAACCTTAAGTCTTTGGAACGGCTTTATCACTGCGGTTAATGCCTTTTATTCCCAAGTACACCTCAATCATATTGTCAGGTTTATCCACCAGACCCTACCTCATCCTATCGTGTTAGAAAAGACAACGTTAGGGGAAATGTTTTCCAAAAAACTAATTCGATTACGTTTTATATTGCAAGCCATACCCTCCCTACTTTCATATATTTTTACGGACTACCATCGTAATTCATTACCCTTCAAATGCTGAGACAATCACAGTTGGAATGAGCCGTGGCAGCAGCCAGAAGTATATATTGAGTGGTTTATTTAAATTGGAACCATTTGGTCTTGCTTCAAGGGCGAGCGCATTAGGACTCGCAATTGTCAAATTAGCATTTTTATGCCGGACATGAAGTCCTGGGATTACGGTTAAAAGCCACGTCGATTAGCATAAACTCCGTGGGCGATGTAAATGATTTCTCTAACAGTCCGTAACGGGTCTTTTCTCTTGATTTTCCAGTGCGAGGCATGGTGGTTTGAGTCGTGTTTTGCTTTATTTTTGAAGTTCGGTGGTGCTTGGCAAAGCAGGTCGGGACTGGTTCCAGTTCAAGTGGTTTCACAAGTTTTTGAAAAGAATAAGGATCGATTAAAAGTCATCAGGGGTTAAAATTGCTCGGTACTTGTTTAAACTCTTTAAACAGAGAATAGGTAATTAAAAGTATTTAATGGCTTAAACTTCAAAGAAAGATTTCCAGCTTTTAATGCTCTGTAAAGAAACTATAATGAACTGTATATGTTTTTGCGAATGTTTTATGTACTTTTAAGCTAACTTTCAATTAAAACATTTCTAACACAGTAAAAAAATAGCATTGTTGTTTTTATTATTAGAATAAATAAATTTCATTTCATTTTTCTATATTTATAAAGCTTGGTAGTTTTTGATAGTACTAACTGACACAGAATTTCGTTTGAATTGTATCTCTAGTTTCGGAAAGTAAAAATATATCTCACTGATTTTAATGGCTTCGCCATTTGTGAATTTGTTTGGATTACTGAAAAAAAAATGAAAATTAAAAGTATTTAAGGAATTAATCTACGAAAGATATTTTTTGTTGTGGGTTCACGGGTTTAAGACTTCACACAGAAATTGGATTTAGTTCATTACTTTTTCTTATTTTTTCCTTCGAAATAGCCAGTTTTTGTTTCAGAAAATGTCGGAAATTTAAAATTGCTTAAAAAAATAGTGTCTCAAGAACTGATTAAAAAGATTTTAAATAATAATAAAGCAGCCGAAATGCGGCAGTAATATTGAAATATTTTTTTTTTAAATTCAACAGTTTACTTTGAAATAATTTATTTTCTACTACTTTATAGGCACATACATACACACACGTGTGCTTGCAAACATACACGCGCACACAACCATACGCATATATATATATATATATATATATATATATATATATATATATATATATAAGTAGGGGTGTACTAGTTTACTATCACTAAAATTTAAATCGTTGTTTTTGCCATAGAAACTAATTTACCATTGATGAAACAGATTCAATCCATTTATGTTTCACATAATGATACCAAAACTCTCCATCTTTATGGGCAAATTCCCAATGCAATAATTACTACAATAAATTTTACTTTCTATTAGACGTGCATGTTTTTCTTAAATTTGATTTCGTGATACCAAATTACTTGTTAAGATTGCATTGATTTTTTTTTTGTATCGGTTTCCTCCTTTTTGGATTTTGCATATCTGGAATGCACATCATTAGTTAAATTCTAGAATAATGGATTCCAGAAAAATTGTGCTTCATATTAAGTAGTATTTTTAGATGAGTTTGGTATTTAAAATAAATGAAAATTATTTCATTCACAATACAAATTTATATGATAAACTTCTTTTATAATGAACAAACTTGATATGACAAACTTCTCTTATATAAAGGTTGCCTAAATGTCACGTCTTGCACACTGAACTAATAGCAAAGATACAGATGATTTACACGTTCCACCAATGTATATGCCCTTTCATCTGAATCCATGTAACTTTCATCCATTGTTGAGGAAATTTACATCAACAATGGTTTCTGAAATAGATATCAAAACTTTTATTGAATCATTATTATTGTGCCAGTATTCACATGAACTGATTTGATAGCCTCTATAAGGAAGAATTAAACCGGCTTTATAAATGTTTAAAAGTGTCTCAAATATTCAGCTGCGTGCGACTGTTTAAATTCAGTGTAACTAAAAGTAAGTACGTAGAACGGGATGTTTCTTTAAGGAAGTTTTCACGAAATATACGTATATATATATATATATATATATATATATATATATATATATATATATATATATATATATATATATATATATATATATATATATATATATATATATATATATATATATATATATATATCTTTGCGTATGTCACTATTTTGAAGAATTAAATTTATTCTCTACCTTTATATTTCTTTAAAATTAGACTCTAATCTATTGTTAATTGTAAAGAGTGGTAAAGAACGATTAATGATCAAATATCAAATCCATATCTAATAATAATATTTATGAAATTCTAGGTATGTCAAAAAGCGATCTAAAAGAATTGCATCTCTATTTCATCCCATGACATACATCTTCAATTATCTATGTATAAAATATATTCAATTAATTAAATTTATTTAACTATGTATTGTTCTTATTTGGAGGCACTCCAAATATGGGAATGAAAGGTTTCCGATATATTTATTAGTTTTTGTTTCCCTGATTGGTAGTGGAATGAATTGGAGAAAATAACATCCGCTACAAAGATGGTATGTAATTCCTACTGGAAAGGTTACACCGTAGCTGGTGTTGACCACTGGTAATCATAGTTCCTCCTTTGGTACTGTCTTGATAACTGTTATTTAGATTACTGTTAATGTTATGGCTGAGTGGTGGCAGTTCTTCTGTATTAACTGTTATAAAAGTTTTTGCTGAGAAATTTAAAGTTTTTTTTAAAATTTATTTTCATCTTTCTTTATCAATTACGCAACAAAGGACACATAATGTAAAATTTATCAATTTTTTGCAGCTTATAATATTCAGAAATCCATTGATGCATATTTTCTATCGCCAAACTTTCTAATCAGATAAAAAATTTAACATGGATACTCCTTAGTAACTTAAACATGAATGTTAAAAAAAAATGATTTAATTGTGAACAACAATATAGAGGCTACTAATATTTCAATTTTGAAAATAAATGGTAGGGAAAAGAAAATTAAAACTTTTCTGGATCATTATAATCTTTAAGACATTATATGTCTTTTATTTATTTCGATTTTTATTGTTACAATAGAAATTTAAAAAGAAATTCATAAGCAATTTTCAATTTGCATAAATAGAATATTTTATTCTATGAAAATTATGAAAAGAATATTTCCAAACCATTCATAATATTTGGTGATAATCATCGGCCATGGTATTCAGATACACTAATTTCTTTAAAAGCTTCATTTAAGTCTTACTTTTGAGTTAAATTATTACTTTTCTTATCAAGATCATCTCCATTTTGCAAATATCATTATCCAAATTTATATTTATAATGATTTATTACTGTGCAAAACGATATATATAATAAAAAAATATTTCTTTATAATTTTTATACGATAATTGAATCCAAATTTTAATAAAGTTTTCATTTAAATCATGAATTTATAAAGATTTTTGTCAACCATTTTAAAATCTAAAAAATAAATACGCTGTATGAATACAACTTCTCTCGAGAAAGCGAATTTCAGAATTCGATGGAATGTTTTACTGATTCTTTCATAACCATGATCATTTTGTAAATACAATTATGCAAATTCTAATGTGTAGCAATTTCATTTTTGAAAAAGAGATATTTTTTATGACTTCAGTTTGCTAAATGAATTTTTATTTTAATGATGTATTCATTTGGGGTATGAATTTAATGAGAATCGTATCAAACCTTTTAATACCAGGGAAAGAAATAAAGCGCAAGAAAATAACTTTTCCAGAAGAAATAAGTCAGTAAATTTAAGTATATCATTTGAAATAATTTAAGGTAATAATTCGCTGCATTTGCTTGCTCAGTTATCGAAGAAATGAAAGTAGGAATAAATTGTTTAAAAATATTTCCATTTTAAAGAATTCAATTTAAAGCATTTGCGCTCTAAAAGTTATTTCTAAAACTTCGTATTGCTTAACTGATATTATTTGCAATAAACATATTATTGCAACACTGATATTATTTGCAATAAACATAGATCTTTTTAAATAAAATTAGATACAAAGTTACATTACTAAATTGCATCAATCAGCATTAATTTGAACATTTTGTAAGAAAAAAAAAATCTTATTTGCAGTTACATTTTCATTTTTGATAATCTAACTCCTGCATAAGAAAAAGCAAAACATGTATTACATCAGACTATCATACATTTCTCAAGATTTTTAGCTAAAAAAATTTTCAAAGACTGTGCCTAACAAAGGACTGTTGCAATTAAGTTCTTAGTTGATGGATTACTATGGCTTAAATTAAAATTACTTGCAGTATAAATGTCTCAGACTTAGAAACGGAAAAAAAAGTATAGCCTCATTACATACTTTAATAACTGGTTACTAAATATAGATATTATGGTTAAGTAAAAATTAGTAAGTCAGGCAATTTTATATAGCTTACAATTCAACTTCGGCCCAAGAGATTATAGAATGGCATTAAAGCAATATAGATAGATAATGGAATTTTTTTAATCCATCAATAAGGCATAATTATTTAGCTACTCCATCTTCTGTCACTAATTATATGAGTTTTAAGTTTATTTTATTATTAAGTTTATTTATTTAGAAAAATTCGCATTTAAGTCTATGCCAGATCATTTTAGATATTAATATGTTCTTATCTTCTTAGATATATTTATTTAAAAGGACTAACAAATCAGTTTTTTTCTTGACAATTTGATTGCATTTTTTCCCTTCTTAATGTTAATCTTAGAATTATTTCATTATTAATTAATTTTTTTAAATTATTTTTTATTTTATATTTATATTATTTATTTTAAATTAATGTTTTGAAGTTACAACATATACATATTACTTAACTTTTTGATTACACTGATTAACTTCCTATGCTGCAATTCCACGATTGTTTTCAATTAACTGAATTGAGTTTCATTTACTCAATGCTTAAATATTTTTGCATTTTTTTCTAAGTTACCATGCAAAAAATTATGCCAAAAAATTTAAGGAGAAGCCATTGTGACCCATAAGAATGTGGTTTTATGAGCGTTAGACGATGAATTGTAGACGGCAATGAAACTGGCTACCACTATATTCTTGTTCTAAGGAGGAAATCGCCAGCCAACTACGACTTGATTTTTGTCATGAAAGCTTCAAATATTTCAAAAATAAGCCCGACATTCAAAATATTTTGAAAATAGTTCTATTTACTCAGTTATCCATAAGATTGCCATCCATATGCTCTTCTTTACTATTTCGAGTCAAATTATTCATTTCCTTCGTTTTCCCTTTTCTGATAATCATTCTCTCTAAAAGAAACTCAAAGTGAAGAAAGTTTTTCCCCAAAGTTTCCCATTTCTTACTGTTAATACGCTCTTTCCTTGACTAAAATATGGACTTGCGGAGTCTATTCCGCAGCGAGAAGCGTTGCAAATTGGATTTCTCTGGATAAATTTCGTTCTTACTTTAGTTTAACGAAGACTGCTTCTTTTTATTCACAAATGTGGGGATGTGTAGAAAAATAGTTTTTTTCAAAAAGAATATGCATTTCTTTCCAACACATAGTGAATTCAATTCCATTCTTTTGTTAATTAAATTACATGATTTCAATGATACTTTAATAATTGCAGATTCATGAAAAAGTACACTTTTATTGGTATTTTAACTACTTCTTTGATTCAATATTCAAAAAATAATTTATTGGTTAATATATTGATTGCAATCTCTCCTTCATATATTGATTGCAATCTCTTCTTCATATATTGATTGCAATCTCTCCTTCATATATTGATTGCAATCTCTTCTTCATATATTGATTGCAATCTCTCCTTCATATATTCATTGCAGTCTCTCATTCATACTCAGCATACTTGTTAAAGTTTCAAATGAGATGAAAAGTCTAAAAGTTATACTCTATCAAGTGCCTACAAAATTTAAATTCTTCAATTTTCAATTATTGTTTTTTGATAATCAAATTGTTTGTTGAATAAATCTAATATTAAATTTAAAATCGGCAAATCATTTGAATTGAGAGTTATTAGTAAAATATTTTCAATCTGAGTTTGAAATTTTATTCATACAAATGATTCAAATTTCAAGAATAATATAAGAAATTGAAGAAGAACACTTTCGCAATAAATTATTCACTCATTTATTTTACATAAATCTTATATTTAATCTGGAAATGCAGTAATTTAACATTTTGTTATAAAAGGAAAATGATTAATATTTTATATTTAAGTTATTTAAAATGTCATTTTCCATTTTTTTGTCAAAAGATATATTGAATTATTTAAGAATGTGACTGAAATAAAAGATAGAACAATAGGAGATTGGAATGAAAATAAAAATCGTGTCACATGGAAAGTAACTGTTTAGGAAAAAGTAATTATTTTATTACCTATTGGGAAATATTAAATAGATGCTTTTACTTATTATCAGTAAATTTAAATTTATTTGGTGTTAATGATATGTTTTATAATGAAGAAGTAAGTCTCATACTTTATAAGACTCATATAGTTGTTTTATTATTCAATGACCAATAATTGTATACAGGAGAAAGAATATTTAGGAAAAATTCAGCGATAAATATGATTTACAGGTTTATAGATAAAACTATATTTACTTTTTCTTTCCAATTAAAATTATTTTTTTATTTAATTCTGAATTAAAGGAAGTTAAAACTTCTGAATCAGCCTTATATTGAAATATTATAAGGTTCATATCTTTTTTTTAAATTAATTCAATTACGTATAAAATGCTTAAAAAATGTTTTTGAAAATGTAATGAAATTGCATTTAACAAATTTAAATTTAAAATCTTCATAGATATATATTTTATTGTTCTCATGTCAACGCTTTTGAAAGGAAAAATTAAAAGTATTTTGCATTGCATAATACATTTTTATGTTGTCTGTATCTATAGCATTACATAAGTAAATGCATTATAATGTCCAAAAATTTGTTTTTTATTTTTATTTTTTATTGAGAATAACTGTTTAGTACAGTTCTGTTGGTTCATCAGATGTGAAATATTTAAAATTTTGTTTTTACGAATATCGCTTTTTTATTCATGCATAAGTGAAAATCCTGATAAAATGTTACCATTCAGATTCGATATTCAGTTTGTTTAATTTGATATCTACAAGATGCTGAATAACACAATTCTTGGAAATGTCAGTATTGCAAAAGTTGAAAAGCTTTTAGAGAAAACTTTAAAAAAAGTATTTTTCTTGTATCAATTAAATTTTTTTTTCAGATTTATTTATAGTTTAAAAAATCTGAGTATTTCTAATTCATTATCCATTGTCATTTAAAACGTATGAACGTGTAGAGAGATATTTACCGTCATTATACATGAAGTACATCAATAATTCATTTATTATAGCTATCTGAATGGTAATGAGTAAAAAAAAATCTCTTCGCAACAATTATGAGACATTAATTATAAGTGAAAGAGAGAAGAATTGAAAAGTAGCTGTATTGCTAAAATATTCCAATACAAAATAAAATATTGTATACTAGTTAAGGAATCATACACTTTTTGATTCCTTTTTTCACATGATAATAACAATACTATTAAAAATAGTGGATTCGAAAATGTTAATATATCAAGACGTGTTATGTAAATTATACTTGTCTATCAATGAAAACTTT
This sequence comes from Argiope bruennichi, assembly GCF_947563725.1. Taxonomy (NCBI): domain Eukaryota; kingdom Metazoa; phylum Arthropoda; class Arachnida; order Araneae; family Araneidae; genus Argiope; species Argiope bruennichi. The sequence goes on from NC_079151.1 coordinate 45,062,156, forward strand.
ATTATTCGATGAATGTTTTACTATAATGAGGAATTTATTGACTAAGCAATTTTTAATAGTTTCTACGCAATCTATTTTATATTTGTTTTTAAAATAAATATTTTGTAATGTGAATATGTAATAAGGATTTAAAATGCAAACATAATTATGTTTCAAAAATAATGTTTTCTGAGAGTCGCACCATGTTATTAAGAAATTTGAATATGGGAATAATTTACAACAAATTTAAAATTCAAGCTGTCATTCAATTTTTTTTTTTCTGAAAAATGAAACATATGTACTAAGAAATGTTACATTATTTTAAAAATAGTTTAATTTTTAAAAGTTTTAAGCCAATATTGCACATACAAAAAAAATGCGTTTTTTATCATTTATAATTTATAAAATTTGTTTTATCTTTGTTTATCTGTGATGTACTTGTTATTCATATTTTTCACAGTAGGTCTTATTTCTCTACAGTTGAATTATATAAAAAAATAATTACGTATCCTTTAATAGTTAAAAATAAACTTTTTTCGTTAATAATTTCCTTTATTATTAAATCTATAAAAATTTAAGCAAGTACATTAGATAGAACTTATAAATAAATGCATTTCACTATCATAAGGACTTAACAGTTATGGGAACAACCTAAAAAAATTACGGACTGATAATTGTACATGATCAGCTTTTATAAGTCACTTTTTGCTCGAGAAAAACAAAGATTAAAGCCCAAATTCGTTACTTCAAAAGAAAGAAACCGTTATTGGCCCAAGATAGCAATTTCTTTCAAAGGATTACGAAAGAAGAAGAACGTTTCAATGAAAAACAAAGTAACAGTTAAGCTTTCTACTTTTTTAAAAAAATTTATAACTGTCTTCTTTATAAAAAAATATAAATGGTACAGACTGATTCTACTTTCATAAATATCTGACAATCAAAAATCAGTATTGCCAATCTAATTAGAGCCATATAAGGACAATTTTATCGAAAGATGTAATTCCCTTATTATCTATTTGAATTTTTTATTTCTTAGTTAATTTGTTCATAAACTTTAACAAAAAAATGTAGAAACTTATTTAAAAAACCTGAATTATCATAATGCTATCTTACTAGCTAAATATTGTATTTTATTAGGTATAAAAAAAATTTATCAAGACAAATTTTAAAAAATACAAAAGAACAAAAATTTTTGACTTTTTCAATTTTATTACATTTATTGAATATCAAATTTACATTTACCTTCTTTTCTTATACTATTAGAAGAGAGTTTCCATGAATATAAGTTAATGAAAATAAATTTTAATAATTAATCAAAAAATTCTAATATAATAAATTAAAACTTTCAAATTAGAAATACATATCAAAATTTAATTTGAGTAAAATGGAATTATAACGCTTTTTCTTATAACTAAAGGAATTGTTTAAAAAAATGAGGAGTATTGTTTACATGGATAGTAATTAAAGAATTGCAAAATTAAATTCATATATCGATAAATTATTCTGGAAAATAAAATTTAAAAATTTATGAAAAGTTTTCTGTTGATCTTCTTAATTTTAATACCTAATATGTCTATATCTTATTTCAATTTCATTACTTAAATGTTCTCTCTATTTCTCAAATCTAAAATTGAATTTTTCATTTCTTCTTACATATTATTTTTGTAGATTAGTCTTTGAAATTCTCAAGAGATTTCCTCTTTCTCCTTTCATGTATTTTTTGTGCTCTTAATTAATTATTTAAATGCTTATTACTTAAAATCTTCTTAAACATGAGTCATTATAGTTAACTTCAAAGAATTGTATAAAAATTAAAAAAATAAAGCTTATTAAAGTAATTTGAGATTATAAAAAAGAGCAGATAATTATTTTCACTTTTCTTGGAATGCAATATGCAAGAAGTAAGTGTCATTTTCCTATTCATGTTCTGTACATATGATAAATCAATACAATATTCTGTAAAAATATTTCTTTTATATGTTTGTTTTTAGTTTTTTAATTAAAAGTTTGAAAATTTCATCTAATTTTAACATATAATTTTACGAATGATATGCAAATTATTGCACTAGTATTTGACAAAGAGTGGAGTACTATTTTAAAATACTTTCATCCGTAATAACACTCAACAGGACATCAATCTTAAATGTAATGTCCACATTAAAGAAATTATTGGTTCAATAACAAAAAAAATCATTGTCCAATAACAAATATATTTTCTAAAGCAATCGATTATTATTTCTAAGTTACACACAGATATGCTTAGTTTTTACAAAATCATAAAAATAAGAAACGTTTGTGAACAACTATTAGTCAAAGCTGAGCTTTAATTGAAAACTTTAAACTCGATTTGCTTTCTTATGCGTTGGTCAAACGGAAACTCTTACTGCCCGGTGCATTTAATATAATGTCATAAGAAAGATTATATGACTAAAAATTTTTATTTTTATTTTTTTAGAAATGAAATAATTTTAATCATGCAATCTTTCTTATATGAATCAAAATGTGTCATTCTTTTATAAATTAAATATTTTTAATCATATAAGAAAGTTTATATGACTAAAAATATTTTATTTATATTTATTTTATAATTGAGCACAGGGATACATTATTTTTATGCCATTCTTGAAATATTCAGAAATGTTTTTATTCTTAGTTTCATTAGTTTAACCTTTTTGAAAACAAGTTTCCTATTTACGTCTAAATAAAATTTTCTACAATATTTTTTTTTTCTAAAAATATCTTTGATTCACTCAAAGATGAAAAATCATTTTCTTGTAATGTATAAATTATAAATATTCTTGAAAAAATAATTTACTAATTATAATAATTTACTAATTAAGTTCTAATGTGTCTTAATCGATAAAACATATTTCTACGAATGATGAAGGGAGAGAAACCTTACCTATTATAAATGTTTCAATTAGACAGAAATAATTGGAAAAACCTGCAGATGAATTATTTAATTAAAGCAGCCATTTTACGAGAAATAAAGTATTTTATATTTGAATTATTTGATTTTTGATTTTTTTTACATATTGAATTATTAAGAAAAATGAGTTTTTAATTAATGTAAATAAAAGAAAAACATTAATACGAATGAAAATTTAATTAATCGAAGACATACATACATTGAAATTTATATGATTAAAATATTAGTAAAAAATGTTAAATTGATTAATCTATTTATAAAATACGGTCGGTAACTATTTAAACTAAACTGATTAATTTCATTGCAATATTTTCATAAAGTTTAATATTTTAAGCTGTGAAAATAATAAAGTTAATAGTTTTCTTCGCATTATGCAATATTTATTTCCTTTTTTAAAATGTTATTAAAATAGATTAGAATTCCTAAAATTCCAGTGCTTAAAATTTGCTAAAAAACTGAACGACTAACTTATTTTTTAAATTGAAAATGTATTTAAGGTTTCCAAAATTCTAAAATTCATTCTAAAAACATCGACTTTATTTGAAATTACATTAGCTTTGATTATATTTATTTCACACATCCAACAAAAACAATAATTCACCAATATCCAAAAACTGTGTTAAAAGAAGCATATGAATTTAATCATATATAATTAAAAATAATTGAGACCTCTTATTTCAGCGGATAGAAATATTCATTTATTTAACTAATTTCCCTTGTCTATAATAGAGGAAGGCAAAATTCATTTTGTTGCAATTATTTGCTAGTTGAATACTTTTCTCGTGCATTTAGATCATAAATGCTTTATAGTTTTAGGGGAAAATAAAAGCAAAATAACTGAAATTAAAAAATACCTAAAATATCTAAATATACAATAATTGAAACTAAGAATATAACATTTTATCAATAGAGTTTTAGTTTCCAAAATGTACAATCACATAATGAAAAATAATTATACTATTGCAAGATTTCAATTTTTTTCAAAAGTTGATATGGGCACTGAGAGTTTGAATGATGCAGAATCATTTTACATATGAAAATTGCACTTTATATTATTATAGAAGTTAAAATTATTTCTTAACAACAGAAAATAATTGATTTCAAGAATATTTACTAAAAACGCAATTAATATCTTCTAATTTGACAGATTTTCATGAAATAATTAGTCTTGAATCCTAAAGATTTCATTAGCACACATGGCTATTTACCTTTACAACATATTTATAAGTAAGAAAGAGAAATGCAAGAAAAGTTGGAAAAAAAACTTTAAAATTCAATGTTAAAAATAACTTAATTAATTTGAAAGCAAAATTTTCAATCTATAAGAATATTAATTTTGTTTTTCATTTTAAATATTTTCTTATTAAAGCAATTCACAATAATTAATGCAATACAAATTATTGATTTAATTTTTATTATATAATAATGCTTATTAAATCAATACTTCTTTTTCTTAAATTCAATGTTTAAAATATCTTAATTAATTTAAAAGCAAAATTTTCAATCTATAAGAACATTAATTTTGTTTTTCATTTTAAATAATTACTTATTAAAGCAATTCACAATAATTAATGCAATAAAAATTATTAATTTAACTATATAATAGTGCTTATTAAATGAAAACTTCTTTTTATCTCAAAAATCCTAATTAAATGAATAACTTATACTTAATTGCCATGAATGCTGCTGAAATATATCAAGAATTTTGAAGTATATTCAGCATTTTCTCATATTATTAAAATTGATTCGGAACAATAAAATTATAAATTCAAATTTTTACACATATTTTTAAACTTTAAAACAATTCAATGCTCCCCGGTATCTCTACTTTGCTTCACTAGCTCAAAGGCCTCCAGATAAAACTTATTCAGAATTTTATTTTAAAAGAACTTATTAATTTATTATTCTAGTTTCATCTTAAAACTTAATGACTAGAATTCGAAGTTCAAGAATAATGTCTTAAAAGAAATTTTCCATGTTATTCCGAAAAGCATTCTTTGAAATGAATCGAACCCATTGCTGCATCTGAGTTAAAAATATTCCTATTATCATTTTTGAAAACACTGGGAATGCCAGGATCAAAACTCATTCAAGAACTTTACTTCTGCAGCAACTAAGACATTATGAATTCATAGCGGAGTTCTTGCATTTTACAAGGTGATAATGCCATCTTTCTTAATTGCTGGGTTTTCTGTTTTCACAATCGGGTGGGGTAAATCTCGCTTTATAGTTGTTTGTCACGAATCCCCTCTTTAGAAAAGGCGCTAATTGCTATACATAGAGCTAATTGTTAGGAATCTCTCGCGTCAGATGTTAATAATTCTTAAAGGAATGGTTGATTAGTCTGTTTAAAAAGAAGAGAAAATTGGAAGCACCCAAATTAGTAGGCACGTATTTTGAAAGTGAAATTATCTTTAACTGTTATTTGGGTGAATGATTTTATCAATAGGAAGTCGTTCTCAAGAAGTGTGAAGTCACTGGCAATCATGTAATTTGTGAAATTATTGATGGTCTCGAGAAATGTGAATATTTTATAAGGAAGAATAGAGCTCAATAGAATGCCCGTATGGAAATTATAAAGTCGTTGAGTTCTTGAATTATTAGCCTTAAAACACCATCTTTTCAATCTATATCGGTCGATTTATATTCGTCTTAATGTGATCATAAATTATCCCAACTATAAATAGCAACTCAAATTTCAGAAAATAAGAGAATATAACAGCAATCTGGGCATTCATTTCTCGACACAGTGGTTGAAATATTTGTGACTTTGCATTAATTCTAGAAACAAATCATGATGCATATTTTTTCATAATTTAATCGCTAACTATTATTAGTAAAATTTAATAATATCATTACTTATACATCACATTACATATTTCAATATAAATCGTCTTTTAGTGTGAAATATTTGATGAGTGTTTTTATATAAATGATTTTATGAGGTCCATGCCATTCGAAATGGCTTAAGTGAGCATGTCGTTTGCACTCTGTTCTGTTTCATAGTTCAGTCTCAGAGAAAAATTGATGAGTTTATGAATACCTGATAAAGAAATTCTTCTAAGCATAATATGTATTAATAAATATTCAAAAGATATTTAAATTTTTAAATACCATCTTAACCCTCAAAAACATGTATTTTATAGCTCATCTTGTGTTATGGTTAATTGTACCGAGAATGATATATAACTCAATGGATTGAGAGATATCTAAAATAACATAATAAACATTTGTACTATAAGTTGATTCCTTCAAAAACGGATGAAATGAATCGCTTATTTGATTGGTTTGAGAAAAATAGCAAGGTGTTGTGAACTAAATTAAGTATTTCCCGAATAAAATTGTTTTATAAATAATTTTTCGGATATTCGGAGTCTACAAGAAATCAAAATGTAGTCGTTTTTTAGCAGCTTATAAAAGGCAAGGAAAGGATGGAACATTAGTTCAAGAAATCATTCTCATTTAAAAATAATATAGAAGGAGATTAGCTTCTCTTAACTTACATATAAATCAAATCAAATATAAGCAATGGTTATGAAAAGAAAATTTTTATTTGCTTATTAATCTTAAATTTCTGATATATCTTTCGAATATGAAAGTGAAAATTAATTTCGAATTATATAAGCTTGGAATTTTAGAAAAAATCATTGGAAATAGTTCCCTATCCATAATTATTATCTAATATATATTTGAAGAAAGTAAATTTTATTTCCATTTTTTTAAATACCTATGTATTTAACTGGTGGCTCATAATATCATGCCGATATGATCTAAAAACTAATAATTTTAGAAATTAAAAATAATAATGAGTTTTAACTGAATCTTATTCCTATCAAGTAAGTGCAACTAATTAAAACTAGATTAGAGATCCTTTGTAACATTTTTAACTGACGTAATAGCTCAAATAATAAAGAATAACGTTAACGTTAATGATGAAGGACTCTATGTTTAATTATGATGCAACACATTGTTTTCATTTTACAAAGAGGAGAATATTCACATGAAAATGTCTTAAAGTTCCATTGTGTTATTTCCAATTATTATGTCTAAACTAACATTAATACTGTTAATCTAAAAATGTTACAGATGAAGAAATTATCTGCTTTATGTGTATGTGTGTGTGTGTTTGTGTGTATTAAAAAAATCATGAAAAGCAGGGTATTTTAGCATTGCATATAATGTTCCATGAAATATTCCACTAAATCTTTCAATATTTTGCTAGATATGAGAATCTTTTAATTTAGACTGCGATAATAGGTCATTATGTTATTATATTATATTAATACGCCGCTAAATTCCTTTTCTTTTTTAGATAGTTCATTGTTTAATATACATAGTATAAAATAATTTATATTTAATTAAATGTTTTTAAACCTTGCCACATTCGTTTATAAGTTGTATGTTTTCAAAATGTAAAATCAGAAAGATTGTATCAAATGTCTCAAAATCAAACAATTTCAAATTGTATATAGAAATGACCTTTGGTATCAAATATATCTATTCAATTATCTACCAAAAAGAAAAATATTATGACAAAAATAGTGATAGTATAATAATGTCTGATGCAATACAAAACATTATTAATAATCCATATTACAAATTTTAATAATTATATTCGAATACCCCCCCCCAACTTTTATAATAAGCTATTATAAATTTATTATTGAATTCAAAGTATATGAACCGATAAGTAAATATTATACGAAAAAAGGTCAAAATATTTCGATTTTTGAAACTTTTTGAGACAAAAATATTACAATTAGACAAGTCTAGTTAAACGATATATTTATTATTATGAGATTGAATTTTTCGACGATTTCAAATCTTTATTTGCGCAAAACTTTGTACATGAAAAATTCGAGGGAACAAAATGCTGAATTTCAGATTTTATCTTCCAGCCTTCTTCGCAAAAAAGAAATAAATTCAAAGCACAATGCTAACATGTGCGATGGCTTCGAGAAATCCACTCTTTGCAGCTGGCTTTCTCCGGCATTTCCTGGCATCGTCCAGGCGAAAAAGGAATCCCTAAGAAAATCCCATAAAAGTCGCTTATCGTCTGGCAAGACGTGACGTTCTCCTGTCGTCGGCATATTTAATCACAGCCAGTTTTCTGTGGACTCATCTGCAGACTCAGTGTTGTCCGAGCCACTGGGGCGAGTACGCAATTTCCGGAAATATGAAACCCTCTTCACCGGAGCATGATCTTCATTACCTTGATTGCCCGGACAACATCCTGCAGGATGAATTTCCTGCAGAATTTGCTCAAGGATCCTTCACAGGATTTTTTATTCTCTTCTTTTAGCGTTTATTCTTGCTTGTATGTACACGATTTCCTTCTCCTGTAAGCAACGGAGCGATATATTATTACTTCGATTACTTCCGTGTGTGCTCACTATTGACCCAGCCCTTTATTAGTCAACGACACAGCCTGATGTCTTTCTTCTGCCTTTTAAAATATATTTTCAGACTTTGGGGAATTTTTTTATAGTTAAAATAGTTTTTTCATTCATTTTATTCTTTTATTTGTTTATTTTCTTTTTACTAAGACATATATAAAATTAGATAAAATACGATGTTGTGAATCTTTAATAATATAATGACTAACCATAGCAAAATATAATACGAATAGGAGAACGTGATATTCTGTCGTTTTATTCGTTCAGTACATTTAAGATACTTTATAAAAATATTTTTAAATTATTCTTAGAAATAGATTCAAGGGAACATTTCATTGATTAATTATACATATTATGATAACTAAAAAATTTTTGAAATTTTTGGTGATTATTCGATTGAAAAGTAGATCTCCAAAATATTTTAAATTCCAAAAATGTCTATGTATATAGATGCAGTTGTAATTAGAAATACTTGTGGATCAGTAATATTATTTCCATTCCAGATATTTCCATTCGTTGATTAATTATGCATATTAAAAGAACTCCAAAAAATTTTGACATGCTTGGTGATTATTCGATTGAAAAGTAGATTTATATAATATTTTAAATTCCAAGATTGTTTATGTATATAGATGCAGTTGTAATTAGAATCTGTGAATAAAAATATTTGTAGATCAGATAATAATTAATCTTATCAAAATATTTATGGATATTTTCATTCGTTCATTAACATTTCTTTAATTTAACTCTGAATATTATAAGAATTCAAAAATTTTTGAAATATTTGGTGATTATTCGATTGAAAAGAAGATTTCTGAAATATTTAAAATGCCAAGAATGTCTATAAATAGATAAAGTTGTAAATCGTTAATAGAATCTATATATAGAAATTGTTGACGATCGTAATTATATATTGGCTAATCTTATCAAAATATATGCCAATAGTGGAATAGTCTGGCATTTTATTTGTTAAGTACCTTTAAGATAATAAAATATTTTTAAATAAGCTTTATAAATGTATTCAAGGGAAAATTTGATTTATTAATTATGCATATTAGATGAATTCAAAAATATTTGACATTCTTGGTGATTATTAGATTGAAAAGTAGATTTCTAAAATATTTTAAATTCCAACAATGTCTATAAATAATTATAAAATCAATTTATAGGTTATTTGAATGCATACCTTTTTGTAAGCATTAATTATACTGAAAAAATCTATATTAATACATTATAAGTCTGTTTAATTAGTTAAAAATGACAACTTTACAAATTGCTTGATGCAATTCACAAAATTCATGATTTTGAGTCTTACATGTTGCAAAAGAAAATATCTCTATCTATCTATCTATCTATCTATCTATCTATATATATATATATATATATATATATATATATATATATATATATATATATATATATAGGGTGTTTCATAAATGATGGGAGTAACTTAAAGGGGCGATAGTACACATCAAGACGAGTAATAGTAAATAGGAAACCAAGTGTCCCAAACGTCTTCCGAAGGAGATAGGCGCCATCAAAGTTTAGGGCCCTAAATTTCAAATGATGATAAAAAACGGAAAAATGGATCGGTCCATTTGCGGTTTTCTCTAAAATCATTGTTTAAATTAGTATTTTCTTAAAAAAAAATTTTTTAAGACAAAGTTCAAAAAATGCCGATAGAGGGCGCTCTAGACTTTGGAGTATCGAACAACTACTTTTTACCAATTTTTTTTTTTTTTTTTTTTTTTTTGTTAAATGCTTACTAAAGTTTAGACTTAAGTTAAATTTGCGCCACTTAACCGCTCCCGATGGTTTCAATTTTGCGCTCAAAATTTAAGTTAAAGTCTAAGCTTTAGTAATCATTTAACAAAATTAAAAAAAAAATAATAACTGGTAAAAAGTAGTTGTTTGGTACTCCAAAGTCTAGAGCACCCTTTATCGGCATTTTTTAAACTTTGTCTTCAAAAAAATTTTTTTTAAAAATTACTAATTTAAAGAATGATTTTAGAGAAAACCGCAAATGAATCGATCCATTTTTCTGTTTTTTATCATCATTTGAAATTTAGGGCCCTAAACTTTGATGGCGCCTATCTCCTTCGGAAGACGTTTGGGACACTTGGTTTCCTATTTACTATTACTCGTCTTGATGTGTACTATCGCCCCTTAAAGTTATTCCCATCATTTATGAAACACCCTATATATATTTTCACCCTAATATATTCACCCTACACTGAAAATATATTCACCCTACACTGAATATATTTTCAATATAATTTCAAAATCTAAAAGTTAGATCTTGACCAGTAACTCTACATTAACTTACGAAACTTTATTGTCTATAATAGAATACCTTTAGGGAGAAAAAAATTTGAACGGTCTTTAACATACTAAGATTCTCTGCTATAAATTTCATTTTGACTAAAAATAAGCAAGTTACTTTGTCATCAATATGAATGCTGAAATAATTTGACCACCGACCCTACATTTATTGAGGCACACTCAGTGATCACTATTACATAATGACATACACATATATTACATACTAAATATTTAAAACATTCGGAAGTTAAAAGCCATAATAACTAGCAAAACCAATAAGTGTTAATTACATACACTATATCTGTTTCTAGGTAGCTTGTGTAATCTTATGTATAGCTGCATTCTGACTATTAAAAGACATAATAAATGAAATGAAAGTAAATAAATGTTCAACTGCAAATTAATTAATGCACATACGAAAATGCAAAGTTTTGTATTTATAAATATATAATCTTGATTTAAGAATATATATATATATATATTCTTAAATCAAGATTTGTAGTTGCACATAAAATCAATCATAGTTTGCACTCTAGGCTTTTAAGCTTTAAGTAAATTAGAATAAAGTAATTTAAACCATGTGAAATTATATCTGATCTAGTTAATGTTAATCACTTGAGACGACAAAAGACTTGACGAAAATAAAAATTTTAGGGATTTGTTGGTTCAAGGAAATAAAAGTGAATGACACGTGAAGAAGAAGGGATTAATTTTAAAATGATTTCAATCATACATTAATTCACAAAGTTATTTTTACATTAGATGCTAGGCTTTACATTTAACCATTAATAAAACTACTTGCTTATTCGTTGTGATTTACATATCACTGATATAAGAATCCTAAAAATACGTTAAAAGCAAAGCAATAAAGAACTTAAGAAATTAATGCACATAAAAAAGCGAACATAATGTGAAGTTAATTTAAGTGTTAAATCTATTCAATTCCTCCGAAACCGATGAAAATTTACATCAATAAAGAATTTAACATCTAATTAGTGACGAATATTTTAAAAGATTTAGATAAATGCAAGAAAAGAGTGTGTTTTCAGAAACAGATTAGAAGAAAAGTATGCTCAGCTTAATACTTAATAGTATTATATTGTAAACATCCTCTTTTAACTTCTCAGAATCTCTAACATAAAAGAATGCTTTTAATTATTCTTTTTAGCATTTCACAGCTTTTTAAAACGAAGCCTTAGACTTCGTTCGCTATTATTTTCAGTAATTTCGCTTAAACTGGTTTTTTTTAATTATCTGTACAAGCAGATAAATTGAAACATGTATTAACATGTAATTTCAATTATTAAGATAAGGATGACAAATTCAAATTATCACGAAAGTTATCTTATCGAAAACACGTTTCTATTCCTTCTTTACGAGGGTGGAAAATTAAATTTCCTTTGAAGAAATTTCAAGAACTGAAAAAATATTGACTTTATATACATTTAGAAGAGAGCTTATATTAGATTAGAATAGTGTTCCCTTAAACTAAGAAAAGCAAAAAAAAAAAAAAAAATGTCCTTGTTATACACGTCATAGGAACGTTTTGCATTAGCATAATTCTGTATTTTTCATTTAAGAAAAATATGTATTAAATTTAATCATTTTGTTTGCAAAGCGAAATGAATTTTATGGGATAAAAAGAAGTGTAATCTTATAATTTTAGCTCCGTTCATAAACAAGTGCTATTTATTTTTACTGTGTTTCTAAATTTTTCAGACTTTTATTTCAAAAAATATAAAACTATGAATTTAATTGAGCACGAGGAGAATATATTATTCTTCAGATTCACCTCATGTTTATACTCGATTTACTCTTTTAAATCTTATATTTAAGAAATATTTTTCAATAAATACATCTGATATGACTTGATGAGATAAACTTTATGTTACAGATTAGTAAGTTTTCGATTTTTAAAAAATTCTTTTCCCAATGAAATAAAATACATTTTTTGGTAAAAATAAAGCATTTTAATTGATAATTGAGCAAAGGAAAAATTTTATTACATTGAACTATTAATGATAGAATCCAAATTATATATATTTATATATATACAAATGTATTAAAATCAAGTTAATAGGAAAATCAAAATAAATAAATAAATAAATAAAAATTAAACCAAAAAAAATATAAAAAAGAATCCGGCCTGAAGACTTTTTCAAGGGTTAACCTTAGGCGGGGATTCAAAGAACTGCCGGAGGGTGACCCTTGAAAAAGTCTTCAGGCCGGATTCTTTTTTATATTTTTTTATATTTTTTTTGGTTTAATTTTTATTTGGTTTTTTTTATTTTCCTATTAACTTGATTTTAATACTTTTGAATCAATTCATTTGTGTTTTAGAAGTAGCTGCAGTTGCGCTCTCTAAATACTATGAAGTTCTTTTTTGGTTTTAGTTTGAATACTTAATAATTTTTAGTTCCGATTTCGAAACTGTTTTGTTTCGTTTTCATTTTAGTTTCGTTTTCAAACTATATATATATATATTAAAGAGATCCAGTGATTTCTCATAATTGCTGCCTTAATTCTAGAAATATCCGAAACTTCTTATATATTAATAAGTTACCTCTTAACCTTTAAACTACTTTGACTAATATTCTGATTGTTAACCTATTTTACCCAGTTTTCTAGCAAGTGATTTCAACAGTTTTCGGCGATTTCACATTGTTAAGTCATTAAATTCATTTTAAATGTGGTAGAGAATATTTTAAGAAGTATACTTTCGTAGAAAGGTATAGGCACATGTATAACACTGAAACATAAGTGCAAGAAATAGTTATAAAAGGGTTACAGTTTATTTAAAAAACTCTAATATTTATTTGAACTCCCTTCTACTAACAATAAAACATGTTTGAAACCGAATATGAAGTGCTTGATGTTCTTAAATGACAGATCTTCATCATTAGAATTTCCATTGCAGCTGTACTTTTTTTTGGAAATATCTATTATGATTAAAACTGTATATCACTCACAAAGTCGACACTAAAATATATGTTAATGCTTTTGATTATTATATAAATAATGCAATCGGATACAAAATATTTCTTTCTTGTAGTGTGGTATAATGCTTTCTAAAATTCATTGAATAAAATGTAAGCCATCCCAACATTGTTTTACAGTTCGTAGCTCATTTTTAATTAATTCATGAAGGTGTTTTATAAATATTCTTATATTTTCCATATTCGAGTTTCCTCTATATTTATTGTTGCTTTAGTTTATTCATTAAATTAGTTAAACTAAGAAATCTCAATTTCTGAATTTTAAAGAGTTTTGTATGTTGTCTATGTTATAATTTTATTTTGATACTTGTAATTGTTGTTGTTACTCAAAAGCATCACATCAAAATAAATCAACATAAACAAAGGAACTTATACTCCTAGGTCATACAGTAAATTATCTTTCGAATATGTTCAACTCTCACACTCTACTCTTTACTTCATCATTTCATGATGACGTCAAAGAATACTTACCCTGTAAATGAACTTTAAGATTCAAAAGATGTAACATTCATAAAGAAAGTGATGAAGTATGGTCTATGTAATGATCTGAAATGCTTATTTTCATTCATTACTCAAGACAAACTTCGAGACGTTTTGACACATTTTGAAACTGGGAAGTTTCCATATCATGTGAAAGTTTGATTAATGAAGCAAATTGGTTGATAAGTGCTACTTTGAAGATAAAATTGAAGTATGTATTCTACTCAGTTGAGCATTTCTGAAAATGAATAGAAAATTCTTTCGAACTTTTCAACGTGTTAAAGCGTTACATTTGTAATGAATTTGAAACATAATATCATGCGGTTTTTTCAATGATCTGTTTACTATCTGATAATCTTCATTTTTAACTATTCATCAAACAGAAATATGACATATCATCTAATGCCTACACATTCAAATTTGTAATGTTATAAAATAATATAGTAAATGATAATTTTATTGATAATTAATAAGTTTTAAGCCTAGAAATAAAAAGCATAAAAGACAAAAAGGATTAAAATGCAAAAAAATCTAATGAAGTTTTGTTGAAATCATAATTATCGTTTTGAATACCATTAAGTTTTCACTTCCGTATGTAAAAATGTCAATTACTTTATATGATTGAAATTACATTATAAAACATTATTTAAGATTTTATTCAGAAGTTTCGGTTTCATTGTTCCATTTAATCAGTAAACGAAAAAATATAGTTTAATTTTTATTTAGATTAATGGTGGTTATTACTAGTTAATAAAATTTAATTTTATTTGTTAAATAAAATTGTCATGTATGTATTAAGTCCAATATTATAGATATCATTCGATTACACATTGATATAATCAATAAATAAATGGAATATTCTTTTAACTTAAAAAACTTAATCTTATTATTTTTTTACAGGTAAGAGGCTTTGCTGTAGCCATTATAGAAATGTATACAATGACTATTAATATAGGTAAATTATCTTTATTATATATTTTCAAAACATTTATATCTTGTAGATTTGAGCAGCTATGCCTAGATTTATAGCTGGGATTTAATGCTGGAATGAATATAAAATTGAAAACTGAGTATTCATGGGAGGAAATAATTTTAGAATCTTTTACTCATTTAAAGTAAATTTTCACATGGAAATGATAAGATATAATGTGTAAATAACTAAAGAATTGTATAGCTAATTTAATTATATCACATCACTGTTGAAAAAAAATTCAGAGTTCTTAAAAAGGTTTCAACAGTGAATTAGGCCATTCATTTTATTATTTTACTGTTAAAAATAAAAATTTACAGTTAAATAGAAATTGAAATGTTATCAAAATATCAAAAATGTTCAAGAAAATTTTATTCAGATATATTTTTTAAATACTACCGACAATGTCTTATATTGTAATCTATTTCAGGAGAAATAAAAATTTTTACAAGAGCAGAATGCAATTTTTTTTAAAGTGCAAAACAATATTTTAAAAAATGAAGTAACTGTTATATATGCAAAGATGTAAAAGAAATAATTTTAAAACTAGTCGAAACCTGAAATGATTAACATATTTAGGGGATAAAAATGATCTAAATATAGGAAGTATTAGTATGAATCTTTGGCATCAAATTTAGTCAATTGCATAAAAATAGAAAGTTTTTAACTACCCCTAACAAAATTGCACTACAGCACTTAAAAAACTACAGCACTTAAATAAAAACTATGTTTACAGAGCATTTACTTTATATACGAATAAACATGAAAAACTGGATCTCAGTATAGATTATTATCCTGTGAAGATGCATATTTTGTCAAGTCTATTTATAAACGCATTCTTCTATTGCTATCTAATTATGAAATAATTTGAGTTATTATTCCATTTTATTTATTTTAAAATAAATCTTCTTAATGAATCATTGCGTTAACTAAAACAGTTTTATATGTTAAAATAAATCGCTTTAAATGTTTCTGTCTTTTAAATTTCTTATTTTAAAAAAATAACTTTTTAGGGGTAGAATTAGCAACATTTCAAAGGACAAGATTTTTTTTTTTAAATGTTTGTCTTAGTTAGGAAAATATGGCTTAAATTCATCATTTAAGAAACACAACGACTTTTATAAAAAAAATAAATTTCATCAAGTTTTATAATTCTATAAAGTACTGTTAAGAACACTACTAGATTGTATTTCTAAATAACAAAAATTTAAATTCCTCTTGCCCATATACAATTGATTTTTTTTTACCATTTTTAATTTATATTATTTCAGTTTCTAAATCACACTTTACATTTATATTACTGTTGATGAAATGTAGACTGCCTCAATTTTAGAGAATTTAGGGCGGATACTTCCTGCTTGATGCATTTAGAAATGGTTTGCATATTATTGGTAAAATTCATTTTTATATTAATTGTACGCAATCAGTCCATTTGCAACAATTCTGCATGGAGTATTTGTTAAACATATTCTTCGGTGAAATGAAACGAAGTAATTTTTAAATGTATTTGTGAATTACAAAAGAATACATTCCTTTCGTGAATATTTGGAAGAGCTTCCAATATATAAATTAAGCTCTGTCCATAACGCATTCATTCAGTTTTACGCATTCTGGAAAGATAACCCTTTGAAATACATTTTAATAGCCATTCTTTTACCATTTTCCATGAAATTACGCATGCATTCTCCAATCTAAAAATGAATAGAAAGTGTTCTCCAAACAAAGCATTATTTTCAACTTCAATTCTAATTCGAGGTTTTAAAAGTGTGAGTTTTAAAATTACTGAGGAAGCTCATTTTTAAATTCCTTTTGAAGTTCGCTGGTTTAATCATTTATGCTTAACTTATCGATTACATTTCTCACAATGCATAAGTATTTTTCCATGTAGGCTTACTTGAACGAAAAATTTATGACTATCTCATGGTCCATGCATTTCATTATAAGACTAGTTGTAAGTGAATCTGAAATAATTGTTCAAATATCAGATTTAAATTTTTCTTCACTGCTGTTCTGATTTATTTGAGCGCTTGTAACTAATTTAATAATTAATAAATTTTGCTATTAATGAAATTTAAAGCGTCATAATTTCCGAAATTTCGTATGATTTGTTTAAGAAAGAGATTTTATACATTGATTCTCCTTAAAAAGCAATTCCAATGCTTAAGTTTCAGCTAGCCGTTTTTAAAATATGATTTCCTTTCTAGCTATTTATGCATTTTGAAAGTAATTAATGGAACAAATATTTTCCCATTTTGCATTATTTTTCATTTGGGTATATGGAGTTTCTTTATATTTACTTTTATAAAAAAAGTTGAAATATTTAAATTTTTTAATGCCATAAAATATGATTGTAAATAAACAGAAGGAAATCAAGATCACACCTTAATAATTTCTTTTTCGTAAACATATTTATAAAAAATTATTTCTGTAAAGAAGAACGGTGATATGTTTCTAACAAGCCATTCGCAGCTTTCTATAAATTCTGAATACCTAGAATTTTGATACTACTAAATCATATTTGTAGATCTGAAAGATAATATCCAGGCATTTTATACAGGAATCTTTTCCTGTGATAAGAAAGTAAACAAGTTTTTCCGTCTTGATGGTAAATGAAGCTTTCATTTAAAGTTTCCAATATGTCCCTTTGAAGAAGACATGGGGCGTCAGATGCTTTACATGCTCGCATGCCGAATTATGTATTTGAGCATTTCACGTATTTAAATTAATAAATTCCATATATTTCGTACATGTTATTACCGAGGTATTGTTTGATTTATTCACGATATACTAATCTCACAACAGCGTAAAGATATTATCAAACTATTTCTGAGTATTTTGAGATAGTAAAGATGTTTCACAGGTCAAACTATTACTGGGTATTTTGTTCTAATAAAAATGCTTTGCAGTAATTATTTTTTTAAAGTATTGAAATTATATACTGACGTACAAATGCATTGCCATCAATAATTATGAATATCGGTCTCAATATTGGGTGAAAGATGATGTATACTCAAATTTCGGTTAAATGACTGAACACGGCTTTAGTAGCGAAATTAGAGCTTATATATCGTGTACATTTAAAATGCACTATGTTACTTTTCCCGGCATTGTTAATCTTCTGAAATGGGTATTTTGAATACGATTTGGATCAAGAAACTTTAGATAATGCGAAGAAGGCAGATCTTATGCAGTTAAAATCCAGCGTGTAATAAGGTTATTAGGAGGTAGAGTTTCATCTCGCAGAAAGACTTAACAGGCATATATCTAGCATACATGATCGTTCGAAATTCATCGGAAAATACTTCCTGGAAATTCCAACGATCCGACAACATATGGCCGGTACTTAGAGGGAAAACCATGTTTCCCGCATGACAATGATACATCTTACTGCATATGTAAACAAAAAACTTGTTCATGGTATAGTGAATGATAAAAAATTGATTACTTGTGGAACCTTTTCGCGACAGATGCTTTTAAGATCCCATGCCAATTAACTCATATTTACCGCTAATTGCAAATTCAGCGGTTCACGCTTAAATTCTTTTGAAGGTGATGCGATTATTTTTTATATTCTCAAATGAGAGCCATTTCCGTCCAGGTGTTAATGGTCGTTTATTAGGTAGAACGAGGCAAAGTGAGTGTTTGGAATCAAGTCGTATTGGCTTGAACACACAAGACCTACACCAAAAATGTTGGTTTCTGGGGCAATTTTCAGTGACAATAAGAATATTCTTGTCTCAATTTCACCCACTTTGTCTGAAAAGTGACTGAACAGGTTGTTTGAGTGGAAGAAACTTTTAACAGGAAAACCAGCGTCATCATTTCGCTGTTGCCACCGAACATGTCCCATAGAATGTTAGAAAGTTGTCCTGGTTCGCGAGTTCACCAGCTCCATCATTCATCAAGCATAGAAGAAAAATGGAAATACAAGTGTCTTTCACAATCAGCATGGACTGTTTCTGAAGAAAAACGGGTATGGGATTCTATTCAGCAAAATATCATGAAATTAATGAATAGCATAATACATAAGCGTTTGTATGAATGTATTCAAAGTCGGGGGGGGATATACACTATCATTCCACAATTAATGTATCTCTTACCATATTCTTTATAAATGTAGCTAAATATTTCGAGAATGCTCATTAAAGCTGTCACTAAAAATTTTACGTATAAAAAAATATTAATCAAGAAATAAAGAATATTCTTTATATAAGTTTATTTTTCCAATATCGTTTATACTTTCTCTACATAAATATTTCATTACATATATATTCTTTTTATTTTCTCTTTATGTTGTCTTTTTTTTTTTCTATAAATAAGGCACAAAAAATTCTATTATCACTGTTTTACTCTATAAATAAAATAAAATTTTCTTCCATAGACTAGTGCAATCCTAATGTTGAAATTCTATCAGTCAGAAGTCCAAGTAATTTGCAAGATAATTTCATTTCTTATGAAATTCACCACTAAATAAAGTCTGGTAATTCAGTTATCTCATAAAAATGATACTAAGAAAGCTATAAAAACTAAGCTATAAAAGACCCAATCTCAATAAAATATTCTTTTCTAGTCAATTCATATTCTCGATCATTTACTTTATCAAAGACGAATAGTCTACAAAATTTTTCCAGTTCCACCGTTGCACTGTCTCTACGTATAAAATATTATGGGTACAGATTTCTTTTAGAATGATACATTTGTCTCGAAATCCTTTCTTCTACTACGCGTTCTCAACAACAAAGTCGTTTCGCCCACCCTCAACAAAACAGGTATTTCCACCATGCCGCGCTGTGATTCGGAAGCACCCATTATGACACGTCCATTGTCGAACGGGTGGAATGTCCTCCGGTCCTTTTGTCGCTCTAAAGCATCCCCCTGAGTTACGACCGGAATTTGTATCTTTCTGAAAACACGTTTCCTTTTCCTCCCCTTTATGAGGCCAGTATAATTCACGGGCAATGGCTCATATTTCGCTGTTTGCCTGCAGTCTGGACCATTGGCTTTTTTTTGCTTCGACTGCCTTCTTCCTCGAGAGTAATGAGACAGAGAAGAAATTTGCGATGATTTTTACAATCGTTCCGGGGCTGTTTTTCTTCCTCAAGTACAATGTTGTGATCCGCTTGACGGTTGTTTATTTTTATGTGGCTTCTTTTCGTATGCTTTAGGATTTTGCGTGTGAGCGCTTTTTACGCAAGCGACGTTGACTCAGTATTCTTTAAAGCGCAAACAATGTTTAAAATGTATACAGTACGTGAGGTGAGTTCAAAGAGATCTGAAATTTTTTGTTACACGAGGATGAAATTATTGACTGCTGTATAGATCGGCGGGGAGAATTTTTTTCGTTTTCATTTTCAGAGTTTAACTAATAACTTTACTTCTTGTAACTGAGTAATTTAATTATTTGACTAGACATTTTAGAAACGTATCTGTTGTTCGCCATAAACTAAACATAAATTTGATCAAGAATTAAAAGCTGTAAGCATTTAACATTAAAAGTATCCTATCAATTTGAATGTTTTAAATACTGATTCATAAAATATTATGAGTTAATTTCTCATTAATATCAAAAACTTAATTCCGAAATGAAGAAAATAAGATACCAAAAACCTTTATCATTAGGTGATTTTTAATTTTTATAAATCTTTAATTTAATTAGAAATCTTTTCTATACATTCTGCCAACTTCTTATTCAAAAGTGCCTCATGTTCTTGCCAAAACAAAAAGAATATTTGAATAAGATTTGTTTCAATACACCTCCGTTATAAAAACACTTTAAAAAGAATTTTAATCACGAAGGACTAAAAAATATATGCTCTTCACAGCTAAAGATTCATGATAAAATATTTTTTTTAATTCAAAATATGAATGCAGCTTTTAATTCTGAAATTTTTTTTAATGTAGTCTTTGAATAATACAGGTATTTTACTTTTTTTTTTAGCAATAATCATCATACAAATGGTAGTATTACATAGTGTTACATTTCAGAAGAAAAAAAAATTAATAATATACTGATTAGCAATAGTTGAAAAACGCGTTGATTTTAAATTTGATAGAAAAAAAGGCACATGGTAACAATATTTGTTCTCAAACATTTCAAAAAACATGCTATTGTAGATATGAAAATGGCAGATATATAAAATCAAGAAGCATGGAATTTTATGTCGAGAAAAATGATTATATATAAATCGTCTGAAATAGCCCCTTAGATAAATGATCCCCTTAGTAAGGATTGAAACATTTCTTAGTTACAATGTCCAAATACTGATCCTGCATGTCCAATACAGGTTTACTTAGTATTTCTTGGGATCTAATTGTCTATTTCTCTATTAGTAGTTTTTAGCTGTTATATGTCCAACAGCCTTTACGAGTTCGAAAAAGATTCTTCTCCAAGCATCCTTCATATGCTGGTTGAAAATAAAATTGTATATGATCTCGCCTATAGGTAATAGCGCCATCCTTATTTTATATAAATTATTATTATTATTGCCAATTATAGTCTGACATTATCGACTATAAAGAAGAAATCTCTTCTAATTACATAGCGGAATAGCTGAAAATTAAGAAAGAATATTTGTTTGTATTAATATTCAATGGTGACTATTTCCTTCGATATACGAGAAATAAAGTACTAACAAAATTGTTTTTATCTTTGGTTATTGAGGTATATAATTTATTCCTTAGCTCTTTCCATGCCAGATGATATATAACATCATTTATCATCATAAAATGACTTTTATTTGTGATGAATAAACTATACCACTGATGATCCAGCAATTTATGCGCTTTTTATGTCACAATAAACTTCGTCAAACAATGAAAGTGCTTTAAATACAATTTGAAAAATTTTAGGTATAAATTTTTTGGTAAAAAAAAAAAATAAGAAACTTAAACGAACAAATAACTTTTATAAAAATGTAAAACTCCAATCAATTTCAACACATAGTACCTAGATGCTTCACAAAATTGCTGATCAGTGTTTTCTACTGACTAGTGATGATATCTATTTTGATTGGAAAATTTCATAACAGTCATCTGGTAAAGCAGTTTTTCTTCAATGACCACCTGCAAACTTTCTCACCGCAGGTCATTGCTTCTGATGCCTATACTTTGGAAAAGAACCATTTTGTGTGTTAAATCAAACTCTTTCTTGCACTTGTTTTCTTTCAACTTTCATTCTGCTTAAAAATAATGCTTCGAGATGGATTTTTTCCTTTCTTATTGTATTTAAATTTGCCTTGAAACCAATATTTAATTATCAAATTGCTGAACACGGCAATCGAATGAAAAATATTTAACGTGATATATCGTGTCTTATTAGTGAAACTGACATATGCAATACTTTCTACCTAATCAGCGTCAAAGTATTTTTATTTTGTATCTTGTATAATCTAAATGGTCAATTTGATAAATAATAATTTTAGTTTGATCTTTTTTACTCTCTGTGAGATTTTACTCACGAGGTGCGTTTATTTGGAACTTGGCTGGTGCGTTTATTTGGAATAAAAAAGCTAATCTTTGGTCTGAGCACGTGTCTTCGTGATATCGCCAATGAAGCATGGTATTATGTAAGGTATATATGCAGGTACATATGCATAGTATAACAATGGAAATCCTTAGATGAAAGGTTTTTAAGGGTGAATAAGAATAGAAGGGCCTTATCGTGAGACAGAGCAAAATATCGAAATTACTCTTAACATTGATACACTTTTCTGTCTGACAGTTCTGGTAATTTATGCTATCTATCTTATCCAAGACGAGATTTTAACTTGCATCATAGGAAAATGTTTTTTCTTTGTTTTTTTTATGAAAGTTTCTGATATAATAATTGTTCGTAAATAATCAGTATTGTCCGGGATTGCTGTTATGCAATACGATTATGCAGAATTCAACCAAATTACCTTCAGTAGCAGGGACAGCATGTATCCTTCCCTGATAAATTTATACCACTAATCACAGACATTTCTAAGAATGGTGTAGAAAAATTCTTATTTTGTACAGTGATCATGATAAAGCACGTGGATAGCACTATTTCTGTATTGAACTGTATATTTAGTGTGGTCTTGATGAATAAGATTTTGTGTCTAAAATTCTAAGCGTATTAATAATATCAGAGTTTCTAAACTAATCACATCCGGATTTTTTCTTTGATTCTCAAGCGTAATTCAGCCTATCTAGAATTTTGGATGATGATGAAACAAAATATCTCGTCGGCATCACAAATCTAGAACTGAACACATGGCACTTGAATTTTTCTTCTTCAGTCGTCCTTTACGAATTCACAGTTGTGTGAGGAAAATGGCTTTGCATTCACTTAAAAGTTGTTATTGTGATCTGAAAAACCAACAGTACAGTATAGATTTGTGTTAGATCAAGTTTTCCTTTAATTTATTTTTGCAAGATGTTTCCTCTAATTTTGGCACATAAACTTATTCTTAAATCTTTGTGTAGAGGCATATGCCACTAGTTAGAAAAATACATGCTGATTATAAAATCGAACTCTCTCGATGTATAAGACCGTGATTATCATACCGTTCATATATGAGTAATAAAATTTTGGTACACGATATTTTGAGGTTTGCGCTCAAGAGTCAAGTGACATATAACAGTTAAGCTCTAAAAGTTACGGTTACAGTGACAAAATTATAAAATAGCAACACAATTTTTTTATTGGATGCGTTCCCCACAGCAAAAAAAAAACAATAAACAGCGTTGGAACGGTATCTAATCAAAAAAATCAACAAAGATAGACAGACTAAGAAGAAAAGTGAAAACAACTGTGATGTACCTAACAGAGATGTGAAGTATCATATTTTCCTTATGGCATAGCCCGCTCTTTGGGGGTTCTAGGAAATTTGCACTGCATACAATGCAAAATGTCATCCTGGTTGAAGTAGGTCTACAAGAAACTTTTTGAAACACAATCTATTTTTTGTTTCTCTGCTGTTATTGGTTATTTATCTTTAATAAACTGAAAATTTAATCCCTTTCCTGGGAATGGTATGATAATTCTGGTCTCATATATCGGAATAGTTATATATATGTAATGCTATTTTAATTTCACTTTAATTTATTTCCAAGATTTTATCTTAATTTAGCCCATAGTAACTTCATTCTAAAAATTTTCTCTTATTTCGTGATCGAATACCACTTTCAGTTTAATTAATTTCTTTGTAAAAATAATGCGCCATCAGTACTACGTATCAAAAGAAAGTGATACTCCCGTTGCCCTTCTCAAGGTCAACACATGTATTGAATTGGCAAGTGGCCTGAATTCCCATCTTATATAAGACTAGTGATCATTTGTCCGTCCCTTTTTTCTTACTTCTGCTTTTGTGTCGCGCTGTGGTGGACGTGCCTTGTCCGCGTCTCTGCTTGTAAATAATTATGCTTTCACGAAATGGATATTAAAATTAATTTAAAAATATAACATGTCTCTTGAACGTCTTCGAACCTGCATTCTGCTTCAACCGAAAAAAAAAATTACACACACACACGCACACATATATCACATTTTACTTCAAATACCTCATAAATTTTATGTTGTATGAAAGGTATTTGAAAGGTAAAAATATTTTGAAAGTATTAGAAAAAAAGTAGATGTTCATGTAATCCTTTTGTCTTACTATTACTGTATAATAAAATATTATTCAAACACTAAACTCTAAAAAAAAATCATTCTTAGAGTGAAAGTGATCGATTTACGGAGCTTTGAATTTTCACATTTTAAGCCAATCGGACAGATAGCTGTCTCGTATACTGCTATTCATATCTGGTAGATCGTCTTAGAAGAAGGAATTGAACTGTTCTAAAATCTAATATTCAGAGCTATGAATGCGGTTATTCATAGTCATAGTGCTGGTTAATATATCAAAGTTTTTTTAAATTATAATCAGAGAATATATGATAATTTAGATTTTGCCTTTTTTAATAATTTTTACAGTTGAGAAAAAGTTAAATTTATTAATGATTCAAACAGCAAAAGCAAAAATATTTGTCTTTTTTTTTCCAGTTAGAAGTATATGGAATTGCTAAGATTCTAAGCCTCTGGTTATTGAATTAGAGTAGAAAATTTCTAAGTATATACTGTTTGTTTCAGTAATCTGAGACGACCACATTTTGACGATTCTATCTCATTAAGGGGAGAGACGCGGAAGAATGAGGGCATTTGCAGAATTCTAAGTCACTCTTTGACCTTGATTTCCGCCCTATTAGATACTTTTTTGTTCATTTTTTTCACGTCTATGTGAGTATCGTGTCGTTTCCAACCGTATTATTTTAATTCAGTCCAGGAATAATCCGAATTTATTTTATTGTTAAATGTAAACATCTTCTCCTTTCATCTTTCCTCTCACCCCTATTTTGGCGAATGAAACCCATCCTACCGCATGCGCAAAAGCGCAGATGGTTTATGAATCGCTGTCAAGCAATATGTCTTATGTTGGCTATAAAAACAGATAAATGTATTTCTATGTAGTTTAGTTGGGATAAATTTCACCATAAGCACTACTGAATGATAGAAAGGCAATCCATCATTCTATTTTTAAAATGATAAGAATTTTCAGAAAAGCATTATTTTTATTAATAGTATATTTAGAATTTTTTTAAAATGTAAAAGCTAATAAAAAATAATTGAATGAAATGTCACAAACTATAAATTATTTTCCATGTATTAAAAAAGTCATTAACTCAGCATTGCAATTTTTTTCGTAATGATACAATCTGTGTCGCGCTAACAGGTACAAGTATACACATTTGAGGCATAAATTCTGTAGATAAATTCTTTTATCAGAAAAGGACAAAACACAAAATTCAAATCTTAGGAAGTTATTTTTTCTCCTAACAAATAAATCAAATTTCCTAAAAAAACCCACATTCCTTCATTCAATAAAATGATTAATTGTTTCTATCAAAGTTAAACGCAAATATAGAAACTGCTGCTTGAATCTATTTATCAAGCCAACATTTCCTTTTAAATCTAACAATAAATACTTCTATTTACTACTTTAAAGAATCAAAACACTCATTTTGACTTAAATAAACGTTTAGAAGAAATCTTTTTACGCAAATAGATTAAATATTTCAAACGAGAATTCGTATTTTTATCATTTTTGGAAGCAATTATTTATGCTACGATATATTACTTGCGCATTCTTATCTTGGCACTAGATGTGAATTATTAACTGCTTTCATAAATGTTTAAGAAAGTGCTCGCTTTATTTATGAAGCTCTTCCTCGTGCTAAATGATTAAGATTACGCTAAAAATAACAAAAAAAAATGTCACAGTGCAGAAAATATTTGATTATTATCTGGTGATATAAAAAGGTCCATGTACGTCGTTAAATTAAATGGAATCAATCTAATGGATTGCTGGCGTGTATATTCTGGATTTCCGTCTCATTTTTACCCATTTAATTTTTACTCATTGGATATTTTATGTTTAGAAATATCAAGCATTTTAAGAACAACGTCACTCATCGGCATAAAATTATTCTTTTATTCAGAAAATGAATTCAAAGAAATATTTTTCACTACTTCGTTTAACACTTATACCAAGATTATTCTTATGACCTTTACTTATTAGGATATTGTATTTAATAGTCAAATGGAAGAATTGGTGAAAAGTTTGTTCCATTTTGTTTGATCGGTATATACAATAGATACAAAAGAAAAATTTATTTAAGTCCTTTTTTTCGTTGAAGAAGTTATATTTTATTGTTAAAGTTATTTAACTAATGTAATAATAAAAAGTAATAGTAAAAGAAGTAAGTAGTAAACAGTAAAAGTATATAATCATTATTATGAAATAATATAAAGTCACTGTGAAGGAAATTTTATTCTATTTATTCAAAGTCTAAATAAAAATGAAAGAGAAATTTATCTAAATCACATAAACATATAAATATATTTTTTATAAGATAAAGGAAAAAGAATCGAAAATTTATTTTCTCCATTTTTGCATCTTTATTATAAAAATATTCAAAATGTTTTGATTAAAATCAACCATTGTGATTTTTGATATTATTAGCTCCTCAAAAAATCGGATTATATGAATAATATACATATTCTTAAAATTGCTTTAGCAAAGAAAAAAAAAGAATATTTTGTGAGTTATAACAATTACAGGTAATATAATATTAAAAACATTTTGTAAAAAAAAAAAAAAAATGGCTATTTTAAAGACCAAGATCATTTGTTTCATATGAAGGCTATTCAAATCTCATTGTATTAACAATGGTACAAAGAATTTTATTTACTATTTATTAACTTTTTAGAAATACTATTTCTGATTTTTCAACTCATTAACTAATTACCATCACTTTCCTTTCAATCACATGTCGAATAAAATTACGAGTATGAACTGACCTTTGAGTGATGAACATTAAACTTAAAATACTCTCCAGTTTCTAATATCCACAAATCGACTCGAAATCATTACCGACTGTTAGACAGTTCTTCGAAAATTCATAAAACTTAGACAATGCCCATTTTACTCATTTTGATGGATTTTTGTGCGGTTTGCTGTTCATATGTGACAATTAATCAGTCTTCCGACGAAAGCAATCTCATCTATTATTTAGGCAAAACTTCAAAGCATAGAAAAATAACTTCAAGTTCTCCCTTACGCTGTTCGATTTGGCCGAGATGACTGTTACCATTAATAACAATAAGGCGCTGCACCGCCCCAGGTTCCCCCTGACGCGCACCCCAAGAGTTAGGGAACTTTCTGCGCTCAATTAGGTTCCATGGAACAGGCTGTGGACTGACGCTTCTTTTCGACAATCAACTTTGATGCAGGAGTAATTAAATGCGACGTCCCCTCCGACCGTAACCGTTCTGGTAATTAGGGTAATTTGAAGAATGACTAGTTGAACGGAACCTTATAAGCGAGGAACTGATGTGTCAGTCAATTCATTTCACAGTTTAAAAAATATTGGAACTTTAATTCAAGTTCACTTGTGCAATTAAACTGATTTTTTTTTCTGTGGAAATACGAATAATATATTTGCATAATTTTCCCCTATTTGAATCATGTATTTTCACATGAATTTATTTGTTGTTTTTTGTAAATATATGCAGAATATTTTCTAAGGGGATAATGATGAACTTTTAAAAAAGATTTAAATTTCAATGGTTTAATCCAAAACCGTTATTGGAAAATGTAAGTTACGATTTTAATCATCTGCAGCAAAATTATCTTATTCATTTAAATGAAACGAAAACATTGTGATTGAAAAAAAATTGCTGTTGCAATTCAAATTTTTTTATTAATTACGTAAAAACAATTATGGAGTAATTCCAATTTAAATAAAAAATTTGCCATTATATAGAACTTCTAGTTTAAACCATAGTTTGAATTTTTTAAAAAAGGAATTATCTGTGTGATGACATGAAACTCGCAATAGATGCTTAAAGAATTGAATATGAATATAAATATTTATTATGTGGTTGAAAAACATTAATCATCCTTTAACTTTTATTAGATATGAATGTATGCATTTTTATAAAACATATCTCAATAAATTTTGAGGAAAAACTAATCACAGAAGTGCTTATAAATGTATTTGTGAATCATTTAAATGAAAGAATCGTGAAAGTTAAAATTATACTTACTTCAAAGAGAAATCTGATAAACGATATGGCATTTTCTTTCTATAAATGCTTGTTCAGAGAAATGTTGTAGTCATTAATTTTGTTTATTCTTCAAAAAATCGGGTTTTTTTTCCCCTTTCAAGATTTGAAAATTTATTCGTTAATCCTTAACGTGCTTCTAAATTAAAAATTATAATTACTTTTTATAATAAAAAAATAAACATATTTAGGTAAGTATTCGTTTTTTCCGAAGAATTAATACAGGATGGGAAAAAGACTTGAAGAGAAGAAAGAATTTAGGATTGCAATTATTGAAAAATATCTCATTACATGGAATAAATAACAGTTTGAATCCACATAAATATTTTTATAGAAAAAATTTTTAAGTTATTCAATTTTTCAGAAAATATTTATTACTTTCTCCATATCATGAAAATAAACAATATGGGGAATTTTTATTACCTTTTGCAGTGTAATTGATATTTCCGCAATTTATTTTGCAGCAGAAAATAATTATTTATTTAAAAAAATTTCAAAGCAATTTATAAGCTTTCTAGTTGTTTTCATCCTTTTTGAAAGCTGGTGGAAAGATTCCATATATCGGTTTGATTACACTAGTTTTGGAAGCAAGGAACTTCGAGAATATATTTCCTAGTGGGTAGAAAAGTCACTTAAAAAAATGCAATAATTTCAATTCTTTTAGTTACATAGCTGATCCTTGAAATAATCCAAGCTCAAGCATGAAAACTTTTTAAACAAAATTATCAATATTAATTATTAGTAAACATTGTTAAAATGTTTTCAGTAAAACATCCGTTTGTCTTAATTTACAAGAATTAAATAGTAGCATGGGTTTAATTAATTATATTACACTAGAATCATATACTGCTGCATTTTAACGTAATATCAAATTATTCAGTGATGCTATATGATATTTCCATATGATAAAGTAAAACAATTCAATAGTGGACTGTCATTTTTATCCATTTACTACTATTGGCAGTAGTTTCGACTTTGATTATAATATACTTTCTCCATTTGACGTCATATATTCTAATTTGGTCAATAATTCCAAAGCCATTTTAATAGAGTGTCTAGACATTACGCTTAATATATTAAATCTCACGATGAAGCACAATTCCTCCAAAAGCTAAGTTGAAAGTTCATTATTTGATCAATTAATTGGTTTTTGAATAAAATAAAATAAAATACTCATCACCAGTCGTCAGCTTTTGAAAACCTTGAAACACGTAGGTATAATACGAAATGAAATTAGATATTTGAGACTAATCAAATGTAAATGAACTACTCTAAATATATACTAGTTCCATATTAATAGACTGTATATATTTGTTTATAGAATGCTATATAATTTTAGAGCATTTAATGATATTAGTAAAAAAAACAAGAAAAAAAGAATAATGCTGTAAGCTTTGTAACAATGTTTTCTAGTTTGAAATCAATTTTACCTTATATTTTTTAATTTTGTTCATGACCTTGCAAAAAATAATTTGTTTATTTGCTTTTCCTTTTTAAAATGTAAAACATTTATTAAATTTAAGCATGAAATATGAGTTATCAATTTCTCGTAAACGAAGTATAGAGGAACTATTGCAATCCTCCAAAAATTCGAACTCGGAATTTTAACGAATCTTCACCTTCAGACTTCCCTGGGTTCCAAAACACATTTTTAATATCGTGTCTATCTCTCAGCCTGCCTGTGAATAAAATAACATAAAATCGCTTTGAACTAGACAGAAGAAATTTGGTGCATGAACTTTTGAAAAAACATTGTAGATTTCTATCAAATTATGTACGAAATCCATTCTTAAAATATGTCTGCCTGGCAGTTGAAGTACAACAGAGCTCGATAACTACCGAACGCAAAGAGGTAGACAGCTCTTTTTATTTACTTGTGCTCTATATTTAGCTCTTAAAATGTTTTTTTTTTTTTTTTTTTTTGTCAAATGTTGAACTATATTTGTCAAGGTGTCGACCATCTATCTGTTGCTGCTTTCAACCTTGTAAACGTAATGACTTAATGAAATTAGGTACGTATTCTTGTTATTACAGATGTAGTTTCGTGACAAATTTTAGTTTCATTCAGCTGGAAAAAAGGTATCCAAAGTACATTCAGTAAAAATTATTAAGAAATAATTTAAACAATATTGGGAAATATTGATTTCTGGAAGCTACCTTAACAAAGGTCAGTTATTTTATCCAGAAAGAATAGAATAAGATCAATATTGGAAAGTATGCGATAATTTTTCTGGAGATCACTCCCAATGAGTTTTGGAGTTAATAATTTTCTAAGAAATACATTCAGTAGAAAAAGTATGGTAGTATATAAATTTGCAACTTTACTTCATACTTTTATTTTTTATTCATACAAATTATTACATAGCAATAAAAAAATAACTTTTAAAAAAATGAAATTGAAAACAAAACGGCAAATCGAAACGAAAACAATATGGTTTATAGACATTATATAATAAAAGTCAGAAATAATACAAAAATCTTTGTCAACATTCATGTTAACTTCTATATTCATATCATGTGTTATCATGTATTATGTTCATATCGCGTGAAATAAGTGTTTCATTGTCAGTAATAGTAAAATTATTTAAATAATATATATATATATATATATATATATATATATATATATATATATATATATATATATATATATATATATATATATATAAATTATTAAACATAAGGAATAATTTTATTTTTTACAGCAAAACGTTTTAAGAACTATATATTTAAAAAAAATTGTTAAAGAAATAGTAGAATTTTAGTATGATTTTAGTAAATTAATTTGACAAAAATATAAATCGTCTTCTAGAAAATATAAACTTATGGTAGAAAACCATCTTTGGTTTTCTTACATTAACTAATATGTTGCAAAGTAATTGTTTTGCTAATAACCAAGATAATACTGGAAATTTTATTATCTTCTGTTACTTATAAATAGTCGTATAAATCAATACGATTCCATGAACATGATATTTATTGTTCTCACACATCACTTAATTCCAAAGTTATTTATAAACTCATATTCCCAAGAAGCTTATATAAATAAAGTATAATATATTTTAAACAACTAAACTCCTAATTAAGTTATGCCAACCAATCGCTATATCGGAATTTGTATTTGGGAATGTATAATATCATATTGTATTTAAATAAAATTATCAACGTTTAGTTATTCAATTTCGATCAGACATTGAATTTATTCTAAGCTGCTCTTTTCCCTTTCCAAAGGGATACGAATGATGTGTTTGATTCATGCTCTAACTAGATGAAAAGTAATTCTCATTCAGTGAATTCGGGCAAAATCTCACCATCAAATTGAATCGTTTATACACTTAATTAGAATTGCTAATGAAGGGCGGTATAAAGGCTTCATTCTGAATAGATCTGAGATAAGCTTCTGTCCTTAACGTAGTATTTGATGATCGACATTTAGAGATGACAGACATTTTCAGTCGCTCGACAGGAGAGATAAAGTATGCTTTTAATGAGAAAGATTAATATATCTACTGCAACTGGGAACTTTCTGTAATAATTCATTAATTAAATTAACTTCGAACTATTGAAAAATTATTTTGAAATAATTTTGTTCATTCATTTTGTTTCATTAAGAATGAAAATTCTATAAAAGGCTGTGTAGCAAGAATGTTGATGATTTTGCTTGCTAAAATTAATACATTTATAAATTCAATATATTATATTTGCATTTTACTAAAACTATGATGTGACCTTTCAGTGATGTATTAAAACCATGTATTTAATTAATTGACAATGAAGGGAAAGAGAGTCTGATATCATTGTTTGGCTGATTAATATTGTCACATAGAATTATGTACACGCAAATTCGGATTGGAAAACACTTTTATTCACATAAAACAAGCAATAAGCATTCAGCGACTGAATGACCAGATTGATAACTATTCCTTATGTAACTTAGGAACAAAATATTCAAATCAAGTTAATTTGCATAATCTGAAATCAATGACATAAAGTTACGAATATCGAAAAATAAACATAAGCAATGTCAATAATCAAAATTCTTCGCTTATGCTCGATCGGGCAATCCGCAGCGAAAGACATCTACTAGACCGTTGGATATTAATTCTTTGCAACAAATAAAACATGAAGGAGATTATATATCCATGCATACTTTCAACTTTTCTACATGATTCTCAAAATATCATGGTTATTCTTTAATATAAAAAAATAATTTGAGTGCATAGGGAGAAACATTCTCTATGAAGAATAGTTCTGGATCAATTTTTGAAGTTGACGAAGGACCTCAATTTAGAAATATCTTTAAAGAGATTTAGACCGTACAAAGGAAGCAGCAGTGCCTCTGGGCTATGGGCTTAGTATTAAAAATTGTTATCATTATTTTCAGTGTAAAGGCCTCGAACAAACATTATATTTTATTTTTAATCTTGTTTTCTATATTGATGTTCCTATGCTAATGGATGATCTCGGTATTAAAAACAACTACAATGGTTAGACTTTATTTGAAAATTTCTGAAGTCGCATTAAAGAAATTTTAATAATAAATCCGCCCCAATCCACCTCTGGAAATTCAATGCATCTAAAAGAAAATCCTAAAGATTTAACTGTTATTTTGGAGAAATCAGTAAAAAAAATCGCTTATCGATTTTTAAAAACACAAGCTGTGATATTAGGCCATCAATCAGATAACATGAGATATTAGTACTTACT
This sequence comes from Argiope bruennichi, assembly GCF_947563725.1. NCBI lineage: Eukaryota > Metazoa > Arthropoda > Arachnida > Araneae > Araneidae > Argiope > Argiope bruennichi. Next base: position 45,095,565 of record NC_079151.1, read on the forward strand.
TTGAAAGTGGAACAGTCCAGCTAGACAAATTCGGAGTTAGTGATTTAATGAACACAGGCGAAAAGAATGTTGTGAAAAAATTTGGCTCCTGCAGGCAGTGCGCGACTATGACCAGTATACATTTAAATTCATACTAATAAAATGTTAGATTAGTCAAATTATGAAGAATGCTACACATAACTTTTTTTTCAAGTTCTTAGATTTTTTGTATCCAATTTAAAGGGAATATACTATAAAATTTAATCTGCAGGAATATTATAATTTCATGTATAATTTTTCAAAACTTTTATTCAAAATCCCAAAACTTTCCCATATTATCTCCAATAAGGGTGTTTTCCACCTCTCTCGCATAAAATTAAAGACCTTGGGAATGCCCAATGTCATTCCAAGGAAACGACCTTGGAATACACTATTGCTTGTTTTGGCATTGGAATTAGTTACATAATATTTATCTTTAGCACGAATTTAGCATTTTTACTAAATCTACGGTGTGATCTTCGGCGATTAGTGCCTGAAATGCTGTTAATACCTAATTACCAGGTAATCGAATTTGCATTTGGATGTCATTTCTCAGATCAATCGAAACTAAAATTTGACAACAAGTTTTTGTAGTCAAAAGATCCAATTTTAGTTATTGCTTTACATATATGAGAAATACCAACAGATAAACGATCAACACTTTGACATATTTAGTTCAAAATTTAACAAGAGTTTGCAATTTCGATTCTAAACAAATGTATCAAATTTTATTTATCTAGCTCTTTGTATTTTGTAGATACAAAGTTCATTTATACTAGAACCGCAAAAGGGGGGAGTTTTTTTCCGGATTTGATGATCATCTCCAAATTAAGACTTAAGTCCATATACCATTTCATCCTTATAGCTGAAGGAAGTTTTATGCTATCTTTTTCACCAACAAACGGAATAATAGACATAATACCAATTATGTGTTTTTCGAATTCAGGGAATTCTGAAGTATGGAGGCTCGTTAGAATCGCGATTTTGAATTTTTTGACGATTGCAATACTTTTTCTATATATACTTCGTATACGAGAATGTAAAGAAAAAAGTACAAGCAATTGGCTCATTTGAAGATGCAGTTTATTGATTGGGGTACAAGTTGAAGACATCGATGACAAACAAAATGACGGATATTATCAGAATTCAAACAGCAAAACTGGAAGATATGTATGAAAGCCAGTTTCCAACATTTTCATATATGTATTTTCCTGATTGCTTAATAGTCTCAGTGAGAAGTCAGGAAAGGATATCCAAAAAGTTTAAAGGTAGAAAAGCATGTAACCAATGAAGATACAATGTTATTAAGATAGCAGATTTTCTTTGCGTGCTTAAGTGGATCTCTGTTGAAGATACCAACAAAAAAATATATTAGAGGATATGTAAAAAGAAAAATTATTCCATTCTTAAAGTTTGTGAACATTAATACTATTCAGTTTAAATAATGATTTTAAATGCAATGTTAAAAACTTAATTTTTTAAATATTTTATTAAAATAAAATCGACTCTTTCTATTTTCTATTCTTTCATATATATATATATATATATATATATATATATATATATAAGCTTTAAGATCGTTTTAAAAATCCCATACAACTGAAAAAATCTTCTTTTCTTGACCTTTATTCTTGTACTAACTCAAGATATTATAATATGCTTCTTCTATTTGTATTATAATATGTGTGTATTAGTGCATGTACATTTTGCATGCAGTGAATAGACATATTCAATTTTATTAGAATTATCAAAAATATTCAAACAAAAGTGTTTCTTCGTGTGAGTAAATATGATGTATTGCTTTGTGAAAAAGATTCTTGGACATAAATATTTTCATAATTATTTTTTTAAGAAAATGAAGTATAGACAAGAGTTATGTTATTTGATTAACGAAAACTAAATCTTAATGTTTTGCCATATTTCTTAATCAAAAATAAATGTAACTTTCCTTGGGAAATCAAATATCAATTTACCTCTTTTGAATTGATGCCTTTGTTTAATGCAAGTTATTGATAACTCTTAGTAAAATACATTATTTATTGACTTGAGGTTAGGAATAAAAAAAGTTATTCTGATTTAAAAATTAATTATTAAAATGCTTCAAAATTTTTTATTAATGCACTATAATAAATTATTTTGTTTTTATCTCGTTAATAATTTATGTTTCATTCCATTTTTCTATTCTTCTTCTTTTTATTATTTAATTCAAAATCCATTATTAAAAATTACATCGAATCTTACAATAAATTATTTCTGAAATCCGTAACTGCGTGACACCAGACATTTGGATTTTAAATTTAAAGGCATTATCTATTAATTCACAATTTAATTTGGAATATATTAAAATAGTATAATGCCATTGGAAACACACATAACCTGCAAACATTCATTGCTCAAAACACAAAAGGAAGTGAGAGAAAAATTGATTCTAGGAATATTTTTTTACGCAATTGAAATATGATAAGTTAAAGGCGAGAACATAGAAAAAAGGCGCGCTTTGTAAATTTCCGGTATTGCTTCTTATATAACTTTAAGCTGTCTTTACTTCTTACTGACTCCTCTGAATGATAAATTTCTCAGAGGAAATGTTGTTCTGTAAAGTACTACGAATTCAAAAGCATTCTTTATTCTTAATTCTGAAAACAAGCCATTACTTCACGATTTAGGATGATGACAAGAATGGATCATTTATCTCAGTTTCTATCATTACTCAAAATGGATCTTCTTACGTTATAACTTCCATGAAAACTGACGTTACAAAAACGATTCCAAAACTAATGCTAAAGCTCAAATATATTTTGTCTAATATGTTCTTTCTTCCTTCTGTCCTTAACTGCAAATCCATTCAAAATTTCGTTTTTTTTTTTTTTTTTTTTAAGTCATGATATTATATGATTTTTTTTCTTTCTTTCAGGAGCATTTTGTTTGAACATGATTTTTAGTACTCTATTTATTTAAAGTTTAATCTTTTATTAATAAAAGGGCAGCTTTGGGATTTTGTTAAAATTGTTATATTTACATTTTTAGGCTGTTTATTAGTAAATGTATAAATTAAAACATGTCAAAAGTGATGATTTAAATAATGAATGCAGAATCTAGGTTGAATCTCCGGTTGCAAGAAATATTTTTGAAACAGATTCCCTTTATTTCTTCTTTCATTAATATTTAAAAAACAAATATCGAATTAAAGACACGTAAAAAAAGAGAGAAGTGCCATTTTATAGTAATTACTGCATTTTCAAAGAATTTTAATCTTTAATTAAAATCAGAAAATGGAGCTGCATAGACAATATAATGGAAGAAATTTTCTCTAAAAAGATTTGTTTTCTAAGAAAATGTAAATGCCTTTTCATCACTTTTTTCTATAAAAGAATAAAATATTATAATTAAATCTCGCTTTTCATTTAATTGCTAAACTTTAAGGTTTGCATAAACATAAAATGTATGGCATGTTAAAGCGAAAACTGGAATGTTCTATCATAGTCCTGCATTTCTATAATAATTTTCTTTTTAAGTTGAAACACAAGTTAAAAGTTAAAAAGATTACTAAAATTTTTGAAACGAAGAATAACTCAATATTCTTATTCGAAATGGTTTTGCATAAAGAATGATTTTTTAGCGAGATACACTTTTATTGATTTAATGTTTTAAAACATCTAATTTCATTTTTTTTTTCATATAGTTTAAAGGTTATTCCTTAAACTTTTAAATCATACCTCATAGAATTCTTGAAGAGTGTGTTGTCAAAGATAATTGAATTGTCAAATATATATTGATATTGTCAAAATAATGTTGAATAATCTAATTATTTTATTGTCAATTTTAAGTGCAGCACTTAATGTTTTCGTACAAATGGAATGTTACAATTATATCATCAATTTAAAAATGAAGATTTAAAGCGATTTTCTGAAAAATATCACTTTCATTCCAATTTCTTTTTAACGAAATACATGAATTCGAATATTTCGGAAAACATCCGTGAATTACGGGGTCATAAATCAGTTCTGGAGTATTTTTGTGAAGAGTTATGTTCAGATATTAAATCAAATATCCTAGTACTTTCTTTTCGAAAACTAATTACACTGACATGAGAATGCAAGTGAAAATAATGTATGACCACTAAATAAGTTTTAGTCATTAATATAATACACATTCTTTTGGAGGTTATCTGTGTCATTACTTTTTTTTGAGAATTTTATCTCATTTTTCAGTAACGAAAATGTAGAACGTAATTCATCATTGCAGCATTGTAAGTAACCTTAATAATTAATCACTACACGTAGTAAGAGAATTCCACATACAAAAATTTTTATTCTCACACCTGTTGGTTTTTATGAGAGATGTTTTTCCTGGGTAATGAATAGATTAGAAGAGCTCATGGCAATTGCGGTTAAACTGAAAGACGTAGAAATAAATTACGTCATTTTAAAGAAAAAGGCTTTGAATCTATTAGTTTTCGGTAGCTTTCATTTTTAATCTTTTAGCTGTAAACTCCATAAATTATTCCCAGTACGAAATATTTTAACATTTTTTTTTTTAATTTTACTTATAAATTATTAATACTCTGGTTAGCAGAAAGTACATGATTTCCATTTCATCAAACTATTATGGATGAATTTATTCATTTCTTATTTTTTTTTTGTGAGATTATCTGAAAAACAATACGTTTTCTTTAAAAAATATGAAATCTATATTAATATTTTATTTTAAATATTATAATTATATATTTTAAAATTTAAATTATAATTACATGATACATTTTGCAAATATTTGCTTCCAAATCAAATAACATATTCACTTTTTGCGGAAAGTCATTACATTGATCTATGATATGAAGAAATTGTCTTATACCCGCATAATTAAATCGATTTCTTATAATAATTTGAAATACTTGTTTGACGCATTTTATTTTTGAAGAAAATAAACTAAAAATTAATTTTAAAATATTAAGATCAGTTTTCACAATAACGTGAGATTTTTCTAAGTCAATATATATGTTTCAATTTAAATTTCTTCTCAAGTTAATGTTTCACGAAAAAAATTAATAAAACTCTTACATATATAAAATTATTTCCATATATTAAGAATTAGTTAAAGATTAGGATTATTAATAATATTTCGTGACTTTTTCCAAATTTAAACCAAATATTAGTCTCAGAATATTATTTAATTTAATTTTAAAATTTAAAGCATTAGAAAAGGAAGTCTTCAAAAACATTCAAACAAAGTTTAGATTCCATTTGAAATAGAAGTTAAAAATTTCTATATCATATTTCTAATTAAATTCTACACAGTAAAAAAAAAAGTCATTTACAATTTCTATCTTTGAAACAAACGTTTATTTTTTTCATGTATTTATATCTACGAATTCGAAAGTTAAAACACTCGAAATAGCTGATAACAGTTCCCTTGTAAGAAATTCTCTTGAGCAACACTTAATGATACTCAATTATTCCTTTAATTATCTTAAGGGAAGCAGGAAATTTTGGAACTATTACTCACCCGAGAGTGTTTAAATTGAAGGAGATGCATTAAGTTCAAGGGTAAATTTCCCGTGAATTTAAAGTTCCTCGAATGAAGAATATTTGCGGAATTCACTCGAGATAGGCATTCGATTTAAGCGTAGTAATTACTTAAGCTTTCTAATTTAACAACAGATGTAAATTAAAATCCAGACTAACACATTTTTAGCTTCTCAAAATGCATGTCACATGTAGATTAAGTTATAATTTAGTTGGAAAATGTTCATACTACTGCTTTTTACTCAAAAAATAAATTTATAAATTGCTTCTTTATAAATTTTTGATTTATTTTGTATTTTATCATTATATTTTATTCAATTTCATTCGCATATCTCTTTAATGAAATAGGAAAAGAAATATAATCATTAGCTGGTTAGATAATGTAGTAGACTCTAACCTAACTGCACTTCATTCAGAAAAAATATGTAGTAAATCGAATTTTCAATTACAAAACTTAAAGGATCTTTGAAGGAGACATCATGAAGGAGAGATGGTGCATGTAATTTTCTCTAAAATGAAAATTCGATCTGAAATATTCATTAAAACTAATGATAGTGCCATAGCTGCATTTTTTAATTATTATTATTAATAACAATTTTAATTAGTGTTTTTAAATGACTGAATGTCAAAATGTGATCAAACAACTGAAACGGCCACCAGACGTAAACAAGTAATACTTTTTAACATGTGTAAGACACAATAAATAGAAGAAAAAAAAAGATAGTTTAAGCAGAGATGTAAGCAAAAAATACAAAAGCACGAGATATAATATTGCTTTCGGAGACATAAAAAATTTGCAAAATCTTCATTTAAAAATGTATTGGGAAAAATCTGAAACATTTTAAAGCTGAAATCAAGTGATTGTCTTATTTTAAGAAAAGAAAACCGATACTGATTACAATTTTAACTCCCCATTTAAAATAGTGCGAAACTATAAGCTTTATGATAAAGAAACAGGCAAATCGGATCATATTCGTAGTCATGAAAAATAAAGTATGTTCATATAAAATGCAGTGAACGCCATTATACGAAACTAAATAAAAAATAATAATATTTAATGTAAATAATAAGATTTAAATTCCCAATGCATTTTTAAATAATGGACAAATGGAAACTATTTATGGGGTTTTTGCACAATGATAAAAGTTTTTAAATTAAATTTTTAATGAAAAGTAATTATAATGAGTTCTGACAATGCCACTTTAATAGGATTAGGATAATGATGAAATTATGATTTTAGGTATTGTTCAATTCCATCCGGTAATTAATATTTTTGCTATACAGACGATTATACGTTGTTAAACTGATCCCTTTGCTGAAAAATTAAAGAAATAACTACATATATAAAAACCTTATTATGTTTCGAATTCTTAATAAGAAGCTTCAATATTTAATAAATTCCGTAAGCTTAAAACAATATAATATAATCACTTTTACTGTAGCAATACTGAATTAAAGAATATTTATGTTTTATGGCACAACTGCAAAAAGGATAATGAGCTGATGCTAACTTCTAATTTTAATAGGAATCATTTGAAATTAGGTTTCATAAAAATATTGAAGAACAACATGAATTGCTTTCAAATTTAACATATAATTTTTCTTTTGAATCACAATATAAGCAGAAAAGTTTACAATCAACTTTATATGTGTATTCCAAACCATTTAATTTTGCTTCTTATGTGATGAAAAGTAGTAACTTTAATTGTTTATTACAAATCCAAGTACATTTGTTCCTCATAAAAAACATTTCATGACATAAAATATTATCGCCATACAATTTATCCATATTGTTCATTGGTTTTAACTCCTAATTTTCTTCATTTTTCAGTAAATGAATACAATAAATAACAAGATGCAGATTATTTTTGCAATAATCAGTACTCAACAAAGTTTATGTAAAGAAAATATTTTCTTTCTAAAATTCTGAATATTTCTATTTTTTAACATTTTATGTCGACAGTCTTTCTTAAATAAAAAAAGCATAAAAAAATTAGCAATTTATCAGAAATGTTCAACTTATGTTTATTAATTTTAACAGATTTGCTCTTGTTAATTTATCTTCATTAAAATACGCTACACTTTGCTCTGAATCTGTCAGCAAGTCTTCTTCTTCTTCAAAAAAAAAAAAAAAAAAAAAAATATTGATCGATCGTATTTCATCTTATGCGAAAAAATGAAAGAAAATATAAAAATCTTATGGGAAAACACTGAAGAATGAGCACAGGTCATATTTCCACGGAAGCCGTAAGGTCTGGTCACAGATGTGAACCACGGTCACCCGGGGTGCTAAACTGCGCGCTTTCTTTTTCTGTTTTATTACTGTTTTTTTCCTTTTCTCCCCCCCCCCTTCGTAGTCTTTAGAGATCTACGAATGTTTTGCTCAATATCGCCTTTCAAAAGTTACTGGGGGTATAGAGTGGCTGTAGTAAGAAAACCTTTGAAGTTAGAACAGCAGGGCGCTTAGACGCGTTTTATGGCAAGAGGCCATTGGCTGTTAATCAATTGCATGTCCATTGGTATAGACTATGTCGCTTAGCACTTACTTTTTCTGACCCAACAAATCGAGTATGGCTCACCTTTAAGACCATAAAATAAACTTACATGCCCCTTAGATGCAGTTTTGATGTAGCAAACTTCCTACCAAATCAAAGGATGATTTATGCTTCCATATTTGTATTGCCATTATGTTTGTTTTTCTACATTATCTCAGTGTTTTTTAAGGTTTCTTTTTGGTTATGAAATTAATTTCTTTAAGCAAAATAAAAAAGAAATGTCTTGCAAATCTAATGCCAATTTATGAAATACATAAATTGCGTAGACTTTTTTTAGCAATTTCCTTCCCCGTATAAGTAATACATAATAAGAACGCATATTTACATGTTCCCTAGATATGGTTTGGATACCTCAAGGCTTTGCACAAATAAATACAATATTTATGTTCTCTGATTGGCAATGTCGTTTTGGTTGTCACGCTGAAATGCATTGCTTTTGATAAAACTCATTTCTAAAGTTGAATTTTCAGTGAACCTAATGACAACTCAATAGAGCATACGGAATCAATTGTTAGTATTGAAGTCGCTAATTTAGAATATAGTGTGTTGAGCAATTATTGGGTAAAAGAATAAGCATATATATATATATATATATATATATATATATATATATATATATATATATATATATATATATATATATATATATATATATATATATATATATATATATATATATATATATATATATATATATATATATATATATATATATATCAAAATTGTTAAATCAGCAAAATATCGTTAAAAGCTTGATAAAGTGTCTAAATATACTTACCAAGTTTGCATTCTCTATCTTTAAGAAAAAAGTTATATATTATTTAGAATTAAATTTGCCTCTAATTAATACACTTTTATTGAAAAATAATTGTTTTTACGAAATACGTGCAAATGCGCTATTGTATATTAGTTTATTATTAAGTAATTAGGATCTATTGCAATTTGCATTCAGAAAATAGCCTTTAAATTAAGTTTATAGAAATATCTTTAATTGTAATATGGATTTTAAGTAGTTAAAGGTTATAATAGTTAAAATTTTGCATATTATAAGATGAAAAATAAAACAATAAAAGTCCAAAACCCTCAAATTCTGATCGATAACGCATTTTTATTTAATAATTAATTCAGAGAATGTAAACAAAAAGTAATGAATGTTTTCTTTAAGTAGCAGAAATATTTATGTGTTTTCTTTTATTAAAGTCCCTTTTACTTAAACATCTTTAATGAAATATATCATTACAAAATTTCAATGCAATTAAATATTATTTTAATAATTTATATAAGATGGACTTGAGATTATACGGAACTTACTTTAGTTATAAGAATATTCTCTGTTTGTCAAGAAATATTCTAAGGAAATGGTAAAAGTTTTCATAAACAGAATATTTCCAGTTTATCGCAACATTCAATTGATATCTCATTTGGATCTTACACAACTGTCTTTTCCTTTTGTTTCACAGAAATTTTCTTTCATATGATTATTTACTCTTTTATCAAATTAAAAATTAAAATGTTAATTTATTTTCCAAACAACAACTGGTTTATTTTTCTAAATGCCATATTTGGTTTTTCGGTTTGAATATTAGTATTAGTAATATGTCATTGGAAAATATGAAATAATGATCAAAGATAATAATTTTTTTTGTGTGTTAACTATTAAACGCACTTATAGTGCAAAAATTAATACATTTAGCATTATTGATGCCATGTGATTTTATTTATGTTTTTGTTTTATGAATCTTCTCTTAGTTGCAGAAAAAGTTTCACAAGCATAAAATATGAGAGAGTAGGCCAATGAAAATAGCGAATATAGCCGAGAACCCCATTTATATCTTAGTCCGTCACCAATTCCAAGATCGATCAATATACTCTTTCTCTTCCTCTTCATAGAAAGTAGTATCAAGGAAAAAATAAATTGATGATACTCGAACTAAAGAAAAAGATATGTGTGTCACTCCATCGTTTATCATTGTTTCAGGACATGTTAAGCAGTTTATTGCAGATTATAAAGAGAACGATTACAAAATAAGAAAATTTGAAATACAAATAGAAATTTATTTGCAACAATATGAAACCAATTTGAAACAATGTCAAATAAATGTAACGCAGGACTTGTTACACAGTTTATTATAGGTTATAATAAACACAACTAAAATATTTGAAAAGTTGAAATGCAAATAGAAATTTGTAGCAATATAAAATCAATTTGTAACAATATGAAATTAAAAAACGAGTATAATGTTTCCATTCTGTGATGAATGGTTATATTTACTTAAGTTTTTATACAATGGTATATAATATTTAATTGAAAAGCGAAAATATGGCATTTCAGAGGAGAATTTAATCTATCTTTTAATAATTTTTCATCTATATTTTCTCATTTTGACAAATTGTCCAAAATATATTTGCCTATTTTTTTATTTTTTGAATCATATGCACAAAACACTTCTTATTATGATAAACAATACATATATTATAATCAAATATTTGGTGTGGCACAAAATTTTTCCTTCTTTATTTTGCATTTCATGATTATCTACAGCTAATTTAGCACCTTTTACCAGAATAAATGTTAATATCTTGTATGCAAATTGAAGTCACTTCTTCTCTTCTCATAACTTTTATTTTTTATTTCTGTGGTTTTAAAATTGCTCATTGTACTCACTGTATCATTGCTAATGTAATTTTAAAATGTCATTTATTCAGGAAGCCGAATGTATTTTTCAAGGATTTCCATTGAAAAACAAATTTTTCGCCCCAAAACATGCACCGAAATTTGTGACCGTTTCTTTAAGATTTATTAATTTAACCTGTTCCTTTTTCTAAATTTAGAAAGAGGCTGCTATAATTTCATTCTTTTCTGACGAATAAAACAAGCAAAATCCGCGTTAATTTAAACTACCTGGAACCAATTATTTTTTACGTCCCTAAAAGACTCATTCTGTTGTTGGATGTTGGACAAAGTACACTTCCGGAAGACTTCGTAAATCCCCCATTAGTGTCGATGGTTCACCGAGATTAAAGGCATTATCACTGTGTGATATATTTGACGTTAACGGCCCAGGTCTTTTAGGCTTAAGAAGTTGGCACGAAAGCAACAGATTTAATTAAGGATATAGTATCTTTCAGGACTTTTAAAGGTCGGAGTATAATAAAAAAAGTGCATTTCAGGAGAGGTTCATTAATCCCTAAACACTAACCTTAATTATGTGCAATACCACTAACTAAGAAAAATTTCATATGCAGAGATTACGTTAATTGTTTAATCTGTCATTAAAAAAGCGATAAAGGTATTAGAAAAATTGTTACATTTTATCATTTTTTTTAGATTTAACTAACCGGTGTATGACCTTGTAAATGACTTTCAATAAATTATCCCTCTAGTTCCATCCTTATAACCTAGTTCATTTCAAAACTCGCGCCAACGAAAGAGGCGAGTGAAACCATATTTAACTATATTGATACGCACCTATAGTAAATTTGATTGTTTAGATTTAAGGATCATCTTAATAAATAATAGAATATAATTATTAAAGTATTAAAGTTTTCAAAAAAAATTATAATGTTTGAAACTAAGTCTTTCTTGATTATTTCTTTATCAAGTATTTGTTTTTTTATAATCTTAGTTTGATAATTCATTAGAGGGTAATTTTTGATACGATGCTTTACAATCATATATAAATATAAAATTCAACTCATTCGATTTACTAGTAAAGCCCATCATTATATATATATACACGTAAATTATTTGTAAATATTTTTAAAGCAGTAAATTATTATTTTGAGCCCCCACAATCAGAGAGATACATTGAAATTAGTGAAAGTGGAGTCTTCAAAACTTCCTCGCTTACTACCCAATGAAGGATTTATTCCTCTTGCGCAGCATAAGATTTTAGACCCTGGGTAAACCCATGAATGCCTTGTATAGCATTGTGAACAATAATTATGAAATATATAATATTTCGGGAGAATATATATTTTTGACGCCTTTTTTTCCTGTTGATTGAAACCAACATTTGGCATACAACCAGAATTGTAGTCTCAAGATCATACATCAAATTAAAAAAAAATGAACAAAGACGTAATGAATATGCATGTGCAGTCAGACTGATGTTATGTCAATCGAGTCAAGTATTTGTTTAGACGATCTGCATTATAGATACTAAATCTGAGTACCAAATTTTATTTATCTGCCTTTTTAGCTTTGTAATTATCAAATTCACTTGCAATCGAACAGCAAGATGGACAATATTTCTCTGAATTGATTTCGTTAAAAATTTTATAAGCATGTGCAAATTTGGTCCGAAGTCCTTAGACCAAATTTCTTCCTCATAATTCAAAACTCTTTATAGAGTAAACTTTTTCACAAACAGATGGACAGACAGCTATAAGGCCTAAAACTGTTTTTCAAACTCAAGGAGTGCTGAAATAAAGCCGCGGTGGCCTGGTGGTATGTTCTCGGCTTTGGAACTGGACGGTTTCTGATTCGCGGCCCGATTCTACCGAAGATCCGTCGTGTAAGCGGGTTTAATGCACGCTAAATCTGTCGGGAGCAAAAGTCCTCCCCTTATTAGAGTGTGGAAGTTTGGAGACGGGGAAGCCAGCTCAAGTGACGTCCTTGTCGTCTGACCGTGGTTCAAAATGACGAGTTCCATTCCAAAATATACTTAGAGAGCCTTTGGAACGGGACGTTAATATAACTGAACCAAACTAAGGCGCGCTGAAATTTGAAGATTAGTCAATATTTCGATTTTTTTTTTCGCAATTACAATACTTTCTCGATATTTATTATACAAGGAATTAAAAATCAGTGAAATATGAATCACATTTCAAGGACCGAAGAAACCCATCTAGAATATTTAAAATAAATCATCAATATCTTATATATTACTTAAGGGTAAAATGGTCTTCCAGCTTTATAAATATAAAGAAATAGCCAATATTTCCTGCAGATAAAGTTTGCGAAATTTAGGTTCATTTAGTTTCAATCAGAAAAACTTGATTCTTCATTTTTTTCCCGACAATCTTAGGCTTTCGGACATCTAAGTATGCCATTTGAGTAAAGCTGTTGATATTTAGTCGGGTAGACTTCATTGTAGAAAGATAAGTAATTGCATCGATTTATTTATTTACTTTATTTTGGAATATTTCTAAACTGTTCAAATAGGTAGTAAAATAAATTAATTGTTAAACTTTTAGTCTGATATTGGAAAGTATTTTAACTATATTTTTGATAAACAATAAAAAAAAATCCCTTTTAAATGACCCATAAATTAATTGTATTCTGAATGTTATGTTTAAATTATTTTCCATTATTTCATTCACTCTTTCTCAGTCTGAAACATTCTGAGTCCTGGTAAGAAATGAAAATAAAAAAAAATAAAAATAATAAAAAAAAAATTCTTTTAGAATTAAAATATTGATATCACAGATTTTGAAATGATTATTGAAAGAAAAAAAAATCACATCGGATTATATGGAAGTAATGAACAATATTACGTATATGCAATAGATTAATATAATAAAAAATATAACATGTTAAATACAGTATTAATCAATAGAATGAGCCGGAGTGTTTTAAATATTTAAAAGGATATCAGAAAAAAGACAAAACAGAAGAACTAATCTTAAAAATATCGAGCTACACAACGGAGTCCATATAAATTAAATTTGATAGTATAAAAAGATACAGTAATTATTGAAATCAATTTATATTATTTATTTAAGAAATATGAAAATGTTAAAATATTTCATAAATCATTAATAGTACCAAATGGAAAACATATTCATACTTGAAAATTTTATTTTTCTGTATCAAATCTATTGAATGCTAAATTTTTAGCAATTCCATTTCCTGACATCCTATTTTAATTGAAAAGGTTTCTCAAAAATGCCTTACAGCTACATGATCTAATCTCTCTTTCAATAATAAGAATTCCTTAATTTATTCTTTTAACAAAAGGAATATTGGTATGTCACAAGAAAATTTTCTTTAAGATTCATTCCAAAAGAAAATTATTAATTGCATATACAGGAATTTTTTTTTTCTGTTTTTAAAGAACATTTTTCAGTACCCTTTTTACTGTTCTGCAGAATATATTTTAGAATTATTTATTATTTTCATTGAAAAAAAAAAGAATTGTTTGTGCGTTATCACTTACGTAAAATTTATAGTATAAAGTGATAATTCATTCTATTTCTTAAAAGCTAATAAAAAGTTCAAACTACGTTAAAGGTCACCGCAACCAACCTAATCCATTTTTATATGTTTCGTGCAAAACTTTCTTCATAATCTTTTTTAGAATTAAATTATTCTTCAAAAGTATTTAATTTTTGAAAAAATAATGTCATCCTGATGTATAAGAAATAAAGAAAAATATCTTAAAACTCTTCCACTCATTTAATATATTTATTTCTTTGAATTTAAATATTATATTTTATCGAAAACACTACGAGTTTTATCTGATTATTTACAAAAAAATAAATAAAGAAAAATTCTTCACAGTTACTAGACAGCGCAATCTGCTTATATATTTTTTATATATTTTTCCTTACTATTAAATCAAAAAATTTAACTCGGAATTTCGTTTTTATTTTATTTGCATTTATAAATAAAACATGAATAACACTATATGTAAAAAGGCAACTGCCTCAATATTCAAAAGAATGTTTAGAGTAAAGAAGATTTATTAGAAAAATATGTTGAGACATTTTTTCTCAGCGAATCATTATATAAATAATACTTTCATATTCTACAAAAAAAATATTATCTGATTTAATAATATTATAAATAAAAAATATGTTAAACGCCTTACAATTCTATTGAATGAAAGTCCAAATTCCTTTGAAATATAACAATATAACTTTTGACTTTTTTATTTAATTGAAACTTTAAGACGACCATTCTAACAAAATCACTCAAAAGCATAAACATACTTAATTAAAGCAATTGTAAATATCTTTGACATTTCTGTTCTGGATTTTAATTCAAATTCATAGAGATTCTGAAATTTTGATTTTTATAAATGTGTTTAAATGTAAATTATGTGAATCAAATTACTTTCTGCTCCTTTTTTACATATTCATTAACGTGAGTTTAAAAATTTGTATTTTAAAATTTGAAGTATTATAGTTATGATAACACAAATCGATTCTTCAACGTTAATGGCAATAACCTAAGAAGCAAATTAAAATTTAAGTTTTTAATTAATACATCAAAATATTAACCAGGTTTATTAAAAATGAACATGAGTTAAATCGAAATTAAACTGCTAATTTATGCAATAAAAAGGTGTTTTTAGATAAGAAAATATCTTTATTATCAAATATTTAAAAATCAATAAAATGCATTGAATAGAAATAATTTTTAAATTTTTTAATCTACTAATAGAAAGCATAACTCCTTATGAGTTTTAGTTCCAAAATTTGATCCTTATAGTCCACAAAGTTTGTTCCTTTTGGTTATGAAAAAATGAACTTATATTTTGCCTTAATTATTTTTGAGGATACATACATATTTTTGCAATGTATAAAGATTGCTAAGACATTTGTCCTTGCTTGCTAAGATATTTGTCCTTTATACATTGCAAAAAATTTCAATACGAAATATTAATATCAATATTTATTTAATCTTATTTTTAAAATTTTCACTGAACTCCACAAATGTATAGATTTATTGGAAGGTCGTATGCATTAGATGAATGTTTTATATCAAGAATTTTATTGCGAGTTTCTCGAGACGATACAAAAATGAAATCAGTGAAATTGTTTTAAATGAAAAGATTCTATTCATGAGTATCTGTGTTTGTTCATAAATAATTCAAAGCAAGATAAATAAAATATCTTAAAAACATGTTTATTTATTGGAATTTAAGACGACAGAAAAGTTTCTAAACAAAATCGATCAACCAGCAGGATCATAGAAAAAGATATGTTTTTGTTTAAATAAAAGAACAAAATTGCATTTCCAGTTTGATAAACTATTGCATAAGAAATATTTAACATTGACCAAAATTTCATAAATCGCGTGAATTGATATAATGAAAGGTACTATTCCATTTTCTGGAATGTTTAAATAGTTTAACGATATTTTATTAACACCGTAGAAATCCAGTAGCAAAACAGTTTTACTGGCATTTTGTTACATTCATCAATGAATGCTTTGAACTGGTTGATTAGAACTGTTTTTGAAATATAAATATCATGTGTCATGTATGGATGTGAAAAAGAATAAATGATGGTGAGATTTACTAAGCGTGAGACGAGTTCAAATATTTGAGTTTTTACATATTTGCTCGAATCTTATTTACACTTTATTATTATTTCAGGGCCGATTTATTTTAATGATAGTAAAATTCTTTATCTTCAAACATCTCTTAAATGCTTTGTTCTACGCATCCCTGCTATAAGTTCATGTAATGAATTGTAATTCATGGATCGTTATAGATGGAAGGTCCACATGCTTATAATCAAACCAGTTATAACCTCGTAATTTTTTATCCACTCTAAGAAGAAGATAATACATTGCTGTCAGCTGTAATTATGGTAATTTGTCAAATCTTTATTTCTGAAAAAAATTCTAACAATTAATTATATAAAAATGAAAAATTACGAGCATTTATATCGAACACTCTATTACGAATTATCTACTTATCAAATGATTAAATTGTAGAAAGGGCCATGAAAAATTATCATTTGTAAAGATTATGCATGTTGATGAGCATTATCGAAATTTTTTAAAGGATAGTTATTCAATGTGATGTGGAAACTTTCTACTTTTTTTAAATATGCAGATTCAATTTATACTTTTTTAAGCTGAACATTTGAATTTATTTCAATTCTTTCTTATAACCATAATTTCTAAATAAAAAGCAACAAAAAATTGAATAAATTAATAATATAAAGAAAACTAGGAAATTCAGAACAAATATTTTATCGGCTATATTTTGCTTTTAATCATTTTTTTAACAAAGTATTTTCTATATCACAGACATTATCTTTAGTGTCAACATTTATGAAAAAAAAAAATTCCTATAAGAAATATGCATCCCTTGTGGTCGCCTCAGGCTCTAGATCCTCACCTCAAATATTTACATCTCTCAAGTCCCTACCTTTCTATTTAACTCCATAAGAGAACACTTAAAGAAATTGAACGCAAGCTTAAACTATCAATTCGATGATCGTATTAAATAATTAGCGATGGTAAGACTCTTTTAATCGTATTATCAAAGAGAGGTCTATCCTTCAGGTTTTTTTTTCGTGTCCTTACTTAATTTTATTGTCCCCACTGCGGCAAGAAGTAAAGGTAAAGAAGTGGAAAAAAAGATTCTTGAAAAGTGCCTCGGGAACTTTCTTCCTTTTATGTAATTGTGACCTCCACGTTAAATTACTCTTTTCCTTCTTTTAAAGCTTCGAAGTGGTCACACGGAATCAAGAAGGTAGAAAGAAGTAAAAAGTTGAAAATCTGACAAATAGAAAGTAATAACTTTTAATGCGAAGTATTTAAGACTGACATTGTTTTCCATTATTGGGTTAATGCGATCAAAGAAAAGGTGAATGATTTGCAGTTTAAGAAAGTGAAAAAGAATGAACTTAATTTATAATTTAAGTTCCTTAAAGAATTTATATAAATATCGAGAATCTTCTTCTTAACACATACAAAAAATTCGTTTAAACCTCAATATATGCTGAAAATAGCTAATTTCTTGTAGCATATATTGTTTCAAAATAGGACTTAAATAAATGTCTAATATAGAGATCTCATTAGCGATGAAAGTTTCTCGTTGAAACGCTATAATGCATTTAATTTTCTGAATTTTTTGTTAATTTTTGTACTTTAGAAATTGCTTGTGTGAATATATATTTTTTATTGTGTATGATTAATATTATCACACTTCAATTAAATTTCCAAAAATAAATATTTATTTTTAATAGTTTTCAGTTAAAAAAAAAATTGAAAAAATTCTAATTTTTTTTAAAATTTTATTTATATTTATATTTAATTTGATTTGATTTTTTTGCAGAACAATTTAAGTGACAAATGCTTTCTTGTCTTCAGTAAATTTATTGATTGGCAATTATCAAATTTATAATGAAATAATTAATGAAGACAATTATTATGATGAAAATAAATTAATCTGAATAGAAGTTTTTTAAATGTTTTAAGATAAAAGTTATTATAATAAATCAAGTGTTAAAAATACTTATCGTAAGTAAAATGAACACTGAAGGACTGAAATATATTTCTAAAACATTTTATGTGACTAAGAGCTTAAAAACGAAGATATAATAGAAGTTTCTTAACGTTTTTCAAAAACGAATTGGATTTCAGAATTTAAATGAGAAATGTAGATCTTTTCCATGGTAAAATAATTAAATGCATTTTAAGTGCAAGGAATTTGATGCGTTACCATTATTTATTAAATTTTATCAACCAAACTTTATACTTCCTATAGATTTTGATCTAATATATATAATTAATATACTTATGAAAAATGCATGTATTTTGAAAGGAATTCCAATTTTAAGTTTAATATAGAAATATATAAATATTTCAATAATAAGTTTAATATATATTCTTAGATTATAATAATATTCCTAATAATTAGTCAAGATGTCATGTGACTTGAAAGGAATTCTAAAGATTAGTCTAATAATTCTAACTTCTTATAATAATTCTAATAATTAGCCAAGCATAAAAAATAATTATCATACATAAAATCAACACTAGTGGTCTGAAATATACTTTTGACATTTTATGTGATTGAGAATTTATAAACAATGTCACAGAAGTCATAAAATTTGTAAAAAAAAATTAATTGATTTCAGAATTTTAAACAAGAAATGCAGATCGTTTCCTCTGTTAAATAATCGCATGTATTTAAACTCGGATTTTACGTAGAAAGAATTTGATGCGTTGTCATCATTTATTAAATTTTAACAACCAATCTTTATTCTTCCAATAGATTTTATCCCAATATATATAATCAATGTAATGACGAAAAATACATGTTTGTATGACGGAAAATACATGTGTTTTGAAATGAATTCTAAAGAAATAAATCATTCTGCTATCGATATGAATAATGCAAGTCAAAATATCCAATCACTTGGGATGTGATGCATTAGCAGCTTTACATTAACCCCTATGCTTCTTGACACTTGATGTTAAATTGTCTATGCCCCAAGCGATATTCGGTCCACCATGCAGCAAAATCTCTCCCGAGATTTCACAAACCGTTTTCATTTTTTGATTCATGGAACAGAATTTAAAAGCCGTTACGCCGAAAATGAAAGGTGACAACTCCGATCTTAATGAAAAGTGAATGACGCTTGGCATCATCACAAATGCATTAACTCTAAATTGCTTCGAGAACACAGAGTGGAAAAGCTCCATTGATCATGACTTGCTCCTGCCTGCAAAAATGGTACAAGCTCTACAATAATTACGTGGATTCGGAATACGCCGCACCATCTGGAGCACTGCTTGTTTTTTTTCCTTGTGTCCTTTAACCAGGAAGTTTGTGATATCTTATGTAGGCAATTTATATAAGCAAAGGGCAAAAGACAGCAATCATTATTAAATTTATTTCGCCGTCTTGCATGAAAAAGAAACTCTTTTACTTATCCAAACAAAATAATTTAATAAAGGAAAGATTATGCGTGTGAGCCAGAAAAAAAATCCAATTCTTTTAGCTAAAATTAGATGGTGCATCAACTTGTGATAGAATGCTAAACAGTAAAATTGATTCTCTGATTCTATCTGATATAATGCATTGTTCTTTTAATATTTATGCTGGCATTTAGAACTAATGTGGAACCATAGTTCCACATTAGTTGGCATTTAGAACTAATGTGATAAGATTGGCATATTCACTTCATGATATCCAATAATTTGGTTTTAAAGGGTGAAAGTTACTTATATCAAAAATAGATTCTAATTTAAATAAGAATATATAAAATCCAATTCTTTTAGTTAAAATTAGATGGTGCAACTTGTAATATGATGCTAAAAAGTAAAATTGATTCTCTGATTCTATCTGATATAATGCATTGTTATTTTCATATTTATACTGACATTCAGAACAAATGCAGAAACTTAGAGCATTGTGTTGTAAATGTGAAGACTGGCATATTCTCGTGATGAATTCATGCAATTTTGTCTCAAATGGTGAATGTTACTTATAACAAAAATAGATTGTACGTTAAATAAGAATATATAAATCGCTTACAATTTGGACATGATAAAAGTGAATTCAATTACAAAGATTATAAGTTAATATCATTTAATATCAACTTCTAAATTAATATTTTATTTTTGATTATATTTATACAATTATGCCTCAGTTTATGTTTATTGCAAATACAAATGCATATATTTTAATTAAATTGTAAGATATATTAGCACCTATTCTGAATTAATCCTTTATATTTAGAACGATTCAGAAGCTAAAAACAATTTGAAAATTAATGATATATAGTGGAAATCACTTGGAGAGAAACAATTCCGATTTTATAATAATATTACAGTTAATTATCTAAAATATTATTACAATTGATTGTTTAAAGTGTAACATATTATGTTGAGATAGTTATTAAATTAATAAGTATTTTTTAATTATCTTTTACAGAAATTTTAAGAATTGATAAAACATATTAGCTGAAAACATATATTCGAAAAATCCAAAGTGAAATTATTCAAATTATTCATTCTTTTCTTCTAAGTCACTAAATTTAAGTAGCAAAAATTATATTTGCGATAAGAAAATATGAACTCAAATTATGATTTCTTTATATAGCTACCACATGTTTCCCAATTTTAGGATTTTGTGCTAATTTTTCGAATATATTTATCATATTAAAAGCAACAGAATAACGATAACAGTTCAAATATTTATCAATGGCTAATCATTTAATGAATCTTTGATATGTATTTAATTTATTTGACAGATTGATAGATCTTGTATAAAAAATTATATTTGTAATATTATGTTTAGAGAATCTGTTATGCTTCAAATTAAATATTTTTCAATTTAATACTTTTATTTCTTTTAATTAAAGATTACATCTCTTCCCTACATTAATTACAAGATTTTTTAATTATTTTCTCTTTGCTTCTTTTTCTTTTATATTAGTGTATAATTTTAAACTATAACTTGAGTGCATATCTCAGATATAAATAGCGATCATAAATTCGATAATATCGAAGTACTGAACATGGAAGCATATTTTATCTGCAATTCAAGATAAAATAAAAAACGAAATATATTTTGGGTATTTCATTTTTAATTAACAGTCGCCCTTGCTTTTATTTAGATACCTTAAACAAATCTCAACTAATTCAGTAAATCTTTTATTTTTCTAAGTCTCCTCATGAAAGACTGACTTTTTTTCTTTTTATATAAAGTATATTATAATACGTGTGTTGACCCAATTTATTATATACACAGTAATTAATCTATATCAAGGAACTATTATTCAAAAACCCTTGAAAAAGGTTCTTATTTTTACAAATTGGATGTTTTTTTCATAGCGAATTTTCAAGCTAATAAACGGATAATAACAAGTTTTTTCTGATAATTTTTTTCTGGATGAATATTTCTTATGCTATGTGCTCCCTTTTTTCTGTAATCGTTTATGAAAATTAAATTTCTGGTTAAATTTTATTCTTTACATTTCTGACAAATAATTCTGTATTTACAGTTCCATTCTTGAAAAAAGAAGGATAATATTGTTATTTTTCTTATTTCTTAAAACTTGATCAATTTCTTCATAAATGAAACTCGAAATATAATAGTTAATGGCTTAATTGAATTTCAATTGCCAAAAAATGCAATAAAATATTTAATTAGGATTTATATATGAAAGACCTTATTAACTAAAAATTTACAAATTGTTGTACACATTGAAATCGATTGACAAAAAGAAACAATTTAGAAATCAATACTTCAAATTTAGGTTAAAATATAGTATATGAAGCACCAGAATTTTTTTATGGTAACTAACTTTAAAGTAGCATGATATGCTTAAAAACATATGCATATGAGTGCATAACAACTCATTTAAACTATAGATGAGAGAAAATTTCATCTAAATGAACTACTATTGCTTTTGTAGCTTTAAACCTACATATAAATGAAACATATTCCTCATTAATAAATTAAATATCCCGACTATTAAGAGAAATAATATTCTCTAGTAAAAATCAAATATAATGCATAGTTTCCATTATTTAATTTCTTCAACATTATATAAAATTCTAAATTTTTAAGGGCATTTTTAAACTTTTTTTAGGCACCCCTTCTGAAAGAAAAATGTAAATGCATGTGCACACGTATATATGTAATTTTTAACTATTTCCTTTTTGTTTTTGTTTTTTTTATTTAAAATCAGAAAAAGAAAATGTTGATGCAATGCGTCAAGCAGAAAAATCCTATACCAAATTTAAAACGGGCAGAAGAAAACAGCCTGAAAATAATTTACATAAATATACATGCATAACAACTCATTTGCATAAGAGAAATGGGAGCAAATTTCAATTAAATGAACTATTACCACTTTTGTAGGCTAACTCAATTAAACAAAACTAAATAAAAAGGAATCATGAAATGAAGAAAATTAATGAATACTTCTTCATTAATAAGTTCAGTATTACGACCATTAAAATAGGTAATATTCTTGAGTAAAAATTCAATACAATTTATAGTTTTCATTAATACATTTTAACATCATATAAAAATTGTAAAATTTGTGATGAAATTTTTAAGCCGTATTTGGATATTCCTTTTGAAAGAAATATGTAAACACATGTACACACTTATATATGTATATTTGCTTATATTAGCAATTTGTTGTAATTTTGACTCAAAATCCCCCCTCCAAGAAAAAAAATGTGCAGTAGAATATGTCAAGCTGAAAAATCTTGTAACTAAATATAAAACATCCTGGAAGAAAACATCCTGAAAACTATCCTCCGCATTTCTGATCTGACAGCCATCACAAAAATTTTAATATTATCCGGACAGAGACTTCCTTGTTCAACATCTTTCCTTTTCTCTTATAATCTACCTCGTATTTTTTTCCCGCAATTTGGATCACCAACCTTAATAAATATGTTCTACGCAAAATAAAAAAAAAAATAAATAAAAAAGAGGAAGATAAATAAAAAAAAGAGAAGTCTCTTCAAACAATCTGTTCCGAGCCACATAATGACGGAAACTTACTTTTGAGGCTCTAAATATACCAAAAAGAAAAGATAGATAGCACTATCTAGTTTTCATTACATCCGCGCCAATTCATTTTCATTATCGTTAAGGTGAAGGAAGTACGCTGATCGGGAATCAATTTTCCGTGTATGCTTCCCCATCTGATGAGTTTTGCTCTGAGCCTCAGATGGATCTAAAAGGGCATTGAGTTAAGTTGACTCCAATCGTTGAGTGCCTTGAGTGGTTTTCAAACAATCAAACATAATATTGGGTGGAATAACAGTTTGAGCTTTTATCTCCCCCTTTTGCTGCCGTCCTTTCATTTGCTTTGGCTAATGCCTTAAACGAGGGCATTACTTTGTTCAACACCAACAACAAAAAAACTTCATTGTTCTTCGTGTTTTAATTTGCTTTTTTAAAGAAATGGGCTACTGTAATGGAAATTAAAGTTTTGAGACATATTTTTGGAAAAGGTGACAGTCACGCAACAACAAATATCGTTTCAAATTTTAGCTTGTTTTTGAAAATGTTTCTTTTAATATTCAAAAAAATAAATATTAATGTGCTGTAGCTTAGACACTAGACGTGTAACACATTTTAATAAATCATTAAAAAATTTTAGTCCATGATTAATCACTGGGGTGCTATTTACACATAAGTACCAGAAGACTGAATATGTATTTTGGATGAATTTTTTCCCTGTAGTTGGAAACCGAACTTTGATTAAGAACTGAAAATGCATTTTAAAAGAGTCATATACATAAAACCACATACATACCACATACACCCATACACATAAAAGCCATATTTCATATATTTAAGTTGTTATATTCTTTAATTATAGCATTTGCGTGCATGTGATAGGACTGATCGACAGACGGTCAATTTTTTAACATTTTTAAAATTTTAATTTTAATGTTAAATCTGTATTCTAAATCTCATCCATCTAGCACTCTTCATTTTGTAGTTATCATGTTAACTTACTATCGGTCAAAGGAACAATATCCTTTGTCTGCCCAAAGTATTTTGAATGGACTTGATTCAAAGTTGTATATATATATATATATATATATATATATATATATATATATATATATATATATATATATATATATATATATATATATATACAAGGCGTTTGTGAGCTTTCGTATTCACAGTCGTGCATGGAACGAGGGGATTTTTAAGAATCTCCAGCACGAATTTTTTCATTGTTACCATACTTACTTTTTGTCTAGTTCACATACGGAAAAGTAAAAATTGAAATTCATATGTTTGAATATACTATATGTACGTAATCTAATGTCATATCAACGCCAGAGGATTGTTAAAGGTTAAGTCAAATATGATCAGAGAGTGAAAACAAAACATGCATGGCCGTCGTTTAGGGTTTCTAGCTTACAGATAAAGACTTGGATCATGGAAATCATAAGCGTAAGAGATATTTACCCTTATTAAACCACTGGATCTTAAATGTTTTTAGACTTTATTTCTCTTCATGGAGCTCTTCTATGATTTTAAGTCTCAATTATTTTTGAAATATATATATATATATATATATATATATATATATAGTCGGAGAGTCTAAGAGATGGTAATAGTTTTCTTTTATTGTCATTGGTAACTTTCATGTAATCAATGAATTTCTAAAAGCATGCTAGAGATACAATATCAAAAATCTCTTTATACGAAATTTGTTTTAAAATATTCAATCATTTGTGTACATATTTTGGAAATTAAAAAAATAATTTTATGAATTATGAAGTTGTGTACCCGATAAGGATAATTTTATCACAATTTCAGCTCTTTTCTTTCAATTTTTTAAACTAAAGTATTCAGCAACTTTACAAAATTGTATTAAAAATAGCTGCGTCCTAATGATAATTGACTTTGCACTGAAAATGATAGCTACAGAGTTAAAGCAGACATAAGTTGTCAGCTGTAAATAATAGGAAAAAAAATGTGTGTATAGTTGGAATTGCACGCAGAAGGATGTTTCACAGCGTCGCACTTCCAATGAACTTTGTCAATGTGTGTTTAAACGTTTTTTAGCACATTATAAAGATGAGTGTTTAAACATTTATAGAATCAATGAAGAGCATGCAATTTTTGCTCATTTGGGGTTTCGTATGTTATATTTTGGAACTATAATGTATAAATGAATGCTTATGTATATGTACAATTTTTATTTAAAGCTGACAGGAAAGCATAAATTAAAAATCTCAAATAATGTTTTCTAATTCTCATTTTTATATTTAGGGAAATGATTATTTTTTATACCACTTATTTATAACAGAAATAATTTTTGGATATATCTATAATATTTGCCTTATGAAAAAAAAAGCAAATTTAATATTTCAATCCAGTATATAATAATTTTAAAAAAATTCTGAGAATTTTTTTTGCTAAATAATTTTTGGTAATTTTAAAGAATTGCGAATAACATAATTAACATAATAAATGAAAATTATAAATATGATGAATAATAATGAATTTTAAATATAATAAAAAACTTATTGGAATTTTTTGCTTAGTAACAATTACTAGATACTTCCTTTTATCGGCTAATCTACAGAAGTCATTAAAACAACTTTCTTTCATACATTACTCTGCTACTCTGATTTTTTTTTTTTTTTTTTTTTTTTTTTTTTTACAGAATGATAAAAGTTTGTAACTGATGAGAAAAATAAAGTTATGAATCGTTATTTTGGAAACCCCTTAAACAAAACGTAATAAGTTCAGAAAAAAGTAAAGATTTTTTTTAATTATTTAAATTATCTGATGAAACTCAACTAGCAATTTGTTCTAACGATTACACCATAAATTAAAATAAAAATATTCTTTGCAAATGAGCTTATTTCACCAAATAAACTGGGTCATCTCCAGTTAATCTTACCTCTACGCTAGGTACTAATAGAGATAAAAGTTTCAATAAAAATAATAGAAAACTTTCAGAAAATTTTTGGAAGCCAGAAAAAAAAATCGCATTAACATTAGATGCTTATGAAAAGATAAAACCTCGAAATTTGTTCACTGCCGGACATATTTTAGCTTTAACTATCCCGCGATACGCCTTGAACAGAGATCATATTTTTATTTCACTGGCAGCTTTATTTGCCACTAAAGTCCATGACGCAGTCTTGGAAAGTATTACATTTGATAATATAGGGCTGCAAGAATGGTTGGAAAAAAAAATCCTGTTTCTAATTAAGTACCAGTCGCACTTCCGTTGCTGATCAGTTTGTCCGGAAGAAGAACAGGATAAAAAACACACACAAAGACGAAAAAAATGAAAATAAGAGCTTTGTGTTTCGTTATCTGCGACTTCCAACTTTAGCGAATGGCGAGAATAAATAACGCCATGGAACAACAATGCAAAAAAGTTTCGATTTTCTATTTCTTTCTCTTCAGGGCTTTTCTGCTAATACGATAAAACATATATTCGATTTCATGGACTGGATGATAAATATTGTACATTTGCTTGACACACCAATCTGTTTAATGTTATGGAAGTGACCATTAATTATAATTATTGTGACAGATTGCCGAAAGATATTATCTTTTATTTGATTTAAGGAATAGTTCTTTCTGTTATCGTCTATACACTTTGCAAAGAATTGTTATTAGTGAGAACGCAGTATCTTATAGTTTTTATTCAGCTCGAAGCATATGTCTCTATCCTTTGGGATTGTTTGAAAGATTGTATCAAAAGGATACTGAGATAATCAATGATTGATTCAGAAATTCGATATGGACTATCTGGAAACATTAAAAAAATATTTGTTATTGATTATCATTTTCAGTAGTTTTATTATTCTATTTTAAGCTGGAAATAGGGACGATTAACTTAATCTAAATAGTTTGATATTTCATTCATTAAATAATATATTGCACAAAATGGAATGATTAGCTAAAAGTAATTAATTAGCATCAATTATCTCCTTAAAGTATCTTATCGTCGAAACAGTCAGAGCATCTTAGAATTGGTATTTTAAAAGCTTCTGAGAACCCTTTCAAGTTTTGCACCAATCAATATAGTAAACTAAGCTTCGAATATGCCTTTGAAACTTGGAACTGGTTTTTTCAAGACTCCGTCTTTTCCATGCATAAAAAAGCAATTAAAAATGAAAACGTTATAAGAAAAAGTAAGTCGTAAAAAAGTCAGACTACCAAGAATTGATTTTATTCTTACAAAGAAAAAGGTAAAATTATTTTAATTAATATTTAACAACTCATGTTCTTCAAAGTCAGCTGGTAGAAATTTATTAATTGTGTCATCACATTACCTATATAAAGGAAGGAATAAAAAAATGATTGTGTGAAACTTGAATCATTATTTAATATTTACATCATAATATTTACGCCTATATTGATAAGTATTTTATAATCACTGGTATATTGTATATTGCCCATCTTTTGTATTTCGATTCATTGCTTTCATCTGGCTTCCTCTATTTGCAGCTTATCTGTTCACATTATGATATGAAATATCTGCATCAGAAGAATTACACACCGCTAGTATTATTAAAATATAAGCATACATTTACTGCAAAGTCTGATATAATTGAATCATAACTTAAGCGTAGACAATTCCATATCCCGTGCAACAAAATTATTTTAATAGATTAAGTGTTTCAAATTCAGATATTTCAACTGTCCTAAAACAACTAAAACAGTCTTTCAAATAGTCTATTATGAATCATAGTTTTTTTATTTTTGATTTAAGAATGACTTAATACATTGTATAAATTCCTCTCCTCCATACTTCATTTTTTAATAAAAAGTTTTCATAAAAAATAAAGGGAAAAAAATTCCAAGTCCTGAATTCTTCATTTTTATTTATGATTTTAATATTATTCTCACCTTTATGTGTAAAATTTTACCCATATCGATGGGCTCGATATTTTCTCTTCATTTAGGACATAGCGTTAAACAGACATTACATACTGCTACTACCCATTTCATTTGTCAAATATCTCCAATGTCAACAATCAGGTAGAGTCGTTTGACCATATGTAAATTAAGTAAGTTGCAAATTTCAGAACTGTAATTGTTGCAAAAACACCTTTCTAGTATACTCACTACCTCTTCCAAAAGCCATATATACAAATGAAACTATCTCATCCTTAAAAATCAACTTTCGCGTAGATAAAGAGTATCGCTTTCATGATATGTTAGGAATATAACCTGCAAGGAATAGCTAAAACCAATTCTGAAAATTTAAACTTTCAGACAAACAGAGATCAGAAATTGAGATATGGGTCTTCCATTGTTATTCATCTTTTGTAGAATCTTTAGAGAAAGGGATCCAAAACTATGGGCACAAGTCAGTGTTTCGTAGGATGAGAAATGATATTGAATATATATTTATCGTCCCATAATTAGCAAAAAAAAATGAAGATTCACATTTTTTTTATCAAACTGTACATTAAAAGAAATTTTTATAAAATAATACCTATCAATAAATAAATCTCTGAATAATTTAATGTGCCAAAGATGAATCGCTATAGATTGTGTTTCTAAAATAAGCAGGGAATTGTTTTCTATTCAGAATTTGAACTATTAAATTTTACCATGTTTAATATATATATATTTATAATGAACTTGAAATACGTCTAATGGAAGGTAAAGAATATTCTGACGGACAGCTGCTATCATTTTATATTTGTTTTAGTAAGTTTTAAACAAAGTGCATAAATTGTAACAAATGTACAAAAGTATTAAAGGATTTAATACGATTTATACAATGAACCAATTGATAGGATTTACTCATAGAATTCTCAATCAGTTATTTATTACTGGGTAATGTATGGCATTTTGCATCATTACATCGTCAAATAAAATATAAATTAATTCTATCCATAAATTATCACATGTTAAATTAGTTTAATTGCTTTAATAGGATTAGCTGATTCCACTTCAATTGGCTAGATTAAACTCAATTCATTATATTTTATGAGTATAAAATTTTAACGAAGGTTTCGTAAATTGTTATTATTAAGCTAATAACAGCAATTAGAGGATTTATTTATATTTACGCGTATTAGCTTAAGCGTTTGTTAAATTTTATATATACGCTTTATTTGTGTCTAAAAAAGAATTACAGTCATAAAATTAACGACTTATGTGTTATGAAAACGTTTTCTTCTGAACAAGCTTTTCAAATGTAAAAAAAAAAAAAAAAAAAAAAAAAAACTCCCCTCAAGCAAATATATTTATTATATTGGGATTATTTTAACATAAAACTCATCTGAGAAACGCATTTTCCACCCCTTTTGCGAAAGACATATTTTTTCATTATTTTGATTTTTATGCATCATTCCCAGTTTATAGCGTGAAAAGTTGAGGTCTTAGCATAACAATGTATCCCAATTTGTATTCAAAGTTTTTTCGGATTTTATGCTTTCTCCAATTTAGAAGGATTTCTTTCTTCAAAATAAATACAATATGCTTGATGTTTTATTTGTCCATGGTTTGGACATAAATTTTATTTCACTATATTGTAAACAGTTTGTTATTTTTAAATCATTGCGCAATTTCATGCCTTTTATTTACTATTAATCTGATTTTCAAAGGAAAAAATTGGGAAAATTCTTAAAAATAATAATTTCAATCATTCTGTGAAAAATGCATCCATGCGTAATCTTCAATACATAACAAAATCAAACGAAGGAACATACAAAAAAAAAATACACAAAATGGAATGAAACTAAAAGAATTTTGATTTTGATTTCAGTTTTAGAAATAAAACTAATATTTTTCTATTTTCAAATCCAAAAAGTATTTCTACATAACTTGTCTTCTTTTATTGAAATTCGGCGAATTTGAGTTAGAATATTTAATTGAAAAAAATTCCCTGAAGACAGTAGTATATCTACTTGTTACGCCCTACACGTTTTAAGAACTTCGGTATGAAAGTAAACTTAAAAGAATAATTTTGCTTGTTCGTGTCAGGTTATAAAACGTCTTGAAAATCAAGAAAATATCAAAAGGTAGATTTCAGCTACCACTCAAAAAGTGTCAAAACCCTTGTCAGTTTGAAAGGTTGGTGTCAAAATAGTTCACCTTTTTTTTCTTTTATTTATGAGTGCTGTTGAAATGTAAGAAATCTTCTCGAACTTTCTAAATCTTTGAATCATTCTTGAGCATTTTTTCTTCTGTTTACTTCAAATTTTATCTTTCACCAACTAAAGTTTTTCTTTTACAATTGGATTTTTTTCCATTTGAAGTTTTACTAATTGAAAAATGCTTTTCATATTCATAAGATTTGCGGCTTTTAAATTAAGAATAGTTATTTTCTTAGAAATCCTGGATTATTCTAATCTTTTGAATTCAATAAAATATGATTTTTTTCGAGTTAAAAGCTAATGATATTTCCCTTTCCGAATTTCAATTTGCAAGTTTGCAGTTTAATTTTCAATTAAAGTATTTAAAGAATATGACGAAAATGTTCTAGGAAGTAAAAGTATTTCGTTGTAAATATAAAAATGTATTTATCAATAGTTTATTTTAAAAGGTTAATAAATCATTTAGATATTTTATTTCATTCACACCGAGGTATTGTACCCTTAACGTCATTCGTTTTTTTATTTTAATTTAATTTAATTTTTAATTAATTTTAATTTTTTTAAATCAATTTAAATTTAATTTATAATTTGATTTCCCTTTCCGAATTAAATAATTTTTTAATTGTTTTTTTTAATCGTGATGCAAATTTTTTTTTTATATGGATGATTATTTTATAGCATAAACTTGTTGTCTGAATGTTAGTTGGATTGCATTAAAAATTATGCAAAATTATCTTACAGAACTATTACTGAAACGGAAAAATTCACTTTGGAATTTTTTTGTCATTTATTTGCTAATATGAAATTTATTAAAAACCGAACCGAATAAAAGGAAATATGTTTATTACTAATATTATGACTGTTGTTCTGATTACACATTTATAAAATTCTACTGCTTGAAAATTCAATCCAAAAATGGGTTTTTCAAAAATAAGATTGTTCTTTCCGCTTATTTAAAGGACAAAGCAAAGATGGTCTAGGAATTTAAATTTAAGTTAAAGAATTCATGTTTGATATAGCTGCTACTTTTGATGTAGTTAAACAAAGAACTTTTTTGCCACTTTCATCTATTGTAATAGTAATGATAATTTTTGAATAAAAATGAACCCATTATATTTATTTTATTTATTGGACGTTAAGGTATTTTATTTACTGCAAAAAAAAGCATTTAACATTTAGTAAACAGATTTAATGCACAACATAAATTTGAAAATTTCTCTATAACAACGCAAACAATTTTAAATATCTACAGGTTACAACAGATTACTATATGAAAACTTAGTTGCTGATAATCTTATATGTGGTTAATGCGATCAAAATTTCTTAATTGAAACCAACAACGTAAACTATGAGGCAGAAAAGTATCCAGACACTTTTTCACACTTTCAAACGTGTAAATTGAAATTATATTTAACAATGAAAATTTAGTCGCTTCAGACATTTTAAAGACTTACCAGACATTGATGATAAAAGAAAGGTTT
This sequence comes from Argiope bruennichi, assembly GCF_947563725.1. NCBI lineage: Eukaryota > Metazoa > Arthropoda > Arachnida > Araneae > Araneidae > Argiope > Argiope bruennichi. The sequence continues at coordinate 45,127,411 of NC_079151.1, forward strand.
AGCTCGTTTCGCATAAAGGAAGTAATGATTTGAAACCAGGGATATAGGTTTCATTTGCTTTTGATAAAACTTTATGCATTTTCGAATAATTAGCAGGCATATTTAAGATATTGTATTATTATTATTTATTTTTTTTGAAAATCTCAGATTTCTTTTTTATTTTATTAAAGTCAGATTTTTGAAGAAAAATATATTATATAAAATTAAGCTTTTAAATATTTGAGAATTAATTATGAAGTAAATTTCGAACCAAATCCTTCAAAAACCTGACTCATCCTGCCCTGGCACTTCAAATATGACGAGGAAAAATTTATATATATATAAATATATATAAAATATATATAAATATATATAAAATATATATATATATATATATATATATATATATATATATATATAACAGGCGTTTTGGATAATCTTAGTAGCTATGTATAAGATATTATTTTAATTTTCAATAAGGGAAGCATGAAATAAAATATAAAAAAAAACAACATAAAAGTACTTTGAGAAAACACGAATTGCCTTTTGGTTTGAAATCTAATTTTTCAATATCACTAAAGCAATTTAAAATTTTTCATTGATAGTATATATACATAAGTTTATATCTTATGTTGTTCAGACTCAGTTCAGCATTGTTAGAATTCATTCTTTCTTCTACAGGGTGCTGATTCCGAGAAAGGCTTTTACAATTGATGCTCCAAGTTTCATTTCATCTTCTACGTAGCTTGTCTTGCTTTCTTCTTTCTTTGATCTGAGAATAACTTCTTTCCAATTTTGTTTGGTTTCTTGTGTGCCTTTGATAACTTTTTCAAAGCTGCTTTTCTTTTTCCCTTCTTCAAATGCATTTCTTTTTCTTCTACCCGGACCCTTTTGCTTGGTTAGATCTTTTTCTGTAGGTTAGTTTTTATGGGATGATGATATTAACACTGAAGCCTCTCCCTCTCTAAATCATGAGATTTTTTAGGCCTAATAATTTCATTTTCAATGGAATAGTTATAGACATCACAATTGTTGTTCTAAAACCCATTTTGTTGTTTCCACTTGTGGATATTCTGGAATATTTTATCCTCAATTTTAAATGGCTATGAAATCTTACCTTAACTATGATTTTGAATTGTCCTTGGATTGTAAATGATCTTATTGTTGTTCTATTAGATTTATTATAAATATGATCTTTCTTCTTTATTTGCATGAACCAATGGTAACGAAAATAAAAGTTCCATGGTACAGAAAAATCGAAGTTTGATGAATCATGGTTGAAAACTACGCAAACGTGATAGATGTTATTGTGGTGAAAGCTTATAAGCCAGTTAACAACTACGCTACCCGAGCAATTGCTTTTGTATCGTGGTCATGTTATAGGGCTGCGAACCACAAGGTTCCAGGTTCTATCCTCGCTCATCACAATCCGGCGCATTATAAAATATAAATTTCAAATTGCAACCAACAAATCTGAAAAATAAAACTATTTATCAATCGGCTACTCCGTCTGATGTAATGAGCTCATGTCCACATGTTGTATAATCATGGGCGACACAAATGCATGAATTGGTAATTTGTGTTAAAATAATAAAATATGCCCAGGATACGACAGGATTAAGAACGATGTAAAATGGTTTGATATAGAATATATCTGTCTATTAAATTTAGTCTTTATTGTATATGTTAAAATTGGTTGCAAATTGGTGATTTTCTTTTAGTCATAGTTCAATAAAAATGTATCATAAATCAAATGAAACAGTGACATAAATTCAATGATATTCTGAAAAAATAAGTGATTTTTATTCAAAAACAATATGTTTGAATTTTCTTAAGCTTTGTGTCAAACTAAAAAAATCTACAAAACTGTAAAAAAGAAAATTATTATGTTGTCAAATGATGAAGAGAAATGAAAAGATTCCTCGAAAAATACAGTAAGACCGCAAACGGTTCTCTGACTTCTTTAAAATTGTATAAAATGGCGATAAATTTCCTATTCCAATCATTGGACTGTTATCTCCAAGGTCAGGCGGAATGAATAATGACATCGTCATGCATAATGTAAATCGGAGTTCTGACACGTGATAGTCTTCTAGAGGAATGATTGGTGGGCGCTAGGCACGGTCAGAGGAAGCGACAACTCCAGGGAGGATCATAAAAAGGATCTTCGAAGCTTTTGACAAAGTGAGAAATATGGGCTTGAGAAATAAATGTAGATTGTGTTAAATTCTTTTTCCTCGGTTACTGTTTGAGCAAGAAGTATTTTGACGTCGGCAACGGATTCTATTTCGACTTAGAAATATTTCAAGTTTTCTGAAAGATGGAGAATTCAGCAACGAACTTCTAAGAAAGTTCCTCTTAGATGCAAAATGTACTTTTCGTGTCCGTGTTTACTTAGCAGAGTAGCAGATATTTGCTTATTTTTCTGTTAGTTATGTTTAGAAGAGTGCTATCGATCACATAAAAATGTGAGTGCGAATTTATTGGAGAAGTTACTTCAGTGATTCTCAAGCCATTATTTGATCATATTTATCATGAAATTAATAAAAAAATATAGTGGAGAGATAACTTAATTAAAATTTATACTTTTTAAATGTTTACTTGGCATTTCATTTGTTTTCTTTTAACGTTCTTTTTATCAATTCATTTTTATTTTATGAATTCTTAAAAAATAAGTTTTCCTAATTGGGATTTTTTTTTCCTTCCTCCCTTTTTTTCCTTTTATAATGATTTGTATTTTTTCTAATGATCCTTAAAACAAATATTTAAGGTAATTCAGTTAATTTTTTTTTTACTTTTAAATATAAAAAATACATTAAAGACGATTGGTAAATTCTTTTGTGACAGTTAATTTAATATCCCTAAATGTAATTGTTTAATTCTTATTTGCTAAGACCACATATTGATTTTTTTTTAATTAACCAGAATTTTAGACTCCATACTTTATTCTTTAAAGAATTTTACGCATTTATTTGGCAAATGATATAGTAAAGATATTGTGGTGAAAGCTTATAGGCCAGTTAATAGCTACGCTCCACGAGCAATTGATTTTGTATTGTGGTCATGTTACTGGGCTGCGAACCACCAGTTCCCAGGATCTATCCTCGCTCATTGCAATCCGCCACATTGGTGACCTCGGGCTATGAGCCTTCAGCCTTCGTATAGCTGTTGTGGCGCCATCTACCCACAACCAAAGTCGTCAGATTCACTTGACGCAGGAACCCAAAGTCGTCAGACTCGCTTGAATCAGCAACAGTATCAGCAACCACTCACCCTTGCCATAAAGCTTGACGCTACTGAAATGGGTACAGGCACAGGCACATTAGAATCAACAGCTAATACATCACCACTCAACAGCCATATCGTTCGACTCACTGGAGGGAGAGTCTGTGGTGAAAGCATTAAGCCAGTTAAAGCTACGCTACATTGGCAATTGCTTTTGTATTGTGGTCATGTTACTGGACTGCGAACCACAAGGTCCCAGGTTCTATCCTCGCTCAATTCAATCTTCCACAATATAATAAGACGTCAAGAAAATTATGAAAGAAATTTTTTATTCTGAAGCATTTATGAAATGAAAAAATCACAAATATAACATTTACCTTTTTATTTAGATTTATAAATGAATTTTCGTTATTAATAATATATTGTAACCTCTTCATAAAAAAATCATAATTTTGAATCAAAGAGAAATGATGAAATATGAAAATTTTTAAAAAGTTCATGCAAGAATAATGGACTTCAGTGAAAAATTAACGAACCCCAAACTCGCATATATAATGAATATATGGTATTAATTAAATTTCAAATTGAAACTTTTATTTGTTGAAGCTGTTTACTTCGCTTAGGTCTTCACAATTTTCTCTAAAAAAAAGTTCAAAAGTAACACTCTCTTATGCACAAAGAATGAAAAATCAATGTTCCAAGATTTTATTTTTAATATGAAAATAATTAGTAATATATTTAAGTTATCTGTTGTGATAAAGTCTGCTAATAAAATAAATGAGCACAAACAGGAAAAGAATCACAATTATTTCATAATAAGAAGCATTTAAAACTATTAAACTATTTCTTTTCTATAAACTCATGGAGTCCGCCTGTAAGTGGTTACATTTATAACTCAGTCGTTTAGCGTTAACCCATGCCTTTGTTTGTGCCCATTTTATTTCTCAAAGCATGGGTGACTCATGACCTTTTTACAATCACGTCTCCAAGCCAGCCATCAAGAGCTCTGAATGTCTTTTCGCTGCGCCTAATGGGAATGCTGTAATCCGGGACATAAAACATTGGGTTCGCCTCCCCCCGAAGAAAACGACATAAAAAGGGTCGTTAATCTGCTTTCCGACCCTCGAGTGGACGGAGCTCCTGATCTGGAATGATTGATACGGATCTGGACACATTGTCTTGATAATGCGATGCACACAGACAGTCGGAAAGGTAGTAAGAGAGGTAATTGTTTCCGCCTCATGGAATCAGAGTGTCTGTACACTGGATGTGGCTGCTTGCGAAACATAGGGCAGCAGTTACTTCATTTGCATGGCTTCACTTTTTTTCCGGAAATGAAAATAAAAAGAAGAAAAAATGGGATTTGAATGGAATGATTTAAATATGTAATTATAGAAACATTGTTAGTGATACAGTTTGCTTCTGGGTATTTCCTTTTTTGTAACTGGTGGATTATTTTTTTAAGTTATAGTTTCAAAATCTATTATACGATAACGATGAAATGGATGGGAGTTTTAAATATCTATTTTTACGGAATAGGGGAATCTCCGGAAGGAAAAGCACACTTGTTATAGTTGGAAACCGCATTTTTATTTTTTTATTTTCATCATTACTGAAGAATTTCAGTTTTTAAATTGAGTTTTATAAGTTGATTGTTAGAATCATGACTAAGCACCGACGTAGTTTGAATAGGAATATAGAAAGCAGGAAAAAGAGCTGTTGAACTTTGAAAATAATTACTTAACTTTTATACTTATTAGAAAACAATTTAGCTTAAATAACATTTTGTGTTAGCCGTGTTGGATTCTTAGTGGAAAACTAAAGTCCATACCACTCAAAAATTAAAATTAAAGCGAAACCTGAGTTCTGGTGATTAGAAAATAATAACTTTTTTTAAAAAATCTGATTTAAACTCAGTTAATTTCCTAACTTTCTGCTTAATTTTGACCATGTCAAATTTATTCTAAAATATTTTCTTATTTCATGATCCCATTTCACTTTTTCTACTTAATTATTTCAACTGAAGCTTTGTAAAAATGCTTAGGTCGGCGGGTCACACGCTCCGGGTGAAGGGATAAAAAATTGCTTACCTAAACAAATTCTTCTAAAATATACCTTACCTAATTCGATTCGTGTAGAGAAATACACTATCAAAATCTCACAGTATATAATCACGGAGACAAATCTTCTCTTAGCTTTTCCTCATTTTGTTTTGTGTCATTCTGTGTTGATGTGGTCGTCGCTGCTGCCTATACATAAATCATGCCCCCCGGGATAGAACAAAAACGAGGTTTAATAATTTCAAAGTTTCTTCTCTCTGACTTCGGCCATGATTCTGCTTAAAAAATTATGTTTATATATATAAACATATACCGGTTATTTCCGAAGATACACACACACACACACACACACACACACACACACACACACACACACACACATATATATATATATATATATATATATATATATATATATATATATCTTCGGAAATGAGATATTTTATTATTTTAAAACTGTCTTCTCTGCTTGTTTTCACTCCTTTCAGAAGAAATTGAGATCGCATTTTGAAATTAATTATAATTAATAAATTTTAACACGCAAATGATGTGAAATATTTTGATTTTCAAATCTATATAAAAGTTTTCAAATCAAAATGAATTTCTGATTTATTTTTGCTTTTTTTTAAGTGAATCATTAGGAGTTTGATACTATTAAGAGTTTTATGAACGTAAATTCCGATGCACAAATGAAGCGAATGTCAATCTTTGTTATTTAAAATGACTTGCTGAAGTATTCATACATTTGCTCCTACATACCTAATTATTCTGCAATATCAATGCAAAAATGAGATATTCTTAATAAAATAAAATAAATTGCATTATTTCAGTTTAAAATAAGAAGAATATGATTAAAATTGCAAAAGAGTAATTATTTATAGTATTTTATTACTATATTATTGTTCTAAAATATTTTTTATCTATTTATTTTGAATTGCCTGTATCTGAAATTCATCAGTAGAAAAATTATTATAGTAAAAAAAAAATAATAAATAAAAAAAACATCCTCTCTATGCTGATATTAAACAATCGAAAGTTGTCTCCAAGAAACTTTCTCGCATACTCTCTAAAAATGGTGTTATTCTTATCATATTGCTCAAAATTGTAGGTCTTGAGTTAAGACCGTAAATACCACAAAATCTCAAATTTTCATTTTCAATAAAGCACGAGAGCTGTGGGTTTTAAACAAAATCGGCATTTGTATTTTCAGCCACATGAATTCAAGATCCGGAGGTGTGGTGTGGTGTTAAGGTTTTAAGGACTTGTGAATTAACTGCATGCCGAGCACTAGATACAAAAGATCGATCTTTGACATGCACCTCGTTTGAATTTTCATTTTTATCATTTAAACAATGGCATGTGATTTTAATACGCATGCACTAGAAAATCGAACATTATTTTTGACGCTTTTTTCAGGTATATATTTTGGACGTCTATCCATTCACATTAAAATCTGTCACACAATTATAATTGTAGTAACAAGGTCACGTACCAAATTTCATTTATTTAGATCGTTGTTCTGTGTGTATGTGTGTGTGTGTTACTGCATTTACATATATGAGAAACCGCAGAATGATAAACGGTTAAATCTTCGACATATTAAGAATAAAAATTGATATAGATATACGTAGTATATACTAAAGTAGCATATCAAACTTGATCTATGTAGCTCTTTAAGTTTGTAGTTACATTGCAGATTTCTATTTGGCCAGGAAGGTGAACGTAATTTCTCCGAATGGATTTCGTTAAAAAGGTGATAGAAATAATCAAAATTGAGGCAATGACCCTATTCAGAATTATATACTGCTAGTTCAATTTTTTTTTTTTTTTTTTATCTAGATATCTTATTTGCTAATTCAGACATAATTCCATTGCTTTTTTTTAGACCAGACATTTTTTGAACTTTTACCGTGAAATGTTGATCTGAAATGTGGAAATTCGTCAAAATCTCGAGTATGAATTCTTTTAAATTTACAATACTCTTTCTAAACATACTTCATATACGAAATATTCATAAAATATATATACTAAACTAGAAACAAAGTATGAATGTGCAGGATATTAGTAAAGTTGAACAGCACAAAAAATATCCATACCACGTTGATTTTATTTTCGATCAATATATTTACAAAAAAAAAAAAAAAAATGCATAAATTTTTGTTAAGATGTAACTTTATAAAATTAATTATTTTATTTTATTTTATCTTTGACAAAAAAGAAATTTAAATAAATAAGATGCCTCACATAAGGAGTTATATTCATAATTATGTTCTTGATTATTATTGGTATCTTTTATATCATGATGTATTTATGTAATAATATAATACAGTTATATTTATGCCAGGATATAATCTACTTACTTTCTTTTTATTGATCCTCTAGAGATATAATATGTATATACGTCATCATACCTTCTGTAATATAAATAGATACAATATTCTTTAACATTCTGGATATGATTAAGAGCATTTTCGATTATTAAAAAAAGTAACTTCACTATTGTAAAGATTGTCATGTTATTGCATGTTGTTATGAACTTAAATATTTTTGTATTTTTTATTAAAAAAATATTTATATTCATTTTTCTTTGTGTGTGTGTGAAAAATTGTAAAATATTCTATTTTTATGTGGGGATTTGGCAGTTTAATTATGTTTAGGATCTTAAATTCTTTTTTGGGAAATAGAAGCTTTAAATTTTAATCGCTCAGTAATATATTTTCAAATTAATGTAGAAAAAAGTTAGGAGAAAGTAGATTTAATCTATCCTGTTATACTAGTTAACTTTTTAGGATCTGCCCTCAGGAGAATGAGATCTCAAAAATCCCAGTTAATAAAATGAAATAAATAATCATTTATATATTAGACATTAATTTAGAGCAGTCAAAGTACACGAACTGAAAAGTTATATTAAATATAAATATTATTCATTTATTAATAAATATGATACATATTTTCAAAACTCAATAAAATTTCAATACAAAAATTATATAAAAATATCTTATAATCCCCATTTCAGTAATTTCACAAGCCAATAACAGTTATATTTGTTCATTATATACTTTACAAATTAAGTACGTAACTAGTTTTGATATGTATGTTTAATTTTTTATTGCATTTGCAATCTATTCGATGGTCTTTTTAAATGGAATCAGCTTTTGAGTGCAAATTTCCGAAAACGAAATAATGTTTAAGTAATTTACTTGTACAAACATAACAAAAAGGAAGAATGACGAAAATTGCTTTTTCAAAAATACAAATATTTAGAATTTTATCATGCTGAATGCTTCTCAAAAGCTTCAAAAATCTCTGAGTGAAAAAAAAAAGGGTGCGTCAGAGAAAATATGTTCAAATATGATGAAACTGATTTCCCTGCACGCCTGATTTAATTTTCGATGTCTACGCTTGGTTGAAACGCTTTTGAAAATGAACTACTTCATAAGTTCCAAATCCAAATTTGCTCTTCTATTTCACTGATGCAATTTTTGAAAAGAAAACATTTCTATTTTTCGATGTTTCTCTTCTTTATCCTTTATTTCAGTCTTTCACAGAGATTTGAACGCGGTACGAAAAAGAAGAATTTCAAATTTATTAGGAAGTTTTGAATCCAAGAAATAAATAAATGCCTTCTGGAGAACTGCGACATCGTTCCAAAATTGATGCAACTGAAATCATGGCTGTCTTTATTTATTCTTCTTCGAACTTCTTTTCTTTATTCAAGCTCAAACATTATTTCAAGAATTGTGTCTCTTAAAATAAGTTCTGACAGGAGTAATTTTTCTTATTCCCTAAGCCTGCATTAGCTGTAAACTGTTTAAATTATTCATAACTTGTAAAACATATATTTATTCTTGTGTTATGAATAAAACTCTTTCGATAAGGACTGATAACTTCTTTTTAATGCGCGGGACTCTTTTTCATGCCGATTCTTTGATTTTGAAAATTTTGAAAAAGATACTTTTTCTATTGACTTTGGCTTTATTTTGTGAAAGAACTATTCTTAACTTTCATTCATTATTTTGATCAAACGAAAATATGATTGTTCTGTCAATATGTAAAGATGTTTCACAAATGAAAGCATTGAAATACTTTTAAGAATTTAAATTATTTCTTATATGTATTCTGTCAACATATATATTTTCCCAGTAAAATGCTTCCTTAGGTAAATTATTGCAAATGTTATTTAAGTTATTTCTAGATCTTTGTCCTGATTTAGTGTTAGCAATGTATTAAAAAATCATTTAAACAATATTTTAATTATTTTCATCAATTTCACAAACAAGAAATGAATTCACTAACCTAATTCAATCAGAGCAAAAATATCTGATGTGTAATCTATTAAGAACTGATACCTTTTTTTTAAAGGATATAAACTTTTATTAATATGGGCTTTTTGAATTAGTATTGTATATAAGATATGATATTTATGAATTACTTGCTTTATAGTAGGGAAAAAATATAATGATTTGTCTTAGACTTATCAAAATTTGAGTTACTTATGATGCTGAAGTAAAAATAGTATTCGGGATTTTTAATAAATAGATGATGAGTGTACGAAGAAATGTCTGGTAATATGCAACAAGATATTTTATAGAAAATTGTTTTCAATATAAACAAATATATGTTAGAAAATGCCGTGTATGCAACTTAAACAAAAAAAAAAGTATACAATAAAATACCGCTTGCATGCCCATATTTCTTTTTATGTTAACTGTAATATCGATATTAAGATTTCGAAATTATTTACAGTTGGTGAATTTATAGAAAACGATTTTTCTTTTCTTAATTTAATGAGCGTTGAAGAAAATTTCTTTCTTCTTTTATAGAATGTAATAAACTCACTTAATAAACTTCAAACATATTTTGCATGTGAAAATGCTAATGAAAAAATCATTGAATTTAAGTGAATTCATAAAATTATGTTTAGTGATAACAAACATCATATAAGAGAAGTATACATTTTTAATTAAATAAATCTGCATGTATGCACATGCGATGTATAAAATATGTATAACCAGTGCTTTTAATTCATAATAAAAGAATGATTTTTCACTTATATTTAGAATGCTTAATTTTATATATTAATTATTTTTTAAGATGTAAAACATTATGAAAATACTTCCTTTGAAAAAAGAAAATCATTATTGCTAAAGGTATTTGTTCTGGAATCAGGACATTTTATTCATGCAAATAAGAACATTGCATAATTAGTGTTGTTGGTTTTTTACAACACCTGATCTCTTTCCGTGTGACTTCTGGCTATAAGGTGTTTTTAATCCTTTTGCTACTAATCAGGCCCAACCTGCCATATAAATTTTAAACTAGCTTCCCACTTTCTGTTTCAAATGATGAGTGAAAGATACAAAACAAAGGCATCTGTATTTATAACTCATTTCACACACTGTACCCCCTTGTTTAACACAGAAACCAAAGCGCCAATATAAAATTTGCAAGGCCGGATCAGTAATCAAAGGGCTGAATCCCGAAAATTTCAAATTCCCGATTTATCCCGAAAATTTCAAGTTCTTTTTTATTGCTTTTCATAGTCATTTAATTTTTTTTCGATTTTTTAAAAATATTTTTATATTAAACAAATAAGGAATGCATCTTCTCAAATAATTGTTGTTCAAATCGAGTATCATTTGAAATGTTAGAAAAAGTTCTATACCCTTTTTTCTCGGGACATTTAATTTCAAAAATTCTATAATTTATGATAATCCAATATCAATATTCATCTTGAAAATCCTTAGCTCACTTGTAAAACTTTGAATTCATTATTGTTGAAAATTGAATTTGAATCTTTTATATTATTAAGAACAGCATACAAATTTAAAAGCTAAATTTATATATTTTTATTGATGGTATTATACTAGTATACAGTATTTCTTTTTCAATAAAACTGTGATTAGTGGATTATTTTGATAAATTTTATAAATTTATCAAACAAGTTTTTGGCACTAACATTCAAATAAAAGAATTCCTTTTAAATCAACAGTTTTGGATATAAATTTTTATGAAACATTGTATTTCTTACGTTTCCTTATGTTGATAGCGTTTTTTTTTAGAATTATGTCTAAATTGTTTGTTTATAAGTAAATAAATAAAATTTATTGTGTATACATGAAACATTTAATAAATTTTAATTAAGTCCGTATAAATTAAAAGTATTTCTGTACGAAGCATATACTTACAATTTATTAAGATTCAACATAACATATTTACAAAATAAAATACTTTGATAAAAATGTGAACTTGTATTATTAATAAAATATCACATTAATTAATCAGTTATCCTCCATAAATACAAAAAAAATAACATCACGTTTAACCATTTCTTACTTGTGATGCCTCCTCTACTACCTAACTGTGTCATAATTTAAATTTTAGGAATAGAGTATCGTATTGATTCAACTAAAAATCCAAAAACGTCTTGAGATATTTCCTGTTCGGTTTGATTCGAATAATAACGTCTGTGAAAGATTTAATTCTAACTTATAATGTTAAAATTTTATGAACTAGCCCTGTTATTAAAAATGTTTCAATAGTTGTGTTAAAAAAGAAACATGTAATACTTTCTGTTTAAAATAATAATAATTTTAAAATGATAATGAAAAAAAAAATAAACGTAAAAGCAAATATTTTTAGTAGAAAACTATCTATTATAATCTTTTTTTATAAAAGAGTTTTATCTTTTTACTTGCCAAAAAAAGGAAATTCATTTCATTTCGATATTTTTTGTCTTATGCCAAACAGAATAAATTAACATTATTTTTTTTCGTTTTGTTTTTCAATAGTATGAAATATTTCATTGTTATCCATGGCATTTTAATAAAATATCTCTACAGAACGCAGACTTGAAAAAAATATTTATCATTGAAACCATAAAAGAGAAAATAAAAATTTTGAAATATGCTTTCATTTCACATACAATTGAAATATGTAAAGTGTATTGTATTTTTTCAAGAAGAACAAGCAGATGATTGCAAAGACCACTATGTGGTTTTTCATATGCGTTTTAATGATGGAAACTTATCTCTCCTTAGAAAATCCCATTACAATACACATTGAATTCTTTTACTTTTCACATATCTTCTATTCTTTCAAGTAGAAAGTCCTTCCGCTGCCTTTGGAAATCTAAATACAAAGGCACAAGAGCGAACGTTCGCTAACATTTGCAATACTTTCAGCTAAACGCTTCCATTCTCCTCTTTCGAAGAATTTCAATATTTGAAACTTGCTCGCTCTTGTGTGCTATCTTGGGAGGGTAACCTTCATATATGCAAGATTTTCTGTGAGAGATTGAACATAAAGCAGGCAATGTATATAAAGTCCGATGTATCATACTAGAAATAATACTATATTTATACTTCTATGCATTCATAGGACAATGTACATGAACCGACTTTTATATTCCAACAAATGCCTTTGGAGAAATCTTTAAAAAGGAACATAGTTTTAAACTTTGCCTTGAGGATTTCACGATTGAAAAAATATTACATCCTTGTAGCTAAAATTTCTAAATTTTTTTCAACAATATACAAAGGAAGCATGTAGTAAAATACTAATATTTGTTTTTTTTAAATTCTTTTATATAGATATAATCAATAAAATTATTAAGTTCTATATGAAAATTTAAATGATATTGCATTACTTATATTATTTAAGATCATCTATTACAATTCATTAAAGCGATATCAATTGCTGTGGGATTTGAATTTATTTTAGATTATATATTCACTTTTTTAATTATTATAAATACAATAATTTTAAAATTTTTACAGATATTTTGTTGTTAAAATGATTTTTTTTATTATCTGATAGTTATTTTTTTTAAATTTTAGCAATTAAAATATATTTATCTCGCAATTGAATGTAGTGAAATTTGATTTTATGGAACTGAATCGCCATAAGTTTTTACAAACTAAAAATCATTTTACAATAGTAATTAAATATAAACATTATGATACGATATTTTCATTTAAAAAAAATGCACGATGAAAAAAGCAAAGAGTAAAACTATTTCTTTTGAAAATTACTGAAATAAAATCCAATTTAAGAAAACACACTACATTGATATAAAAGTATGTTAAGAAAGGGATGTATCATTTAAGTAATATATTATTTCATTTTTAACAAATGACAAATTTTATGAGTTTTCAAACTTTACTTAGCTTAGTTTCAGATATACTGAAAATTTATTGATCATATACATAAATACATTCTATCAAATTTAGAATTTTGTTGTTACATTGTCACTGCCACTCCAGAAACAAAATTATTGAACAGAAATTTTAATTTAGAAATAGGTTTTCTTTTCTTCAGTTAAAAGGAAAAACTTAATTATCTTTGAAAAAATTTTTCAGTCATTCTATGAAAATGTTACGCACTTACAAAAGCAAAATACTTGGATTCATTTTATATGTTTGACTCATTCCATTTAATAACCTAAATGGCTGACTAATGCCTCAGTTTTTAAAGAAAAGAGATGAGTTTCGTATTAAAATTGAAGTTTAAACAATGAAGTTCTGCCCTCCCTTCCTTTCATAAAATACCCCATATGATTGCACAAACAAACAGATTCAATCAAAAGTTTTAAAGGAAAATCTTAAAGTCATAATTTGAATGGTTAAAGAAGCATACACAGTATTTTATATAAAAGTATTAAAGTAAATATACTAGCAAAAATATTTCTCGATAAATAATAGAAAAGTTATGGAGCAGTGTTTAAAACTGCCGAAAAGAAAATTAAGACGAAAAGGAAATGAAAATAATATTGCCAGGAAAAATAATGTAAGGGTAAAATAAATATGTATTGCAAGATCTCTCAATAAAACCATCAGTAGATATCATCTATATTTAAATTTAAGAGTCATTTCTAGAATCATTCCAGGTTATTTTCCTAGTACTTGTCAACTACAAATGCTCGTTCGAAAATTTATTTTCGAAGAAATGCGATTACACTAATAGAATCTAGAATTTATTTGATTGAGATGATGCATTTAGTAATGACCTCTATAAATCTATTTTTCTATTTTATTTCATTAATAATTGTGATAGAAAACAAAGAAATCACTACATATTATTTGAACGAGACATTCTTTTCTTTCAGAACCATCCTTTATTATTGTCCATATGTTAGGTTCTATGAATAGTGAACTTACTAATGGATTATGATTTTTTTTGTTTGTTTTAATCAACAAATCTGCACTAATGCATTGGAAAATTTATTTATCTAGCTTCAGATAACTATTTCTCTTTTCAATGCTATTTTCAAAATGAAAGGATGGTCTAATGTCTGAAAAATTAGGTTTTCCATTGAGTTTCCTAAAGTTTCATCTGATAACATTATACCGAAGTTACCATCAATTATATTTTTGATATAATTATATAATTTTATATTTCTAAGGAACTTATTGCTCTATCTTAAAACCCATTACATGTCTGGAATAAATTTGTGTGAAGTTCCTTTAACTAGCATACTAGGGCGTGTAAATTGAATTACCTTTTTAATTCATATTTTATTATGCTATTTTTGTAGTAAATAAATGTTTAGTATAAGTAAAGGATTTCAATCATCTTAGCTTAAAGTAGAAAAAAATTAAAAATTAATTGATCAAAAACATTAAAACATGAAATAGCATTACACCTCTTTACTAGGAAATCGTAAACCACAGAATTTTTTTTTGTTTTAAAACAACAACTAATTATGTTTATTTGATGTTTTTTTTATTATTTTATAAATAAAACCAAAATTGCAATTATTATTATTTTTTATTTTCAGTAAATCAAAACTGAAGGAGTTCTAATATTTATAGATGTTTATAGATGATCTTTGAAATTTTGGATTTTTTCAGTGGCGTAGTTTTCTGCAATCCGTTTTCTGTTCGCAGCTCTACACATTTTAATATGTAGCTTGAAAAGTCTACAGATATTTCATATAAGATGCAACAGATGTTTCGTATGGTGACCAACAGCTTAAAAACTCTACTAACAGAGCTTAATTGTTCTCTATCATAACTTTCTGCTTTCTGTACTAAAATCCTACTAAATTCTGCAGCGATGAAAATTTTACCATGCATCTAGAAGTGATGCATTAAACCAGGAGAATAAATAAAATTGCTACCAAATGTTTCGAATTTAACTGTTCATTTTTTTTCAGTATATTATTCTATAAAATTCTTTTAAATTCCAATTTCAATATGAAGCATTGGAAATAAGACTATTCCTCTTATTTCAATATAATTGCATTCGTTTATAATTTAAAATCAACAGTTTTTTCATCAATATAATTTTCCATCATTGATTTAAAAATTGTAAATTTATTTAAGAAATGCTGATGATTATGACGAATATATTTATTAATTTAAGTATTTAAATATTTTATTACATTATATTATATTTAATAATAATTAAAAATGATATTTCTTGCATTTTGATCTAAGTAAAACTTTTTGATCTTTAACAAAACTGGCACTTTCTCAACTATTAAAGACATTATTCGATCCATAGCACTAAGCAGTTAGTAAATTTTTTAAGAATTTGAATGTACGTTTTATTTTTTAAAAGGAGGTGAAACTGTCGAAACTATCATGAAATTTGAAGCCGAATAAGCATTTCTCACATAGCAAGTTTGCAAACCACTCTGCCCTTTAACGAACGTCGACAGAACTCGGACGGGCAAAACGTTCGAAGAATTGAACCAATTTCCTGCATCCTTAGGGCTGGGAGGAAGGTTTCAAATACTGGCAACATTTTAGAACTTCTAAACAGTATTCAAATGATCCTTTTTCAAAGTTTGGAAGAAATATTCAAATCAGTGGGAAGACGTAGAAGCCAAAGAAGGAGAAAAAAAGAAGTCAGATTCGATGGGAGAAAAAAAGAACTTTTCCCTCTGGGGGTATTGAAGAGACAGGGTAGGTCTTACCTTCCATCTTTTTTCTTTCTTCTTACAGACTGAATTTAAATTCTATTGCCTCAATAATTTTACTTGCAAATTACGCTTCAAGCCACAACAATAAAATCATTTTGTTCTGAAAATCAAATGAAATTCCCTAGTTTAATTTCGCGATGCAGAGATAAAATGTGTTTAATGATTTGAAAATCAGATTTTGTTCCAAGAGGATTTCATTTTTCTCAAGTGGTAATAATTATTAGAAATCTGACGCATCAGATGGAATATTCGGAAAAAAAAATATGCAAAACTATTGAATATTTTTTTTAAAAAAAATCTATCATTTAATAATAAGAGCTTTGAAATAACCGAAGAAAATTTCCAATTTTGAATTATAAAAGCTATTTCAATTTTTTTAAAAGAATTATTGAATATTGAATTCTTATTTCAATAAAAGAAGTTTTTGTCTTTTCTAAAAAACAGCTATTTAAGTTCCTAAATAATTCCACTTAATAAATCTTTGAAGAGAAAATAAAATAATGATTTTTTAATTGTATTTTGCTATATTTACTATCAAAAGTTAATATTTTTATAATATCTCTCTATCTTTTTTTTAATGCTCTTAGTTATAAAACAAATCATTTTATAATTGAAAGCAGATTTAGTCTAGAAAATATAATAAAATTAAATATTTGGTGCCTTTTAAATAAATAATATGTCTGTAGA
This sequence comes from Argiope bruennichi, assembly GCF_947563725.1. Classification (NCBI taxonomy): domain Eukaryota; kingdom Metazoa; phylum Arthropoda; class Arachnida; order Araneae; family Araneidae; genus Argiope; species Argiope bruennichi. Next base: position 45,144,289 of record NC_079151.1, read on the forward strand.
AGCCAGTCATAATTAAATTTTATGATTAATTTGAAATTTTTACCACATAAAAGAATATAAATCTTATTTCATAAAAATTTCAAGAAATTAAAAAAAAATTAAACACATCAAAAATAAACATTGAATTTTACTATAATTTTGAAAATAAAAGGAATTAAATAAAAAAAATTAAAATCGTCGTAAAGGACATAATCTCAAAGAAACAAAGATGTTCGAAATTGTTGATACGGAATCTCATACTAATACATACTATTCTATATAAACATGAAAATCACGACTGTCGAAATCATAATTTATAATCGCAGATACATATTTTTGTTCAAATTGGCACTGACTCTGGACATCTAAAATTCTGATTTTTCTGTTATATTTATTCAAAATTACTTTTTATAGGAAAGTGTACTTTAGTCAAAATACCAGATATCTGCATTAGTTAAATGACAATTAAGATAATGAACATATTTTCAATCCTCATGTTGAAATTTATCATATACAAAAAGATAAGAATTCTGAGAATGAAATTTTAATACATAAAATATGTAATTATACATGTATGTAAAATTTACTAGCTTTCATTTGCGATTATAAGCAATAAGGAAAGAAAAAAAATAGATGGATTTAAAAAATCGTAAAGCATTTAAATGTTACATTAAATGCCATTACAAAAATTATGTAAAAAAAAAAAACTTTGAGACGGTGTGCTTTCCGCCTTCTCGAAGTCAGAATATTAATAGGCTACCAAAGTCACTATATTAACAGTCTAATACTCACAATATCTGAATATCATAATGCCTAAGTCAAAATTTTAATAATTAAATATTCAAATATGAAGGAAAAGCATTTGATTTTTAAGAACTAAATATTTTAAAACAAAATAAGAAAACAGTATACTCTATTAAATAAAAAATAATTTATAGCAATTTAAGACAGATAAATCTATAAGAAATGAAAATAAAACATTTAGTATTATTACTGTAATTTTCTATCATTAATTTAACTCAAAATAAACTTCATGATCCAAAAATAATCAATAGTGCTAAGCCGATTACAGCTTGTTAAACACATTATCCTCCCACATAAGGAATATCGCACATAAAAAAATAAAGGATAGTTAGATAAGCTTTGGTATGAAAAGGTATAATTTTTATGGTGATTAGCTAGAAAAAAAAATCTCTAAATAAATAATTCAGAACAGCTTTTGCATACGGAATGTAAAGGTAAACTCAAATTTGACTGGATCGAAATCTATAGTCATATTTATAAACAAAATGAAAATATTTTATGATACAAATAATTTGAAATTTTAAAATTCATTGAAATGGAGGCAAATGATAACGGAGACAATTCAAAGAACGAAAAAGGAATGAGAACTAGATAACTAGAAATATTCAGAATTATTTTTTTAAAATTTTATTGAACTTTCTAGAAAATTTATTGTTTTCTTTTGTTATATTTTCTTCTTTGAAAAATTCTTCTTTGAAACTCCCAATTTGTCTTTCGCAATTTTTCCGTATACATCGATATTTTAAATTATATTTTAATCAAAAGATTTTAGATTTGATTTGCACCTCAAAAACGTGGCCAATAAAAATAAAAAAAACTCAATTTAATTTTTGGTGGTAATAGTTTTTTCTCAAATATTGTGATTGCCGCTAATTCCCTCCCATCCTGTTTATTTAAAGACTCATTTTTTTGGTAAAACCCACTTAGGAAAAAGAACATCACGGAATGGGTTAATCATATTATATATTAAAATTCAATCTTATACTTGGAGTCTTTAAAATTCTATTCAGGCACAGCCTTCAAACTGCATCTATCATCTGTATTAAAATGCTTCTGCTGTAACTCATTTACCTCCCATTTAACCTTCATAACTTTCAAGAGTAACTAACTGCAAGAGACAACACATGCATGGCACCGGGCTCTCCCTACATCAAATTGTCGAGCGAGGATGGCTTTTAGAAAATGGCTATTACTTCGCCTCCCCTTCTCCGGCGAATCAGGGGTGAAATGGCAATCTTCCAGAAAGCCAGGTTGAAATTTAATTAAGAAATCGGGACTCAGTATTACCTGTCGTGCTCTGGTACTACATAATAATGGTCCGGTCCCATACGCCATCGTTGCCATGGTAACGAGCGTGAGAGATGTCGTGGAGGTGTCATCGTGCAGCCGGAATGCGAGGGCGATATGGGCTTATTAGCATATAATTTATGGTATCAAGCAGAAAGCAGCACAGAGGGGAAGGTGACATAGATAACCCCCGACTGTCTCTTGGTCATCCCACTGGAAATCACATCAACGCCGTGAAAAAAGATGAATTTGAATACGATTAATGTATTTAGAATGAGACTTAACAACTTTCCTTCGTTTTTTTTTTCTGTGGTAGAAAAGAATAATTGGATGGCAGAATCGTCCTGTGTTTGAATATAAGTATTTGAGTAAACATTTTAGGGACAACGTCAACGGCGAGAAATATAAATAACTGTAAAATTAAGCATGCCAGTTTTTTCGCAAAAAAATTGTTTGATCATAAAGAAAAAGACATTAATCTTTGATTTAACTACAATAAATTTCAATGTTTTAAAAAGTGATGATCAGAATTTGCACCCTTTATCAATTTAAATATGCGACACTAAAGAATTGAGATTTATGCCATTTCGTAATGCAGGAATTTTTAAAAATTCTTAAAACATAGAAATACCCAGAACAATAATTACAGAATAAAAAATAACAGAAATAAAATATTCATTTAAGTACTATATATTTTTACTTATATATAAACCTGTAAGACATTATTACTCTTCAACTTTAATTTACAAAGATTTCGAATTATGTCAATTTCTCTAAGTACATTAAAGAGAGAAAATTTCCCATTATAGAATAATCATCTTAAATTTAAGACGATAAGTCATGTGCAAATTTTATAACATATATTATATTTTGTTTTTAAAATGATAACTATTTAATTAATGTTATGACCTTTAATTAAAAAAATATCCAATGAAAAAAATATTAAAATCTTAATAAACTTCATATGTTTTCATTTCATGTCTGGTTTCAAAAAGGAATGTAGAATATAAATCATTATTTTCCTTTAATTCATTAGCAACCAAAGGCAGCTAACTCATCGAGCTATTATAGAAATGCTAATGTAATCAAATACAGATTTACCATAAAAATATTTTTATTCCAACAACTTGATTGGAAGAAGCATTAAGACTGTGTTGGAATGGTTCTAATAACGTGGTGCTCTTGTCAGTTGGCTGTGGCGACGTCAGAGTTCGCATTACCATTTAGAAGCATACGTGCTACACAGAAGAAGAGATATTGTGCTCATATCAACGGATTCACGGCCCACACAGTTGCATACAGTACCAATCATTAATGGATTCGGTTTCGAATTTTAAACCTTCTAGTTCCGAAGCCCACCAACAGACCAATGAGGTCCAGCTTTCTTTTTAAAAATACAGTTCTAAAAGGGTTCAGCATTAATTTATTGGAATCTACACTTGAGTGTGCATTAAAATATCTTTAAGAGAAATGATTTAAAGAATATAAACCATTATCTTCCTTTAATTCATTAGCAACCAAAGGAAGCTAACTCATCGAGCTATGAGTTCTAAAAGGGTTCAGCATTAATTTATTGGAATCTACACTTGAGTGTGCATTAAAATATCTTTAAGAGAAATGATTTAAAGAATATAAACCATTATCTTCCTTTAATTCATTAGCAACCAAAGGAAGCTAACTCATCGAGCTATTATAGAAATGCTAATGTAATCAAATACAGATTTACCATAAAAATATTTTTATTCCAACAACTTGATTGGAAGAAGCATTAAGACTGTGTTGGAATGGTTCTAATAACGTGGTGCTCTTGTCAGTTGGCTGTGGCGACGTCAGAGTTCGCATTACCATTTAGAAGCATACGTGCTACACAGAAGAAGAGATATTGTGTTCATATCAACGGATTCACGGCCCACACAGTTGCATACAGTACCAATCATTAATGGATTCGGTTTCGAATTTTAAACCTTCTAGTTCCGAAGCCCACCAACAGACCAATGAGGTCCAGCTTTCTTTTTAAAAATACAGTTCTAAAAGGGTTCAGCATTAATTTATTGGAATCTACACTTGAGTGTGCATTAAAATATCTTTAAGAGAAATGATTTAAAGAATATAAACCATTATCTTCCTTTAATTCATTAGCAACCAAAGGAAGCTAACTCATCGAGCTATGAGTTCTAAAAGGGTTCAGCATTAATTTATTGGAATCTACACTTGAGTGTGCATTAAAATATCTTTAAGAGAAATGATTTAAAGAATATAAACCATTATCTTCCTTTAATTCATTAGCAACCAAAGGAAGCTAACTCATCGAGCTATTATAGAAATGCTAATGTAATCAAATACAGATTTACCATAAAAATATTTTTATTCCAACAACTTGATTGGAAGAAGCATTAAGACTGTGTTGGAATGGTTCTAATAACGTGGTGCTCTTGTCAGTTGGCTGTGGCGACGTCAGAGTTCGCATTACCATTTAGAAGCATACGTGCTACACAGAAGAAGAGATATTGTGCTCATATCAACGGATTCACGGCCCACACAGTTGCATACAGTACCAATCATTAATGGATTCGGTTTCGAATTTTAAACCTTCTAGTTCCGAAGCCCACCAACAGACCAATGAGGTCCAGCTTTCTTTTTAAAAATACAGTTCTAAAAGGGTTCAGCATTAATTTATTGGAATCTACACTTGAGTGTGCATTAAAATATCTTTAAGAGAAATGATTTAAAGAATATAAACCATTATCTTCCTTTAATTCATTAGCAACCAAAGGAAGCTAACTCATCGAGCTATGAGTTCTAAAAGGGTTCAGCATTAATTTACTGGAATCTACACTTGAGTGTGCATTAAAATATCTTTAAGAGAAATGATTTAAAGAATATAAATCATTATCTTCCTTTAATTCATTATCAACCAAAGGAAGCTAACTCATCGAGCTATTATAGAAATGCTAATGTAATCAAATACAGATTTACCATAAAAATATTTTTATTCTAACAACTTTATTGGAAGAAGCATTAAGACTGTGTTGGAATGGTTCTAATAACGTGGTGCTCTTGTCAGTTGGCTGTGGCGACGTCAGAGTTCGCATTACCATTTAGAAGCATACGTGCTACACAGAAGAAGAGATATTGTGCTCATATCAACGGATTCACGGCCCACACAGTTGCATACAGTACCAATCATTAATGGATTAGGTTTCGAATTTTAAACCTTCTAGTTCCTAAGCCCACCAACAGACCAATGAGGTCCAGCTTCCTTTTTAAAAATACAGTCTAAAAGGGTTCAGCATTAATTTTTTGGCATCTACACTTGAGTGTGCATTAAAATATCTTTAAGAGAAATGGATTGATAATTATTATTATAAATTTCTTTTATTGTATATTTTAAATTGAATGCTCTTAATGATGCGAATAATTTTCAATATAATAAGAAATGAGGTTTTGATTTCTGTAAATCCTCGTCATTTTATTTACTCCATTGTTTACTTATAGTGCAAGAGCATCTAATCTAATGAATAATTTGCATTCTCTTTGTTTCTAAGAAGAAAATAATAATAACAGGTTTATCATAAGCGAAATTTAGTATTTCTTTACTATGAGATATAATAGTACTGAAATTGAATATTATACAATATTGAAATATTATACAATATAATTTAACACGTTGTAAATTATAATACTTATTAAGACAAGTTTCTACAAAAATTAAGTTTGATGTATTATTCTTTATTACCTTCAGCCTTTTTTTCATATTATATTCATTCTTTCAATATATGGAAAAATATATTACAACCTAAAGCTATTCATTAACATTTAATTTCAAGTACTGTTACAATTATATTTATTAAGAAATTTTTATAACATTTATTTTCTGAAACTCAGTTTAATTATGTCAAATAATCAATACTTATAGATATTCCACCTGCATTTTAATGTTCCTTTATGAATTATTTTGTATGACCTATCGTCCTACTAACATTATATTAATTCTTAATATAATTTCAAAATCAAAGGCATTTCTGATCTGTATTTATGCATCTTTAATATATATAATATTATCATATAGTTATTTTAATTAAAAACCCATTTAATCAAATTAACAATACCTTAAATTCATAAATCCGAAATAAAATCTTTTTAAAAGCGTTTTCAGGGTTTTTTTCAATAGCTATTAGCTTTCTTTGAAAAATTATCAAGATTTAAAGAAAAAAGTATAACAATATCCTAGACTCTTAAATCAGAAATAAAATATAACAGAAAAAGCATTTTCAGTTTTTTCCAACATTTATCAGCTTTCTTTGAAGAATTCTCAAGATTTAAAGAAAAATATTATAAATTTTATCTATCGATCAGTCCGCAAATCACTAGGGTATATGATGAGCTGACTTAATTTGGAAATGATCCAACATGATTTTATTCCCTTAGCTTCAAACATCTTCTCTGATTGAAGATAATCAGGCGTAAAATTTCAACTAGTGCCACATAAGAAGCTATTAAAGTGCACTTATATACCGAGATCCTGGTTGAGAGAATTACACTTTCACAGACAGCATATAAGATTAGAATTCTTAGCATTTATGGCTTTTAATGGAGTTCGTAATGTGATTTCTTGAAAGCCTCAAATTTTATCCACCGATTAGTTTGAAATTCATTAGAGAATATTATAAGCTTAGCATTAAGTTTAATTTATGAAATATTCAGTGGTCTAGCTTTTTTTTATTAATTTTCACATTAAAATAGCTTTATTTGGTACTAACATAGAAAGGAAACATGCATCCTTAATAATATTCAACTAAGCAATTAAAGTCATGTAACGAAATGTTTCTGAGAAATGTTTGTGTTTCATAACAATAATCTTATTACAATATTTAAGAATATTTACTTCCGTTGTGATACGAAACAGTTTGTTTGAAAAAAAAATGCAGAATCTTTGATTTTTTTTTCCTAAAAAGAATATAACAGCTTATAAAATCACGAATATTCGACATTCTGTAGAATAGAAGTTTTTATTTTACCGTTCTGCGAATAAATAACAAAATGACTGTTGGCAACTCCCCAATTTAAAATCTTATCTATTGCATGCAGTCCTATTCAATAAGGCCCTTTAATTGATTGAACTTCTTATCGAAATCCGGCTTATCTGATTCGGAGAAATCCTTTTTTGCATTTAAAATTTGTTTCCTAGCAAACTAATGCAATAAACATTAATCTCGAAATGCATTTTACTTAATTTTTTATGTTTTCAAGCGCTCTTTTAACACGTTAAAGGGATTTTTTTCTAAACAATTGCGGCTTATCATATGTTTTAGATCGTAATCTGAATTTGAATTTGCCAACATACAACTGATTATATAGTATGATATAATGAGAAAAATGTCTTAGATTTTGAAATAAATTTTGAAGATCTTCTCAGAAAAATTAATAATTGTATTAAAGCTTTGTGGAATGAGAATAAGAAGAAAGATTTGTGGAATTTAAAAAATTATTACACTAAAAGAAACGGAGTTGATAAATATAGATATCATTTTTATTTCTTTTTTACTTTTGAAAAAGGTATTTTTGATATTAGTTTTAAAAATATGATAGCAGTTCTTTAATGTATAAAAGAAACATACATAGAAAAGTGACATTCTAAGATATTTCCAAGTAAAACATGAATTTTAAAACGATAGCCTATTGAAATTTTATGCTTTTCTAAGGTATCAAGTTTCCAGTAAAATGCTTTAGAGTTTTCATGTTTCTAATTGATCCTCGTATTCATGAGACATTTCAAAACCACTTAGAAGGACTGCGTTCATATTTGTGTACTTTGACCTATTTATCAATAATAGAACAAAGCTTTTTTTGAGAAATTAAAAGATTTTCTTATTTACTAAGCAATAATTGTGAAATTTATATAGTAAAACATTTACATAAAAATAAATTAATGTTTATTAATTTATTTTCCTGTAATTAATATAGTTATTATATTGTATTATTATATAAATAATGTATTGTATTTTATAATTATGAAAATTCTATAAAAACTCAATACACTGACTATTGATTAATAAAATTGAATTTATTTGATATAATTTCTAATTCTCATGAAAGTAGAATATAATTATTCATAAAATAAAATATGATTGATATTTTAATTACTTTCAACACTTATAAACTTTCAATGTTCCTATTTTTTAAGGAAGAAATTGTTTATTTCAAATGTAGTTGAAGAAAAAATTGTGGTGTCAAAATAAGGAAAAACAGAGAAACATGTTTTAAATAGTCTTTTTTTTAAATGCCCTTTCATAACCATATTGTCTTAAATAATAAAAAAATATTCTTTTTTTTTACTTTTATAAATGCATTAATTGTAAAAATTAATTCATTTTTTTCATGCTCATTATAATTTTTATTGTGATTTTAATATGAAATTTTTATAATAAAATTCTTCCTCAATCCGTAAATTAATATTCTCTCTAATTAAATAAGCGATACAAAAGAGATCGCATTATGTAGTAATTATGTTCTTTAACTCATAATTAATATAAGGACAGCATAATTCTTTTCGTATAAAACAATTTGACAAAAATATAACATTGTTTTACAATTACTTATTCTGAAAAATTAATCTAGTCAAAGGAGTGTAGCTGTGAAATAAATTAAGAAAGCCAACAATAAAATACAATGTATGAAATCTTTTAAATCAAATCATTTATCCTAATTTATCTTTTCAAAATATAATATATTTAACAAACAGTATATAACTTCAGAATGAAACTCTTAACAAATTTTTAGCTGTGGAAAAGATGCATTCATGCAAATTTTCTGAATTTTTATTAAAGATACATGAACATATGAAGAAATTTATAATGGGAATGATTTTTACTTACATAATTATTGATTTTATAAAGCTAAAGTTAATAAGACACATGTTAATAAGGAATATTTAGCAAATTTCTTTTAGTATTAGTTATTTTAGTGTTTTGCATATGACATGTACATTTTGAAGGTCAGAAAAATCAGCTGGAGTTACAAAAATGCTTTTTCGACGCCAAATGTAATCAAAGTTTAAAATTATCTTTATAAAATCATTAGATAAAATTGGAACACAAATAAATTCTACTTTAATGGCGTGATAAAAATGCATTAGCCAAAAGCCATGGCAAGTCAATATGAATCTTGCATTCTAACAAAAGTTCCATAAAAATACTTGTCAAGCAGTTAAGCAGCGTTTACCAACTTTGATTTCCCATGATTCGTTCATATGGTTTATCTTCTTTTGAAAACTTTAATCATTATAAACATATCTTATTATCATTATAAAAATCTCTTTATAATGGCATTAAGTAAAATTGGAACACAAATAAATTCTGCTTTAATGGCGTGATGAAAATACATTAGCCAAAATGCCATAACATTTCAACACGAATCCTGCATTCTAACAAGAGTTCCGTAAAAATACTTGACAAGCAGTTAAGCAGCGTTTGCCATCTTTGATTTCCCATGATTCACACATACCAGTTAAGATCTTCTTTTGAAAACTTTATGAAATGAAGATATTGTTTGCGTGATAAGTTTTTCAAATCGGAACTTCCTTGTCGGGAGAGACAGTGTGAGCTATTGCAATATGACGACTGTCCCCTCAAGGGGGATTCCACCCCGGGCATATTTTTTTGCGCGAAATAGAACTGCCATTTTCGCTAGATTGCATCGTTTCAGAAATAAATTGAGCGCATACAACGAAATGCAGCCATAGAGAAGAACCAAGTGCCAGGGATGAAATTTCAATGTTTCATGCACCTGCTATTTGAGTATACCAGCTCTGGCATTTTTTTGTTTTTTCAGAAAACTTTTTTCTGTGTTAAATTACTTGTTTGTTCCTGCACACTGGGAACTAGGATGGTGTTGGAATAAGGGAGAAATGCAACATTGTTTTGTTTATTGACTGCTTAATTAAGTTTGTTATTGCGATTTACTTTTTTTTTTTTTTTTTTTTTTTTTTGCAAATTGTTTGATCTCAGTAGTTACACAATTAATTTTTAAGACGTCTCTGCAAACACTTACTCTTTGAATACAAGCAATTTGTTCTTTATTCTTCAATGAGCATTTTTACAGATTTAAGCAGAATTTTTAGTTTTATAGCATGTTATTTAATACAAATAAGGCAAATTAAAACATTTCGTTTGCTAAGTGTCATTTATTTTTTTCTTCGAATTCTTCGAATCTTGAGAGTCAATACCGTGTTTCGAAAGAAGAATACTATCTTCAAGAAGGAAAGATAAGGGGCTGATTAATATACTAGATTTGTAAAGATTTTGTTTTAACCCTTTCTAGGGCCGTGGGAAGTATGCTTTCCACCAAATTTATCAATCTTTGTATGAAATTATATAGTTTGGCATAAGTTCTGACAATTTTTTTTAGTAAAACAGAAACTAAGATACTTCTGTTCTTTATCTCACGCAAAATGATATGTCTTGATTTGTACTTAATTATTAATTAACCAAACTAATTAATTAATCAAATTAAATTTATCTAATAAATTAAATGAATCCCTTTCCTTATTCTAATTTCAAGCCTAAAAATATTTTAACATAATATGACTAGAAAAAATTGGCCCTTTAAAGGGTTAAGTAAGAAAAAATTATTGTTTAGGACTTTTATAACAAAACATAATGTTAATCGATAAAATCTATCTATAAAACTATAACTTTTATGATTAAATATGTAAGCTGTCTTATTTATATTTATAAACATTTAGTAAAAAAGGGAATAAAAGAATTGATTTGAAACTATACTTAATCATTCTTCATATTTGTACAATAAGCGAACATTACAAATATATCACTTGATAGACACAGTTGTTGAAGATCCTCATAGGAAAAGCATAATTTTGAGCACCACAGCAGAAAGATTTGCATTTGTCTGATTGTCGCATAAAGTCTAGGTACATGCTGTCTGCAAATTGAGAAACCATTTCTTTGAAATTTAATTTTTCATAATTACGATTCCATGATTAGTTGCTTCAGAAATTTAAAATTTATGAAATTTATCTAATCCTGGAAGGTTTTTGCCAGAATTACTGGCTCCGAAATAATTTTTCTCTACAAAACAAGATGAAAATTGCAATTAAATAAAAAGACAGCATTTGCAGCAAGATCAGTTGATATAACATGCAAAAACAATTTGCAGATAAATATCTATTTTTGATATTCTATCAAAATATTACAGATCCATGAATGTTTCTACTTCCAATATATTTATAAGAAGAACATTAATTTCGGTCAAAAATTTCAGACAGTCGTCTGTAAGTAAGTGCTAATGGATTCAATATTGGCAATTTTCGAATATTCTAAGGGGACAATACAACAGTTATTTCCTATATATATATATATATATATATATATATATATATATATATATATATATATATATATATATATATATATATATATATATATATATATATATATATATATATATATATATATATATATATATATATATATATATATATAGAGACTTAATGTCTGTATGTCCTCACAGAAAAAATCCCTTTATTTGAATCCCTGCCTGAGGGTGACCCTTGAAAAAGTCTTCAGGCCGGATTCTTTTTTAATATTTTTTAATAATTTTTTTGGTTTAATTTTTATTTCGTTTTTGTTTTTCCTATTAACTTGATTCTAATACTTTTGTATATATATATATATATATATATATAACCAATCTAAAGTAAGAAAAAGTTTGAAAACGAAACTAAAATGAAAACGAAACAAAACAGTTTCGAAATCGCAACTAAAATTTATAACCTATTTAAACTAAAACCAAAAAGGAACTTCATAGTATTTAGAGAGCGCAATTGCAGCTACTTCTAAAACACAGATGAATTGAAACAAAAGTATTAGAATCAAGTCAATAGGAAAAACAAAAATCAAATAAAAATTAAACCAAAAAAATTATTAAAAAATATTAAAAAAGAATCCGGCCTGAAGACTTTTTCAAGGGTCACCCTCAGGCAGGGATTCAAATAAAGGGATTTTTTCTGTGAGGACATACAGACATTAAGTCTAATAATGATTCCTCGTGACCCGAAAATCCCCCGAAATTATGCTCAAGAGATATACCATTTTAACAGAAAGGAAATACAAAATAACAAATTAGAAAAAAACCACAAAGTAAAAATACAATAAAAACAATAACAATAAAAACAAAAACAGCATTAAAATTAAAATTAAAATTAAAAACGAAAAGGCCAAAACATACCATCCAACAGTGAAGGAAACTTTAAACAATCGATTGTGATTTCCTGTTTTTGAAAGTTAACGGTAAATTATGTAAACAGAGGTAGGCACCCAGCGCCATCTATTGAGTGATCCAATATGCAAGTAAATTTCTATTTTTATTTAAGCCAAAAGATTAATCCCAAACCAGACCTTGTTTAATTAAAAAATTGACATTACAGTAATTTCTAGGAAAATCATTTTTAATTAAATTTTTAAGGAGGATATTTGATGCTTCAATATAAGAATTTTTATTATTGCAAACCCTTTTGATCCTGTTAACTTGTGAGAAAATTAGATTTTTGAAAATTTTAGAGTTTAGATTGGAATGGTAGTTACATAGTTTTGTTATTTTAAAGTTGAAATCATCTCTTTTATCGTATTTACCAACTATTGTTTTATCATTAGCAATTTCGATTTTTAAATCCAGAAAGGTAGCCTCAAGTTGATTTATATTTGTATCTTTTAGAATTAAATCTTTTGGATAGCAATTAGTAATAATATTAGTATTGTCGAAGTTAATCAAAAGTAGGTCATCAATATATCTCCACCCGTTTATTAAATTATATTTAATTATTTTTTTCTCATAGTAATGCAGGAAAATATTAGCTAAAGCACTTGAGAAAGCTGTCCCCATTGGAATGCCCTTGACTTGTTTATAAAAATTAATACCATTAAACACGTAATTTTCAGTAATATTAAAATTACATAACTCAAGCCAGTTATTTTTAGGAATGATATTTTCATTTAAATATTCGTCATATATAAAAGTGCAGACCTTTATTAATTTTTCATGAGGTAGATTAGTGTATAAATTTTCGAAATCAAACGTATTAAGTTTATTAATGTTGTTATCTTTAAGAAAATCCAATACTTCTTTGTTACTAGAAATAATAAAGTTGTCTTCATTTTTTATTTTGTCCAGGATAATTTTTAAGTATTTAAAGAAATGTTTACCCGTATAGTAATTATAACTACCAGTGCTACAGGTTACGAATCTGAATTTTAATGGATTTTTATGAAATTTAACTGTTGGGAATAAATAAGGATAGTTAAGAGAGCAAGTCTTAGTTTTGGTTTTTTTTTGCGAAAGCTAGCATTCTTTTATCTAATTCCTTTTTCCCGGTGTTCTTTAACATATAAGTTGCATTAGAGTTATATTCATTAATTAAAAGTTCTTTATAATAATATTTACAAATTAAACAGAAATTATTTGCTGATTTATCTATTACTGTAATAACAAATTTTTCTTTTAAATTTTTTATTTCATTTTTTAATGTTTTACTAAAATAAATCCCACGTTCTTTAGATCTGTCAAAATCAGTATTCAATTTTATTTTAATTTCCTTTAAAATTCTCACTTTCCATTCCCCGAAACCTTCCGCAGGCCAGTGGTATTTTCTAGATAATTTGGCAATAAAAACATCCAAATCATTATCAATAGAAATCAAAATTTTGTTATGGTTTATTTTTTCTCTTAATCTAAATTTTGTTCCTCTTCCCATCAAATCTCTTAAAGAGTTGGATTCAATAATTTTTAAATTACCTGTAATAATATGACCTTTATCAATATCTATAAAATCTTTATATTTTTTTCTTGTTACAGTAACAATCTGTTTTATTTATTTTATCTAAATTTTTGCTATAGTAATTATAATTACAAATTTTTTTCTTTAAAGTTGAAGTGTAACTAAACGCTATTGATACATTAGTTTTATCTGCAAGAGGAAAAAATATATTATTATTATGTATAATTTTGGGTAATTTTAGATATTCGAAGTAAATATCCAAGAATTTAATCACACAGTATTCTTTGTAAACATTATTTTTATTATTAAAAAGTAAATCGTTTTTTCCAATGTTAAGTTTACATTTAATAAGATCTAGAATAATACATTTAGTGTACGAATTTTTAAACTCTAATTCCCCGAATTTATTATTTAAAAACCATTTCATTTTATTATTTCTAAGACCAAAAATGTATTTCCTAATTCTGTGAATGTTTTCACTATTGTGTTCCAGATTACAGTAATTTTGAAATTCCTCAAATATAATTTGAAAATTGCCTCCTTTCCCTTTACCTCTTTTAAATCTTTTAGAAAAGTTATCTTTATTTAGAAAATTTTTAAAAATGTTAAATTTGTTATAAATGCAATTATTGTTTAAATCTGCATAACCTTCCCCATTTAATTTACTATTGAGACCATAAGGAAATAAAGTTTTCAGGTTGCAAATATAAATGTTTTCCAGATCTAATCTTTTGTTTAATTCGTTAATATTGTCTTCTAGAATGTAGATATTAATATTGTTAAAGTTATGGTTTTGAAAATGCTCCAGTTCGAAGTCAGTGGTCCTATTTTTTATGAAGTTTTTTATATCGGATCTGTGATTGTTAATTCTTAAATTAAGCTCGGTGCTAGTTTGGCCAATATATTTTAAATTACATTCTGAACAATTAAGGAGATAAATCAAATTTTTGTTTTTACAGAATGTTTGTAATTTTGAGTTTTCATTTTTGATCTGTTCCTTATCTGCCAAAGGACATGTCCTACACTTTCCGTTTCCACAAATTTTATATTTTTTTGTATTTTTAAGATTTTTTAAACAAAACAATTGAGTCAGTAATTTTTTCTCCGTGAATGCTCCTGACACAAAGCTATCCACAGTGCCCCTTGGCAGAGCGCGCGACGGGCCATGCGCTATGATAAATTCGGATCTTATTAAATGTAAACTTAACATTGGAAAAAACGATTTACTTTTTAATAATAAAAATAATGTTTACAAAGAATACTGTGTGATTAAATTCTTGGATATTTACTTCGAATATCTAAAATTACCCAAAATTATACATAATAATAATATTTTTTTTCCTCTTGCAGATAAAACTAATGTATCAATAGCGTTTAGTTACACTTCAACTTTAAAGAAAAAAATTTGTAATTATAATTACTATAGCAAAAATTTAGATAAAATAAATAAAACAGATTGTTACTGTAACAAGAAAAAAATATAAAGATTTTATAGATATTGATAAAGGTCATATTATTACAGGTAATTTAAAAATTATTGAATCCAACTCTTTAAGAGATTTGATGGGAAGAGGAACAAAATTTAGATTAAGAGAAAAAATAAACCATAACAAAATTTTGATTTCTATTGATAATGATTTGGATGTTTTTATTGCCAAATTATCTAGAAAATACCACTGGCCTGCGGAAGGTTTCGGGGAATGGAAAGTGAGAATTTTAAAGGAAATTAAAATAAAATTGAATACTGATTTTGACAGATCTAAAGAACGTGGGATTTATTTTAGTAAAACATTAAAAAATGAAATAAAAAATTTAAAAGAAAAATTTGTTATTACAGTAATAGATAAATCAGCAAATAATTTCTGTTTAATTTGTAAATATTATTATAAAGAACTTTTAATTAATGAATATAACTCTAATGCAACTTATATGTTAAAGAACACCGGGAAAAAGGAATTAGATAAAAGAATGCTAGCTTTCGCAAAAAAAACCAAAACTAAGACTTGCTCTCTTAACTATCCTTATTTATTCCCAACAGTTAAATTTCATAAAAATCCATTAAAATTCAGATTCGTAACCTGTAGCACTGGTAGTTATAATTACTATACGGGTAAACATTTCTTTAAATACTTAAAAATTATCCTGGACAAAATAAAAAATGAAGACAACTTTATTATTTCTAGTAACAAAGAAGTATTGGATTTTCTTAAAGATAACAACATTAATAAACTTAATACGTTTGATTTCGAAAATTTATACACTAATCTACCTCATGAAAAATTAATAAAGGTCTGCATTTTTATATATGACGAATATTTAAATGAAAATATCATTCCTAAAAATAACTGGCTTGAGTTATGTAATTTTAATATTACTGAAAATTACGTGTTTAATGGTATTAATTTTTATAAACAAGTCAAGGGCATTCCAATGGGGACAGCTTTCTCAAGTGCTTTAGCTAATATTTTCCTGCATTACTATGAGAAAAAAATAATTAAATATAATTTAATAAACGGGTGGAGATATATTGATGACCTACTTTTGATTAACTTCGACAATACTAATATTATTACTAATTGCTATCCAAAAGATTTAATTCTAAAAGATACAAATATAAATCAACTTGAGGCTACCTTTCTGGATTTAAAAATCGAAATTGCTAATGATAAAACAATAGTTGGTATATACGATAAAAGGGATGATTTCAACTTTAAAATAACAAAACTATGTAACTACCATTCCAATCTAAACTCTAAAAT
The DNA here is from genome assembly GCF_947563725.1 of Argiope bruennichi. Taxonomy (NCBI): domain Eukaryota; kingdom Metazoa; phylum Arthropoda; class Arachnida; order Araneae; family Araneidae; genus Argiope; species Argiope bruennichi. The sequence continues at coordinate 45,160,909 of NC_079151.1, forward strand.
TTTCAAAAATCTAATTTTCTCACAAGTTAACAGGATCAAAAGGGTTTGCAATAATAAAAATTCTTATATTGAAGCATCAAATATCCTCCTTAAAAATTTAATTAAAAATGATTTTCCTAGAAATTACTGTAATGTCAATTTTTTAATTAAACAAGGTATGGTTTGGGATTAATCTTTTGGCTTAAATAAAAATAGAAATTTACTTGCATATTGGATCACTCAATAGATGGCGCTGGGTGCCTACCTCTGTTTACATAATTTACCGTTAACTTTCAAAAACAGGAAATCACAATCGATTGTTTAAAGTTTCCTTCACTGTTGGATGGTATGTTTTGGCCTTTTCGTTTTTAATTTTAATTTTAATTTTAATGCTGTTTTTGTTTTTATTGTTATTGTTTTTATTGTATTTTTACTTTGTGGTTTTTTTCTAATTTGTTATTTTGTATTTCCTTTCTATTAAAATGGTATATCTCTTGACCATAATTTCGGGGGATTTTCGGGTCACTAGGAATCATTATTAGACTTAATATCTGTATGTCCTCACAGAAAAAATCCCTTTATTTGAATCCCTGCCTGAGGGTGACCCTTGAAAAAGTCTTCAGGCCGGATTCTTTTTTAATATTTTTTAATAATTTTTTTGGTTTAATTTTTATTTGATTTTTGTTTTTCCTATTAACTTGATTCTAATACTTTTGTTATATATATATATATATATATATATATATATATATGAATTAAAATTTCGATAATATTTATTTAACAATAAAAGCTATAAATTACCAATCACATTTCCCTGATACATTTCGCTTTTTAAAATACTTTTTATATACGCTTTAAATAATGCCAGAAACTTATCTAAATATTAATCAAGCAAACAGTTCAAATACCAAGAAATTTTATGTAGTAGAATTTATTTGTGCAAAAACTAATAATATTTGTTAGAACGTTAGTATAATTTACACTTTTCGATTTATGCTATCCCTCCTGTTAAAAATATTCTAAAATTTCTCTGTTGCAAGTTTTAAGCGAATGAAAAACATCGTCCAAAGTTATCTAACTTTCAACTTTTTATTTGACTCGAAACCGTGATTATTATTTTTCTTTGATGAACGAATGAATAATAGCGCCATAACAATAAAAGCCTCCCATTCCTTTGCGAATTCGTTTCCAAAAAGTCGCGTTCAATTACAGAGATAAAATCAACCAAACATAATGTTACGCAAAGAAAGAAATATGTTATAACGTTGTTTTAATAAACATTGAAGCTGGCGTACTTTTCTTTCATTCTTTTTTTTTTTTTAAATTCGCTTGACAGCATTTTTATTCTACCCTTTTTGCACTTAAGATTTTTTTTTACCTCCCGTCTTCAGAGAATGGTGACACTGCATAATTTCTTTCTTTCTTAATTTTTTTTTTTTGCCTTAAATAATTTTCCTTTTGCATTTTTATGCCAGTTATTCAGTGTTTTTTCTTTAATTATTTTAATTTAACTCTCTACTTGATTACTACAGGCATTCTACCGAAGAAAGCCAGTTAATTTAATGAGCAAGAATGTGATTTGCCTTTTTTTTTTTTTTTTTTGCCTCCTTCCATTCTCTCTCTCAGCACTTGCCATCATGTTTTTGTTTTGCATTCCAAGCGTTTGCCTTTGTTTTTATCAGTCGCCTTTATGACATAGATGGGTAATAAGGTTAAGGCACAGTTGGAAAAAATACATAATATACCTAATCATCTAATGGATTTTATGAAAGTACAAAGATTTTCTTCTTTTGCACAAATATTTTTTTTTCCTCAATTCCTTCTCCCTTATACAAACTGAAAGCCCACGAGCTCCTTAACAATTTGTGAAATAAACTGTGTTCTTCAAGAAAACTAATAACAAAATCAAGAGCCTTAATGATTAGCCTGAACCAAACATATTCATTTATTTACAGTTCCTTACTTTTTTATGAATTCATTAACGATTAGGGAAGTCTTACCATATTTTCCTAAGCGAAGCTAATACAATAAATACCATGGAAAGTACCAGGAACAATGGTTTGAGTTTTCTCTTTCCTAAAGTTACAATCGCCTTTTTAAACCTTTTTTATGTTGAACTCGAAATCATTATTATTTCAAGGCAAAATAACAAGTAATTAATTGAGTGAAATTTTCTTAATAGAATTTTTACCATGATTAACGGAAGTTACAACTTTATAATAATAAAAGGGCCATTTTTTTAAACACGAGTATTATTTTTTATATATATCTAAAGAGGATTTATTGCTCTTTGATTAATTTTTAGTTTTTTTAAATGTATTCGGACCTTGTTAGTGGGATAATTGCATAAATTTTCTAGATATAAAATGAATGTAATAGGTCATTTAATTTATGTTGTAATTATTTGATATTCTATTCTACACGTTAGTTTTTTTTAATTCTTTAGAGCAATTAATCACTACTCTGTATTTCAATTACATTTATCGTATTATTACAAGAATGCTGAGACATTATTAAAATTAATTTAAACAATTAAAAATAATACACAAAAATAAGTCATTTTGAAAAATTTTAAATGTCAAAATCTGTATTTCCTCATGCTTCGGTTAAGATTCCGCATACTTCAATTCGTCTGAAAGATGCTAGATAGTTCGTAAAGAAGGTAAAAAAATGTTGAGGATATGAAAGATTGCTAAAATAGCATATCTAAAACATAATTATCATATCAAAAAATATATAAGTTGAAACGAAAATGTTTTCCCGAAAAAAAAATATTAGGACAGGATTTGGAAAAGAAAGACGTAAATGATTGCCTGTAATACATTTGTTTGTCTTATAAATGAAATTTTAAACATTTTACTCTAAAAAATGCTTGCTTTCAAAGAGTTTTGAGAAGTATTCACAATCATGTGATCGGTTATGATTCTTATTGTAAAAAACAGTACATCTTCGCAACAATTTTGCATTTACTTCTATCTATAAATTACCGGGTAGTTATTTCAGCAGATGAGACTTTGGAGGGTGAACGCATAACTTGTATGCATCTGCTCGATACATTTTCGGATATGGGCTGTAATTAAATAAAGGGCAAATACTTCAAAGAAAGCTCTAAGATAGAAATAGAAATTTATTAAACTCGATTGCATTTCATTTAAGCAGACAGCATTTCTTCTTCTCCAAATATAATTGTTTATAAAGGAAAATTGAGAAAGGAAGTGTGCTTTAAAGGCAAATTAAAGATATATTATAAATATATACATTTATATTATTTTTCAAGATCTTTCAAAACTAAAAAGACTTACTGAATTATTTAAACCAATTTCTATTTGAAGAATTTAAAAGAAAACTGTTGGTGTTTCGGAAACCAACTATTAATGTATGCAATTTTAACAGGAATTTATTTTCTAAATTAAAAAAATGAAGAAAATTGATATTAGCACAATATTTTATGTCCAGATGCATATCATCTCATATGTCACTAATTTCAGCGTTTAGTTTATTGGGAACTGCATATTACAAACGCTAGTCTTTAAAACGTAGAAGAAGTAGCACAATTTAATACGCTAATTCCACCAAAGAATGTCATTTAAAGTATTTTTTAAACATTTATTTGGGTATTCGAAGGGTAATTATCTGAAATTATAAACCATAAAGTTAATGGAATATTTATGAAATTAACTTATAAAGTAAATATTTTTAATCAAAAACCACTAAAAGGAAACTACATTGTATTTAGAGAGCTCCAATGCTGCTACATCTAAAATACAAATGAACTTAACAAAATTAGAAATAAATATCAAGTTTAAACTGCAAAGCAAATTGAATAAAAAGGAATTAAAGAATATGGAAATTACGAATCCGGACTGAATACTTTATCACAGGTCACACACAGGCAGGGATGCAAACTAGGAATTTTTTCTGTGAGGGATCTAATTTTCATCAGAGTATTGACACTTGTGATCCGAAAATTCTAAGGAATTGATTTTTTTTTTCGAAGACCAGAATTAATATCAATAAAATAATGACATTAAAAATAACCAAATTAGAAATACATATTAAGCTTAAATTGGAAAAAAAAGAATAAAAGGAATAAAAAATAATAATAATGAATCTGGCCTGAAGACATTATCAAAGGACAAACTCAGGCAGGGATTCAAAGTACGGATAGTTTTCTGTCGGAGGTAAGACTTTCGTCCAAGTATTGACCTCTTGTGACTTGAAAATACCAAGAAATTAATTTTTTTTTTTTTTTTTTTTGTAGACAATAAGTCAATGACACTAAATACAATATAATTTTAATTACCTGACTGAGAGACAAATGCATTAGGTACAATATTTTTTTTTCGATACAGACGTGTTATATATATATATATATATAAGAATTAGGATCAGACTTTTCATCAAAGTAATTTTTTAAAATTTTACAATTAAGATATCTTTTCGAAAAATCATTTTTTCTTTTTCTTATGTTAAGGTTATAGAATAATTAATTTTTGAATGTCAATTAACTGAGAGAGTTTATTTAGTTGAATAGATTTCAACTTTAACATCTGTCTAGTTTAAAAATTTTGGACATTATTTTCCGTAAAAATTAATAAAATGTCGATTGACGCTGAAATATATGCAGGTAAATTTTCGTAAAACCAAATTAATATTCCTTCAAGACTCTTTTGTAATAAGTTTTAAAAGGTTTCTGCTTCTAGATAGTACAGTAAATTAATTTTCTAAATGGGTTTTGAATGTAAAATTTAATATTATATACTAATTTTAAATTATGGCCTTAAGAAATTTTCATATCATTTTCTCTCTTCCTTTTTATCTTTTGAAACATAAAATATCCTTTACTAGGAATTGCATCTTAAAAGGATTGCAAATATTACGTTAAATTGAAGCAATTTAATGGATTTTTCTGAAATAATGTATGCTGAACTCTTAAAGTGTGGATAATTAGTGGTACTTCTGGTCTAAGTAAGATTGTATCAAATACAATTTTCTGCAAGTTATCAAAAACAAAATCCAAGATACAGCTTTTCACTATATTATTAATATTTTCGAAAAAGTTCGATGTAAAAACTAGTTATTAAAAATTGTTAATACTGAATTCGTTGTTTTTTAAATAAAAGGAAATATTATTTTAACTATAATTAAATTATTTATTAATTATAGCATTAAAATTACATTTTTTTGTATTTATTAATATTATATAATTATCTGGGATTTTGCATCTACTCCAACTGAATTTTCATTTAATATAATGAGAAAAAAAGTCATCGAATAAGAATATTTTATTTAAGAACTCAAATGCTATTCTATTATTTAATTCATTAGGTATTTAAGACTGAGATTTTTTTCCTGAAAGACCGTGTTTTCTTTCAAAAAATATTTTTAATAGATAGAGATACCAATATTTTAGACAAAAAAATTTGCCAAAATATTAAGAAAACAAATCAAAATTTTTTTGTTACTACACTGTTGAGATAAATACCGTGCATCAATTTTATCTCAAGAAGTTATTGTAAACTACATAGAACCTGAAGAATTTATAGTATAAGAAAATTTATAATATATTATATTTTTAATTTCTTCAGTTTTTAAAAAAACTACTTTAACTAAATTCTATAAATTAACGTGAGGTGAACTGATTAGTATTCAACAATTCAAATTCAAAACTTTAAGATTTTAATTTCAAACATAGAAGTCACTATTTTTTGATAAAATGTTCTTATTCTTACTGCGCTGCCTTTGATTTCCAAAAAAATATATTTTTGTTGTTACTATATTATCTTATTTCACGCACTTTGCATAATTCCTAAAAAATTCTTATATGTTGTCTTATTTCTTATTAATTTAATTATAGATGTTTTTATATTGAAAAGAGAATATTCATTTTGCCTGCAAAAAAGAAGTAACAACTTTTTAAAATAAAATATTGGAATAAGTATTTAAATAAATATTTGATATATGAATTATATTAATTGTATCATCCTTTCTTAGATTTTATAGAAGTTTTAAAATGAAATTTAATATAAAAACACGACTTTTTTTTCCCATGCCAGTTGCTTCCCCCGCAAAAATTGTTGAGAAAAGAATATGAATACATTGCGAATATATATTTGAGCAGCATTAAAAAATCAATTATTATCAAATTTGATCGATATCAAAACTTTTAGTCTTCCAGACATCATCTGCATTTGTATTTTTGTAAAATTGTTGCATTTTAGTGCGAATAATGCATATGGTTCTTATTCGGAATCATACTGAATTTATTTTAGACCGTTCGTTATGATATATATGGATATTTTTTATTCATAAAACATCTTTTTGCAGTTGCATGAAATTGAAAATGTTTTCGACATTTAGTTAGTTTAATTTTCAGTATAAGAAAAATGTGAATTTAATTTTCATGCTAAAGTTATGTAAATATTATTGAACTAAAATAGCGAAATTTCATTAAATATTTGAATTACCTTTCACATTACAATAAATGATAAACTTCATATTTTCACAATGTATTTTATAAAGTCTTATGAAAATAATGAACCTTCTGTTGAATCTATAAACTAACAATATTTTTTTTAACGTAGGTAATTTTAAATGGAATTACTTTGAATATTTAATCATTTATTGCTTATGGCGTGTCTTATTAAGCTGCTGAAATGTTTCTAACATGTTTTTGAATTCATAAGATAATTAAGTTAAAATTTATATTTAATCATATGACAAGTACAATAATAAGTCATACAATTCAATTTCACATTATTTTTTTTTACTTTAAATCAGCAACGAATTTCACTGCATATTTGGTGTATTTGCCGAGTATTATTTATTTCATTCGGAAGTTAAGGTAGATAATAAAAATATACTTTAATATACTGTGACAACATTTTTGAAATAGCTTTTATTGTAGCAAATACAACTGTCTGCTTTATTTTAAATGAATCCTATTTTTGCAATTTCTTAATGTATATTCTTCAATAATATTACTAAAAACCGAAATGGAAAAAAAATGTGCAAAGATCAATTCATTAATAAAAGAAAATAAATAGCTATTTTCAATTTAATACGTATTAACTCGCTATCACACAGAAAAGGGGAAAGAATATTATTATTAAAAAGTACAATGAAACATATAGATTTTAATATAATTCGATTTTTCCAGATTGTTAAAAGTTTGAGAATAAACAAATAAAATGATACTGCGAATTATTAATTAATTATATATGAACTTTTATCTTCTTTCCTAAAATTTAATCGACGAAATCACCTAAGAAGATTCTTTTAGAAAAAGCTTAGTACTTACATTTTCAAAACGTTTAAAAATATTATATTAGGAGATTTGTAATTAATTTTAAATAGTTCACAATATTATTTTTATTCATATTAAATCTATCGTGAAGAGAATTAATTGTCTCAAATAATTATTGTTTTATTGGTTTTCAGATATTATTTCTGCTTTTAGAAAGGTTTTGTTAAAAATTTACGTCCGTAAGATGATTCCTTTATTTCTTATTTGTGATAAATTTCCTGATTGATATTAATATCTTTATCGGATTTTAAAATGAAAGATTTATTAAAATTAAAATAAATATTTTTAGGATATTTCTGTTTACCATATACCAATGTATTTACTTGCTTTTTATTATCATTATTATTATTTAGGATTTGACATATTGTTAAAAGAATCCATTTCTGTATTTGAAATTTTACATCAGATGAAAGATTTTATAAGAACAGACTAAATACTTGTGATTATTGAATGCTTGTAATTATTATAGTAAATATTTAATGCTTTTCATTATTATATTAACAGTCATTATTGCTAATTTAAATATTAGTATTTTATGGTAATTCTTTAGACCATAATATTAATTGAGGTTTCTATAATTAGTTGTTATGTTGAGAAATATAATTTGAATAATGTCTGGCAAACCTAAGGAATGTGTTTGAGATATGTTTATTTAATTTGATAATAGATTATATATAAATGAAAGCAATTCCAACATGATAAATATGATAATAAATTGATCAATACTATAGCAAAAAACTGAATCATAATGATCCATTCCCGTTCAATAAATGTATTCTATGCTATATATTATTTTTATTATAACGTTCATATCGTATTTTTGCATTATAAGTAGTCCAGTTGATGTAAGTCCTAGTAAAGTTAAAATAATATTCGATAAATTATTATCAAATTTATTATTCTATATCCTATCTAATGATCAAAAATACATCTTAATGTTTTCTTAGCTTGCATAAAGAATTTATTCGATAAAATTATTGTGAAATTATAAAAGGCATGATAAATCTAATATGAATAGCCTGACATTAGTTTACATGCATTTTATCTATTGCAATCGGAGTTTTTCTGAGAAAGATTTGAATCAATAGTGCTAGACTGGTACTTCAAAGGGAAATCTAAATGATTGATGTTTGTTATGATAATGAACAATATTAATTTGGATTAACATGAAAATAAATTCTTGCAATCAATGTCTTTAGTGTTCAATTAACCAAACTATTTCCTTATGAATATCAAAATCTTTGTAACTATTATTCTGTAGTATATAATATATATATATATATATATATATATATATATATATATATATATATATATATATATATATATATATATATATATATATATATATATATATATATATATATATATATATATATATATATATATATATATATATTATATATATATATATATATATATATATATATATATATATAACGTTAATTCTAGAATTAAGCAATGATGAAAATGAGAAATTGCACTACTTGAATAATTAATGATATCTATATAAAATGTGTATTTCTTTATCTTTATATTCGTCGTGCTGCTGGAAAACACAGTCGGTTTATTGGTTTCTGAATAGGTATTTTAGAATAAATGAATGGTGATATAATTATTACTTAGTTAGGGTATAGTAATTAACTAATACCCGGATAAATATTATAAATAGTAATAATATATCATTTTATCGGCAATAAGTATAAATTGGATATATAGACATTTTCTGCAAATAGTTATAAATTTTTTTAAAAAAAGGAAATCTACATCAAATAATTTTTTTTTCTTTAAATAGATATGTACATAATAAATGAAATACTGCATAAATTTATATTGGGAAAAATAAATCGTATATTCAGAATAAATTAATGGAATATTAGAAATACATATTTGTATTAGAAATATTATGAAAAAAGTTTTATTATCATTTTGTCCCATTTCCTAATTTTTATATATGACTCTATCACAGTTATTTATTATTTATATCATAAATTAGCACATTTAATTGCAAAAACACTATATGAGCTTATTTTATCGAAACATCAGATGATCTTTCTCTAATTTAAATGATCAAATATCTGAAATTTCAATTTGCTATAAAAATATAATTTCTGAATTTATCATCACGTTTTTTGGAAAACTTTCAATTCATACAAAACGATCACATTAAAAAATAAAATCATTGAATAGAAAAAAATTCAAGAGTATAGAGAATAAGTAGAAAATATAATCAAAATAGGTAGAAAAATATTTTTACTAAGCCAATATGCCAGATATTTCTCACTTGAAAAATCATAATCACATAGTATTTAGATAAACACTTTAACGTGAGCTTGTCCCAAAATAGATATAGGCTTTTGTTCTTCATGAAAAGCGTTTGTGAAAGCTCTAAGTACCAGCACTTTAACAGAAATGTAAAGAAGCTTTATAATAAGTCTTTTAAAAGTTATAGAGGCTTGAAGAGTTGGATGCACTGATCGATTTCTCACTTCACTAAGACTCCGAAATCGGTTCAAAAGACTCCATTGAAGATTATGGGACCGCGAAGTCGGTTAATGCGAATTTACTGCACTCTCCGAAGTGGAAGGATACCGTTCAAGACATTTTTTCCCTGTGGCATGCTGATAAAATATTCATCCGATGAGTAAGACGAATTTTAAGGCTAATAAGGACGATAAAGCTAAAATATTGTATTTTAAATGAAGCATACGAGCATGAGCCGGCGTTGGGGTTCGTAAATTCAGGTTTATTATATTCATTCCTTATGATAATTTCATAGAATCATTTATTCAGCTTTGGAACTATTTATTTAACCAGCTATTCGTGATATATTTTATCTTTCTCTATTAAGGCTTTAAAGAGAAGCTTTCGGTAATTGCATTTCAATTGCATCTATTAAACTTGCAAAGAAATTCAATAGAAGGTATTAAAATGTAGCATATGCTGATTTGATTTATGTAGCATACTGGAGAATGCCATTAAGAAGTTAAATAAAGAAAAAAGTGTATTAAATAAAGAAAAAAGTGTATTAAATAAAGAAAAAAGTGTATTTAAGCCGTAGTCCGTCTAATAATTTAAAAATGTCTTAGTTTAGGAATTAAGTACGTTTTAATTTGGAATTAAGTACGATATAACCACCCTAGATAAGCGCTTATTTAATTCTCCGTTAGGTACTGATGATTATTCTGTTCACCTTCGTTCATATCTATAGTCATTCCTTCATATTTATGGTCATTGGTTTGCTGTTCAGTAATTCTTTTTCCCATGAGTTAGGGTTAATGAAATGTCACCTTCTATCATCAATTATTAAACATCTATACCATGAATCCGATTTACCAGATCACATGATCAAATGCAATGGGGGATTTCCGATTTCATTAATTTTACTTATATGTTTCAAATTATATTTTACAATAACCAATTAATAAAAATGCATTTTAGGTGATGAATGGTTTCCTTTAGAGATGAGTGACAATCAAAAATTGGTGCAACTAAATCTAATACTAGTTTACAAATACTAGTATTTTTACAAGATATTTTTGAAATTTACTTCCAAAATTTTTGAAATTAAATATTTATTTATCTTAATCAATTAAAATTCTAGCTGTGATTTCACAAAGATTACTCTGATGTTCACATTCTCACCTTTTAAAAGTTATAAGTATCAAGTTTCGTATCACCGGTCAAATGATCTTCACTGCAGAGCACCAACACACACATATTCATCTTTCATGTTAAAAAGATGAATTAATTACTAAAGAATTCTTACTTTGATGGGACAAAAAATTATCCACTCTTACATTCTATGTTTTACAATATAATTATATTTGTTGGCAATTCATAGTATTGGATATTCATAGAAATATTTTCTTAAATATCTAGAAAGAATATTCTCCCCTCAAGTTTCTTATATATTTAGCCAATACTTCTGTTATCGTTACATCTTCTGAATTCAGAGGGGTTAGTGCAGTGTGGTAATGAAGGTAGAAAATTGTTGAAGGCACGGTAATCCTCCAGTTTGGGGACCTTCAATTTATGCGAGTGAAGTGTTTCATAATACAATGGAGAAATTGAGTATACATTTGAGACACATTTTTTTTCTATCATTTGGAATCAACATATAACAATGATCTAGAATTCGGTCCGCAATTTTATTTATCACACATTTTGAGTTTTTGAATCACAGCTTCCTTTACTGACAAATTTAATCTAAAAATCTACAGATCTGATAATAAATCAGCATATCATACGTCATCTATAAGCGTATCATACATACGTCATCATACGTATTAATTTCATTTTGTATTTTCCCATACATATGTTTAGATAACAGACAGACCTTTAAAGACTTTCGTTTAAATATTTATGATAATCAACGTGTGACTGAATATTAAATTTTACTGCTGTAAACTAAATGTGTTTTTAAGTTATCAATTTCACAGACATGCAATCAGATGTAATTCCAAAAATGTATTTTTAGGATTCACAGAGTTCCAGAATGTGAGATTTATCGAAATTCCGGGGGTGAATTTTATGATGATTAAATTTCTTCTCCCTCCCTTTGCATAAATGCATAAACACTTTTATGCAATGAAATAAAAATGAAGTGGTTGGTTGGCATGGACATGAAACTAAATAAAATTAAGCATATTGCTACTATTAATCATTTTTAAAATTCAAGAAACTGCAATAATTTTTTAATTACATAGAATGAGTGGAACTTATAACAGTTTCTAATCAAAAATGGTGAAAATTTCTATCATGATCGAAGAACAAAAGTGGCTGTTTGTAAAATTTGAAAAACAATTAAAACTTTGGATTCACCAAAACTTTCTCATATATTCTCTAATGAATTTACTTTTTGCTTAGGCATGTTAGAGACGAGCAACAATTATAAAAGAGCCTATTGACTTGGAATTTTAAGTGAGTAATAGTTAAGATGCAGTTTATACCGAAACACAAGAACAATGAATGTGCAATTTGGGTGACTTTTATCTACCCGATTGAAACTAAATTTGATTTAAAACTTTAATTTTAATCAAAAAATCACATACAGATTTCATAGACTTATGTCATATTGTTCATATCATCATATTTCTGCTAGTACATGTTCATAAATGTACAGATCAACAGTTGCTTATTCACTTGACATATTTTGCTCCGAATTTCATAAGCAACTATATATTCGACCTGTATATAAAATTTTATATCTATATGGTTCTTTACATTTCGTAGTTAATTTATTAACCTCTAACCAGGCAGCCTAACCTACAAACTTTTTCTGAATGATACAAATATGGTAAAACCCTATACCAAATTATTTCGGTCACTCTCAAAAAGTTTTTTTATCTATCATGTCCATGCACAGATGCCAATAAAGTGTCTTTCATGCTCAAGATATATAAAGTAGATTCTTCAAAATTTTGAAATCAAAATGAATCATGTTATTTACTTTATTTGTATTTTCATTATATTTGTCTTTCAAATTTGCTCGGTTAAATAATGCAATATAAAAGGTCACTTTTTTTTTCTCTCTCTCTAAGCAAAAGATATCAGCAAACAATAAGACAAATGTATGCTCTAAATAGTTTTTATAGAATACCATAAGCATGGTGAAGATATAACTTTAAGGTCCTCTTTTCTAATTATATAAGAATTTGTTATAGGTAATAAATTAGTCTCTCTGTCTCTCTCTCTCTCCGCTATCAAACATTACATATAATTTACATAACATAAATTAATTAATTTTTATTATATTTATATTTGTATTTAATCTTGCATTTTTTATAACTGATTGCATTGAATTATTGCCAAACATTAATTTCAACTTATTTAAACTACATATATTAAGTTAGCGAGATTTAATTTTATTTATGATTATCATCATTAAATTAAGAAAATTATGAAATCTGAAAAAAGTATCCATTAATAGAATTAATGAAATGCTATTTTTAAAATAATTATATTTATCCATTCAATAAGTCCTCCAAAAAGTCATGTCTAGGAAAATTCCACATGACAGATTTTCTTACGTGGCACAGATAAAATATACAAAACACGTAAGTAAAAAGCAGACAGAGCTCTAGACACATACATTGATCACATGGTAACCTGTTACGTTCGGGTCATTTATTTGTCTCGTATTGAAAGGGATTTGTGCACTTAAGAATATATCAATTGTCACGCCAAATAGACATAGACATCTTGACCTATGGATAAAAGAAAATTGATGCCTTTTCTGAAGATAGTTTTATTATTAAGTAATCCATTGTATTCTGTTTCCCAATTTTATATTTTCATTATTTTTTTCTAGTTTGCTTTCTGTACTTAGATTGAAAAATGTGTTTTTTGAATGGAATTACAACCTAAAAGATAAAAACAAAAATTTTGTTCCTAATGCGTGAATTTCGACAACACCATGACTGTAACAGGTTAGACATTATAAAAGTGATGTCTAAGGACTTTATTCTGTAAAATAAATGTGAAATATGATTGTGGTATATTATATTGAAAACTTATAGTCTCACGCCTTATTAAATCAAATAAACACACTTTTTCTGACGAATAAGACGTATTATGATACTAGATAACAAAATTCATTATCTGTGTTCACTAAATAAAATATATATATATATATATATATATATATATATATATATATATATTAATAGTATTGCAGAAAAAAAGCCTTATTATAGATATAGATATGGTCATTTCAGTAGTATGAATAAATTCCTTTAATTTACTTTATTCAGACTAATATGTTTTAACAGTATTGCAGTATATTATATTTCAAACCTAGTCTCATACATTATAAAATCAAATAAAGAAATTTGCCCTGACGAATATCTTACAAAAAGGTATTATGATACTAGATATTGAAAATTAAATATGTTCTATGTTCATAAAATAAAAAAAAGTATTAATAGTAAGAAAAATTAAACCAGAGCTTTATTAGTATAATATATATATATATATATATATATATATATATATATATATATATATATATATATGATAATTTTAGTAGTATGATATTACTTTTTCAAAAAATTCTAAAATCGTTGCTAAAATTAATTAATTAATTTTAGTAATAGTAATACAATTGAATATCTATTTATTGATTTGAAGTTTATGCAATAAATCACCCCTAGTAGGTTTCCAATTAAATTTGGCACACATGTTTCTTAATCTCAGCAAGAATTAACTGTGCTTTTAAAATGTTTCTAAACCTTGCTTAAGGTGTTAAATTGAGGGCTGACAGGTCTTTTATTTTTACACTAGAAATTTTGGAGCAAATTACCATTCAAAAATTATTTTTCATCAACATAAAATGCAAAATATTAATTTTTCAGAGATGTTGGTTTTATTATCTTACTAGTTTTGTTTGATTTTTAAGCCTAATTCCAAAGTTAATTTCAACATAATTTGCATCTTTTTTTTTTAACTGCAAGATATGGAATTATATAACTTTTGCCTTTTAATCACGTATATATCAAAAAAAATAAATGCACGAGGAGCTGCATTATTTCTTCTGTGTGTATTTTTTTTCTGTATGTATTTACTGTAGGTAGAGTAGTATATAATTTTATAACAACACATCTAAATAAATTCTCATAAAAACATATAATATGTGAGAGACAGGGGCTTGAAGTCTGTAGGTCAAAATCTGATTTCAGAGCAGTCATTCATAGTTTAAAAATTAATTGAGTTTCATGGACATTGACATTTTTAAAAAGAAAATCTGGTTTAAAAACAATGTTAATTTGATATTTAGACAAAATATTTTTAAAAATTGGCAAAAGATATTTTTAAGAGTACATATATTCTTTATATAGTAGAAGTATATAAAAAAGCCCAGTAAATCTATTTAAACAATCTGAATTTGATTTACATTTTTTAAATAGCATTTTAGCAAATAAAACGTCTTTTATTTAATATTTGTGAACAATGAAGTGTTTTTTATGTTGACTTGAAAACTAACTAGCAAGCAAATCTCAAATACAGACGCAGTACCTTAACAATGAATGATTCTTCCAGAAGCAAAATAGTTATTCTTGGGATAAATCGAGACATTCAGTGATAAATAGTTTACAAGTGCCACTATTAGCAAAACAGTCTGACTTCAAGAATGAGACTAGGTTCTAGACGCTAAAATTAAACATATGTTCAAATGTTTTGCTATGTAAATAAATTTGTCTTCTAGTAAAAGAGATCGACAAATCTTCACTTGCAAATGGATCCAAATGGATAGTTAGTTTAATTTTGTATAGTTTTACTTTGCTTCAAACTTTTTTTTAAAGTTTGAAGCAAAGTACTACGAATATTTGAAGACTGATGATTGGACAATTGCATTTATAAGCATTTTGCAATCGTGGTCCATAACTCTGTTGAGTTGGATGACAGATACAACACACAGAACTGTCATTAGTCATTTAAATAGAAATTAACTGTCATTTAAACAGAAATTAAAGCCTTGTTAAATGAATAAATTTAATATGG
Source organism: Argiope bruennichi (assembly GCF_947563725.1). Taxonomy (NCBI): domain Eukaryota; kingdom Metazoa; phylum Arthropoda; class Arachnida; order Araneae; family Araneidae; genus Argiope; species Argiope bruennichi. The sequence continues at coordinate 45,176,696 of NC_079151.1, forward strand.
CTTTAATTTCTGTCTCATTTTGATGCTTAGAATTTATATATATATATATATATATATATATATATATATATATATATATATATATATATATATATATATATACAAATGGATGTTAAATTATGCATGGGATATTTAATTGAAAGTAAACACAACCAAAATTCCCACGAGCCATGGCCACAAATGGCTTCTAATCATTAATAAAATAATTATTTATGCTAATCATGCATTATATTTTTTAATTACTCATGAAATTGCTGGACTTTTAATGAAAGTTATGCATATTTGTTTTATGAAAATATTTTTTTTTCATACAGATATATAACAATATTTTACAATGAATATATTTTTAACATAGAATATATTAGTAACTTGAATTATTAAAATATGATCATAGCTTGTATTAACATTTTTTCATGAGCAGCACGCATTAACATAGATAGTTTAAACTAGCTATACAATATATTTATATAACAGACTATTCCTGGTAAAAAAAGTATATTTAATAGTTTTAATTTTTTTTAATTACTAAATAATATAATAATATAATATAATAGTTTATTATATTATTTAATTGCTAAATAATATAATAAATAGTATTTCACAGGAGTTTCGACACTTAAAAATTTATTTGAGAAATATTAGTTTTTGAATTCTCTGAACTATGAATTATGAAATATATTAAAAAATAAGAAGTGAAAAACAAACCAAAAATATTGAACACAACTTTATTAAAACAATAAAAAGTAGAAAATATTTTTTAATTGCAAATTTATCAATAATATGAAAAAATTTAAAGGCAATGTAAACACAACAAACAAAAATTTGGATATTCACTGAAAATCAAAAAGGTTTATTTATCTGGTTAATATTTAAATTTATTTCATATACATTTTTTTTTTATCAAAGTCTGGAATTTATTTACTTGAGAAAAATTAATTAAAGTAAAATTCAAGATTGTTATAAAAATATGAAAAAAATTCACCCTTAAGATTGAAATATTTCTAATATGAAGATATAATTTTACATTCTAGTAAAAGAATAAATATGCAGATGTGAACAATATCCATTTTTAGAAATCTACAATATTAATGAAAGGTAATTTTCTACAAGGTAAAATTTTACATGACTGCTTAAAATATTTATGAAAATTTAAAGTAAGTCTTCCAATTGGCATAATGCTTTGCGTTTAGTGTCGTAACTCCGGTGTGGTTAACTTCTGTTATTGGATAAAACAGATACGTTACGTCTTTTTTCAACTCTTTCTTATTTTCGTGAATATTTTATTATCTAATTAGGCGACATTTTCCTTTTTGGACTTGTGCTGCTCTACTGTTTAAATTAAGTGTTTATAGAACACTTTAAAAATTTGCATATTATGCATATTTTTTGAACCCAAATTTAAATATATCTTAAAATAGTGTCATTTCAGTTTAGATGTTTGAAAAACAATTATATGTTGCCCATAGGACCCACGGGCACTATAGTGAAGAGACCTGAGCTTTTCAATGAATATCGCAAGTGAGAAAGAATAAAATGAGAAAAAAAAATTAAAGAAGCTTTTTAACGCACTTTTGTCGGTTAATAAATCATTCAGTTAAATAAATTATTAAGCTTCTACTTTACTTTTAAGAGTTGCAATCTTTGCAGAACGATCTTACAAGTTTGTTTTAACCTCCGAAATGTTTATAAAGAAATAACTATTTTCCTTTTTTAACAATAAAATTGTTTCTTTGTTTTTTTTTGTATAAATTTTTATAAAAGGATGAACTATAAAAAGTGGAATTATTTTCTTTTTAAATCGAATTCCGTGCCTGAAAACCGTGCCGTAAGTTAATCTAACCGTAAAGTTAATCTAATAATAAATATCATATAACTTTTATTTTATTTAATAATTCTAGTTTGATATTAAATTAACGAACTTTATAACATGAATTTGTCAACATTATAAAGACGGATCATCTGCTGAATTCTGCTTATAATAAAGATGAACATATTATGATGAAACTTCGCATGCTCAACACTTTGATCTAAATCTACAAAGCTTGGCATATATATATTCTTTGGAAGGTGAAAATATGTACAACAAGCGATTTTTTTTAAAAAAATAATTAGTGAAAAATTAAACGAAACTTTAGCATTTTTAGGCAATAATTTCCTAAAATATTACAGAGGAAAAGCAATTTTTACATCATTAGAAAATGAATAAAAATATATATATTTTTTACCGTTTTCGCTTTTTTTTCTTTATATGTTTTATGAACATTTAAAAATTATTTTCAGACTATTTCACAAAATTTCAATTACATCTCTTCATTGAAACTTAACTGATTTTCATTGATGCTATTAATATTTCCACGTGGCCTATTCCCATTTTTTTTATTATTATTATTAAGATTCGAAGATTCGACTTACGTCTTCTGTGTTGAGTTGGTTTGTAGATAATGAAGGGTTTTAATAAATATTTAAAATTTTGTTATACTTATAATGACAGTTTATCTTTGGGATTTAGCAACGATGAAGTATTTTTAAAGTGCTCTCATTTTGAAATATCGAGTAGCATTTTTAAATATCACACTCTATATCATAATATGGCTTTAAAAATAGTACGGATCTGCATGTCTATCGAAATTTGAAATTTAAAATTGCTTTGTCGAGGGAATCATTTCGATAAATAAAAGAATATTTAACTAATTTTTTTAACAGCCAATAATTTTGACAAACCAGCTAGTTGTAAAAGGTTGCTAATATAAAATATATCTATGATTGGTAATGATTGATAATATCGTTAATTTATTTCAATATTTCATTACTTATCGCCTGTTGGTAAGATATGGTTCTGTAAGTTCACAAAACCGAAATACTCGTAAATGAACATATGCTTACATTTACATACCAGGGGTTACTTCAAATATTAAACGCTTTTGGTATATTGGTTGGTTATTTGATTTCCTATTGTGTACATTCAATTTGTGAGTTCGAATTATCTATTTTTCGATAGCGAAGGATACCTAATAATATAGGATAAAGATAATAGATAGGACTAATGGATATTATGATTCAATCGTAATTCTCACTTCCATGGTGCCGTGAAGGTGATCATTTAGTTTTTTCTCGGCATGGTTTAAAAAATACTGGAATGATGCAGAGAGAACACTTTCCCAAAGAAATGGTCTGTTTATTTCATTTTATGAAAAATAAAGATGGCGAGGGCAAGGTAAAAATATTTTTTTAATTATTATTATTTTTTAATTTTATTTTTTATATATTTTTCTGTGTCGTAAGACATTAAGAAATTTTAACACTGCAAAGTTCATTGTACTCGATATTTTTATTCGTAATCGGTTTAAGAGATAGAAAATTAATCAAATATTACCAAGCAACTGTTTAAAATTCGTGTAAATATAATAAAATTTATTTGAATTATTACAATTATATTATTAATTAAAATTAGGTGCACTCATATTTTAATAGAATAACCAATATAAACTTCAAAATGGTTTTATAAGAATAGAATGCTAGGCGAAATATTAAAATCAAGAAGATCATTTGAGATGTAGAAACAATTTCTTTACTCAAAATCTGTTCGAGAAATAAATAATATCTCTTCGCTCTGAGCATTTATAAGAGAAACGGTTGGAAATTTCCTTTTAAATGAGCTTTCAAAATAGTACCACAGTAAAAAGAAAAAAAAATCTAAAATGAAAAATTTTGCAAGTAAACAAGAATTGTTTCTACTTCTCAAATATGAATAAAGTAGAAAAAGGAAATGCACTAAGTGCAACTAATTTTAAGCGATCGAGAGATTTTTTTTCTCTTCTCCATATACTATCGTATGCGCAGTTTTGTAAATATGATTATATTTGTGACTTTTTCATTTTACTAGCATGCACAAAGACATTTTATTTTCTTCTGATGATCAAATATTATCTTTGATAATAATCATAGTAAAAGTTCCACTAAGAGAAGTCATTTTAGGTATTCGTTTCTTCAAGTTAAGAAAATTATTCTGGAACTTCTATTACATTGCTTCATTAACTTTTAATTTGCTAAGTTATAACAACATTATAAATTGTCTTTATAGGAAGAAAAAAAGCTAATTCTGATGATATTTTTTTATATTTCGTTCATGCAAGATATAAATATGCCTTATATATTTTCTACCAATAGAATAAATTCACCAATAACGTTACTTCGCAGCCCTGTTTATACAACTTAGTTCTATGGTAACGAGGAAATTGACTGTAATAAAAAAAAATAAGAAAAAAAAAACTCCTCTTTAATTCTCTAGCAAAACCTCTCTCCACATTTACAAGCAATTTTAATTCACAAATATTTATCAAATGTAATGACACGTTTAATATACTGAAAACAATCGGCTTAGTAGAAGAAAATATTTAAGGAAATTCCACTTGTTTAGAAACTTTCTTACATCACTATTTCAAATTCCATGTTCAAAGGAAATGATTTTTTTAAAATAAATTCAGAAGCATTTAGATTTATTTTGAGTGAATCTAGTTTCCTTGAGGTCCTGGGTTGCTTATTCATAAAATGAAAATGCCCAAGTCATGCAGAAATGATTTATTGCTTACAAATCACCAAAATATTCTGCTGAATACAAACATCAATGCAAAATATGGAAAAAAGATAACAGAGAGAAAAAAAATAAAGACTGTTATGGAAACAAACTTATTACCTACTTTTAAGTCTGCTGCAGTAAGCAATTTGCTTTTCTGATTCTTATCAAAACATATTCTTCATTTCGAAGAAATTCGATTTCACAAATTATGTTTTTGTTACATTCTGACAAGTTCACCACAAAAATAAAAAAAGCTTTTTTCACACATTGCAAATTGAAAACACTCTGAGTTATGAAACGTATTAAATTGTCGATTAAAGTCGAAAATAATGAAAATAAATTATTTATCGCTATACTTAAAGTTCAATCACAATTTTCTTGAAAAAATATTATTGAAAAAAAAATGAATATTCTGAATAGATGATAGAACAAGCATTGAAATTCAGGTACAAAGAGATTCTTCTCGTTCCACCCTGCAACGCCATTATTGTTCCTGATTTTAATGGATTTTTTTTTTCGCTTTTTTCCTCTGCTGCAAGTATTTCGCACGCTTTTTTCACACTCGCCAAACAAAAACCTCATTTTGTGCTCCGTGGGTTTTATTAAGATGAAAATGATTAACTTTCCGCTTTCACAGATCGGCGAAAAAGATTGTAGTTATAATAATAATGGCAACAATAATAATATTTTCCCATTAGAGCCTCCAATTTCTGATGAGGTCTTGTAAATTTGAGAAGATTTTTATAAAATGTTCTTTGTTGCATTTAAAAAAAATAAGATAAAAGAGTAAGTGGTACGAATAAAAACGTTGTTTACTTTTTAAATGCATTTTTTTTTTCAGAACGAGCTTGGAAATTTTGTTGATGGAAAACCAATTAAAAATATTGTAAGAAAGTATCTGTTATTCGCGTTAAGAAACTGATTTTGCTAAACAAAAATCAAGTGTTATGGCTGACTATTTATAGTATGTCACTAAATATAACATTAGAAAGCTCTGAATTTAAATCATATGATTTAATTAAAGTGTATTTTAATTTATTGCAACAGCTATTTTTGCATCTGTGATAACTATTTAGAGCTAATGAAAGTGGTGAAGAAAGAGAAACCTTTTTTCAAAAAATCAATGGCCAATCTTTTTAATTGCTGAATTAATTGAGGATATATGAATATCCTCATATATATATATTAAAGATGATATATTTAAGTTATATTTACAAATGTGAAGGCATTCATTTGACGCTAAAATAAATAACCGTTAATAAGTTTCAATAGTCAATCTTTTGATCTAAATCCTTGTTAGTCCCTTGCTGAGAAGTAAGTTATACTTCGAGTTCGTAAAAATCATATATCGCCACCCTGTAACATTCATGTAAAATCGTGCTTCATGCTTTGCAGTAAATTATCTCAATAAAATCGCATATTGCAAGCTTATATGGATTATTAGATTTTAATTAGAATTTAATTTATTTACTCTGCATTTAATGAAAAAAGAATTTGTACAGAAACGCTTTTGCCATAAAATAGCAAATATGAATTAACTGAATCTTATGAAAGTTAATTTTAATAAGAATCAATGAGCTTCATATTTCATAGTTTGAATCATATGAACCGCTAATCACATTAACCAACAAAGTTAATTCAAAGATGGCAAGACGAAACTAAAGTGCATCCAACATTAAATTTATTTATTTCTGATGTAAGATGAGTAAGTATTTTGCAGGTAGAATTGTATTGACTTAAATTGAGTTTGATTAAAATTACACGATAGTTTCTTATTATATTATATTACATCCTCAAACTCTCTCATAGTAATTAGTCTGTGCTAAATTATTAAAAATAACGAGTGTTCGTTAAGGCACACAATGGGAATTTTAAAACATTAGCAAAAATTACATTTTATTGGACGTTTTATAAGGTTCAAAGGTTTTATGCATGCAAAATGTCAAATTTAATATGTACATATTGTAAAGGAATTATATTAGAAATATTGGCTGTATAAATATGACTCTCTTCTTTTTTTTAAACTAAAAAAAAAGACACCTCTTCGCCATACAAACTAAATATTGACTTGATTAAAAATATTTTATCTTAAAAACTGCAGTATTTTGCTTTTTTCGGACAGCAAACGAATTGAGAGAATAAATGTCTGTTTTTTTTTTAAATACAATCCAATTTTCAAGCCACTTTTTGATATTTGAGTAGAAAATTGGGTATCCCGCCAGAAATAAAACTTTGTATGAAGCGAAACGTATAGTAGTCTGAAGTATCAACATTCGGGTGGGACAGCATATTTTATTGAAGTGATTCAGAAGTTTTTTTCACTAGTCTCACACTTTAAGAGCGAGTATTGTCATACTGGAAAACAATCGCGTCATACCTTTTGACACATTCTGAACGTTTCTCTTCCGATGCACCATTCAAATTGATCCACTGTCTCTTGGTCTTTCACCATTGATGGTTTCATTGAATTCCAACAGTTAATAACAAATGTTGCTCTTTGCCACATGTATATCTTGATGGTTTGATTAAGTTACAAAAGTTAATAATAAATTCTTGCTGTTTGCCACATGTATATATTGATGGTTTGATTAAGTTACATAAGTTAATAATACACATGTATATCTTGATGGTTTGAAAAATTAATAATAAATTCTTTCTGTTTGCCACATGTATATCTTAATGGTTTGAAAAGTTAATAATAAATTCTTTCTGTTTGCCACATGTATATATTGATGGTTTGAAAAGTTAATAATAAATGCTTTTTGTTGGCCACATGTATATCTTCCTTTTTAAAATGTCTAAGCCACCCTTTACAAATTGCATTCGATGGAACATGTTCACCATAAATATCAAATATCAACGCATGTATTTCTGTTGTAGTTACTTTTGAAAATAATATAACTCCTAGCAAATGATATTTGCTTGGTAGAAAACTCAATATATTTACTAAGCTAAATAATTTATTTTTTAAATATAAATTAGAAGCCAAACACTAACTTTTAATGAGGTTGTTGAAACTTTCAAACACAACTTCCCCGTTTTATTTTAATGTGAGCAATACTACTAATTTCAACTATTAAAACTGGAAAAGTGACATTTATACGCCATGAAATTCTTTCCTGCTGAATAAATTAGGAATTATAGAAAAAAAGGTACCAGCTCAATGGAAATTTAATTACTTTATTATCATAAGTATATGGATGGATGCTTCTCTTTCAAGATAATTTTCGCGACTTCCTTTGTTATTTTTATCCTTTCGTCAATTAAATTTGTTGCAAAATTCAAAAAGGAAAAACATTATGTGAAATTTAATGAAACTTATCTCTCTGTGAAAGTTCACACACGTTTTGGCAGAGAATATCGAAAATTGTACTGAAAAGTGATACTCAAAAAATTCTGGGTAATTGCTTTTTACTTGATTTATTTGGTGTGTATATATTTACAAAAAAAATGAATAAATCTTTTAATATAACATTTGCACAGTAACTAAAGTCGTTATTTTATGAAAAAAATTGTTTATCTGCTTAAAAATCTTTTTTTTCTCATGCTTGATGGTATAACTTATGGTAAATCATTGTTTAATCCATATCACCCCCTATGCATTCTATGTAGATCCTTCTTATATTTTAAATGTGCATATAAAATATCACTGATAAATTTGATCAATTAAAATTAGCAACTATGACCATCATTTTTAGATGAATTCTAAAATATATTATTTATAGAAAAACTTATTTAATTGCACGAAATATATTATAGTCGTTATTACAACTTTTTCACAGTAATTTATATCAAATATAAACATAATAAGAAATGATAACATATGTTTAAGTAATTCTTAATAAATACAGGATAAAATTGATTTAATTTCTTTTTAATGAAAACGTAGAGATCTGCACACATTTTTAGCTATTCCATATAGAAATATTTGACAAAAATGGGCTTCGTTTGAGCATCTAGAAACAAAGATCGTACATATTTACTTCGATTTTCTTCTATTAAACGAGTCTAGATCTACGAATCCTTGTTGATATCTCAAGCTATCCGTTATCACTCCAGCCGCAAATTCTGCACTCAACATGGATAGCAGAAATCGTGTAATCCGATTGCAATCGAAATCGGCTTATCTGATTAACTCGAATCTATAAGATCTAGATAATCCAGCTTCGCAGAAAAGTCAATGCCAAATATACAAGAATTCGCCAAGAAGCTCCGAGAGGAGGACTGATTAACGTTCTGCCAGATTGGATGTAATGATGACATATGCTTTCTCACGCACTTGAAGCACCACGAGACATGAATTAAGGAGTACATGCAAGAAAATCAACAAAACAAATTTATACCGTTAAACTTTAATGTAATTTTAAAAATTCCAAAAATTATGTTAATAACTTTCCGTAAAAAATTATAAAAACATTTTCATGAAATAATAATGTGAGAAATAAATTCTTATATATTCTCTGAATTTCCATTTGATGTCAACAAGAAATTTGAAATTACTCCAATTACATATAATGCATATACATATTTTTTTCAAATATTTGCTTTTGTTAATAATTTTTTTTATATCAAAGGAAAAAAAAAAATAAAATCATTATTTTAACTTTCTTTTATACCTTCTTGCACAGATTTATCATGATATAATTTTAAAAAAAAATTCTATTATTCCTTTTCTTGTCTGTAGAATCAAAATTAATTTATGTGAATATAAGAGTATTTTGTTGAACTGGATTTACTATACAAATGTAAAGTTTTCAGGCTTTAGATATACCTTTAAAAATTGATTATTTAATAACAATCTTTGGTATGATAAAATGCTTAGTCGAAGATTAAATTATTCTAACAATCTATTTATATTTATTGCATGAGAATTGGGGCTTTCTAGTTCTAGCTTGGTGATTCAATAACTTTTAATTTATGTTTTTGAATAATTAAAACCTGTCATGTGAGGTTCTCATAATAAATAGTAACTTAAATTTTCATGGATTTGATCGTTTTTATCCGGGGTTTGAACAAAGATTGGAGGCAATAGCTAATAGCTGAATCCGGTTTACTTTAATCAAATTCAGATGTTTAGTAAATTCGGCTATAAGACAAGAAATTTATGTCAAGCTAATAACTTTTTCTTTAAATTCGATTCATAAATATAACGATAGCCACAAAATATATAAAAATCATATAATACATGGTTTAATCTTCCTGAATGTTGATTTTTATATGTTTACAATGAGAAATTGTTCAGAGATTTTTAAGTTCAATTTAATTATCATAATATATATATTTAAAGAAAAGAAAGTCCAATAAACTTTTTATGCTCTGTATTGCATCTTAGCCTTACAGTTAATAGAAAGAGTTGTAAAGATACAAGTAATATTATTTTTTCTAAATATAAATGTTGCTAAAATTTGAGGATATTCAGTCATTTTCCTTTCATTTACTATTACCTCGTTTTTCAGTACTTTCAATTTGATTCATTTCATTAGGTATAATATTTCATAGAAATATTGGTTATTTTAATTAAAAATAGTTGAAAATCCTATCCTATTATATTACAGCATAACATTTATAATGACGAGCAGTGATGAGTTCTATATTTAAAATCTTTGAAGGGTTAGTTTCACTCCTGTTCATATTTTTTTTTTCTTTCTCGGTCTAAGACTCTGAACAATTGTAAGTAAATGATTTTTTTTCTCTTTAAAACGATTTTAGGATTAGGAGAGAAGACATTTTCATGGCATATCATTACCAAATATAGCTTAGACATACACTTTTCAAATATGAAGTAAGAGTGTGTTTCGTGTAAAGAATGTATAATTGCAGAAATGGCATTCCATACCAAACTATGTAAACAATCAAACATGTTCAGTATGATGAAAATTAATATTGATTTTCAATACTTTTAAATGCACTGCACATTATTCCACTGATAAATGAGGTAAGACAAAAAAAAAGGAATTATAGGAAAATATTTTCTATGATTCATCTATTCTATAGGAAAATGTATTCTACGATTCATCAACAGTGTTTGTTTATCTCTTTGATTTATTGATAACAGTAAAATGTATTTCCCTGCACATTATAAACAGAAAAGAAATACTGAACAAATAAAGTTGGATTTGCACAAAGACAAAGAATATTTTTTTTTTACTGATCAGTTTACAAAACAAAACCAGTAGATTTGCACGATAATATATAAAAAAAATCATTAAATTATTTCAGATATTCTCTGCCCATATTTACACTTAAGGAACAACAAAACAGATGCACCATTTTCTTAAATTTCGAAAGTAATAGAAGATGATTGAATGGGTAATTAGTTCAAATAGTAAGGCGCATTTAATTTTAATTAGATCAAACATACTTGAACTTAAGTTACAAAATTCGATTTTTTTCGGGACAGAAACAAAAAGTTATAAGAGGGCGATATTTCTTGGATTTCTTTTTTCAGGTTCTATCTTTGCATTTTTTTATTTAAATATATATATTAAGTTTAATTAATAAATGCATTTCTGCTTGTTTCTCTATTGAATATTGTTTAAAGTCACTAAAAATAGTCAAGATGTGATAAAAATAACAACTGCTATTAGCAGCCGTTTTTATTTGTTATCAAATATGTTGATGATCATCGATAATATAATAATATTTCGTATGCAACTGAAATCATTATCAAAGTTTTTTAATATCATAATAATCTCTGTTTTAATATAATTCAGAAGTAATGAATTGGAAATATTTCAGATATTAAGGTTTACTTCACTTAAAAATGACAGTTTTTCATAGTATTTTTGTTTGTTTATTTGCTTGATTAATTTTTGAGTTACTATGTTCAAGTATACATGCACAATTTGCACTTTAATAGATATAATGTAAACTTAAACTCTTATTAAAAAGTTATCGACATAACATAAAACAATACATTTTCATGCTTCACTTCTTGTTGTTATATACACCAAGTGTGACTGTATGGAAGTTACACTAGTCCTTCCTACGCAGCAGGTGGAAACTGAATGTCCCTTACTGCAGCACTGATGTGGAACAAAGATTGAGTCCTAATGAGCACTACTGGTCACTATACAAACTCTTCCGTAAAATATACGTTCCACCATGAAAGTGGATATAACTAGACTCCACATCTCTAATGTATACTAGTCTGGGAACCAATTAACATATCGTATGCTTGTCATCACCAAATCAGAAGTAGCCACGGACGTTAAGGCAGACAAATTTTCCGAACGTTGATTTTGTTCGAAGTTTGGTAGATATCTTTAACTTTTATTTATAGGCATAATACCTAATATATGATGATGAGTTCATAAACAGTGGTATTTATAGAAACAAATAGACATAGTTCTAAAAAATTTTTCTTGTTTTTGAAGTAGTCTTAAAAGTGGAAATTCATCAAAGCCCTGAAGTCAATTTTTTTTTTGATGATGGCATTCTAAATTCGTCAAAACAGTTAAATATGTAAAAAAATGAGGATTACAAAAACGATATAGATAAGATTTTAATAAATCCCTTCTTGCAATTAGGAGAATAAATTCACAGAGATTACAGAAATATGATATCAAGGACAAAAGTTTTTGCCAATATAAGTAAAGAATAAGTAAGTTAAGTAAAGAGAGCGAGTAAATGTAACTCTCTCAAATTTCCTTTTATACTTTTATCATCCACTTTGTTCTTGGGGAAGCGACTTAATTCGCCTTTTATCACACGTACGTGCCTCTTCTAAGGAATAAAAATGATTTATTATTCTTAGTTATGCACCCGGACCAACACTTCGCTTAATCTTCTAAGAAAATATTTGGTTCTCAACTTAATGGAGGTCGATTAGCGAGTTCCGCCCTTGCAAAATTAGCCTTCTCACTTACATAGAATAAATGCCTCACCAGTTTCTGTCCACTAGATGATACAGTCGAATCAGCTAGAATGTCAGAATCACGTGAAGAATGCACGTGCATTAAGGGAAATAATGTCTGTGTACACGGGAGTTATTTTCTATTGCTATAAAATGCTGATGTTTCTATTTGCCTAGTTAATCTTTAGAAGGTAGGAGAGCGTTTTCAAAGTGAACTTCGAAAAGAAGCAAATAAACTCGGAACGAAAATAACTTCGTTTCGTTCTGCATGATATAGGAGCGGGACGAGTCCGTTTTATATGCTCGTAGATAATTGAATTGATTTTTATGGGTCTTTTGTTATCTGTAACTGTAACAGAATCTAATTCATTTATTCGAGAAAAATATGAGCAGAGGAAGAGGGCTCTTCTAATCTATTCAAATAAACATATTGTTTAAAGAAAGTTACTACCTTGCAGGCCTTTTCCTAATGAGTTGAAAATAATTTCGTTATGGTAATTGAATCATTGTTTATTCCTATCAATTGCATCACTGCAAACGAAGATAACAGTGGAGTGATTTCATATATTCCATCTTAATTTAAAATGATAAGAAAGGAAGAAAACTTTGTGTAGTTGAAAACGTAATTCAAGATTTTTTTTTTTCATTTTTTTATCATTACCTTAGTTCTAAAAATATTTACAGAAGAATAAATATAGTTTTTGAGGATAATTAGAACATAATTAAAAATAATAACGTTGATTTTCTCCAGCTTAAATAATTGCATTTAATTTTCTTATATCAGTTTATTTCCTAATTTCAGTTTAATTTATCAGTTATGAAAAATATTAATAGCTGCAATAAATTTAACTTGTTAATATGTAAATTATTGTGCAAAACTGTGCTAAAGTGTATAATTTGTATTTACCCGAGATAAATGTCAATGCTATAAGCCTTTTGAAGCTCTGTATTTTGTAGTAAATCTTAAAATGGTAGACACTTTTTTTTCATGATCAAGTTGAAAACATTATATAATAATCTAAAAAGTACCTAATTCACTATTTAGTTTCTACATTAACCTAAATAATGGACATTACTATAAATTATAGAACATTAAAAGAAAATTACTTGAAGAAATTAATAAAATTAGATCAGAAACGAAAAAATGGAAAACATAGACGAAATTTTATTCTATATCTCTAGTTTGATTTAAATGCTACACGTATGCAGTTACAACTAGGTACAGATATCAAGTATAAAATTCAGAACTGATATGCAATGAATAGGCTGATTACATCAAAAATTTCCCTCTCATGGCTAAAAATGGTTATGTCTTTAAATATATTTCCGAAATGCTCCGATTATTTCCGAATGGTTATGTCTTTAAACATAATTTTCAGTGTACACACAGTCAATGATAAACCTATGCAACTGTGAATTATTTGATAAACTTAAACAATAGTGAATTAACTAATGGCAATTATTATGAAATTGGATATGTTCAAAGTTAAAATACGTGAATATCTCATTGCAGGCATGATAACTTTTATCTTCTTAAATCCATTACCTCATTCGGAAAGAATTCCGATTCACACATTCCTCATGTATTCTGGCTTAACCATGTGTTTTTCACAGACCCTAATATTTTGTAACTTTAATTTTTAATCACAATGTATCTGAAAGTAACAATTATCCTTGTTTTCAGAAAAAGTTTTTAAAAATTCATTCATAAGTATATGAAATAATTTTCAAGCAATTTTTTTATGTCTTCTGAATATTGTTAATGACTTCTATAGATAAATTATACAAGTTCTTTATTACTCCTTTTAAATAGATATTTTGGTTTATATAAAACACTCTTATATTAGCATACTGAGAGATGTAAGTTTCATGCAAAATAGATTTGATTCGATGATTTCTCAATAAATGAAATATGTTGAAATTAAAGAATTAATGTTAATATTTTCAGTAATCCAATTTTAAGTCACTTTGTTAATATTTTAAATTATCCAATTTTAAGTCACTTTGTTAATATTTTAAATTATCCAATTTTAAGTCACTTTGTAAATATTTTAAATTATCCAATTTTAAGTCACCTTTGAACCTAACTTAGCACATACATATCATTGAAAATACTTTAGTGTTATAATAAACTTGAAAAATTTTTAGACATTTTTATTTAAGATTTTCCTAGGCTGAAAATAAAATCTTCCTCTACATATCAGGGAAGAATGAAAGGAATAAAACATCAATAAAACGATCTAAAGTCAATTTTATCTTAAAAATAATAAAATTTGATCTTCCACATCTATTAATTTTACTGTACCTTTGAGATTTTTCATAACGAATTAAAGTCTAACGAGAAAAATTCTATTCTTTACTGCACTTTCATTTATTAAATAATACGCATTCAAAAACGAAATTTTATTTTAAAGAGGTGAACAGGCGGTTGTCTCGTATTTTTTAAATCGAACCCCTGCGTTACCCTCTTACTTCTAAATAAAGCACGACAAAATATTTCCTATGTCAATTTATCCAATGCCTGTGTTCAAAAATTAAATTACTAGAGACAGAGAAGAAGAAAATAACTGTGTCCAAAGAAGAAATAACCAGTCGGGTCAGAGGAGCATAAAAACTCCGCTGCTGCACTTCTCAGGAAATTAAGTTTCCAATTCCGCTGGATTCCAACTTTGTGAACCAGTTAAACCCCATCCATCAAAGAAAAGCGGGACAAGATATGAAGTTAGTTTTCCTCCGTAAACCTATTTTTCAAGTAATGCGATTTTAACTTAAAAAGAAATGAGAAGAAGAAAAAAATGTTCGCGGTACTGTAGAGAGAAACAGAAAGAAGGAGAAAAAAATTGTAAAAATGTGCAGAGCTTAATGTTAGGTAAGGTGCATTTAAATTCGATCGAAACATTGAAATCGGAGCATTTTTCAAACGCGCTGACTGATTCTGAAACTGAAGTTTTTCTTCAAGACAAGGCGAAAAACGCATCGTGTTCGCTTTTATTTTATTGAACGCCTGGAAAACCGGATATAGAAACTGAGATTTCGAGCAGATTGCTTATAGGTATTTAATTATTCTAGTAAAAAAAGTTTTTTTTTCTTTGGAGAAAGAAATAGAAGTATTTGAACGTTTTAATTTTAAAGGAATAGATTCCTGACTGTATTTGTTATTTTTAAAGTGAAATTATTTATAATTTTGCTAGAGAAAAGATAAAAATGTATCGCTATCTAAATATTAAAATATAGAAATAAATTATTTTTCATCATCTTATCATATCTTATAAAATACTGAAAGGTTGTTTAATATATAAAACTTATAAATTGTGGATGGCATAAAATGTTACAAAGTGTTAAAAATTAAATTATATATATATATATATATATATATATATATATATATATATATATATATATATATATATATATATATATATATATATATATATATATATATATATATATATATATATATATATATATATATATGCTCTCCAAATGTGACAATAATTAGTTTACATACTATAGTGACTATCTTCAGCTGAATGCGCCTCATAACGGAGAATGAAAAGTTTCCGGCATTTGGTTGTTCCTCGACACCCTTGTAGGTATAGAAAAAAGTTTCGGCTGCTTCCCATCGACGGCGGGACGTACGTCCCAGAGGAAGTGTTATACCGTGGCCGGTGATGGCCCTTAGAACCCAGCCACAGTTTCCGCCAATGCTCCTGCTGCGGTGGTCCGCTGATTCAGATTGTTTCGTGTGGCTTCGGACGGGTTGGAGTAGCCGATTATAGGATCTATAATGAACATATATTTTCCTTTATGTTAAATTAATAAATAGTTCCAGTTTCTGCCATCATAAGTAAAATGGCACTGTGTCTACTTTTGTTAATATCATTGAGTCGAAAATATTATAGAAATCGATTTCCACTGGCGAATTAATTTTTAGAATAGTTGAAATATATCGTCCAAAGATTTACGCTGCTTTCGCACATAATAAGAAATTATGAACGGATAATTGAATATGAAACTACAATTGTCCAAAAAGGTTGTTTAAATTTCTGTGATCTGTACAATATTTTAGACACTTTTGCTTATATATGCAAAAAACTCTACTTTTTGGATGTTGCATCCGTGCAACTTTTGTAGCGGTCTCATCATAAAATTGTGATTCACAGAATATCGACAATATAATCATTTTGATGAATCGTATAATAAACCCGAGTCCAACAAATCAACGTAAAACAACTGTGCCTTGCGGTGAACTTGCAAATTAAAGAGTATATTTTTGACATTCAATATGTTATTTCATTAAATTTCATGCATAACATGGCGAAAGCATAATTCTTGAAGAAATTTGTGGCAATCATTTATTCAAAAGTTCAATTTTTGATGCACAAAGACATACTATAGTAGGAAAATGATATTTTTTTCTTGATTTGATCTGAGAATGAGAATTATTTTACTGATTTCTTTCATAAATCTTGATACATTTGCTCAGAGTAGATATATAACTAATTAAAAATATTTAACTGAAAAAACTCTTTATATCGATCATAAAAGTCCCATACTACTTTATGCTTATATATATTATAAACTTGCCGTCTTTGGAAATCTGTTTGTTGGGATTAATGGTTACTAAAAAATTAGTTTAAAGATGTTGTATAATTAAGTCTTGAGGGATTCTTCAACAAAATATGCTTTAGCTTCAAATTTTGCTCAACATAATTCTTCTACTGTTTTGGAAGCCTTATACCGTTCTGTTCATGATGTTATGCAATTTAGAAATATTCCGCTTATATTTTTATGTATCTAATTATATTACTTGAAATTTGATTGCATAAAAGCTGCAAAAAAAATATCTTGATTCTGATGTTAAATATTAATAATAAATATAATTAAAATGTAACAAATTAAAAAGAATATTAAAATATAATTTATAAAAAAAATGCTCAATGTGGAAAAGTAATTCGAATATCCATATTTTGATCCCCAACAATGGAAAAGAAGTCAGACTGTATATTAATAGCCACAATGAAAACTACGAAATTTAGTTTCACTTCAAAAATAAAATGTATTGCAATATATTTTCTCTTAGAAATTGATTAAAAGAAGGAAAAATAAATTATGCGGCAGAAAAGTGTCATCATTGAAAAGATATTAAAAAAAAATTAAGATCATATAAAATAATTTTCTTCGTTGTAATATTATCGTACAAAATGTCCAAAATGTCTTTATTTTTTAAATTAAAATTTTTAAAATATCGTTCCAACTTGCACATTTTAATCCTGCAACTATTTATTTGCCATGTTTGGGAGCTCTAGGTCAAATGTTCTGATCTGTAGAACTCCAACTTTTATAATCAGTAGAGATCACTTTTTCCTTTATAATCAGTAGATATAAAAAATATTTTTGATATAAAAATGATTAGAAATAGATTTTGAAATTTTTGTTAGAAATCAGAGTATTTTGTATGTTCGAATATTTTTAAAATGCTTATACTTAAATTTCTGAATATGAAAATCATTTCAGTTGCTATACAAATCGTCTACTTTTAATAAACAAAGAGCAAGACGGGATGTAATTGTTTATTTTTTTCTATGTGATTTCAATTAAAAAATATTAACTTATTTTAATGAAACACGAAAATTAAAAAACGAAAAATATGTTATTTTCTGAAGGAAAAAAAAAGAAAATCGTTTTAAACATTCTATTACCGATTGTGAATTTTCACTATAAGCAATTTCAATTATAATGAATCATGAAGACAAAAAATTATATTAAACTATATTTTGAATTTTAATTAGTAAATGTTTTCTACAATATTATCTTTGGTCAGGGGATTCGAAATGGTTTATAAATTTCCAATACACTGGCATAATAAACCAATTAATTTCTTTTCCTTAATAATTAATTCTTTGGCGTAAATATATTGGCTTTACAAAAATAATTGAACTTGACTTCCTTAGATATGTAAACATATCTTATAGTTTAATTTAATATTTAAAGAAAAGATTGCAGTGGCAAACATGAAACTGGAATCATTCAAATTTCGTAAATTATGTATTCAATAAATATATCACTAAAATATAATTGGCATTTATTTTGAAAAATATTACTTTACTAGAGCTTTATAGAAATGCTCTAAGATGTGATTATTAAGGTAAATAATAAAAGAAAGCTAGATGAATGATTAAAATGAGTATAAAAAATCAGAAAAATAATTTCATAGTAATTTTATAAAAAAAGCATAAATAAATTTTTAATATAGAATAAAATATATATTTTGTATATATAATTTTTAATATAGAGGTATAAAACTCAGTTATAGAGATTTTTGATGATTTAATGGAAGAAGTATGGCATTTCCTTTAAAGCTAAGGGAGAATGTCAAATTTGATAAATTCCTGTGGTGACTGAAATGCAAATTATATAGATTCCCAATGTTGACAGAACCTATTAAAATTTCTATGTTTACCAAGTGTTACTCTATGATATTGATCACTTCTGAGGGAAATATTCAATATTTGAAAACTTTATTATAATAGAATATTTAAAGGAAATTATTGCGAATAGGATAATTTAAAATCGCTGTGATTTCTGTTTCTTTTAAATAGATAAAAACAATTGTACAAAAGTACGTTATCAGATCATTTATTTTTTTTAATTATTAATTTATATTGTCACTTAAATTGAATAATTAATTTATTAATTTTTAATTTTAAAAGAAAAAAAAACATCATGGAAATTGTAAAAATTCGAATAACCATAATTCATATAAAATCTATATTTAAGAGATAAGAAATGTTTCTGTAAAGAGGTTTTATTTTTTTAGATTCATATCTAAATAGAATTCCCTTTATAAAAATCCAATAATTGTTCATAGAAATCAACGTAGATTAATAATGAAAATTTAGGAGCACATTTCATCAAAGAGTTTTAATATACTTTTTAATAATTGTTCAGCATATTTCTTCTGGGTCTTTAGATATTGAACAAAAGATTCAAAAACGTATAGTTACCCATTTCTGAAACAAATTGCTTGATTTCCATGTATTTATATCTTCAATTAATTTTTTTAGTGATTTTTTTTTATTTCTTATATTTTGGTCATTATCACATTTATCATTTATTGCTATTAATGAAATACACAATTTAAAAATATCTTCCAGTATCGTTATTCATGGTATATGTAAAGAATAAATTATTTTCTCATTACATTTTGGAGTAATTTGTTTTCCATGAAAGTACGGTTTTAAAATAAACTTTTCTCCCATTGAAAATTCTGGCCATTTAAATTGATATGGTACTAAATAGAATTAAAACGGCAAAGTTATCTAAAATAATTTATTATCCTAAGCCTAGATTGCGAAAAATGTGATTTTCTTCATTAGAATTTTAATGGATTTCAATAGATTTGCTTTATGTTTTAAGGTTAGAAAAGCTGAAGTTTTTAGTCTTGAAAAACAAATGAAATTCAATAAAATTTATATAGATTCACCATCTGTTGATGCAATCGATCTTGCAGCTTAACGCCCACTTCTTTAATAAAATCAAAGAACTATAATCATAAGAATAATGTTCATTTCTTTTTTAATTAAAATTGCTAGAAACCTTAATATGTTACTTCAATTCAAGTATAATATCATCTATGAATAAAAAGAAATTTCATATTTTGAAATCATTGTACATACACAAACTAGAAAATTCTCTAGTTTAATTCTACTATTTTTTTTTAGCCAAAGCATATTAATAACTTCAAAAGAATTTAATCTAAATATATTTATAATTCGTAATTTATTATCTTTAAGTAGATAATATATGATCCTTAGGAAATAGCGATAGAGCTTTGCTATATATAAAGCCATAAAGATACTTCTGAAGTAACCAAAATATATTCGAAGTAATTCCTAGAAAGCTTACTCTGTATTTATTCAAATCTAAGTGTATTTGATACATATTGTTATAGAATTTAGATTTAGCCTTGCTCAATAAAGCAATATTTTGTAATTTAAATCCTTTTTTTATAATGTCGATATACTTCTAGTAGACATCTGGCTACAAACTGTCTAGACAGTTCTATTAGAGTCTTCATAATTCCATTTTACTGTTTCTCATTATTTTGGATTAAGAAATAAAAAATGAAGTATTTAATTATTTCTCGTTACTTTTTCAGAATCAAGTAATTTATTTGATATATTTGAGAAAGGGAAGAAAACTTAAATAACAGTTTCTTTATTATTTTCTTAAAAAGGATGGTATGGCATTGAAAGGATTGATAAAAAAAATTCATATATTTACAATTTAATCAATGAATCTTATTTTGAAAATTTTAATATAAATATAAATATCCATTCATCCTGCTTTTAAGGAAATCCTCTATATTTTCGAGTTTGCATAAAACATGTTGAAGGTATATATTACAAACCTTTTAATAAACCTTTTGTGTGGGATTTTTTCTGCTACTTTCAGTACCATTTTTGTCTGAAAATATATGAGAATTTTGGCTTATCTTCCATATCAAAATGTAATCCATGCGTTTTTGAAGCCGCTACATTTTTATACAGAAAAAAAAAGACAGCAAAATCAGACAATTTATTCTGTACCCAAATATTTCCAGTAAGCTACTCGCTGGGCGTCATGACACATCTCGAAAGTTGTTTGTTCTCGACTTTAGGACTTGAGATACTTGAATACGAAGATACTTGAGATACTTGAATCTATGTGCGCTTGCTAGGCTCATTCCATATAAATTTGTCTAATAGACCATCATATCAGTAGTCAAATATAAAACCGGATGTCACCTTTGTCTTCTATTCTTGATTCAGCTCTAAGAGGTTTACTGAAAACTATCTTCCATGCAATCTTAAAATTTATTTAAATTATTTAAACATCGTTGATTCTTTTATTAATAATTGGCACCTTACAAAGCATAAATTGGTTACAACAGCATTCGATGGAAATCTCACTTAATTGACGAAAAATTTATGAAATATTGAAGAACTTTATTTAAAACATTTATCTTTATAATACATCTACATAACAGTTTTAATTTATACCGAAGTATATTACTCTTAGTATAACAGTGAAAATAAACAGATTGAAAAAAAATAATTTAAAAATTCCAATGATTCGTAAACTTTATTATTATCTTTCTCGATTATTATAATTCACATAATGTTATTATTTCGCATAGTGTTATGATGCTAATGGAAGATAGCCAAAATTTTATTAGAAAATATTACCCCAATATGGTATATATTACTATCAATTTGGCAAGTATTAGCTCATTATTTATTATCAGTAGAATGATTTTTTAAAATTAATATTTTCATGCACTTTTACATGCTTTCTAAGAAATAATACACTTTCCTACAGTATTCAGCACTAAATTATAATAATTTCCTTTGGTCGCTTATCATAAGGGTACATTCAATTTCAAAATTAAGAATTTGTTAGGAGTCTTACAAGATAAGTAGAAACTATAATTCATCATTATGAAAGCTATTAATCTCATAATCCTTAACGCATGGTTTATTCAGCATTATTTCTGAATATCTTGCTATTCTGCATTTCCTATAGAAAAGGTTGCGGAGGTTGTATTCAACCTCAGGCTGAAGCTTTAGAAGTTGAATATATCCTCCTATCGAGTTTTCTGTAGAATGTGGGTGCACGTAAAGGATATATATTCCCATTTCCTTAGGCAAACACTGAATATACATACATGGGAAACGTCAAATATTTCAGATTTTTATCAAACAAAATGCTTTAGGACCTTATACCGACAAAATAAATATAAAATCTCATTTGCGATTCAACAGTTCAATATCTGGAGAATGTGGTCTGGAAAGGCATCGCTTTTGAAAATTTTCGGAAGAGTTTTGCACCTTTATGCTGATAGATGTGTTCTTAAAAATAAAGAGAAAAACGATTTGATATGGCTTCGTACCTATATTTGGAAATTTTTGTCAATGTTCATAATTTTAGGGTACAGTAAACCATCAAAATAAAATATTAACAGCAAAAATCCCTTAATTATTTTTAATATTCAACAGAAATTATTTCGAGCATATAGATAATCAAAGTTAATTTATAACAGTATATTATATATAACAAAAATATTACAACAGTATTTTTTTTACCATGTTCTAATATTTCCTCCTAATTTTTTTCATGGATTTCGAGGGAAAAATATGATTACTTATTTAGTATTTTTCTGAATGTGAATAAATAACTTAAGTAAATTTTGATTAACAAAAAAATGGGAAAATAGATTTAAATCAATAAAGAAAAAGTTTAAAATAAAATAAAATAAGATTAAAATAAGTAAATAAAAAGAAATTTTAAAACCAGATTTTAAAATTAAATTATATTTATTACTGAATATTTAATTTGGAATAATTATTGTTTTTAAAAATTGAATAATTAAATTTTAGATGGTTAGAATCTAATTTAGATACCTCTGTAGATGCTTTTAAAGTCATTGTAAACTATTATTTTCCAGCTGTAAAGAAAAAACAAAACATACATTTTTAATAAAAGCTAATCTTGAATAATACCTTAAAGACAAAAAAAAGCGATAAAAATAATTGACTAGAGGAATAATATATTGTAACAGATCCAAAGAAATTCTTATTAAAATCTAATAACAGTTGACTGTTAAAAATATACAGAGATTATAGAAGAAAAACATGTCGTACGAAGGATCTTAAAAATATTACTATATTATGCTAAATATAGAATTTTTCATATGTTTTATGAAATAAAAATATGAAAAGAAGAAATGAAACGCATTCATACTATTAATGCCAGTAATAGTAATTTAATTTGGATAGCTGCCGTAACACTCTAAAGCATCTCATTCTGCAAAGCGCAATAACATAATTGCTCTTGAAAATTAAGTAAATGATAGTTACTTTTTATGCTTTCAGAAAGATTAGGTCATTAAAAATAATTACCTCAAAAAATAAAAGAAATGTATATATAATGTAATTCTTTTTCATTGCTAATCAACTTAAAAAGCTAATTTGTATGTAAAAGCAGATTAGCTTACTGTGTAGGACTTTCTGCTACCCTTTTTATTTTAAATGAATAACAGAAATTAGCTGAAGCAGGAAACAAAAGTATAAACAAAAATTTCCTGCTGTAAGTAGAATTTCTATTTCAATGCATCGCAATGCCAAAGGCAGCGGAAATTACTTCATATTTTAAAAGTAATTAATAAAATGATATATTCCGTTCCCTTCTCAAAGATATTTAAAATCAATTTTGTTTCAAATTGTTTGCTTATCCAACATTTCATCATCCTCGGATATTTCGGGTAGGATATTAATTACACGATTTCAGAATTTAAAACTAATCAGCGACTCAGATACATTTATTCGTATTAAGAAATTGGAATGGAAAATATTTAGTTCAGGAAATTAGCATGAATTATTCAATCCACTTTGGGAAAAATAATGTATTCCTCAAGCGATGAAAATAAATATTGAATTTTAAGGTAATATTAACTTATATTTATAGCCAGCTGTGCCATGGGATTTCATATTATGTTTGTTTCTGAAGTTTAGAGAACGATATGCGTTTGGATCTGTGAATAAGCTCAATTTTAAAATGTAGTTTCTATTGAATAAGCAATTAACGGATATTTCAAAGGGAAATATATTTACTCATGTGGGTATTTATTTGTTATGGGTAGCAATTATCCTTCAGGGAAGAGAGGTTACCTGACTACCTAAGGCAAGGGAGATTATAAAGCAAGGCAATAAAATGGACACTATAAATGGAAATTAGCTTTAAACATAATTTTCGGATAACAATTTAAATTTTGACTTCCCAATTGCAGTTTTAGCCAAAATTGTTAGAAAGAAGCAACTATTCTGTTTTGCATTTATTTAATTCAAGATTAAAGCTTCATTAATAAATTTATTAGTATTATATTTATTTTTAAGATGGCTTCTAGGAGTTGGATATTGATATAACAAATTTATTAAATGCTAGTATTATGTTTACAGCAGATTCCTTAGGCCATTTCTACAGCTACGCCCGTTCAATATCCAGCTCCTAGAAACCATCTTAAAAATATACAAAATAAATTGAACCTATAGCGATGGCAAGAAAAATGGGGATCAATTAGCAGAAACTTCTATCAACTTATCTCTAAAGTCACTTTTAACCCATCATCTTGTAACAGGCTAGGCATTATCTTTACAACTGACCATGGCACTTTCCCTCCGTACTTCAAGCAATTCAATATTAAATGATAGAATCAATAGGGCTGCGGTGAAATAGACGATTCCCTTCATTATGCCACTAGTTGCCCACATCTTTCCATCTTAACAAACCCACCCACGAACTAGAAAGAATCTGGTGATCAACGTTATGGGAAACAAGATGTCCAGTCCAAGGTCAAAATTAGAAATCTTGTGTGGTTCCTACAAGACAACGAGGAATTGATTTCCCCAGATCCAAGCTCTGAATAAATTTTCGCCTTGAATCTCAATCAAGCTCTTCTCCAAGATATATTAACTTCAATAGAATTCCTCTATTCATACTCCCCGCCAAACACTCCCTTTATCATCATAACATTATATATAATTTTTTTCTGTGTTGGTATGTACATTTTTTTTCTTAGTAAATATTCGCACGTATATCCTTTCAACCGACAGGGAATCCTGGAGATTCCAAGATCGGGTATATTCTGTGGGGAAAGAAAGAAAGTAGTATGTTCACAGCATAAGACCAAATACGTAAGTGCATTATTCGTTTTTCACTACCAATCATTTTGGACATCCACTTGCAGTAAATTTACTCAGGAACCTTTAAAATGAAATTTTCAGTTATTTCAGAGTACTTAATCGTGGCGTGAATAAATATTTAATTAGATTTCAAATTAAAAAAAAACTTTCAAAATTATGATATTTTTTTTTCTTAGAGAGACTTTTTATGCTATCATTATTCAAAACATTCAGCAGCCCGGTGAATATTAGCGAAACTAAACACTGAATGAGCTGATATAATCCCAAAAAGACTTTTATTATTAATTTTTGCATTTAAATGTTTGCTATAAAATGTTAACAACAAATGATTAGTTGCACAGGATGTGCCTTCTTATACCTCAAAGTAAAAGCCATTTAATTAATGAAAGAATAAACTAAAAAGTTGAAGGAGCAAATGGTTTAGCTTATTAAGCAAATTTCCCATTTTCAACGCCCATTTTATCACATATAAATTCCATGAAAATACCATCTATCTCATGTATTTCTGTTCTACAGGGATTTTCTGCCCTGTATTCCCATCAAGTGGTCTCCAATTTACCAAAAAAATAATTCAAAAATTTATTCTTTCCGATATTTAGTTTTTTAGTGATGAAGCTCAAATTATTCTTATTCTTTGTTTTCCAGGCATCAGATATTAAATGATCTTTCTCTTTTGCGAATTATTTTTCCGAAGTATAATATGAATTAAGGTACAAAAAATATTTCATTATTTTTTCAGACGCTGAAATGAATAATTTTGTCGATTAATTGACATGGCAATGTTATTTTGTAATTTTAATCAATGGCCCTGGAATTATAAAAAAATATATTGAAAAAAGTTTTACAGGAAATAAAAAAATATTCTAATAATTTGCAGTTGAGTGAAATTTTTGAAACTCATAATGTATTACTAGTTTATTCTTATCAAAAATAATTATTTTTTTTTTCGTTTTAATAAAAAGGTGCAGTAATTTTATGAGAAAACATAAAAATCTGTTGAAGAAAAATAATATGAAAATATTTTGTATTTAGATATGTTCACTGATTTTTCTTTCAATACCTTTATTTTTCATACGCGTTTTTTATCAGTCACATTATTAAAATGTATCAGAAATATTTTCAAGTACATTATGAATTCTAGTAAATAAAAATAACAACAAAAAAACTTTTATGATTTGATATTAAAAAAAAACATAATTAATTTTTCTTGTAATTATACTAAAAAAAATTTCTCTTGTCTCTTAAAATTTTGATTGGTCTTATGAGTTAAGGAACACGTAAGGCTTAGGCGAATGGGAAAAACATTCTTATTTTCGTTTTATTGTTTGAATCATTATTTTTCTTTTCTTTCAGAGTTTTTTTTTTCATATTAGCTAAATAATTCTTATTGATTTCTTATTTTCGATCACTCCATTGCCCATTTTATTAATTTGGTTTCCAGGGAAATAAATCCTTTTACCAACTTACGCAATCCTTTTCCAACTTTCCCAGAATAGGCAATATATATATATATATATATATATATATATATATATATATATATATATATATATATATATATATATATATATATATATATACTAAAATCCATAGTAAAGGGAGGATCAAACTATGTTATTAATTATTGAGTTAGTGTTAATTAATGAGTTATGGGAATGAAATTAATGTAAACTACAAAAAGAAATATAGCATTTTCTGCAAATAATATTGAAAAAATTTGTGAAAAATACGGTATTCATGACAAATTCTATAGTAGTTCATTGTGAAAGAAGGAAAACGCTTGATCTATACAAACCTGTGCAAAAGTTTTGCATTTGATATATTGTAAAGTTTTATTTCTTTTTTCCTTTATTTTTATTCATTTTATTTTATTTTTTCTTTCGTTTATATTTACAAAATATGTATAAAAACACACATTCACGCACACACACGCACACACACGCACACACACACACACACACACACACACACACACACACACACCACACACACACACACACATATATATATATATATATATATATATATATATATATATATATATATATATATATATATATATATATATATATATATATATATATAAAATTCCTATTAAAAAATTTATTTGCATGATAGAACAATAGATTATAATTTATAAGATTTATTACACTCAATTACTTATTATTAATTTTTAAGTGCTAATTGAAATATAATAATGAGTAATCGTAGATGATAAACAGTCCTAAACTTGAATTTATGCATTAAAAAATTATTTTGGAATCATTTTGGAAATCATTTTGGAAAAGTTATTGAAATGAAAAATAATTTAAAATGATTCATTAGCATTTTGTTAAGAAAAAAATGCGTTAAAATGTGAAACTAAATTTTCCTTTATATTGAAAGAAGAATTTCATAATTCCTAAAGCTTAGTGAATTAAAAATTTTGTATCTCTAATGTAAGATTTGGTATTATGAATACTGAAACAGTCATTCTCAGACATGATATTAAATGATTTCTGCTTATTACGTCACTATAACCTCAAAAAAATTGACTCTTGTCAAGTAGTATTAAGTAATGAAATACAAAATAAATTAATAATTAGTTATCAAATGCATAAAACGAGAAATACGTGATTTAATACATAAAAGAAGTGTAATTCAATTAAGTGGAATACACGAGCTCAAATGGTTAATTAGTTCTTCTATCTTTAAGACAAGTATCTTTATCCTCTATTAAATGTAATGTCAATATTTCTCAGTTAAATGAATCTTTCAAGAAAAAATATGTTTACAATATTTATAAAGATTTATACAATATTATATAAAGCAATGACCAGACATGATCAAGGAAGCTGCTCTAGTTCTCTTCCCAACTCATTTTCAGTTTTTGCTTGATTTTACAATTGCTAAATGCTTTGAGCAGAAGTGACTTTTTTTTATTAATATTCAAAATTCAATATATTAATTGGTAATCATACGGCAGTAAGTCCAAAATTCAAGAACTTACATAAAACAGTCGATTTTTCAGCTGTTTGCATGACTTTTTGTGCTTGAACAAAAATCGTATCATTTTTTTTTGTCACAGGAATTTACAACATTTCACTAGTGCAAGAATTTTAGAAATATTTATGGTTTTCTTTTGTACTTATCTTTAAACAATCTCTGCTAAGAGTATTTTTTGTTGCAGCTTTTTCTTGCAATTGTTGCAGTTTCTTCTAAAACAAACATTACATATAAATAAGCGAAAAGACAAGTGAACAAATTTTATAAATTGTTCACTAGTCTTTTTATAAATTTATTCATACAATATCAAATGCTATAAAAAAGAATAATTTGTCAAAGATTTCCTTTCCTTGAATTTATAAATTGAATTTAGAATGCATATGAATTTGTATTTCATTTAAAATAAATTGGATACATTTACAAAATTAGACGACTGAATCAGCAAACAAACATTTCATCAAATTCCATCCTTTCACAAACACTTCAACAAAACATTTGAGACATTTCTTTACAATTTAGTAAGATTACATGTATGTATTTAAATTTAATTCCCTGATAAATTTTTCAAAAGCAGTTTCTTACACTCGGAATGTTAGAAGTGGATAATCTGATCCAAAATGCAATAGTTTCATAGCCCTATTGGGAAAATAAAAATTTGCAATATAGAAAATGAAAGAATCATTAAAAATTTTAGAAAGCAGAAAGGTACGCTATCTACAAGTTAGTAAAAGTATTTTTTCGATATCTAGAATTCAGGAAGGATTAACGGATACCCCAATTTATTGTAAAATAATGTTTATTATATAGATGCTACTAATAGTATTATAAGTTTTTTTTTATCAATAGATAAGTTAAATAAGAATTTAAAAATTCTCAAGAAACGTAAGTCATTTCACATTTATATTAATGTTAGCAAAATTCTTCTAAAAGATAATTATAAATTCTTATTGAAAAACGTATCATTTAATATTCATTTCCCTAATGCGATATTAGAAAATTATCCTACCTAATTCCAAAGAAAGTAACTAATTTTTATTTAAGATAATAAAGATAAAAAAATGATCGAAGACATTCCTTCATCGTTTTATCTCTGACGATGACCATTTTAATACAGATGGTTTTATCAAAATCGTAGGCTTCACAGTAATCACATTTAAACAAATCCTTTTAATGAACTCATCTTAGAATACTTCCTTTTAATGGTTTTGCAATTTTCTGAAACGTATCGCAAAAATTCAGGCATTCACTCAAAATCCATTTAAATTATTCTTCGCTATAATTAAGCCATTTAATGAATTCTGTGGGAAACATAAACATATGAAGTTTCAGACGTAATTGCTAAGAGCAAGGAAATCGTTAATTTAATTTTTAATTAATGTTTCGAATGCTTGGAATGAACCTAGAGATTCGTTTTTGCGTCTCTCTGAGCTGCCAGTGCTCTTAAGAAATACAATTAATTGCATTACATATCTTGAGAAAGCGCCTATTCAAGGAGATATTAATTCCAAATGAGATAGTAAACCATAATGAAAACTTTTCAAACTTAAAATACAAGAAAACTATTGTCTCTTGATTTGCTTTTAGCCTCACGATTTATGGATTTCTTAATAAGCTGTTGTGAATAGATTGGATGAAAAATGCAAATGAATGGCATCGAATGCCTGTTTGAGATTTTGTTAAATGATTAGATTTATAATGGACTTCCTATTCAGAAATTGAAAACCTTACACAAAAGATAAATTACTTTGAATGAATTTGCATATGAAATATTAGTTTACTTAGAAAATTCTATAGTTTCAAAAATAATAAATCCATTTTAAGATTGCAACATTCTAACTAAAATGATATGATTTGAATAGTTAATAATATATTATTAATTAATGAAAATGAATTTGAAAATTATAATTATAATTTCTCAGAGTGGCAACAAATTTCATTCTTGCCAATAATTTATACAAATACAATTGAAGAAACAAAAAAAAAGAAAATTGAAAATTCATTTGACATAAATTTAATGACGCGAGAATTATTGAAAGAATTCGCATAAATGGATTTACAGAACAGCTATACAAATTTTTTTGCTCAAATAAAACATTTTTATACTAAAAAGAATTGCCCTAGGACAATAAAATTCTTATATGGAGGAAAAGAAATGCTGTTTAGCCTTCCTTAAGAGTTAGTCATCCTAATAGAATGATTCCATATTTTCTGTATATAAATTTAGAACTTTTTAAAAGTGCTAAATAAGTAAAGACTTTGTTAAGATAATTAAAAGTAGTGTTTGATTTCATTATTTAGATAAAAATTGTTCTACCAAGTGTAAGTGAACTATATTTTAAGAAAAAATTTTATATGTCATCAAATAATTCTTTTATTAAGGATGGACTATTATATGAGGTATTAAATAAAAAAAAATCACTGTTGAAAACATTGAAAAGTTTCATTTTTTTCCATAATTAGTATAAAATTAAATGTTAATTATTGTAATTATAATACAAAATATACGGTATCAGCATACTTCTGAATATATAATTCTTGAGCATCTACTTTTTTAACTTTCTCTAATTCCAATTATTATAATTTCTTATCACGACTGACGGATTACAACTAGACCTAAACAGGCACATGTAAACAGCGTACAAGTCTACTAATATTTACAAGCATATTGGATACATCAAAATTCGTGTACGCACAGAACATGTATTTATATACGAAAAAAAGAATAAATTATGTTGATGGTACCATAAATACCTCATTGCATGAATGATTTATAAACAAGTTTTTATAAAAAAAAGGAAACCATTGGGAAATGAATCGATGAATGCAATAAATTATGTTAACACAGTTAAATTATATATTCGTAGATGCAATAAATTAGAACAATTCATCTTTTAAAATGCTTTGGGAGACAATAAATTAATATGATATTAAATTACTAAGAATCCATCAGCATGCAATTAATATTCTGTTCAACTTCATCATTTAACTCTTCTTGATGTTAAGTAACACTTGATGACAGCTCAATTTGGGAGCAAAGAGAAACCTACGAGGTTTATTATTTAGCTTAATTAAATATCTCTGAATTTGATCCTATTATGAAAATGAACAGATCTGAATAGTAATGAATATTGTATTGATTATTTTTGCATTTTTGATTATTTTCAATCTTAATTGATATTCTGTGCAACAAATTTATGTATTTAAAATAGGTTCTATCATTCCGCAAATCACTTTCTATAATTTAATATGCTAGGTGATATACTTTCTGGTGATATGATTTTCATAGCCAACTAACTATCAGCATAATTCGTCGCTGATTAAATGAATTTGTTTCGGCACAAGAAACGACATTCTTCAAATGATTCTAATAGTACCAGGAGCAAAATTAAATAATTTTTTTATAAAAGAATTACAGAAAGTAATGAAAAGGATAAGCATTTTTTCACTGGTATCTTTTCTCTGAACGAAAGAAGGTATATACAATAATTAAAACTATACTATTGTAGTATTAATAACGTTTGCGTAGCACTGCATATGAAAACCTGTAAGATTTAGAATTAATAAATCTGTTACAAATATATTTTGAAAAGTGAAAATGTGCACTTAAGATGGAGTTGTAAAAATTCAAATTAGAATTTTAATTAATCAGAAAATAAGCGTGAGTTTGTTGTTTTTAAAATACAGCTTTTCAAAATATTTTTGCAAAGACATGTTGTTGTATTTTAAATTTCAAAAAAAATTTTTTTTTAGTAATAACGATATTAACGATATGCATTTCTTTAAAGTTTTTTACACTTAAAAAAAATGTGTATAGTTTTCAACCAACCGTTCCTTTTCTCTGTCAGATTCACGCCTGTTTTTATGGTTCCGTAAATTTTTTTAATTGCATGTTTTTCTTCTATCGTTGAAAGTCAAAGAAATATTTTGTTATTATCTCTTCGAGCTCTAGGAAGTTAAGTTATAGTAATGTGACATATTGGCGCGCAGTTTCAGAATAGGATACTCAGACAATTTATTGGCATTATGCGACTCAACTCCATTAAGACTGTTCAAATGCACAGTAAAAGAATCAAAAGTGTGACAGAATCAAATAAAATCCAGCATAAAAGATAAGGATTAAGGAGTACAAATTTTAAGTATAAAATATCAAAGTATAAAAGATTTAGCTGAACCAGTCTTGTCAGTGAATGACTTGGTCTGCAAAGGCGACAAGTACCAAATATAGTAAAAACCAAGACAATTTAAATATGAAGGATGTTGGTAATAATTCACAAAAAGCAACAATTTACTAGTTAGCAATAGGGTTTTAACAAAAGAGAATAAAACTTTTAAAAAATATTTTTCACTGAACTTAATAGAAGCTTTGATTAAAAACATTGTAAAGAAATATAAAGCTTGCCTGATTCCCTTAATTCTCCTGGGAACGCGGTGGCCAGGTAATAAGGTCTCGGCTCATGAGACGTAGGGTTTCAGATTAGAGACCCGATTCCACTGAAGAATCGTCGTATAAGGGGGTCTGTTGCACGCTAAATACGTCAGAGCCAAACGACTCCTACTGGTGTGGTGTGGAGAGGGGGGGGGCAGCTCAGGTGTCGTCCTCGTCATCTGACCACGGTTCAAAATTACGAGGTCCACCCCAAAATAGCCCTTGAGTTGCTTTACAACGGGGCGTTAATGTAACTAAACTAAACTCAACATTAATTCTCCTGTATCTAATGTCTAGAAAAATTCAAATCAAAATCTAGTATTAATTTTACATTTCTAAATGTAAAACTTACACAATGAATTAGATTTTTTATTAAAAGCAAAGATTTCTTATCCAATTCAATGATCAAAAGTTTCATTAGAAGCATGAAAACCTTTATGAAAAATCAAATATTTTATTTATGTAGTTGCAAATTTTTGTAAATTAGCTTACACGGTGGGTTGCAAAGGAGATATATGTATGAAAAGATATATACAAGCTATCTGAATTGTCGATAAGAGATAGAAAAAAAAGAAGGCGGTTTCCTTTTCAGAAGCATACAGCAAAGCTCCATTCAGACGCTCTTAGAGGCGAGCAAAATAAACTCCTTTGTATTCTATTGGTTTCTTCAACCACGTACATTTCGGCCCGTCCACTGTAATAAATTTTCTGCCACAGCACTTCGGAATCCAGTAGATTTCACAGGGTAAAAATGAAAATTCAAACGATGTTTTTTTCGTCCAAAATACATATTCTTTCTTCCGGTGCCCAGTTATGTATGTTGTTTTTTCTACTTTTTTTTCACTCCGAAGATTCTTTTCTTGGAAGAAATTGGATTCAATTCATTTTGATTTTCCCCCCTCCTTTTTTTTATCACCCCCGAAGTATACGCGCGGAATAGAAATGTGATGGAACGTTGTTTTACAGCTCATTTTTTTATTTACTCTCAAGGCGTTTTTTTTTCCACCTCCTATTTTTTTCTTTGATTTTTTTTTTTTCCATTTTCTGCTTTCTTTTACTCTGTTTCTCTTCCTTTCAGAACTTGCTCGTTAATGCCTCTAGAGCAAGAATCACTTGCTTTTTTCCCATCTCGGAGATGCCTTTTATTTTCATAGGCGAAGTTCTGATCTGGGAGTCTGATAATACTTAAAGCTGGAATATGTTTTTCTGATTTCGCGAAAAATGATCAGATTTACATTTTTTTTTTTCAGCCGCGTCTGTGAAAATAAAACGAACACATCGGAATATTATTTTAGTCCTTATCTGGAAAAAGAATTATTAGAAAAGAATTCCTACACTATCAAAGTTCTTTATATTTAATCTCCTCTTTTATATAGTAAATGAAAAAGCCTATAACTGTGAGATGAAACTTTTGTACTACATTTTGGGTATCAATACTTTAAAGTAATAAAAGTTTTAAGATTTTTCTGCAAATTGGCTGTGCTATTACTCACTTTTTATAGCCAAGATACCGGTAACTGTTGCATAAACGCTACTGAAAAATTGCAGTTTTTCTTTTTTTTTCTTGGCTGGTCACATTGTAAAAATATTTAAGGCTGCTCTTTAATATCAGTTAGTTTATAGCTTCTTTTTATGTATTTCCTTTCATGATTACACTAAAACATAGAAAAATGTATTTGGAATTCTCACATTTTCAAAATTGCACTCATGAATTTTATAAAATTGCACTCGTGAATTGTATAAAATGTGATTATTTAATTTCACATGGACATTTTTTATGTTAGTTCGAATTTAAATACTTCTTAAATAGAAGCACAAAAATAAGGAGAAAAATATGTTTCATATTATTTTAATTACAGATCTTTGCTTTTCCTTGCAGTTTCCTTGCTACTAAAATTTTAATTCTTTGTTTTCAATAAAATTTGCAGTATTTTAATATTTTGAAGGATATAAGTTAATAAACGTATATCCTAATAAAAATTAAGTTTAATTTGACAACATTTTAAAGTTTTCTTAATTATATAAGAATTCATACTTATAAACTATAATAGAAATAATTAGAGATTAATGAATAAATTTTCTCGTTAATCGAGGGATCAAAATTCACCAGTAACTTGAAATTAAGATTTAATTTAGTTTTTTTTTTTTTTTTTTTTTTTTTTTTGTAATTTATTTACTTCAGTAGCTCGTTTTCTTGTTAAAAGGATTTTAAAAAATAAGTTTAAAATATTCCTAATTTAAACTGAATAATAAATTATAACTTCTCTATTTTATTTAATGAATTATCCACCTTTGCTGCAGCTTATAATGAGATGAAAGTAATTATAAGTTTGTTATTGTTTTAGAATATGTTCTGAAAAATGTCGATGATGAATATAATGTTTCCTTTTGCTTTAAATTTTGGAATTTAGTTTTATTTATAATTAGTATCAAAAAATAATATTGTAATTATATAAAAATGTAAGACTGATAAGGCAGTGCAGTAAATATCTTAAATATTTAAATTAAGATTTAATTTTTTTATAAAATTATAATAATAGCTTTGTAGCTCTGAAAATAGGATGTTAGGATATGATTTTAGTATTGTAATGCATTTTTGATCAGCAGTGTTTAAAAGTGCAGTGTTAGTTCCTCAAAATTTATTGTTAATATAAAAATTATTCAACACATGAACTCAACGTTTTTGCGACAATGAATTAAAAAATTTATTTGAAATTTTTGCTTTAAATTAATATTATAATCTGTCTAGTAAGAAAGTGTACATTCATTTGATATAAACTAATAATTATAACAACTGAAACTAATTTTGTTAATCATTTGTTATAATATGTAACTATAAAACTTTACTTATGTTTCATATAAATCAATTTTATAGATCACCCGGTATATAGATTTTAGGTATAATATGTGTATCTATATAAAAATTATTTGTATATAAAAAACAGTACACAAATACTATTTTTTAGTTCAAGCGAAATCTTTTGAATAGTACTGAGATTATTAAAATTTGTCTTAGACTATAGATCTAATATGAATTCCATGGTAAGCTTAAATAACATGTTTTTTAAATACATTAACGTCATGTAACATCATTTGAAATCTTCCAGAAAGGAATGCCGTTGAAAAATAAGCATCATAACCTTAGTTACATTGCTGCCATCTTACTTTTAGTAGCAAAAATAATTAATGAGACTGAGTTCTTTTGATTTCAAAATCCAACATAACAAAAATAAATCTTAAATAAGTTTAAATTATTAACTTAAAACATTTTTTGGAAAATTTCTATGGTAGAAAATTGTATTAACTATTGCTGAAAAAATATTATTACTGACTACTATCGAGCCACTGCCTATTATTATTTCTAAAAATCAACTTTTAAATAAATTCGACCTAAATGGCTGGTTTTCTTTAATTAATTCACCCTTATTCATCTGTACGAAAATTTGAAGCATTACCAACAAATTTTAAATTAGATATTTCATAAATATAACAGTTTTCAAATATAGATATTATAATTATTAGAATAACAAATTAAGCAAAACACTGAACATATAACTTATTTCTCATGCGTTCAATAAAAAAGAAGAATGGGATGCTTTAATTTTGCAGATAAAATATTTAGAAACATAATTGTGGTGTTTTAATCATCTACTGATTATTCGTCATAATATTTCCTAATTTCCTAAATATTTCATAAATTAACGGATCTTAAATAATACTAAATAAATTATGACAAACCGTTTATATACATTATACGCTTTTGGTTTTCATTAACAAAACCTGTTTATGAAAGTTCAATTTGATTGTTATATATTTGTAAAAATATAATTGTTCTATTGAAAATTTTCTAAAGAAATTCTTTTTGTGAAATGTTTTGTAATTTGAAACCATTTGAAGAAGATATAAACGCTTATTTTCTTAAAGAATATCTAAATTTCACATGCAATGTAAATTCTAAAATTCTAAATATAATTAAATTCTTCTTCGTTTGCTTGCGGAAAATGTCAATTCACTCATAAAATAGTATTTTAGATTTCTTTTCTTGATGTTTCCATTTCACCATGTGTCAATAAATATGAAACAATTAAATTCGCACTGTTTTCAAAGAATTTAAGACAAAAAATTATGAAAATATTGTTATGTATTTTATTTATCTAATGGAGTTTTTAACGAATTAATTGAAAGACAACTTTAAGTTAAAATTTTGCCTTTATTGTATGAATAAGAAATAAATCTATTTAAATGTTATAAAGACTAATTTTCTACAAGTGAATTGTTATTTATCTATAATCAAATGTGAAATCTAGAATGAATTTATTTAATTAATTTTTAATAAATTAATAAATTTTTAAAAAAGAAATGTAGTTATCAAAAAATAATATATATATATTTTTTAAAGTACATAAAATATTTTTGATGAAAAATGTATAAGAATATCTTTAATAAATCAGTTAATACTATAATAGTTTATTTCGACTATTTCAATGCTTTTTAAGCTCAAAGAAAATTTTAATACACTAATCATTCTTTTTTTTTCTCTCTGACTCACATAAAGGTGGGTATATTCAGTTGTAATAATTCCATATAAATGAGATTTTCCGTATACAGTATATTGATAAAAATAAATTAAGAAACTGTATCAAGCCTACAATTAAAAGTATAGAGAAATGTTTGATTGATACATAAGTCCAGAATTTTATTTACATACTTGATAATGAAACAAAAATAAGAAAGATTCAATAACGGCGTAAACTTTGGATATAAAATAATTAGATAGGCTTACAATTTTCAAAACAAAATTGTGTGAATGCATATTTCTTTCCGAACAGATTACTCATAATCCAGAAATTAATTTTGTAGCAACTGAATTTTTTTTTTAAATGTACATTCATTACATTTTTAAAAAAATACAGTGAATAATATTTCCAAAATTTTGTCTTCACGAAATGCATTGCTATGTGAGTTCAATAATATATTCTTCTTTTCCGTATTTGAAGCGTATAGAGTAGTTTGTAGCTTTAGGTTGATGATAATTTTTTTAAATAACACAATTAAATAACGATATTGTAATATGTTGTTTTTTAATCAAAATTTTTTATTGCAAACGTTTTTAACCGTTATTTTTTTTTTGAAAAATTTAAGGCCATTAAATACATAATCAAAAATATATCACAATTTTTTGTTAAAATTATATATATATATATATATATATATATATATATATATATATATATATATATATATATATATATATATATATATATATATATATATATATATAAATATATATATATATATATATATATATATATATATATATATATATATATATATATATATATATATATATATATATATAGCATTGTTGCCCATGGCGAAGGTGAAAAAATATTATCGAAAAATATAAAAGAACAAAATTTATTTAAACTTTCGTATAATGTTTAATTTGATTAGAAGTTAAAATATTTTAGAGAAACATAATACATAATCTTTCAAACAAAAATGTGTTTTTTTTATAAGCAAGCAGTAAAAAATTATTATAGGTATAGGAATATAAAAATTTATTTATTACGACTTTATTCCCAAATCGACCAATCTAAATGATTTCAAATTTCACGTGCCGTTATTCAGTAAATACTTAAAGTAAGTAATTTTATATCAGTGAAACATTTTTAAGGTTTGTGGGATTAGTGAATTTATAATGCATTAAGATTTTTTTAAATGAGGTTTTTTGAATTATGAATTTTTTGTCCATTATTTTGACTTTTTAAAAAATTACAATATAGCAAGTCAAATATAAAAACAAACTATTTCAGTGTTTATATAAATAAATTATGGAAATGTTAAGCATTTTACAAGGCAGCTTAAAAAATGTACTATTAAAGATATTTTTTTAAAAATTATTGAAACACGTACTTATTTTAAACAATTTTTTTCTGTCTCAATCTAGAAGTTGTTTTCTTTTCGAAACTTTTCTCTAATAAATATCATAAAAAATATTTCAATTGTGGATTTCGAAATTAGGACTCATGTTATTGAAAGATGAGTTCTAATTGACTCAAAACGTTTAATTTAAATTTATATGAATAATTATTTAAAATTTTCCTTCATCATAAATACAAATGTATTTTATCAACTTAAAATGCAAACCAAGCATATATTTAGTCATTATAGGATAAAATGAGCTATTTCAAAATAGCTAGAATATTCGAAAAATAATTATATTTTTTTAAAGAATACAACTTTTGTGATATAAATTTATAATGTTCCATTTGATCTTCGAAACAAATATCTTTTGCTTGCGGATTTTGATCACGAGGTTTAAAAATTGGGGAACACATTTTTTCAGACAGAAAAATAAATATTTTCGTTTTACAATAAAAATTCGAAACTGACTTTTTTCTTCTAAGTGCAAATCATGACGGACCTATTCTAGAACATATCCCTTTGTAGAACCGTCAATGTGTCGTTTTTTTTGGAGAAAATCCCCAGCTCCCTCTCATCCCCTGGAACCAGACCTACACTTGCAAAATTGCGCGCATCTCGCACCAGTTAAATCCGTTTCTTAAACTTCGCGTTATCTCTCCCGATTTTCTAAATCCCAACCTAGGCTTTGGGGATTTCATAACCAGATGTTATGCTTTCGAATTCTCCTCTCCCCTGCACCCCGGAGAGCCACAGGGGACGGCGTTTGAAACTTTTCAGAAAACATTTGGGGGAATTTTAGTTTTCTTGTAGCCTTCATTCCCGCGACAAATCGCTTGGGAGGCTACAGAGTGCGGGTTGTGATATTCCATTTATTCTATTTGCGTTCTTATTTTTCCGTTGTTTCACGGAGATATAACAGTTAAGAGGGCATGGCTCTGCTATTTTTTTTCTGTTTTCTCTGCTGCCTTTTCTGTTATTGTTTTTGGGTGTATTTTTTATCTCTTTACAGGACTGCCGCGCCTGCAGAAAGTTTTCTGAAAATGCTTTTGATTATATTTTACGTTTCATGTCAACTTCCGTTTTAAACAATATGACCGATACTGTAGTGTCAATAGTGGGATAAAGGTAACCTGATCTACCTTCTGGTGTTTATCTCATTCGTTGGTAACTTAATAATACGATTTCATCTTATTCTAAGAAGTAGAATCTAAAGAAAGCAAGACGAGAGTCTGAGTTATCAATTTGAAAGATGTGGATATGTTAAAAGGTTTCAAGATATAGAGAAATCTTTAAATCATCTTTTTTAATATTTATAAATTTGCAGAAATCGAATATAATCCTGCCGTTATTTATTTTCTATTATTTCTATTTCTGCCATATTTAATTTCTATTAATAAATTTAGGAATATTTATATTTTTATTATTTTAGCCATAAAGTGAAAATAAATTATGAAATCTTAGTTAACTCAATTAATCATTCCTCAATATAGTTTCGAAATTAATTAACTTTTTAGATTGCTTGATAACGTATTTTTCACCTAATTTACCTTTTTTGAGCATAACATCCTAAAAGCTTATTAAAACTTCACATGTAGAATTTTTGCTTGCCTTATTAGTAAATCATGGACTTTCATTACTATGGATTTTTTATGGCTAAAATCATAAACTTTGGTTGAATTATTAGCAAATTAGCATGGGATTTGCTAACAAAAAAAAACAAACACGTCTTACTTTTAATACTTTATATATGGATAAGAATATTTTAAATTTTTAACTTTAAATATGCATTTTAAAACTTTAATATATGCATTTAAAGTTTTAAAATGAAGTTCATTTTTATTTTAATGTACCTTTTAGGTTTCAAAATATTAAAAAAGTACTTCCAAAAGTTTTGTTAATGAAGCTGATGCGTCATCACAAAATAAATGGGTTTATTTTGAATACAGTTAATTTTTTTATGTATGATTATAAATAAAAATAAAAAACATTTTATCCACTATTTATTCTTTTCCACTTTCTAAAATGTGATGGTGTGTTTATTTAATCTTACGTCAAAATTCTGAATTTTATTGTTGAAAAATAAAAAAAAAATGAAAAAAAAAATATTATAAACATTAAGTAATTAAGAAGGTTTTTTTTTTCTTTCTTATAAATTTAATTAAAAATAAATAAATCTAGAAAATATAAAATTAGTGTACATAATCAGTTATTTTAAAATTTCACAAATTTACTAAATTTAAACTCATGACACTTACATTTTGAAAATTAAGGCATAACCAATAAAGGATATCGATTGCTTGTTTACATGTGTTTCACAAAGGGATTTCTTAACTATGATTAGCATTTAATCCTTTTAAAAATATTTGTAATAAAATTTCTTTGCGGAGCATTGATTATTTTGCGCAGTTTAAAATTATACAGAATAAAAAATTTCTCACTTCATATAATAAGCCAAAACAGCGTTTGGAAACAGTTCTGTGAAAAACTAACATTTTTTCAATCCAGATCATAAATTAAAATTTGTTTTTCAATAATTCTAGGAATTTTCTGTACACTAATCATATCTTTGAAGGTTTTGAAACTTTTTATAGTTTTTAAATATTTGGCTAATGCATCAATAAAGGAATTCTATCTTTAAAAAAGGAAAATAGAGCATCATATCAAATTAATTTATCAAATCTCGCCTAAAGAAATAGTAAATATTTTCTAAATGTATTTATTATTCTTCAAATGCTCGTTTTTTTTTTATGAAACATTTATCACTTTTTAGGTCATATTTAAATTGAATCTTTTATCCCGCAGGGAATGGAATTGCAGAAGAGCTATTTTGTTCATTTTTTAAAAGAAAAAGAAAAAGGCTTTTAAATATTTTTTTTCCAAAATAAATAAGACTAACATTTATATTTTTTAAAGAAAGATGATATATACGTGCGTGTGCGCTAAGAAATAACAGTGAAAATGCTTTTATTGGTTGGTTTTTAATCAATTATTTCCCAAATGAACTCGATATTTTTCGTTGATTCAATCAATGGAGAAATATTATTTCTCTTTCAAGATATTTTATTTCTTCATTGAATTGGCATGATGAAAAATTATAAAAACCATGAATGATAGAAATTTATATAATTTTTGTTTCATGTGAGCTCAAAATCGGGCCGAATTTGCTAATCACCATTCGGAAAAACATCCCGAGTATGTATATATTGCATTTTTGAATCGGCGGTAAATCTGTAATAACGAATGATTTTAATTAGTTAGTTTGGGCAAGATGAGATTAATTAATGCATTTTCGATTACAAATTGAATTTTAAGCATGATTGCATTAAAATATTGTTGCGAAATTTAACTCCAACAAAATGCTTATACAACAGAATAGATTAAATGTAAGAAAATTACGTTACACTGTCGAATTAAGTCATATTATTGACTCTCCGACCTGCCTCGAAGGCAAACGGATAAAAAAATGATTGACCGGACTGCCGCAACAGCAACACTAGTGGTTAAGTCTTATGGGCCCACACCGACCGCGGCACAACACTTCCCTAAGGAAGTACGTCCTGTCATCGATAAAAGGAGACAGACTCCCACCTTTTCAGAGACCCTCGAGGGTGTCGAGAATCAACCACCATGCCAGAAGCTTCTCATCCTCATTTTGAGGTGCCACACAGGGGAAAATTATCGAATCAAAGAAAAATAACATTTGTTTTGCCGATAGTGATATAGGTTTTATAATAATGCTTATCTCACACTTCTTCTGAGAGTAATATATCATTCAAATTTGACCAAAGCAGTTTTTAGTTAATTTGGCCAATAGTATGGCATTAAACAAAGTACAAAATTGTGAAACAATATTTGGCTTGCATGGCAGTGGAGAAATTTAGTTTGTGATTGGGCATCATCGGTGATACTTCCGTCGATTAATCACTGGTTGGAATAAACTTGTCGTCTTTGGTTTTGGTTTTTTTGTGGTTACTCACTAACATGTTGTTAATACCACCGTATCAAAATTTGCTTTAAGCATGGGCAGCAAGGCTGTAGTGAGCTTTTCATCAACAAAAATCATTTTAATTGGTGTTTGCTGTCAACCCAAGAAAAAAAAAAGTCAGTTGAATAACAAAGAAGTTAAAAATGTCTGGCAATACTTTAGGATAGAGGCTAGTTTTTCACCAAACATGGTAAAATTACTCCAATCTTTCAAAAACTCGGCCAAACCTGCCATTTAGGATGGCTACATTGTATGGTAATATCTCATTTTGAGCTTGCAATAAATTCTTCATCTATTGCGTTATGTCAAATAAATTATAATAAAATCTATTGCGTTATGTCAAAAATTTGCCGACAAAAGAATTAAACTTTGCTAATAATTTATATTTGT
Organism: Argiope bruennichi; assembly: GCF_947563725.1. Lineage (NCBI taxonomy): Eukaryota > Metazoa > Arthropoda > Arachnida > Araneae > Araneidae > Argiope > Argiope bruennichi. Next base: position 45,219,584 of record NC_079151.1, read on the forward strand.
TTACTAGATTTGTTTATATAGATTCTTATTCAGTATGTTTTATATTAAAACGTTCTTTTCATTCTTTTGCAGTATTGGCCGCAGGTGACCCATATTTCGCCGAACCAATGTCAAATACAACAGCAACTGTTGGAAGGGAAGCAATTTTAAAATGCACAATTGAGAACTTAGACTCCTTTAAGGTAAGTGCCCATGAATAATTTTTCAAAATGTCTCAGACAAATGAATTGATTTCCATTTTCTTAAAGAAAAAAATGATCTACATTTGTATGTGTGAACTGAATAAATAAAATAAACTGTTTAAGAAATAAATTGTCCCTTTCGCGACGGGTGTGTCATATATTCATTCCAGCGAAAGTCTCTCACAGCCAGCCGTACAACCACTGCATTTTTGGAAATAGAACTCAAGGAACGGTGATACATATGTGCATTTCAAACTAGAATAATTTTTAATCGCCACTAGATGGCTCCCTGTGTCCATTACTTTTGAGATGAATATAGTTTAAGTATCGTGACTTTCAGAATGTTCATATTCAACCTGACTTCGGTATTTTACTCTTCATCAGTTGCGGGAAATTCGGGTAAAAATAATATAAATAAACAGAGCTGGGTTGTGTAACTTTCCACTTGATAGAATCGTTCATGTTTCTGCTTTTTCTTTCCTCTATTACCTTTCTTTTTTTTTGCTATTACTGAGTAACTGTAGTCTGTTCGGGTCTTTCCATCAGTTCTGTTTTATTCTGCGTAGCTATCGGATATATTTCGACAACCACTTATTTTTATTGCGGAAAGCGTTGGTTTCTGTTTATTATGACAAAAAAAACAACAATTTGTCAGAAAAAAAATGTGCACAGATTACGAATGAACTAATAATCTAAAAAGATAGAAAAAAAATCACGACGTTAGGACTTAAACTTAATTTTTTGTGATTATTTTTCCACAGTTAGGTTTAGCCCACGCAAACCCCCCGTCCTGTGGGATGATTCCTTTCGCGTACACTCCCACCAGTGCGTGCGTTTAAAATAGAGTCATCCCGTCCCGAAAGGGATATACCAAATTTTAACCAAGAAATTTTTCATGCTTTTTATAAATAAATTCTTGAAAGCAAGGATTAGATTTAATGCATTCTTATCGTTTTACTTCAGATATTAATTTTTATAAAACAAGTTTTTACAATTACTCTTATTATATGTAATCCAGTCAGCTCAAAATAATTATTCTAATGGAAATAAAGGACCTTCAAACTCGTACATTTCTATAGCGCAAAAACTGGTTTTGAACTTATGCCTTTGGCAACAAAACACATACCACTATCGTTTGTCAATCTTAGTACTACAGAAAAACTAATCATTCAAGAATTCATATTTAAATTTTGTTAAATTTTTATTACAACAGAATTTTTTATTAAAAGTTTTATATCCTGTGAGCATCAGTTCATTTTCTTGAACCCACAATAACTGTTAATATCACTTTCCTTTTTCCTTAATTTAATTATACGTAATAAAGTGAGTTCATTACACTACAGACATATAAAATGCGCTTGCTAATAAAAATGCTGAAACAGAAAAAGTGGTGTTATATATATATATATATATATATTACAATTCCTTACAAAGAAAGTTCATCGCTCCAAATTCTGAATTCTGGAATTAAATTTTAATATAAGGTCTGTAACATAAGAAGAATTAATTCATTCCAGCTGAAAATGAATTAATAGCTTTAAAACGATATGTTTATTTCTCTCTCCACATAAAAAGTCATGTCAATGACTGGCTATAAAATTAATTAATTTTTTAATAAAGTATAACTTTTGCAGAATAATTTAATAGAAAAAAGTAGATATTTCTAATCAACTCTTTGTATGTTGTAAAAATTTTTAACAAAGTTCTAACTGCCTATTTCTAAGAATAGTTTTGCTCATATTTATTTTTGAATATATTATTGCAATGTTAGAATTTCGGATAATATCCTTTATGATTTGGGAAAAAAAAACATTAATATAAATTTAATTAGACTGGTCTTCAGTTAAGCGAAAATTAAAAGAAGAACGGGCATAAATAAATACATACCTAGACGAAAAACTTATTTTATTAATGGAAGATAAGATATTTTTTGAGAAAATTTCTCTAGATTTTGCAAAATTATTCTAACAAAGTTCTCAATTAAAAAGTAATCTCTTGATAAATCAAAATTATACGAGAGTAAGTTAAATGTTATTTTTTTCTCTATTAATAAAAGAGATGAAAGTGTGTGCGTGTGTGTGAAGGAGGCGGCATGTGTGTGGATCGATCTCTTGGCCAAAGCTATTAAATTTGGCACGCATATATCTTGGAAAGTGGGAATGAGAAGTCTCGAGGTGACCTTTTTGAAATTTTAATCGAAAATTACACTGTATTTCGGCGTTTCTTTTCCTCTATAACTTCTAAAAATAATATTGCTCAAATTTGAATTTTATAAAGTTTCATATTTAAAAAAAATATTTTAATTATTACTAATTTAATATTCGTTCAAATTTTTCCGGAATTTTCGTATTTTTTTTTTTTTTTTTTATAAATATGTGTTTTCCTGATATTCAAAATCGAATACATTGTTGTCCTGAAATTAAAACCCTTTTCGTTTCTTCATTAAATATTTAAACGCATGTTTTCTTCCATTGTTGAAAGTTGAAAAAAAAGAGGTTCTAATTAATATATATGTAGTTTACAAGATGAATAAAAAAATAAAAATTACATAACTGTAAAATTTAGAAGATAGATATATCGTATACCTAATAGCGTTTACCTAATATCCGTTAGGAAAATTAACTTTTATTTGGAGACGTGCGGTTTGTGAGACCGTTAGCGATGGATTTTCGGTCACCCCTGTTCTATTTTTAGTTCAATTGAATGGATTTGACCTGTAGCTTCCTGCTTTGTGACTTTCAATACACGTGAACTTTTTCAATCGATTTCAGCGGATGCTTTTTTAACTAATTCAGTTTATCTTTGAACGCGGTCTCTAATACCGCACCTCCCTGTTAGTGTCCCAGTGATAAACAAGGCTTAGCAGATGGCGCTAAAACTTGGGCCCCGAAATATCATCCAGTTTATTGATCCTATTATGAAGCAGTGCTCCAGACACTTTTAAATTAAGCATAAAGTGAATTTAGTGATAAGAATAATTATATAGAAGAGTTTTTCGATGAAAGTTCGCATTCAACTGATTTTGATATGTATGTTCAAACATAATTAATTTCTCTAGTGATAATGTATTTTGAAAAAAATTATAAAATATATTAATATACCAAGATATATATACAGAATTTATAGGTTGGTTTTTATATTAGTTCTTAAGCTGTATGTTTAAAATGTCCTAGAAAACCGTGCTATGTAAGTCGCACAAGTCGATAAAAAAAGGGCAATTTTACCCATTGTCATTTTATTTTTTATTTTTCATATAACTGCTGAATTTTTCTTTATATTCTCTTCTATATACCTTCATAAACTGTAAAAATAAATATGATTTTAAAAAGTAAAAAGTAATATGTTTTTTCAAGAATATTTTTTATTGTAACATTTAATTTGAGAAGAAAATATATGTTCCGACGCATTTACTTTTAACAATGATAATACATTTTGAAAAATTCCTAAAACATATTTATATGTCAAGAAAAAAATCTGCAAACTATATTGGCAGTTTTTCATACTAATACATTCATTAGAAAATTTAATTTCAGTGTAAATGAAATGCGGTCACGTGTCCTAAAATATCACCTCCTCAGTTAAGGGTTAATTCATATGATGAAGAGAACATACGTATGGCAAAATATTATATCTTAAAAATATTATGGCATATTAAACAAATTGCAAAATATTATGACTCTGAAAATTTGGAGGAAACATGAACATCTAAACGATTGAATTAAATTAAATATAGCAATATTTCTCTCGAACCTAAAGCCGATAGTGAATGTCGACAAATTTGTAAATAAGCTGAAAATTTATTCTATCATTCTATAATCATTCTATCATTTTATATATCTTTCATAAGGATTTATAGACACTGTTAAATCAAATTTCTAAAGCTGATAGCTAAAGTCGTCTAATTTGTAAATAAATTGAAAAATCCTTCAATTCTCTCCCATAAAGATTTATAGGCACTGTTAAATCAAATTTCTAAATCGGCAAATTAAGTATATTCTATGTTTTGATGTCCTTAAAATCTAAAATAAAATACTGAATTATTGAATACTTACGAAAACTTTTATAGATAAGCATTAATTAAATATTTCCAATTGAGACAATTTCAATCTTCACAATTACATATCAGAATTACATTTCCCTCAAATGAAAAAAAAATATACATATATTTTGTCTTTCTTTCAATATCTCTAATACAAAACTGATCCTAGAAGTCGAAATACCATTAATAAATGCACCACTGAATACTCAAAATGAATCAATTAAACTCCCTATCTGTCTATGCCAGTAGAATTTCTTTTCAACCGATTCAGAGAGTCATGTCCGAATATGTTTCTTCACTTCACCAAACTTCTCAGATAATTTGTCGAAATGCTGGGATATAACTTCTTTTGGAATCCCGTTGCTCGTTATCTTAATGGAAGGTTGGTAAAAGAAAGGTAAAACGACTAAATAAAAGAGAGAGAGAGAGAGAGACAGAGAGAAAGAGAGAAGTGCAGACCAAAAATGAAAGAAAAAAAGAAAGAGAGAAAAATTATCGTTGAGAAGGAATTCATCTGGAATCATTATCTTCATGCTAGATTGGAAGATGCTACATCATTTCAATTCGGCTCTAATGGTTGGTTGGAGAGTTCTGCTTCTAGATTAAATGAAGAAGCCAGACTCAGCCTCTTGCCGATGATTTTGGAGACCAAAATGCTTCCTATTGTATCTACTTTACTCAATTGTTCTGTCTTTTATTCCTCGGAGATCTTTGGAATTGTTGGTGTATTGCTGAGATAGAGAGAGAGCAACACGCAGTAAGATTGTTATCTCTCTTTCTAAAAGAAGGTATTCAGATACCGGTTTTTAAAGCATTCATGAAAAATCTGGAAAAAGAAAGGTGCCTACGAGGACAACGAATACAATAGAGCTATAAATGTTATTATCCTATAGATTTATTTGAAATCGGAGACATCATGGAAATAAATAATGAGATGTGGAGCAAGAGAAGATGTCGGAGAAGAATTTTTCGTTTATAATAAAATGAATTTCTAGTTTATTCATTTCCATCATTGTATCTAGTAATAATAAAAGCAAATGGGCACTTTACTAGGTAGAACGTCATAAAAAACAACGAACCCCTGTGTTTTCAGCAAATTCGGTACAGATATAATTTATGAGTGATAATAATGTATAACTCGGAGAAAATAGTTAAAATTTTAATTAAAATTCCTCAGATATATTAGAAATTGTTGGCGTATTACAGAGAGAGAGAGAGAGAGAGAGAGAGAGCAACACGCAGTAAGATTGTTATCTCTCTTTCTAAAAGAAGGCATTCTCGAACTGGTTTTTAAAGCATTCATGAAAAATCTGAAAAAAGAAAGGTATCTACATGGACAACGAATACAATAGAGCTATAAATATTGCATCCTATTGATTGATTTGAAATCGAAGAAATCATGGAAATGAATAATGAAAGGAAGCAAGATTGGAAAGTAAAGAAGAATGTTTCTCTAATATTAAAATGAATACAATTTTTAGTGTATTCATTTTTATCTCTGCTTCCAGTAATAATAAAAGAAAATATGCTTGGGAAATGTATGGACACTTTCCTAGGCTCTATATTTTCACCAAATTCGGTACAAATATACTTTATGAGAGATAATAATATGCATCCAGAGCAAATAGTTAAAATTTTAACTAAAATATATAAAAAAAAATTTGAAGATTCAAACCAGTAACTCCTAAAAATATTACTGCAAAAAAAATATAATTTTGAAGCTCAAATGTGTGGTTCCAACCATATCAACTATATGTATGTCTATGAACTCTGTTAGTGCTTTTTTCTTTTTTCGCATACGGGATATAGAGGAAGTATTGTAATCATCAAAAAATTCGAATTTGAAGTTTTGACAAATCTCCACTTTTTAGACCTTCCTGAATTAAAAAAAAATCATGTGAGTTTGCTTGACGGATGAAATTTGGTATACAAGCTTGTGCTGAAATTTGTCAATTTCCTGCAAACTTTAAATGATATCCATTCACAGAAACCGTGTCTGTCTGATTTTCCGAATATAAGCCAGCTCTATAATTACAAAATACGAAGAGCTATGTAAACAAAATGTGAGATACAAGTTTAATATCCAAAATATAGATTTTCTTATCAAATTTGGGCAGACCGTTTGCCAGTCAGTACTGCCGAATGCATGTAATCATAACGTAATGACGTAAAACAATGACATCGAACTTGTTATCTTTTAACTGCAATTGAATTTTGGTGCTAGATTCTGGTTTTAATTAGTCGGCAAAAAATAGCCTTCCAAATATAAATTCGCATGAAGCATGCAGTACAAATCCTAGATTCTTGCAAAGGATCTACATTTAGTAAATATCGTTCACCAATATCAACCAATATCATACAATATATCAAGGGCTTATCTAATGTCCACATTTTTTTTGGGGGGGGGAGGGAAGAGGTTTATATAGAATTTATTGGAGAGTATGCAAGAAAGTTTCTGGGGCTACATCTACTGGTTTATATAAATTTTGTCATTATTATTTTGCAGAGTTTCGAACAATATTTTTATTTTGTGGAGTGTCTGCTATTTTCATTAATTTATCAAATATTTAATCTTAATACTTCTTCATTGAAAACTGAGAAAGAATAATTTTGTTTCTCATGTGCAAATTTCTTGCGAAATTAAAAACTAAAGCACAGGAATCAAGAAAAATAATACTCAGTTAGAAAATGTTCTACACGGTCAAGTTTAATGATACTATGATTTCATGGTATTTATCTCCAACAAAAGAGTATATTTATGCGTTAAATAGAGCAAATGAAATCTATCGAAATAGCATTTAATGTCTGTCGCAATATAATGTTTAAAAAAAATATTTTGTTGAGGAAATCATTAATATAAAGTTACACATCTGAGATTTAATAAAATTTTAACATATTCAATTACATCACCAAAAGAGATGTTTACCAATTGTACCTAGCATCAATCATAAATTTTGATGAATTTCTCATGAACTATCAGAAAAGGCCTTTGTTATCATAAAGCAAAACAAAAAAAAATGTCTTTGAATAGCTTGAAATCGATAGTAATTTGATATTAAATTAAAACATGATGTTTATTCAATCCCTTGATATTAAAATCATAATGTAAAAGTTGTTGACATTGATATTCTATTTTTAAAAAAGTTAAATAAGGTAAACATAATTTTATAAAATTGAAATAAAATATCATCTGAAGTAAATAATTTTCTTTTTGTTTTACAATGGCAACAATATTAATAACAGATTTTCTCTTTCTGATGTCAAATATTGATACTGACACAATATACTTTTGCTTTTGAATATTCAAATAAAAACAATCATATTCAGAGAAAAACAGTAATCAAACATCAATGACGAGAGGAGAAGTATATAAGAGAGGAGAGGAGAATGAGTATTGTATTTTCTGACATCTCAAAAATGGGATCGTCAAATATGAACATTAAAAATAAAAACCCAAAGTAATGCATTTTCTAACATTTCAAAATTAGAAACCCTTTTTTTTTTTTTTTTTTGAAAAAATAATTTATAGTTATTGAAAATATTATGCCTATAATGAATGGAATAATAAATAAAAATGAGATAAGATTAAATATTAAATTGAATTAAAGATTAAATAAAGAATGCGCAGTTCATTATCTCTTAAAAAGATATGTCATTGAACAGAAAATTAATTATGATTTGTGGTAAGAAAATCATATAAGAGAATGGGAGGCAGAGTAACATCACAAATGAAACCTTGTTTGAATGAAAGCAATTAAAATAATAATGCCATTATAAAATTAAAAGTTTAAAAAAACTTTAAATTTAATTTGTCAGAAAAGTTCAAAAAAGGTTTTAATTAGAAGGCAAACGACAATCTATTACTTATATCAATAATTTGAAGAACAGAAAAGTTTCAAAAAGAAGAAAAGACGGAAAATGAGCGGATGCATTTTAAAAATAATATGCTAGTACTTATCTTCGAAAATGGTGAAAAACGTTTTTAGAATGAGATATAGCTAGAAAAGTCTCGCTTTGAGATGTTATAGATTTGAAATGATTGAAATGTTCACCATTTAAAATTTTTGCTAGTAATTGTTGATTTCATATATTATTTTTGCAATCAATCTTGAATATTTCACATTTATGGTCTTTCTTTATCTTACAGTCGGGAAAAAAGTTTTCAGGTTTTGCAACTAATAAGCGAAAGTAAAACATATCGCTTGAAATTAAATATCATATAATAGTCATTAAATTCATTTTTTGAAGCATGTGACATTTAATAATAATAGCAGTGTGAAACTTATGTTTCCTAAATTCTTAAAGTGTCATCTTGGTCATTATATATTCATGTAATTACCATTTGAAACTTCTTGATATTGCTTATTCATAATTGCTTCTCATATTTCTTACAGGGTTCAGAAGGTTATTTCAAAGTGTAAATTTTCGAATAACATTCTAAATTTGTCCCTCTTCAAATATTCCAAATTTATAATATATTGACGTATGCTACGAGCTCTTATAAAAATGAGTACAGGAATTGAAAGCTGGATTGATTTAGAAGAAAATATACCTTAAAATATGCCATACTATCTCACACAAATATTATGAATGCCATATTATCCTACAGAAATATTTTTAAGGCCATATCCCACATAAATATTATGAATGCCATATTATCCTACAGAACTATTTTGAAGACCATATTATCCCACATAAATATTATTAATGGCATATTATCCTACAGAAATATTTTTAAGGCCATATTATCCCATGTAAATATTATTAATAATGTAATGAAATTTAAATTCGAAAATATTAGAAAGACTTTCATTGACAGAGAACAACATTTACCGAAAAACATATAAAAAAGATTTTATTATTAAAGTTGATGACAGATACCACCTCTTAAGTAATGGCGCATAAAAAAGAAATAGTTCGTCTTGTTTCCAAAAGTATGAAGCCCTTAAATAAGGATGAATTTACTTTTATTCTATATCTATTGTCCAATTTCTATATATATATATATATATATATATATATATATATATATATATATATATATATATATATATATATATATATATATATATATATTATTTTAATTTACGTACTAGTTTATTTACTTTTACGTAAAGTTCGTACATTTAGTTTGATGTAGAATACATTGATTACAAATATTTTTTTTTCGAATTGATGTTTTATTTTGTGTAGATCTGAATTTTAAAATGTTTATGTAAGGTTTGCCCACAATTATATCATCATCAGTTTATCGAACGATAAAATATCAATAGTGGTAATCTCCTTTATATATTGTTTCGTGTCAATAACAAATTATTAATTTGATTGTGTAAAATTTTTCTTTCTTTCTTTTATTTTATTTATTTATTTATTGGATTTGAAGAAACGCGGCAATTTTTTTTTGCACCCCACACCACGAAAAAATAAATTTTTTTATTTTATTTCAAAGTGTTTTTAACCGTTTAATTCAATCAAATAAAAAATATTTATGTTTCTTAGTTAAAAAATATTAATTGGTATAAAAGTAATTTAAAATGAGATAAAAAATATTTTAAAAATTCTATAACAAAACAAATATACTGAGATGTTTTATTTAAATTAAATAAATTGTTTTCATAAGTTTAAACCACATTTTTTTGTCAGATCTTGGTTATATAAAAAATTACACGGAATTGTCTTTTACTAATAAATAAATGTATTTAAAATATTCGCATATTTTTATTTACATTTTATAATCGAAGGATGCTCAGAATCTTTTTCTTATGAAAGCATTTAATTAGGGCTTTATGGAAACATTTCGAATTAGCTGACAATCATTTGAATACATTTATTTTCCCTTCTTTCATTCAGTGCGATTGATTGTATACCCGCGATGCGTGCTTTTTTTCTTTCGAGACACTCGTTCTAATTATTTTGAAGGGCAGGTAGGTTTTTTTGGAAAACTCGAAAGATATAAGCTTATATTTGCTTAATAGTCATCAGCTAAGCGAGGTCCTCTTTTTGTATTGCAACCCCTTAAGAATATCGACTGCAATTGGTCTATGAGGGGGGATATAATATATTTTTTTTATTTTTATTTTTGGATAATAAATTTGGGCATTCCATTACTCTCTAGTGCCTAAACACGAAAGATCTTACAAATAAGAGGATTACATCTTTATTCGCTTTAATGATATTTGCCCTATTTTATATGCTTCAGTGAAACGAGCAGCAGCTATGCTGTAGTTCAGTACTCTACTGTATAATACATTCTTTATGCATAATTTCCTTTCATTCACTTTTGCGCTCTAAGAAGGCTTTTTAATTGGGGATATCTTCTGTTCTAATTTCTAATGAAATGTAGGCATAAGGTATAATTTCGAAAGATTTAGACATGTGCGTGAAAAATATATGGTGTGGTTACAGTGTAACTAATCTATACAAGCGTTAGGTACTATAATTAAAATAAACGTGTTAAAGCCTTAAAGTTGTCGGACGTGAAATGTGCTAAATCTTGAATAGCCCTTAAGACCAAGGAAATTTACATATGGCAACTAATATATGTTTGAAAAACCATTTTAAGCTTTCTTCGGTATTTTAATTTCTTTCTTCTCACTTGAAATTGCATCATGATCATTTATCAGCTGCAATTATTTGGAATAGACATACATAATGAATATTTAAAATTATTTAACATGTTTTTTTTTCTTTTTCCTTTATCTAGGTAGCATGGATTAAAGTGGATACTCAGACTCTGCTCACCCTGGACACACATGTTATTAGTCGAGACCGGAGGTTAAAAATCACCAACAGCAATAAGAGACAATGGTTCTTGAACATCAAAGATGTCAGCGTTCTCGATAGAGGCTATTATATGTGTCAAATAAATACTGAGCCTATGATTAGTCAGGAGGGATTTCTTGACGTTATGGGTAAGTAAAGCTTTATTAGACATTATTTATTATTGGCTTATAGACGACTTTATTATTGACTTTTTTGTAACAGTTCATAAACGGGTATATCTTTATTATCTGGAATAATCAATTTTTGTAGCCCATTACGCTGCTGTATGTGTGACCTACGTAAACATACGAATTTAAATTGTACTAAAACATTCAAACATTTCTGGTGATATGCTTAGATGCAGTAAAATTATATTTATTTAAAGAATGACATCAAAATTTCAATTTTTTTTTATTATTTTGTGTGATAATAAATAATGCACCAACATAACATTAAATCCTCTACAAATAACTGTAATAGTTGTTTCAGAGGTAATTATTTATATTAATGTGTAGTGGGATATTATACGTGTGTTTTTTAAAAAAGTTTATTATTAAAGATAATATAAAATACGCTTAAATTTATTCGTTCTTCAGTTTTATCAAATATTTTTTTTATATTATTTCCTCATAACTGGAAAAAAAGAAACAAACAAGAATGGCAAAAAAATCTAACGAATCAACAATCCCATACTAAAATATATTTTAAAAAAATCTGTGATTTTTTTAAAATTTCAATATATAAGCAATAATTTTAAAAAATTAGATTCAGGTGTAAAAATTATTATTATGAATATAGCAACAGAGTATTAATTAACAAAATTGTTATCAATAATACATTATGATGACGTTTTTATTAAATATTGTTAGAAATAGTATGTATTCAGTTATTTAATTCGTTTCATAATTAATAAAATAACTTCTAAAATGGTGGCAAAAATGAACTAAACACTGCTTAAAGTTTAGTTAATTAATTTTACGAATAAATAAAAGATTTTTTCTAGTTTTAATCAAAAGATTTATTTTGTAAAATTCTGCATAAAATGTATCTGGCAAATATTTTATCATATCCTCGTAAATTGCAAATGAAATTGATGGCTTAAATGATGCACTCGCAAGCATACCTTTATATTTTCACGCTATATAAACTTACTTCATCAAATCTTATCTTAGACAGCATCAACTCGAAAAAAAAACTTCAGATGCATTATTTTTTAAAAACATTGAATCTGTTTTTAAGCATTCTACATAATTGTTGTTGTTTCTGATGGAACTTGCCATGGACAAGCCCGCTGACCGAAGTCAGTGATTTTAAGCCGAGGAAGAGCGTCTCTTGTTTTTTTAGTAGCGCCAACTATGGCCAAGTAAGATTTTGCTACTCGCGCATCATATTCGCTTGCACAACCCCCTTTTACAGGGGGGCACATTCACATATCTCACATATAGAACAGTTGAAAAACAACCATGCCCGAAGCGGGACTCGAACCCAAGGTACACAGATCACGGCGAAGACGTGCTACCCCTATGCCAGGACGCCGGCACATAATTGTAGAAGGCTTTGTTACCACTCCATTGATTCTATAAATCTTCAATAAAATAGAAAAAAAAATACTTTTTTGCTGAAACAAATATTTGCATTTTCCAACAATTAAAATAAATACTATATCAATATTTGCATTTGCAAATCTGAATCTCCCATTCAGCTCAGGGCAGCAAGTCTCTATTTATCCAAAGATCTTCGAAACCTCAGTTGTTCTATTAGAACCTAGCTATTACAAACAAGTCACTTATCTAGATCAGTAGCTGTGATTTATAGTAAGTTAGGCAGGCTAGAAACATTGTTTAAACACCTTCCGAAGTTTAGAGTATCCTTCAAACGCTGCTAAACCAGATTATTCTATATCCAAATAGACCAGGCTCACTAATTTCCAATCTGAATTAGCATTCAAACGCTCAAAGGGATGGGCGTGACTAGGAATGGAGTCATTGGAGCCATGGCAGCCTCTTCACGCTGCAGGCTTATTCAACATGATGCAATTTCAGCCATCTGAAACATTTGAATATGAATGCCTAATCGTAATAATTACAGCTAGAGTTGAACCAAAATTTAACTGCCTATTAGAGATTTGAGTGGTAGCTTGTCATTGTGTTTGCCTCCTTCCTCGGTCTGGAATATGGATTGTAAGTATTTGATGAGATGTAATCGTAATACACTGTGTGATTGACTTCATCTGGTTCACCGAGCGATTGATTGAGAGGAATGAATTATAAATCTGGGCACCGTTATTGGCGATTAGTGACTGACAGCATTTTGGAGCGTTTAAGTGTTAATAATGGTGTGCATGATTTAGGTAATAATATATATTTCTGAGACTTTCGCTGCATTTCGTCGAAGACATAATCATCACAGTTATAACCAAGCATTAATTCTATCAGAATTCATCATACACCTGATGATGAAGTCGATGTCTATAGACCCATTTGTAAGATGGAAGCATTTCTGATAAATTCTTTGCTCAGTTAAATTTCAGATAATGACTGGTAAAAGAAGAAATGAATAGCCGCTCATTATGCAATTATATATTATTAGAAGTAAAATAGGTTTTTAAACACAGACTTTATTAGTAAGGAGAATTTTTGATTTTTATAGCTGTTTGATTTAATCACTAATTATTCATTCGTTAGAAATCTGAAAAAAAATGTACGTGTGTTTGTATGTGTTTGTGTGTATGCAAATCAAGATTGGGAGAAACAAGCCTTTAGTATGTTAATGATTTTTATTCTTCATGATTTCAAAGAAATAGCTAGTTTCTTATCTGTTACTAATATTCTTTGTCCAAGTTGCTGTCTTTTCTGTCTGTTGTCCACTAGAACGACAGACGGCAAGAAAAAGAGAAAACCTGATACATTATTCTGATCTGATAAAGTTTCAAAATAGAATTTGCAGGCACAGCACTCTGGTTTCGTGAGAAAAATAGTAACGTGTGCAACTCAAAACTTAAAGTTTTATTACAGTAAAGTTACAATAAAGAATTTACAGTGAAATCGGTGTTCCTGTAACTCAAAAATTACATATATACATAATGATATCTCTTAAATTCAGTCTTAAATGTCATATTAACTTCATTCTAAAATGATCCTTACTTCATGATCCAATCGCCATTTTTATTTAATTAATTATACATAAGCTCTATAAGACTGCACCCTTCAGCGTTTTCTCACGCTCCAAGTGCAGGGATAAAAATCCTTACTGCTTTGCAACATTCTTTTAAAGATACCTAAAATTCCCTTGCCTAAATCGAGTTGTGTAAAAAAAGAGCCCTATCAAAATCTCAAAATTATACCACTGAAGGGAAAAATGTTGGCCTCTTCTGCTCTTTGTCGCTATGTAAACTGACTTGTCTCTCACCGCTTTTAACTGACTGTATAAATTATGCCTCCCGGAATGAAATACATAAAAGTTTTAAAATGTCAAAAGTTGGTTCTATTGGGCCCCGCAACTGATTAATATATATATATATATATATATATATATATATATTTACTTCGAAAACCGTCAAAATTACTAAATTAATCGTAATATCCACTGAGATTTTGATTTAGCATGGATTTATGTGGTTATTTCTTTTTCGATTAAAAAATAAAAAAAGGAAAGGAAACAATTTTAGAACAGAAAATGCCTTGACCAAATTAGATTGCAGCTAGAGCATTGGTATCGTTTGAATTGAAATTTTAAAAGAAATAAAGTACACTTAGCATTTGTTTTGGTTGCTATAAAAATGGGAGATGAGGCCCTCTTCAGAGCGATAAAATATTTCCATCACATTTTGCTGTTGTGATCCATTTTAATATGTATATTATTTGACTACAGGAATAGATTTCAGCATCTTAAAATATTTAATTCACATTTATTTTTACTTATTATTGATAAAAATGCCTCTCTCTATTCTGATTTTTTCACTGCTCAGACGATAAATCATATATTTATCAATTTTATTTTAAATTTTCTTAATAAATCCTTAATCCCTTCATCCATGATTAAACCAATAATCTTCCATTTGAATTGTCGAAAATATATTATAGATAATTATGTTTGGATCTAGCATGCATTTCGCATTAGTGATTCTAGGCAAATTCTAGTGCTATAGCCAAATTACGTTATCAGAATTAAATAGAAAAGTGAGAAATCTTACTTTAATTGTTTGGAAGTTGGAAGTTTTACTGAGTCACTTAAATAAATGAAATTTGATATGTGATGTTATTACTAAAACTGCAACTCGCGTTTAATTTTGTTTTCAAATATTCTGTAAAATGAACCAAGCTGCGTACTAGGTTTTCTTTTCTATACAACAAAGCAAAATCTTCCTTGTGAAGGAGTGTAAAATAAAAATTTGAGGACCTTTGACGCACACGGACTTTCTCGAATTCTACAATTTCTTCGAGATGGAAGGGAATATCAATTATTTTACAGAGGATAAGAAAGAGTTTTAAGTGGGGGTTCTCCCTTAGTTTTCACTGCGTTTCTAATTAAAAAAAAACAATATACATACATCAAATAAGCAATAATATGTTTTAAATATTAATGTTTTGAATAATGAATTATTTTTTAACATTCCCCAAAGTCGATGTTCTGAAATTCCCACTCATTGAATTGTAAATTTATCTTACATTCAAATTCAAAGAAAATAAAATAGACAAATATTTGGTGTATAAAGACATAAAAAAACCAATATATAATATGAAATACTTCAGATAAAGTCTATAACTCATAGCATCAAATATTTAAAATAACATTTATGCTTTGAAAATCAACTGGTTATGCAAAATAACAACAAATAATGGGTTTTAAATTAATTCTGAAATCTGTTTACTTCTATTTATTTATATACTTCTATGAAATCTGTAATATCGAAAACAGTGCAATATCATGTGACAAGCTGCTTCGCATAGAAAATAGAAGATTTTTGTTAAAATTTCAAATATATTGGAGAGAATAATAATATCATCATCAAAAGTCTGTTTACATAAGCATCTGGGTTAATACGGGGGTAAATTATTAAAATAATGTTATTTTTATATCTTCATTCAATATCTCAAATTTAACCATTCGAATGTTGTTTAAACTACATTAAATTCTGAAGCAGCCTTTGTTAGTTTATAAATTTTTACTCTACTTTAATTGGCAATCGTTTCCTATAAAATTAATGTATGTAATATTCCAGTACGTTTAAGTAGTGATTCTAAAAATTTCGAAATTCAAAAGAATGGAAAAATATGTAAAAGAATGGGAAAAAATATAAAAAAATTTAGATAAAGATTTTTTTTCCAAATAAGGTACGTTTAAGTAGTGATTCTAAAAATTTCGAAATTCAAAAGAATGGAAAAATATGTAAAAGAATGGGAAAAAATATAAAAAAATTTAGATAAAGATTTTTTTTCCAAATAAGGTAATGAAAACTCCTGATTATTCCTCAGTTTTTCCTGATTATTAGTAATAAATCATATTATTATTCTGTTTATTGGCATTTGTTTCTATATGAAAAATTCATAGTAAGAACAGCACTCAGTATGCCATTTCATAAATTGAATCGCAAAATAATTCACCTTAGTCTCTCATTTATCAAATTCTCGAATATAAATTGTCTCAGCTTTATCTTTCCTTGATTTCAAAGCAGATCTCGCTTTTTTTTTCTTCCCATATTTTCATTTTCACACCTCCATTTATCTTTGTAGAAACTTCCAGTAAATTATGAATTACAAACAAATAATTTGTAAGCAACAAAAAGTAATTAATTGAGAACTTCATTCGGAAATTGTGTTCAAGTCGACATGTCAGGTTCTTTGGTTAATTCAGTGTACCATCATTAATACTCGTCCATGTCGTTAGATCGCTATATCAGAAGTATTTGTCCTTTTATTTTTGATCACTCGGAAAAGAATGTCCTGCAATCGCTCGGAGAAAAAATGAAATTCCTTAATTAATGAGTTTTAAACGAGAAATTAATCACACGAGAAGAGCCGAACATGTGCTCAAAATTAATCTTTAAGATCAGATTGAAGGGGTAAAAACTGTTCATTTTTTTCTTTGTTATTCTTTCATTTAATTGAAGTTTCTTTCGTATTTTTCATCCATAAAATCAAAGATGATAGTTTTTTTTAATAGTTTGGTGTAATCAATGTTTTCTAATGTTTTTAAAAGCATTTGATGAGATTTATCCTTTATGCTAATATTTGTTAATCCTTTATACTAACATTAAGAAATAGTTTTTATTAATTGCTTCAAAGTGTTAAAATTTAAAATAATAAAATATTAGGAGATTAGAGTTCATCAAACATAAATAACTTTTAGAAAAAGCTTTTTTTTATTTATAGTAAACATTGTTGCTACTTTATTCGCAAATGAATATAACTACCTTTTAAAGTAACTGATACATGTACATAAGTGCATTACTGAATGTTGTAAAATATTTAACATTCTTTTTTTAATCGGGAGAAATTTTCGAAATATTTTAACCACCAAAAGAAAATATAAATTTGTAAAATCTTTAAAATAACTTCTATTTCTGGAAATGACCACACATTTTAGAGACTTTTTGAATTTATCTTCTCAGGAAAAAAGGTTTTTTTATTTAAGAAATGTTAATTTTCATTATTTGTTATGGTTGTTCAATAGTAAGTCTTTATGCTATCTCTATATACAAAATGAAAGCGAAGTTAACTTTGTTGAGGATTCTTTCATGACAATAAATGTTAATTTAAGAATTATCTATATAACTGCATTATATTTCTGCCCTTTATAAAGTGAGACTCATTCTTGAATTGACGAAATATATACTAGGCACAAAAAAATTTTAAGGAACAGAAAATTATTGATTTGATGAGTAACTAATTTGCTGAACGATAGAAATATAATAAAAATAATAAATATATCAAAAAGTACGATTCAAGGAATTAAATCAGTATTTTGGTATAACTCTATCAATGCAGAAAAGTTTCAAATATCCATTGAATAATACTACGGAGGGTACCCGAGACTCTTCGATATTACAGCGAAGTCGCTCTCCCTTTCATTAACTATGATTGATTAAATACCCGAGAAGCATAGTTTGCTCATTGTAAATAATTACCTAAATTACATTGAGCGACATACAGGTTTTCTGAGAACTCTCTAAAGAGCATATATGTACCTAAAAATCATCAGTTAAGCTGGGTCCTCTTACGTAAGATCACTTGTTGCCATTAAGATTTCTGACGGGGGTAGAGAATTTTTCTTAGGCAAACAAGTATTCTGCAATATTAAAACTCGAATGATATATATATATATATATATATATATATATATATATATATATATATATATATATATAAATTTTGGAACTTCCAGAAAGGAAAGGGAAGGTGAAATATATTCCCATTTAGGAACGAAGTAATAATTCTGTTTTTTTATTATAATGGACTACATATGTTGAGAGCAAATCTACTATGCAGGTTAACCTAAATCAAAATTAGTTTACTTAATTTTAGTTAATGCAATTATATAATTAAATATTTCTTGATATTCCTTTGACAATTTCTGAAAAAAAATAATCGGAAATTTTTCTCTAGTAATATAAGAATGAACTACAACCGGTCCGTTTCTCAATAATAAATGTCATAATTATTTACTAGGAATACTTTGTGAAACCGAATGCCTTCAATGGCCATGAGTTTATCCCATTCATTTATTTTTAAAAATTTTAATGACTTTATTTCCATTAATCTTTATTTGGAAAGGAAAGAAACTTTATTTTGGGAAGAAAATTTAAACAGAATTATCCATTGAAAACTTATTTTGCTGAAACTAAATTCATTTTGAGATTATTGCCTTCGTTGCAAATGATGCGTATAAATTATAATTGAGTCTATGTTTTCATAATGTCTTGATAGTTTTTCTTGTCACATTTCAATTTTCATTTTAGCAATTCCTTAATATTTACTAACAAAATTTCTATTTTGAGATATACAAGCTAAAATTCATTAGACTAATAAATTCTTCCATTTTCATTGTTTTGATTAAAATAAATATAAATACACTTTTATTAAATTTCTACATATGTAAAAAGGTTCTTTCTGATAATCAGTTTTGCTTTGCAAGTTTCTGGTTGGTCAGTCGTCATTTTATAAATCGTATGCCATATGCTCCGATTTATAAAGCCAATGTTTGCTTTTTAATCGGAGTGAAAATCATCATATTCCTCATTTTCAGATATATAGAGGCAAATGACTGGCTACAATCCTGTTTTATAAAATTTATTATAAAATAATGAATTTAATTCTAAACTGAAAGGAAAACTCTTTTAAACTTTTATAACAGTAAATTCCCAAATAATTCATACTATGATTAGTTTCATTACATTATAAACTTCTCACAAAAGCCAGTGTTAAATATGTGACAGATAAGTTAATAAAAATGCAGTCAAAACAGGGCTTGAAAACAACAATTAAGCCACAGAGTTTGAAAAATGGTATACCTATGCTTTAGCAATACTCGTCAGGCTGCAAATTCCATTAAACATCTACAAATATAGCTCGGGACAGCGGATTTCATTGTGTGTGTGTGTGTGTGTGTGTGTTTTTTCCCATTTAGTTTCTCAGAGATATGTTGGGACATATTCAATTTTTTAAATGCATATTCAGTTTGAAAGGATAGAACATAGACTCTATAAAAGAATATTTTAATTCTTTTTATTACTATTAATTAAAATAAGTGATTTTAAAGTTTCGAAAATCATAAAATTTTCAAACTTAATAACTTCGAGAGAATAAAATACACACTTATTCATTTCAATCTCCAAGCTAAAATTCACATTGTGCATTCTATACTTTTTCTGAATTTTTTAAATTCATTTCTTTGTATTTTTCTGCCTGTTCAAATATTACGTTGAGTAGTTTACAGAGACTTGAATAATGTAAGAATAAATGAATTAATATCAAACATGTTTAATTGATATCATTTAAAAGCAAAGAAATCTAATGTAAATTTGGAAAAAAATATTAATAAATTATAATATAGAATTTTCCAAAATTAAAAAAAAATGAATTAGGAATATTTTTGAAATTTTAATAAAATGGATATTAGAAAGAAAAAAAATAAGAGGAATGATTCAAAAATGCGTCACCAGATGTGACAATGACTAAACGCTCATTCGTAAAGTTTGCTTTCTTTTCGATTCACTAGTGACCTCATCTTCCTTTGCCTCTTTTTGTTTCTGGACATAAAATTGCGACAAGTATGGTATACGGGGCAAAGGAGCCAGTCTCTAATTCGTCACAATTCTAAAAAAGACCTCAAGAATATAAAATGTTCCCAAAAAATGGGTCTAGAGCTAAATCTTAGTACATAGGGAAAAGAGATCCATAGTTTTCACAGTTAGAGGAGAAGTTCCTTTATTTGCCGTCTTCTAATTTTAGATGCATGTGATCCTCCTAAGAATTTTTTCCGGAAAGTATGCAGCTTTATAACATCTTTAGTTGAAGGAAAAGAAGCAGAATGCAATTCTAATTTTAGAACTGTTCATTGTTACTATATGAACATCTGTACATTTGGGATTGCGCAGCCTCTGTGTTTGCATGAGAAAATTGTTTTAGTGTTGAATAAATTATTAACAATTTATTTACTAAACTAAATATATTTTTTAAATATTTAAGATGGAGACATTTTAATTCCCCACTTATGTATAATATCTAAGCAAACATTCTAATTAAAATTTAAATTACTCGTATAATTCTAGATGTGAAAATTTATTACTAGGCTCAAAGTGTAATTATCGCCTTATTACGGATAATTTAAGTAGAACCAAAGCTAAACATATCAAAACAAATAATAATGTGCAAAGTTTACAAAGATCATAGATTTATGTAAGAGACCACTGTTGAAAAATTCTTATTACTTTATTATACATTCTTTAAATACACAAAGAAACTGGAAAAGGCCAAAATGGTGTTACATTTATTCATTTTTACACTCAGGAAACTTCTGAAAAATATTCAAGTCCTTGAAATTTTTGAAAAAAAGTATATAGTGGATGTAATGGATGAGGAGAAAACATGGAAATACGATTCCATCATTCATTATGACATGCTTTTTACACTTTATTTGAAGAAAATATTTTGTATAAAATTACCTGATTTCACTAAAATGATATTTTTTTATTTATGAAATATATTATTTACAAAATCAAGAAGATAAACTTCACTTATGATTCAAAGGGTGAATAGTTTTTTTAAAGTTGAATTGATAATTTTAGTATCAGCATCACCATAATACCACGGAAACTCTCAAGTTTTTTTCTAAGTGATTTGTGATTACTTTTGTTAATCTAATTTCGTTATGACAACTGGACAATAATCCTTTTGATTGGTTCTATGTTGATTTAAACTAATACAATCATTTGATTGTTGTTGGCTTAGTTCTAGAAATATTTTCTTCTAAAGGTTGGGTATTTTTTTGAATATCGAATACAATAATTTTCCGTCATAATTTTCTTAAATTTTTTAAAGTTTTGATTCCTTTTTCATCAGTTGTTCAAACCTTCCATTCTTCCTGTATACTGTTTCTAAATCATTCTCTATTATAATTTCTTTTGCCATATTTGTAAAGAAATAGAAAATGTTTCAGTTGGAAAAACTATTTTAAAATTATCCTAATGTTAACATATAATTTTATAAATAATTATTATTAAATCAATTTTCAACACATTATTTAATAATTTATAAGTTAGCAATTACTTTGGTATTATTATGAAGAATAGTTTGCTCTATACATGAAATGTCTTATTTCTGTTTCGAGGCCAACATAAACTCAAAAACAAATCAACGCTTATTCATTTGAAGAATTTGAACGACGCTTCTCTTGAGGAAATAAATGGGGTTAAAAAACTCATTAGCTCCTGTAGCATTGATAAATAAGATTTTCTAAATAAGTTAACAGATGTTGTGTGACAACACAATAGGGAATTGATCGGTGATTAAGTTTTTCAACTGATAAGATTCCACAAAGTGAGGCCATCTTTCAACAAGTTTCTTTTTCTCCAGTATTTACCGATTTCTGCGAGAAGCTAGTCACTAACAATTTTTAACTAGTTCAACTATTTTTAGACTGATTGTCTCTGTAACTATTACAGCAAGAACAGAAATAAAAGTATTAAATTGTAGAGAATTTGATTCTCTTATATACTGTGTAGAGTTGTACATAAAAATTGAATAATGTCAAGATAATTATTATTATTTAAAAATGGAATTAAAATCCAAATTGATAAGCTCATATTTTTTATCAAATAGTTGAATTATAACATGTTTCTCACTTTGTTCGTTCTCTCATTTTTAGTATTTATATTAACATGTAAATAGTTCTTTTGCACATAATTTCTGTTTGTCAGAAATTACATTCATTTTCAGATAAATATCTTATAATATATATGAATCTTATAATAAATTTTTTTCTAAAATATTAGTAAAGAAAATCTAAACATTTAATCTGATTTTTTTCATAATTTTCTTCGTCTTTTAAAGTATTTTTACCAGTTTATAGTTTATAATTTATTCTAAAGGCACCATTAATCGTCACATTTGTATTTTAAAGTTCAAACCTTAGATGCACATTTATGAGTTTAGAATAGATGAATTCATACAAATGAACAAAAATCATATATACTTAGAGCTATTTAAATTAAAATTCAGAAACGAATAATCAAGAAATACTTCGCTGAAGAAATAAAAATACTTTTATAGGAAAGATTTAAGCCACTGTGTATATATAAACTTAATGGTTTAATATTATTTTCTTGTTAATAAACTATATATAAATTAGCAAACATTTATTTATCAAATAAAGTCCTTCTTTAAAATAGAAGTAAATAAGCAAACCAAAACATTTTCTAAATAAGTAGAAATACAAATTAAGTTCAAGCTAAAAATTATACTGTAAGATATTAAATTTTTGCTTCTATGCTACATGCCTTTCGTTTGTATTAATGAACTTAATTGGTTTTAATACAAAAAAGAATTCGTCCTTCAAGTTATGGATTAGAAAATATGAATGTTAAATATTATTTATTACAAAATGTTATGTTTAATGTTTTCAATTTAATTATCCTAATGCAAATAAGCTAAAAAGATATTGTGCATTTTCATTTAAATATTAATAACAAATTAATTAAAACATTTAAAAAAAACTGTTCAATGAAATAAACATTTGTTGATTCATTTTTTTTAAATTTTATACTTAAAGAGTAACTAAAATTCAGAGACTAATATTATATTTGCTTGAAAGTTGATATCAATTATGTAGATGGGTGCTATTCAACATGTAAACCTTCGTGAAATTTGCTTTCATTTCAAAGTACAAAAGTTCTTTTTTTAATTCCTATAAAAAAACAATTTAATGTATTCAGTAAACCGAATCCTGTAGAATTGTTTTTGCAAAGTTTTGGTCCTTTTCAATAACTATAATGTATTTAATAATTGGATTCTATAATAGTGTCATCTCAGATATGTATGTAGATATAGTTCCTATTCATTTTCCGTAATAATATATAGATCAATTTGATCTATAAGTTTAATTAATTGATTATCGCTGATTTCTAATAAGTTTAAAGTAATTAAAAATCAATTGATTTCTAATGTTTAATGTAATTCAAGCTTTTAACTTCAATTTTTATCTATGGACTACAGGATTGGTCAATGGGACAATTCTCATTTGCAGTATATAACAATGCACTGTGATTTCTATAGAAATAAGGCTTTATTTAATAGCAATTAAGTTGTCTTTGCAAAATACATTACCTAATAGGAAATAAAATGCATTCATTAATAGTCTTGAAAATTTTTCTTATGGCAAAATATTTTTTCTCCTAGAATGCTGAGTGAAAAAAATTATCAGAAAAAATTTCAATCCATATGTGTGGCGTCTGCCTCACCAAATTTCTTAAATATTTGGAGATTTAAAGAGAACATTGACAATTGTTGATTATCACAAATAAATTCGGTGTATTTTTTAATGTTTAATTAGTTTTCCAACTCTATGTCAGTAAATATTCCAGGAAAATTATGGAATTAAGTGCCGCTGTTACATTGCAAAATTTTTAGCATTAACAAAGCATTTATCAATTTATAGTTTGTTATTCAATCAAAATCATTGAAATAGATGGATATTCAAATTGCAATAATTTCATTGCTTTTCATTATAAGCTCTTATTTCAATTTTGGTTGTCTCTGATACACATCTTAATACTTCTAATTTTACGCATGATTTAAGTACGCATGATTTATTTTTTTATATATTGAGCACCTGAATGAAGAAAAAAAAAAGATTTTTGCAGTTCTTTTCACATGAGCTAGATTATCATATCAATTATGATAGTAATAAATTTTAACTTTTTTACAACGAATAAAACCCTTTATCACATGCTACGATCATTAATGTCAGCAAATATATTAAAAATAAGAAATTCAGGAAGACTTAAAAACATATTTCGTTACTTCATATTTTCAAAAGAACAAGATATTTTCTTGTTGTTTATTTGCAGTCATCCATCACTTTTTTCTAATGACAAGTTAAAGATTGATGCGATTTTCTTACCTTATAAAAAGTTTACCCAGGCATATACAGTTAAATAGAAGAAAAAAAAATGGGTACTACAAACATGCAATCTCTGTGCTTGGCGGACGAAATACACAGCGTAAAAGATCGATAAAAAAATATCCACTACGTTAATAAAAAAATAAAAGAAAACGGGCGATATCATGGTTATTTTTTAAAATATTCCAGCTTTGAGAAACCAAAGAATAACTTTTAAGTTAAAAAGAATTATTAGTTTCCAATAAGATCTAAAGCGGAATTTCTCCCCACAGAATAATTTAAAATAATTCAATTCTTAAAAATCTATAATGATTTTGAAAGATATTATAGAATTTTTCAATTGAATTTGTTCGAACGTGTTTAGTCTGCATTAAAATAAAATTAATTTCTTACGTGCAGAAGTAATTAAAATTGGACTGTGAATTTATCCATAGATTTATTCTTCCATTGTTCAGGAAAAAGTATCGAATTATGACTCGGTATATTGCTTAAATAGTAATTCATTCTTTTATCCAACTGATTTAAATAACTGATATATATATATATATATATATATATATATATATATATATATATATATATATATATATATATATATATATATAATGCCTTTAGTTCCAAATATTGTCTATTGTCTTTCAATAAAACTATTTAACGGCAAGAAAATAGGTCTAAGTTCACTTATATTCAGACAATGAATATAAATAGAAAATTGACGGAATAAAATAACATCAAAAGAATAAAATTGGAAATAACTTGAAACGAATAACACAAAAAAGTAGCTATAACCTACTACTCCAGCCCACCAATGCATCAGTGCCCAAAGGCACACGGAAAAGTCTGAATAAACGGATCGCTGCGAATGTAACACTAGCAGGAACTATAGTTGAATCCTAAGTGTATCTAGCCGTCGTATAATACTTCCTTTGAGAAGTACGTCCCATCATCGGTAGGAGGTATCTGACCCCTACCATTTCTTCACCCACCGGAGTGTGAGAATCAACCACCATACATAAAGCTTCACATCCTCATTTCTGAGGTGCCACCGATAGAAGTAATAAAATAAGGAAAATAAAAAGCCATAGGAATAGAAAGTGCATAAGGAGGATAAAAATTATCCTAAAATAATTAGTGCATTTAATACAATATACATATCCCCACATGATGTAAAACTGAATAATCACTGAGAACATGAAGCTAAATGATTCATTTAGCGTTTTCATTTGCGGAAATGATAATTCATCACATCATTTAAGTAAAATATTGTTGATCTTTGAAATATCGCAGTAATCAGTTTTATGTCAGATTAAGTAAATAAAGGAATACGCTTGAAAGTCAAAAAGATAATAAACTTTAAAGGTTATTAAATTTATAAAACAATGAAAAAAGAAAAGATGTCATGCTAGTCACATGCGATTTATTTGATTTCTGACAGTGGTTCTATTTTGATATTCAGGTAACGCCTTCATAATTTATAACCTGCATATGTTTCAAAGCTATTCAACATTGAAATGTAAAATGTATAGAGAATTTACCTAAATCTAAACTTTTCTAATTATTTAAGCTTCAATTTTTATCTTTACATTTATTTTTTTAAAGTTTCTTAATTGATTAAATATTGCGTGTTTTTAATTCTATTTCATATATTTCTGTCAAAGAAATTTTACAAAAACTCTTTTTATACTAAATGAGAAAATATAAAGCGAAAGATTTTCCAAAAGCAAAAAAAGTAATATGAAAAAAAAAGAAAAAAACGGGAAAATCACAATGTCATTTAAAATTTAAATTTGAAAGAGCATGCATTTGTGTAATTTTGATGCTTTATTTAAGTACGAAATTTTTTTCGCTTAAAAGACATTAAAGAAAAAGAAAATTCTTCAGTTTTAAACCAAATGAGTACAAAAGAGTTTTTAGTTAAGATAATCATGAAACGTTTAAAAGAATTGTTTTCATGCATTCTATGCACCATTTCAATCGTCTAAGGTGAACTTACTGTATTTTTGCTTCGGAATCTGAAAATCAATACACCTACACACCGTATTTTAGTTTATTCATTGAAATATATTAATGTACAGTGCGTGGGCGTAGATTTTGTTGATAACTCTGTCTGTTTATATCTTACTCCCACATATAATTACAGACGTAAATAAAAATATTATTTTGTTATTCGAAAGAAGCATTGAGAGTAAGTCATAAAACATATCATAAATTGTAATTGTCATTTTTCAAATCATATAATAAGAGTTGAATATTAATTAATATGCATTTGAGAATAATTCTTCATATAGTAAATCGATTTTCATTAGACTTCATTCACGGTGTATAAATTTATTCGTAATTTTACAATTTTTTAAGTGTATGAAATATATATAAATTCAATGCAAATATTTCATTAGTAATTTTTTTCTTCATCCAGAAAAATGCAATGAAGTCTTAAATACGTTTTTATGTAATAAAGTATAATAAAACATAATATAGCTATTATGTTTTGAACATTTTATTACAGTTTAAGATTTTCACAAAAGGCCAAAAATAATCATTTTTTTAAAAAATTAACCTCTTATTTCATAATGTAATGTATTTTTACTCGGATGCATTAAATTGAATTGAATACTAAGGGAAAGAAGTACTTTTCACATTTGATAGTGACCATTAATGCATTTATAATATTTTAATTCATTTGAAATTACAATTTCCATTTTGTGAGAAGACTAACAGGAGCTAATATATTTACATACATTTTCTGAACTATAGAATCCAGAGCCGCATTTTGTAAGCACAGTCATTATAATAACCAGTTAGTTATCAGAGCTAGAATCTCGTCCGTTAATGACTATAAAAAATTAAAATTTATAGATATTTGACATTTAAATTGATCATAACATTTGGAAACCATTGATATTAAAATTCATCAATTGAAGTGAAAAATACTATATGTCTCCAAATTATTATATTTTTTCAGTTTCATTGCTTAAAAAAGAAATGTCCCAAGACATTAATTTTATTTAATGGTGATAATATTATAGGATATTTTTATCCGTTAATTTAAAACTGCAACTTTTATCATAGTTTATGAGTCTAAGTTTTAATTTAGCCTATAAAACCAAAATCCATTTGAAAATCTCATTATTCAGACACTCAAATTCTATCATTATTCCTTCACTTTCATTGTACATCAGTTATTTTATTAATGTTTTTAGAAGAATGCCGTCCAAGGCCATTATCTAATAAAACGATAACTTCGATGAAAATTGAAGGTTTTCTTCAATTGATGGGCTGTCAGCAAGAGGAGATGTATTTCTCGATGATCTTGAATATTCTTGTGATCGAAAAAGAGAACTAACTTGGAATGAATATGTAAGAGCTGTCGAAGAAGTTAAAACGTCACTCAGTGAATGACTGAAGGCTGTCAGAGAAATTCTGCATAGTTACTGATTTTAAATGAATTGTATTTCGTTGGATTTCTGAACTGTAAGGAGCATTATAGAAAAAGGAGAATTATGGACTATCTAGTGATTCGTTATGGACATTTAAAGAAAAATAGTTTTTTTTTCTCTCCCGAATATTTAGTGATTTAAATTGGCAAAGTGCTAGTATATCAGTTACATATGTACCTTGCATTTCTACGCATTTAAATAAAACTGTTAACATTATAAAAATGTCATGCTAGTTTCATCTTAAATAATATGAAAAAAACACTTTTGAATTAAGGTAATCGTATATGCATTATCGAGATCAATATTATGATTCGTGTCTATTTAATTTTTGTTTTTTGTTTAATAGTTATTAAATACAATTTTATTAATAAAAGGATATTTATCAATACTGCGCAAAATACAAGAAGGTACATGAGTAATGTGACTAAAAGTAGAACAGTTATAAATATTTAAAATACAAGTCTTGCATCTATAATCTAAATTAAATTTTATTCTATATTTAAATTAAATTCTATTCCATATTCTATATTTAAATTAAATTATATTCCATACTGTATATTTAAATTAAATTATATTCCATATTCTATATTTAAATTAAATTATATTCCATACTGTATATTTAAATTAAATTATATTCCATATTCTATATTTAAATTAAATTATATTCCATATTGTATATTTAAATTAAATTCTATTCCATATTCTATATTTAAATTAAATTATATTCCATATTGTATATTTAAATTAAATTCTATCTCATATTCTATAATTCTATTCAATATTCTATATTTAAATTCTACTCAATATTCTATATTTAAATTCTATTCAATATTCTATATTTAAATTCTATTCCATATTCTATTTTTAAATTCTATTCTATTCTATAATTAAATTCCGTATTTTGTATTATTCTTTATTATTGAGTTTGTATATGAATTTGAATGAAAATCGATAGAGCTTGAGACTTTGAAGGGTGACTACAGCGGAATTTAACTAACTAGTTTAGCTTATTTATATATATTAATTAAATTAACTTAACTTATAAAGTTTTAGCTTATAATTATTAATTAACTTATAACTAAGCTAAATTTATGTAATGATTTAAAATTACTTTTTAGTTTAATTTATTGCAATTTGGCTCAGTTGTATTTGAAACTTAATTAAATGAATACTGTTGTTAAAGAAGGAAGCAGGGTATCAGGCTAGAATCTTAAGGACAACTGCTAAGACAGACATAATCCTCAACATGATCCAACAGCATTGTCATTGGAGTAAAAAGCATGCCCTTTTATTAGAATACAGGTAATTCAGCCAAACAACAATATCAGACCAGCTAAGGAAGCGAGGACCACATAATTCAACGAGCAGCTTCCGATTTATTTATTTGGAGTCTCCACCTGTGTAGGAACATATAAAGATAAACATATTAGAATAACATGAGCCCTGCCTCACGGTATGAAAACGCAATTAAGAAAGTTGGTGACTTCAGAACCAATGCGGAGCAAATTCTGGTTAAGTTTTTTTTTTTTTTTTTTTTTTTTTTTTTACTTTTCCGGCCTGGTACAATCCCAAATTATAGGAGGTATGCCCCATCATATGCGTAGTGCCTCCCTTCCACACCGTTACTCTGCCCACTAAAACTACTATCAAACAAAAAGCATCTCATCCGGAAATATCTTTTCTCCGTTGTTGGAACTTTTAAAGATAAAGCAATTTATGCAAGTCGCATGTGCTGTTGCTTTCACGAAACCCCATTTCAAATCACTTCAGCATTTCCTAGAGGACAAAGATCGTTATTATCTGTGGGGTGACTAAGTTCCAATCTGTTACTATGCCCGCCAGGGAAGAGGAAACCACTGAGATGCATCATACTTGAAGCATCTCATCCACAAATATCTTTTCTTCATTGTTGGAATCTTTAAAGAGAAACCAATTTCTGCAAGTCGCATGTGGTTTTGTTATCAAGAAACTCCGTTCAAATCACTTTAGCAATTTTGAGAGGACAAAGATGCAGTATCAACTGCGGTATGATTTATTTCCACCTCTTGACTATGCCCAACAGGAAGAAGAAAGCCACTATCATACTGCAAGCCTCTCATCCTCAACTCTCTTTTATGCAAGTCGTATATGATGTTGTTTCCTGAACACCATTTTAAAAGACTTCAGCAATTCTTAGAGGACAAAGATTAAACTCATTATCACAATGAGATCGCTTCAGAATTAGATTGAAAATTCAAAATATTCTTTATTGATATCAATACAGGTTTTCACGCATTTATTACCAGATAAATGTATCTATAACTAGATATACACAATTAATGCGTCACGTGAGGTTTTATACCTTGAATTATGCTACCAAGAACATACAGTAAGATTTTTTCATATCTTGCTTATAACGGTGAAATGCACAAATACTATTTATTGCTTTGAACCGATATGCTTATGTCCAATTCAAGAACACTTTTGTAGAAGTATTATAAAATCGTGTATAGGCAACTTTGGATCTTACCACGTCTTAGTTTTAATGTGCTTGCATGAATTATTTCATTAAATTTTGGTTTCCAAATTCATAGTTTATTTAAAAGAAAGGAGGGCTGATTTATGACATTTAATACAAATAATATCTCGTACTTTTACAGTTCCCCCATCTATTGTGGATGCAGAAACCAGCACGGACACGGTCGTGGAAGAGCGGGCGAAAGTGAGCCTCCGTTGCAGCGCCACTGGGTATCCACCACCTGAGGTGTCTTGGAGAAGAGAGAAGCCCAAGGACATCAATTTAGGACCTGTCGGAAACACCAGAAATATAGGTGAGCAAATCTCTTGCATACTTTTTTGCAAAAGGATAAAGCTTTTAAAGATTATCCGTTGGTTTAGAAGCAGATCGGGTTAAAATATAAGTATAATTTGAAATAGAAATATGAACTTAGTTGTTTCGGTTATTTATCAAAGATGAAGAACTATATTTTAAATATATTTACATGAAAAGCCAGATTTATTTCTTTAAAAAATTGCAAAGATAATAAAACAGTTGCAAGAAATATTGCATTTTATTTGTGAAAAAACATTAAGATTTAAATGCTTGAATTTGATTTAAATCTATGTTTCAACATAAGGATG
Organism: Argiope bruennichi; assembly: GCF_947563725.1. NCBI lineage: Eukaryota > Metazoa > Arthropoda > Arachnida > Araneae > Araneidae > Argiope > Argiope bruennichi. The sequence continues at coordinate 45,250,741 of NC_079151.1, forward strand.
ACAAAAGAAGTTTGTTGATATATTGAAATTATCTCTTTTGGTTGGTCGTAGATAATATAAATTTCAAGGCTTATAACTCTTAATACTATGATGGGAATGATTTGAATGCTAGTAATGATAATGCTGCTATGATACAAAAAAAAAGATAATTTGCTGATGAATTCAGTACGAAATACGATTTGCGCAGAGCAAATTTAAAATTCTTTGGGTAGAAATTAACGAATACCACCACATTTTTTTGGGGGGGTGGGTGGGTGGGGGGGTGGATTTAAAGTTATTGGATTTTAGTTTGGGATTTAAAGTTTTGAGATTTAAAGTTAAATATTTTATATTTGACGATATCTATTAGAAATAAGTGTATAGGAGACATTTTAATGCAGTAGAAAAACAGTAACAAACTACATAATTTTATTTTATAAGGAAATGACTTTTTGAGCAATACTTTCAATATAACAAAAGTTTGCATTATGAAAAATAAGTAAAATACCATCTTCTTAAAAATTAAGAAAAATTTTTTATGACATTCTTATTTAAAATCTTACATAACAATATAATTTGAACACCCTATGCTAATCAAAAATATCTTCACATATATTAAGGTACCTGTGAAATGCTTTTTTCAAGAAAAATGATATCTTCTTTATAACCTCACTATGAATTGTTTTCATTATCCCATTTCAACTATTTTTTTCGCTATAACCAAATGAAATTGAAGAGATAAAAGTACATACAGAAAAAAGTACAGAATGGAATAGAGGTGTCGGGAGTAAGATAAATGTTGTAGACTGCTTTAAAACACAGGATGTTGCATTTTTCTAATAGGGATATTTTGCAGAATGATTAAAAATATATATTTCAAAATTGTCTTTCTATATTGTATAATATGAGCTAAAGAAACTGTAGTCTTGTATTGTTTAATGTCCTTGTCATACACGCATTCATAATATTCCCATATATTGCTATGAGAATAATATATGAAATTCTATGAATTTTTTAAATATTTTGATACTTATTCAATTATGGTTTTCCAAAGTTTCCCATTAGGTTTCTTAAAAACTTTGAAAAAAAATCATATGCATGAGATTGAAACCTTTTCCCGACCAAAATCTATAATGCTTTTTTATTTGATAATCAATATCTTCTCATTTTTAGTTCTATTATCATTATGAAATGTATATTGCATTATTGTGTCATTATACTTCAGTTTAGGAATAGTTATCCTTTGTTTAGAACTTATACGAAAATTATTGTTAAATTTCAATAAATTTCAGTATAGTTCTTGAAGACAGCACATTTATTAGACATAGAAACAAAACGAAAAGAAAAGAACACAGATATTGATGGTTACGCACACAGCATCATGTTAAGCAGTTCGCGGGAAGAATGCGCCAGAACGAAGCCAGAAGCGTAACCATATATATATTCTTACGCGAGGAAAAATAGTTCACTCGCTTCATCCCAACAAAAATATTTTGGAACTTTTCTCATTAATATTGATCCAAGATCAGAGATAACCCCTGAACTGAACCATTTTCGACATTTCCATGATGCGCATTTCAGTTTGCATTTTCTCAATACTTCTATACTATAGAAGTGAGTAAATATCTAAATTAATATCTGTAAAATTCCAATAATGGCGGTTTTTTAATGAAATGCTTTTTTTAACTAATTACATTTCAGTTCTATAGATTACTTCGATCGACATAAAATTAAAGAATATTGGTATGTACTTTTCACATCTTATAATCTGTAAACTCAGATTATCCTATTTTTTAATTATTCATTAATTGACTTGTAGGTAATGAAACTTAGTAATATAGAAAATAAATATTAAAAGATGAAATATCTCGAAGTAGAAGCTTCATTGCAAAATTATTCATAAATAGTTAAACTTTGAAGAAATCCCAATGAAGACTGTATCTGATAACAGTATCTTATAAATTTAGAAACCTTGTTTTTACTTACTCAGTTGATAAGAGATGTTACATAATGAAACAATACAAGGGATATAAAGAAAATAATGAAACGGATAGTCATTATTGATCTTTAAATTATGATCACTAATCAGATGTTTTCTTTTAGAAACATTTAGTACAGAAATGTTTCAGATGCACTTGTTTTTTTCTAAACAATTCTCTTTGCAAAACGTCATTTTATATTCTATGATATCACAAACAGAGTATTTAAATTTTTGTTACGAAATCAGACAGCGGTGCCTAATATGCATCAAAAATATTTTGATACTTCCTAATTCATGAATCAACTTGAATATAAACAGTTATTTTAAACAACATATCATTCAATAATATAAAATGGTATCCAATTATGTGAGAAATTTTTAACTCCATAATGTGTCAATTTCTACAGTAAACGAGAAATTTTGGAAATTGTAATTCATTTTTTTTTCATTTTTGTCTTCATAAAAATGAAATGCGGTAAATGCGTTATTACTTTTATTTCCATAAACATCTAGGTTCATTTTTAAGATTAAAATGATAGTTGTAATGAAACAACAATCAGTAAAAGAACACTTCAAAATTTAAGTTGTCATCTTCATTTCCCGCATTTATTTAGAACAGTTTCCAATTTTTAAGCATATACATTTATTGAAGATATTAATGTTACCATGTATTACGATATCATGTTCTTGATTTCCATCGTCTTGAAACATTAAGAAAAGATAACGTCTGCTTGTTTTGAGTTAAATTATGCAAGGAAATCTCTTGGCTGGCTGGTGAATCTAATATTAACAAAATGTGGATGGCGATCGAAAATGTGAGTGGAGCATCGTTATCGTTAGGTGAAATGGTTTATCTTTAGAAGCGTCATTTTGCTTGAAGCGAAGTAAAACACAGCGCATCATTAATAATTCATATCACTTTAGGGCTTTACAGTTGATGATGTCAGAACGATAAATGTTATGCAAAATAAAAAGGAAATGGGTCCTGATTGATTCGTCTAATAGATCAGACAACATTTGATGGGTTTTTATGTTAGGGCAGAAGATTAGGTGATTATTCTTTGGGTAGCAAAGTTTCCATTTTCATTTTTTCAGATTTAGACTTTTCATCAAATAATAATATAAGCAATCTTTAGGTTATACAGTTCAGAATTTATCAGTTCAATCAATAAAAATAAATGAAGGGAATAGAAAATGATAGTTCATATTTATGCAACAGTAGTGGTGCTTTCGAGATCATTTTTTAAATAGGAAAGCATAAATATTTTTAATGCGATTGAAGAGGATTCGATTTTTATAAATCCATAAGTATAAATTAATACTTATGGATTACTGTTTTCTTTCAGGCTCATTCGGTGAGGATATATAAGCATAATATTATTTTGGAATATTTTTTTAACAAAGTTTAATGTTTTTTATGTGCAGCCACCAGTGCCCATCACAGAGCCAATAGAATAATTTAAACTGCATATGAGTATATATTATATTTCTTTCAAATAAAATTTTAAAACAAAATCGTAATAATATGCAGAAGGGTCATTTTATATAGTGAAATACATAGAGTATGACCAGAAGGGCTAAACGTCAGTTTACATTACGGGTTACTTATGACACCCAAGTAGTTATTGAAATATACAGGTGTCAATAACTGGTGACTACCATTGCAATCAATATACGAAGAGAACTGGATCTATCAGATGATGGAGACAGAAATTTAAAGACAATCTATAAAGTAAATGGAACATTTCCAAAAGGCATTTTACATCATATTCAACAATGTAAAAAGGCATTTTACATCATATCAACAAAAGGCATTTTTCATCATTCTGATCTCCATTCATTACATTAATCAGATCTGCTGCAGCGGATATCAGTGAAAAAAATATTTTCAATTAATTGTTATAAGCAGTAGAATGCTAGAAGACTTACCAATAGTCTACAAAAATTATTTCTGTTTAGGGAGAAATCTAAGAACAAATAGCAGCTGGCAGGTTAATTTAAGCAACGAAACCGTCAAAATATGATTATTTCCTGTTGCCAATTAATTTTGCAATCATTTATGTTTCTGCTTTTATTCCCTTAATGTACTCATAAATAGATTGTGAGATGATATATTTTGTTCTTCAAGTTAAAGAAAATCCAATCGATTGAATCAGTTTATTCAATTTCAATCTTAATAATATAATTTGGTGATTCATATTCGGTTGATTCATCAATTGGTCTGCCTTTTGATGCTTTATTATAAGTTTAAGCGACAATTTACATCCGCCAGATGATAATCGGATCAATTTAATTTCTTTCTTATTTTTTATCTTACTTGCTCGCCCTGTGAAGGAATATTACTATTCTATCTAATTAGAAAATTAATAGTTATCACTGAGTGCAACTATTCTTAAATTAACATTGTTTTTATTTTTTTAAATTATAAAAAAAGAAAAAAAGATCAACATAGTTAAAAAAATTTCTTTGTATTTTAGAAATATTTTTTAAGAGTACTCATTTTTTTTAACGATATTAGTTTGATTTACTTTGCATTGATTTTATTTTTAAATTTATTGATAATTGGTACAAAGGCTTGTATCCATGAGAAAGCTCTACATTTTCTAAGATTACATATCTTCAATACTGTATTTTCACAAACTATTTATTCAAGACTTTTTTTTCAAATAAAAAAGGCATTCAGTTAATTCTAAATCATATCTTGGTTTCTTGATATAATAGCAGTAAATGTCAGATACTCATTTTCAAACTGCTATTCGAAAAACTAAGAATTTGTGTTTCATCTTACTTGTAGTTTTGCTGTAGTTACGAGTAATCACAGCCCTCTTAGAACTAATTTGATGCTGTAGTAACTCTTATTTTGCCAAGCTAACCTTTCTTTAGGCAATTATTATTTCAATTTTATCCATTCAAACAATATAGTTTCGAAATATGCAAAATTCATTTGAAACGTATGCAAAATTTTAATGAAAAAAATTTTGCAAATAAAAATCAGCAACAATTGCAAATTTTGTATTGCATCTCTAAGTGGTCCATGTAATAAACTATGAAAAAAAAAACAAATTATGGAGAACGAAAGTATTAGGTTCTGATTTTTTTCTCAAGTTAATTTGATTTAGAAGGGTAGACAATAACATATTTTGCTTGAACTCTATGATTTGAATATAGTTTTGAAAGTAAATAATTACTAAATAAATAAAGAAGACAGCATTCTTAAATGTTTCGAAGATGAATACGTAAATAAATTGACACATATGCATTGCTTACATTTGGTTCAGCTGAATAATATTAATAGCAAGTGCACCATCTGAATAGAATTAATTTCTAATTCAAAATTGTCATCAATAAAATATTGCATATATTCAGGTGTAGAAGTATTTCATACAATTACTCTAATAAATAATTATCGCTTAGTGCAAATATCATGTGATTAATAGTGAATAATTTAATTATACAGATTAGATTTGTTTTAATGATTCATTTATCGAAGAAGATAATTACATTATAACAATATTGTATCAGGAATGATAGGTTGAAAATCGGTAAATTATAATTCTTAATCTTGACTTCTTTGTTTGTTTATTTATATACCATAAAGTAATTTAAATAGTAGTAATAGTTTCTTCTAATTAGTTCGTGTTATTAATTCTGATTGATTATAAAAGTTTAAAAAGTTAAAATTTTATCTTGAAGTTAACTAAACTTTAAACATGTCTATGCAAATAACAAATTTTAAGTTGTTCTGTCGATAGTTTATTGTGGAATAATATTTAACAATACATGGTTGACACTTAAAATATTATAATGGATAATACTTATTTGTAAATTCTTTTACATTTGAAATATGAAAGAGGGAAAAAGAAATATTTAGGGAATAATTATGAATGAGAATTATTGGTAGAATTTCTTACTCTTTCAAAATTTTGTCAACTTAATACACTTTCCACTCAAGTATTTTTTTATTGATTGAAAAATATTCGCTACATTTATGTGTGACAGAATTACTCGGCGTTCTAGACCAATGCCATGTCACTAAGTATACAAAAGTGAAAAAAATTTAGAAAATTTATTTGTGCAAGTCATATTTTATTGTTATTTTCTTATCTAAAGAAGAGGAATGAAAAGTGAAACTGAAGGTGGTTACAAAGCATTGTTACTATTATCCACAATTTTTCCCCTTGAGATTTAGAGCTATTTAAATTTGTCCTGTTGCGAAAAGAATCATTTCGCTCTTTGTAATAAGTGTTGAATACCATTATTATATTAGCACTTTATCTTTTGAATAGTTTTCTGATATAATCATCGCAAGTACCTAAAAGATTATAATGGTCTCATTTCAGATATTTGAGAAATATTTTGAGCTTAATATATAGTTAAGAGGTATTTAAGAAAATATCAATGTTGTCAAATTAATTTTCGCAAACATTTCGTACTGGAATTCTTATTTCAGATGTTATATAGTTTTTGCAAATTAGTTTTTAAATAAAATGCTGATAACATTTTCATCGGTTATCCCTAAATTATGTTTACCATTGTTAATTATCAAGATATAATATGTTATGAAATTCAGAAGATGCTATTATTGTTAGAGGCAACGCTCCTTCTGTAAGCATGTGTATGAAACAAACGTGTGAATTTAAAATCGATAACATTTTTAATTAATAGACTTAGAAAACATAGATAATTTTGAATTTAAAGATTTTATGTTAATTAATTTCGGAAAATAATCTATGATCCATGATTGGGGGAATTCATTTAAAAAAATGAATATGTTTGTGGTTTATAGACAAATTGCTGTAATAAAGTTATGAATCAATGGATTAAGGAAATTTGGAATATATAACAATTTTTTAAATGTTTAGAAATGTTTTAGTTTTTAAATTACATTTAAAGTAGAGGGTAAAAAATATTTCTTGTATTCCTTTTTCTAATTTCTTGTGAATTAGAATATACAACAAAAATTTAAATAAATTGAATTAACGAAATATCTCGTCATGTCAATTAATGTTTTAGTAAACAAATTTTCTCTAATTGAAATATTATGTTAGCATTCCAAAGATTGCAACACGTGCATGTAATTCAACTACTTTTATCTTAGATAGAGAATCTTGCCTGGGTTATGTAAGTCGAATGGACCAAATCTAAATGCTACTTTAGTTGAATCATATATATATATATATATATATATATATATATATATATTTGAAGTTTTCATGACTGATCATTTACTGAAATAGACCAATATCTGGTGAATGTTAAAAGTCTCCGATGAACGTCAGCATCCAAATAATTGTTATCCGATGTTCATCGAATACAGATATTCATCAGAGAATACTCACTTCTATAACTTCAGTCATACGATAGCATAATAAAAGTCCAGTCAAATATTTACAAATGTATTTCCTTTTTACTTCCATGCTTGAAATAAAAGTATTATCTATTATACTAACTTTACTGCATCTATAACAGTAACTATTATCATGGTGAAATGCCAAAAAAATTCACTTCTGCTATATATTAACTTAAACTGGATTACTTCATTACCCGGTTATTTGTCTATAATATTAAATAGATCACACATAATAACAAAAAATGACACACCTAGTAGTATGAATTTTTAATTATTACTTTATACAAGTTTGATATTTTGAGGCATCAAATTTTGAAAAAAAGGAATTTTTTAAAGAAATCATTAGTGGAATTCATTTCTTCATATTAATATATGCTTTGCGTACTACAGAAATTTATTCAATAAAATTTACACATTACTAATAATATTGGTTTACTTAAATAAACGTACGATGTTTTCCCCATTTAGTATAATTCTTAATTTTATATATAATGTTTCAAAATTTATTGGAAAATGGCTAACTATTAAAATTGAATTACCTTAGATACTTACTTTAATTACTTATTATTTAGTAATTACTTCAAATTTACTTGCTATTATTTTTTGAAAATTTATATTGCTGAGCTGAAAAAAATTATGACCGTAGCACATTTGTCTGGTATGACAGAAAAAAAATCTAAATTACATTTGACACATTTTTTCTTTTCTTTTTTTAGTTCAAAGGGTGGAAGGTGAATTCCTGAACCTAACTCAAGTGACCCGAGAGGATATGGGAGCCTATTTGTGCATCGCCAAAAATGGAATTCCTCCTACAGTCAGCAAGAGAATCGTGCTGCAGGTGAATTGTAAGTTGAGAGAAATTTTCAGTCGCACTTTTTGTGATGAACGATAATGCGGCTGCAACCATTGTTTCCTAATGGGTCATAAATTTATTTTGTTCAAACAAAAATTGCCTTTATGACGCTTCTGAAATTATGAACTCCTAACTCACGCTATGGCCCAGTAACAGAGAGATAGGGGGAGGGGGAGGTCGTACTTTAACTTTAGCCTAGGTCAGGGAAGATTGATATTCTAATGCTACATTTATTGCGTTTTGCAGTTACTGCTTCTATTTTCTTCGGTGGGAAATAAATAAACGATGTTTCATATGAATGTGAAAATTGCTGAGATATTGAAACAGAAACACGGAGAACTGCACCGAAAATGAATAAATTCTTATGTTTTCATAGATATCAAAACTGTGTCTATAAAAGCGTATATTTTGAATAAAATGCGAAACTGTTCTTCATTTTAGGTATATTTGATGTATAAGGACAGTTATATGAAGTAAATATTGTAAATCTTATTGCTTTCTTCCGGGATAAAAATACATCAAATACATAAGACGCAGTTTCCCAAAAAATTAAATTTTGTATTAGATATTCTAATATTTTAAACAAATGATAGCACATTGTTGGCAAAATATATAGCTCAAGTTTGTAAACAAGTATGAAAGCATGGAATTAATTTCTTTCGTAATATAGGTGCGTTTATATAGGTGCATATATAAATATATATATATGCAAACATTTCAGTTAAAATAAAGAAAGTTACATATTATGAAATTTAAATTTTGATTTTATAATTTTATTCTGTTTATCAGTCTTTGTGCTTTCAAAAGTATTGAAAGACAGCTAAAAAATTAAATTTATTTCTTTCAGAAAGATATACAGAGACATAAAATTCATGAATATAAATGAATCAAAAATTTCTATCTATTCATTACTGAAAAACTCTTACCATCTAGTAAAAATAGTGCCATATTTTTTAAAGAATATATTACATTCCAATATCTGTCAACAATTTTTTCCTGCTGTTTAGAAATATGCATGCATATTTAATAAAGTCAAATCTTACTTTTATATACATTTTTTTCTGTTTTCCTTCTATCTCAATTTTTGTAAGTCGTATAAATTCTAAGAATTAAATTATTTCAGAATTTTTGATATCCACTAAAATTCTTTCATTCAATATTTCAAAAGTAGTGATTTTTCAAACCTATGGATAATTTTTGGAATAGACAAATTTCTTTTTGCATAAATATGTGAATTTTTATTTTATTTTAAATATTTATTTTTATAATTTCAATTGATTCCCAAATGTTATGAAAATAATTATAAAAACGTCTATCTAGAATGTGAAAAATCTAAAAATTCTCACTGAATTAACTGGGTGTTTTTTGCTTCAATTGTATACTGGAAGTCATATTTTAAATCTTTTTAACCAACAAAAAAGCAAATTTGTGCAATATTTTTTATCTATATTTTAAGATAAATATAGTACGAAAGAACATAATAATAAAAAATTCTTCATTTAAATCTTACAAATAACCAAAAATTTCAATCCATTTTTCATTCCATAATGAAATGATATGTGGTATTTATATGTTAGTATTAATTTGAAGACACTATAGTAAAATATTTTTCAAATAAAACCAATAATTCATCATTTATAAAGAAGGTTAAAATAAACCTGGCAATTTTTTATTCTTTCTTAAATTTAACGAGCATTGCTTGGAAAATTTCTTTAAAATATAAAATGAAACTCCTTATTTTTAAAAACTGCAAAATTGTTTTTGTTCAGTTTTCAGATGAAAATTATTCAAAATTACCTTACAGATGATTATCAAAATAATGGAATCGTCATGTCAATAAAGTGACATTTAACAATGCTTTTCAAAAGTATTACAATATAATCTTAGCTATCAGAATTTTTAATATAAAAAGTATATATCATAATAGTATGAGTTAACTTTAATGAAATTTCATGCGTATTGAATTTTTATCAAATGCGTAAAATATCATACCTAACAGACTTTCAAAGAGGCCAGATTTAAGGAGTCCCACTATCTGGAACAACTATGACTGAAGTATCCCAAGTTTTAAGCCTTTTTAGAAGAACAGTGTCTAAACTCATAAAAGCGTGCACGCAGATCGCAATGAAAGCTCGACAAAGTAAAATAGTAGACTGGAGGAGAAGCTGAAGTAAAAGAGACCAGCGGGGATTGGAATGGGTTGAAATATCTAAAAACAAAACACTATCAAGCAAAGCAACTGTAGATCTCAATCAACATCTCAATCAATATCCAAAATTATACTTCGAAAACATCTTCATAAACTGGACATTTAAAGCAAATCAACAATTCCTATGCCACGTGTAACAGGTGTAAATGCCAAACGTCGTATGCAGTGGTACTATAACCACAAAACCTGGTCGATTGATAAGTGAAAAAAGTTACATGATCAGATGAATATATTTCCGACTTTTTCCAACAAAAAGGATGGTTACATACTTGGAGGGCACTTGCTCCTTTGAACTGTCAGGTATGGAGCGGTTCAAGGTATGGGCAACCATGACGGGGATTTTCTTTCAATCTAATAGCAACCCGTTAGGAAGAATTCCCGCAGAGAAGTATAGAGAAATATTAACTGATCAGGTCCACCCTACGATGCGAACTTTGTTTCCTGCAGGACGTGAAATTTTCCAGGTTGATAATACTCTTATACATAAAACGAAACTTGTCCAGTCAGATTTGATAAACACCAGGATCAAATGAAACATCCACTTTGGCCTGAATGGTCCCTTGACCGCAATATAATCGAGTTGCTATGGACTATTTTAGAGCGTTCAATCCGGAATCGATATCTTACGATATTTTGATAACCACTTGTATTCTAAATGTGCTATCTTAATTATTAATAAATCGACATTTATACTTTTTTTATTATTGAATCTAGTTACTCAAAGTTTGATAACCGTTTCTTTCTGAAATTTAGTACTTTTATTTATTATGCCATGACTTTTTTATATATATTGAAGTAAATTTTAATTATTTAAATAATAAATTTCAAAAATAATTCTTTTATTATTTGAAAATATTTATTCATTTCATGATATTATTGCATTTCACAATTAGCAAAATATATTTTATTAGGATTTTAGCAACCAGCATTTAATTTTTTTTCATCCTCATTATCTCTAATTATTCTTTCCATATAGTTTTATTTGCTTCTACCACTTTCTTACATCTTTGCATTAATATAGACATTCAAAATATCTTTTTTTCAATTTCTGAGTTATTGCTTTGGAATTTTCATTAAATTCTAAGATATATTTCTTATGATAGGAGACACATTTTAGACTTTTTTGAATTTGAACATTTCACACTTTTTTCAGAATTAATTTTCGAGACTTTTGTTTTGCAAACTTTTATCTTTGCAATCTGATGTCTACTTAATCTTTGCAATCTGATGTCGATGTCAATCTGATGTCAATGTGACTCATCCTTCTGAAGAAAGCATCGGTTTCACCTTCTTGTTAATGATTCATATATAAACGATTGATATATAGTAAAAATTATTATAATAACTTTAAAAAGTTATTTTAAAACTTTAACTGTATTTTTGAGCTCCGTAAGAATTCTCAAATCTTTGCTACAAAATAAGCAACAACAAAAAAAAGATAAAAGATTTAACTTCACTAAAATTAAAAGTTTTGCTTCAGATCTTGAGCTATTAGATAGCCCAAAATTATTGCATTAATAATATGCCAATGAATTAATATAAAGTAACACTTGCGAATCATTTATTTATTAATATATTTTTACATACATACCATACATTTTTTTTTTTTTTATATTAAGCGAAAGAATAAAGATGTGAAAAAAATTGTTTCTTCAGATCATTTCTGGCAGTTTCGGTATCACACACAATAAAATAATAAATATTTTAGCCAGTATTTCGTATTTTCAACTTTTATCGTACAATTAAATTGAGATTAGGTGATATACTATATCCGAAGTCTTCAATAAGATTTTTTTTTCTTTATTTCCAGTTCCTCCTAAGATCAAAGTGGCCAATCAAATGGTATATGCTGCTGGCGGAACGGACGCAATTTTAGGATGCCACCTGGAAGCCTCTCCAAGGCCTCTGACGTCATGGGTTCGTCACGATGATGTCGTACTGATTAACAACAACAAATACGAAATTGTCGAGAAAGAAGATTCTTATAAGATAATAATGCAGCTTAAGATACGAAATGTCAGTGACAACGACTTCGGGCACTACAAATGCGTGGCAAATAATATGTTTGGGGATAAAGAAGGATTTGTTCGACTGATAGGTAACTAGTTTGACAAGTTTATAGGGATAAAAACATTTGTACTGAAAAGAATTGAAGTTGCTTTTCGTTCTTGATTGTTTTATGACAGTTCTTATGAGTTAAAACTTTTGAGACTGAATTTTGTTTTTTGTTTGCTATCTATAATTGGATCTTTTTTCAGGAGACTATCGATTAAAGAATAATAATTCTCACAGAATAATAATGAAAAAAGACGATTGGGCAGGCAAATTAAAAAAAAAAATGTGTTGTTTTTATGGCATTTTATTTTGTTTCACAAAGAAAATTCATATATTAAATACAAATACCAATATTTTTTTAAATTTAATATGTGAAGTTTTCGTTATACTATTAGTAATATTATATATTTTTGTTTATACTTTTTCACATTTTATCAAAGATTTACCGTCTTTAGCAATTAACTGTTTTGCTGGGAATATTTATTGGATGATTTCATCAAAATCACTTATGTATAACTTGATATTCATAAATCTCTAAACATGTATCCTTAAAGTATTTTTGAGCATCAACGAGCGTTAGGTATTTAAGCCATGATACTTCAGTGCTTTTTTACTCATCTCTTTCTTATGTAATCGAACTTCCTAATGGTGTCGAGTCCCATGACATTATAGTGACATTTATATATATATATATATATATATATATATATATATATATATATATATATATATATATATATATATATATATATATATATATATATATATATATATATATATATATATATATATATATATATATATATATATATATATATATATATATATATATATATATATATATATATATATATATATATATATATATATATATATATATATATATATATTTGTCATCACAAATTTCTGTTTCAAACTACGAATTATCTTTTGAGGTAAATTTTATTTTCTGATTCCTCATGCAAACTGCACAGCTAATTAACATTTCAACATATTATTCAAATTACAAAAATAAGAGAAAATTATGTAAATGCTAATATGTGATAAAAACAAACAAACTGGAAATGATTTTGAATTACATTGCTTTAAATAAATCTATTCTTAAAAATTATACAAAAAATTAAATGATTATGGAAATTCCTGAAACTTTCCAGAAAAAACTATATTTGTCATCACAAATTTCTGTTTCAAACTACGAATTATCTTTTGAGGTAAATTTTATTTTCTGATTCCTCATGCAAACTGCACAGCTAATTAACATTTCAACATATTATTCAAATTACAAAAATAAGAGAAAATTATGTAAATGCTAATATGTGATAAAAACAAACAAACTGGAAATGATTTTGAATTACATTGCTTTAAATAAATCTATTCTTAAAAATTATACAAAAAATTAAATGATTATGGAAATTCCTGAAACTTTCCAGAAAAAACTAAATTGTCATAATAAAAAATGCAATATCTTAATTTTTGAAATGGTATGGGAATCAGTTTTGTACCATATTTTCGAGAATCCAGCTAAATTTTAAATTAATTATTATCGCTTAATTTTAAATAATCGTCCTGAGACGAACGTTCAATCCTGCATAAAATATATATGTTATTTCAGGTAACTCTATTTACTACTTCACAAATTCAAAACACATAACAGTTGTCTATATTATTTTCTTAAAGCAATTAAATGCTTTCTAGTCTTACTTTAATCTTACTGTAGTTACTTTCTAACTCATAAACGACCACACGTTATTTCTTTGATAGAAATAATTATCTGTAATATACTCAATGCTTCTCATTTCTTCCTAAACCGTGATTGGCATCAGCTCACTAATTGTATCCATCTTCGCTTATTGTCCTGTCTCGAATACCAGGAAAAAGCTCGCATTACTCCAGAAGGAATTCGTTTTTTTTTGTGTGTGTATGCGTTCTCCTATGCTGCTTAAAGATAGATCTCATCTTATGTTGTGTAGTATATCCAGTACAACAATTCGTGTAATATAAGTGATTATATGTTACTTATTGGCCTTTGAATTATTTCCGCGCATATTATATCTTGTCTTTAGAATTATTCTCTTGCATTTTACATCTTGGCCTTTGAATTATTATTTATAAGTTACCTCTTGGCCTTTGAATTATTTCCGTGTATATTACGAAACAATACTTCTCAAAAAACTGTTTTTATGATTACAAACTCATTGAATTTGACAAATAAAAATATTCTGGTCTCTTCTTTCCAGTCTTCAAAAGCGTTTTAAAGTAGCAATCATTCGAGGTTATTCCAAAATTATTCTTGGATATTAATTATTTATTTAAAAGCTGTTTTCTATGCGAATTTTCATGTCTCTAAAAAAATGCTAGTCATTTTGCTTTTGCAGTTGTCTTATTGATAAACTTAAAACATCAATAATGTAAGGTCTTATAAATGTTTCACTGTTGTGATTTAAAATTGGAACATCAATTATATATTATTCCATTTGAGCATGTTTGATACATAAAATGTCAAAATAACAACAAGAAATGTAGCAGATTTAAAATACCATATTTTTTTTTTAAATCATGTTAATGCGAGAAGTTCTATATATATATTTTTTTAGAAGAAAGGCATATTATCATATGAATGCGTTTATTCAGAATATTTCACTTTAAAGTAAACATTTATATTTCATTCAAAGCATATGACCCAGAAATTGAATTGATAATGAAGTCTTAGGAACGCGAAATAAGTTTTCATATATGTAAAAAATTTATTTTCTGATTATTTTATATATCTTTCAAATTTGAGACCGCATATTGAAACGGTCGAAAATGATAGTAACATTTTATGAAATATGCAAGAAGAATGAATTATTCAGATATGAAATATATATCGTTCTGGCACATGGTTTAAGACACATTTGTTGGTAAAGAAATATAACTTATTAATATTTATGCTGAACACATTTATAACCTAATTTTTTTCTTATAATATTTTGTAATTTAGTGGTAAACTATTTTGCAATTCATAAAAAAAATAATAAACAAATTTTGCAGAAAAAATATATAAAAATGATCATGGAGTGAAACATCATGCATATTTTGTATAAAAAGACTAATTTTATATAATGAATATTTTATTTTTCATATTAAGAGTTTTCCTTGTTTGTAGCTTGCATCTTTTCCTCCAAGTTGGATAATGGAAATTTTTATAATAAGTTTTTTAATCATTCCCTTTTCCTAAATTTAATATCAGCTAGTTGGATTTTCATATGTCTGTGTTGACTTTTTCATTTTCATTATGTCTGAAAAATACTTTTTTTTTAAGTAAGGAAGGGAGGATGTTAAAAAAAGGCAGAAAAGGAGATAAAAAATTAGAAATCTTGAAGAATGGGGTACTAGAGGATTATTATTAGCTTATTACATTTTTTATTTATTTTGTGGCATCATTAATTAGCTTTATAAAGTACAGAATCTGGTATTAACTTCTCTTCGAAACATTATTTTGATCTTCCATTATTATTTATATGTCTGATGATTAAAGTCGTCTGACCCTTCTTTGCTTTTATAGAACAAATAACAACAACTACCACGGCAATGTCAACAATCCCATACAGAGTTTTTATTCCAATTCAGAGAGGTAAGTTAATATATTTTAAAAGATTGTCAAAAAAAATCAAAATTTACATAAATAAGAAGTCATTATTTTATTAGACAGGTTAACTGGTGATATGACATCATTTTAACTTATAAATTTGCTTTTGATATATTCAAATTTAGCAATAATCCGTTAATACACAGTATATTAGTAATAAATCAAGTAATAGACATATTAGATGAAATATAATTTGAAAATTTAAGATAAAAAGGTTTTTGAATATATGCAGATTTCCCATTGTTGAATATAATACATTGTGTACTACTGTATGCTATCAATATTTAAAAGAAAAAAAAAATCTAAAATTGTTACAATAAATTTGACAATTTTTAAATAATTTTTCCATAAAATCTTTACATATATTTCAAACTATATTCAAAATTGTTCTAGTATTACTGTAGAAATAATACTAAATGCATTTTCCTGTGTTATTACTTTCCGCTTTAAAAAAATGAATTAACAACCATTAATTCATAAATATTAAAATGAAACTCCATGCAGTTTTTTTAAAGTAATAAAAAGAAGTCTAAGATTCTTATTGTTGTTAAAATCAGTGTTTTCTTTAATGGTATTTGACAAAAGATTCAAAGTTATCAGTAAAATTTAAAATAATAATAATAATAATAATAAATCACTGAAATATTTAGGAGCATTTCATGTAATGTTTTTTTTTTCCGTTTTTGCTTTATTCCATTCTGATAGAATATCACTCTATTTATATTCTATTTAAATTAGTTTGAATAGCTTATTTTTCTTTTAACTAGTGTTGAGTTAACCTAATGTCATTATTAATGCAGAAATGTTAGCAAGATATAGGTTACTAGGATACTTTTCTAGTATCTATTGTTTAAGATTTATTCCCAGATTTAAAATAGCATCAATAAAATTAATACATTTTATTAATTTTCAAATTTATGCCTGAGTGAATATTAGCAGAGATTTACAGCTATATTATTTCCTGTTGGAAATAAATATAAAAAGAAAAGAAAATATTATAAAATAACTATTCAAATAAAAATATTAATATATCACGTCTTTTAAATGGTTTAAAAAGTAAAAATATTTTTTCCCAGCTCCATACAAATTTATAACCCTATTAAGACTCCAAACTCCAAGCTAATTGAATTAAAAATTTGCATTATGAAAATTTAAAATTCACAATTGCCTCGAAATTTGTGATTGAGATTTTTTTTTATTAAAATAATTATTTTCTGCTTTTAAGTATTTGTAAGCAAAATTTTGCAATCAATTATAAACTGATGAGCTACCGACTTGGCATTGTGCTTTCTATTACTATAATGTTAAGTTTCCCTCCATTTCAAAATTTGTATCGGTTAGATAACAAGCAGCCAGCCATGAAAGCGAATTAATATTGCTTTATCATCCATTCTGAATTACGTTTAAAGTTTTAAGTCTGTAGCTCATTGAGAAGTAAATGGAAATGTTTGAGCTGATTAGACAAATAGATAATGGGAAAGCGAATACAAACGTCTTAAATAAATAAATAAACATTGGATAATATGTCAGTTATCATTTGTTTGAGTGACAAGGCCAATATATTATTCCTCATTCTTACGCAAAATTAAGTGCAGTTTGTTGTTTATTAAAAACGAAAAGATGATAAATTAAAACGTTATTTTTTTATTCTTATTAGATTTAAAGTCAAAATGATGACTTATATCCAGGGTCGCCGTACTCCTATTACTGTTATTACCATAAAATTTAGGCTTAGTGGTCAGAATATTACGAATGAATATGGATATATTTATTATAAAATGCAATTAAATAAATAGTATCCTAACGTCTTAACATCGCATTACACTTTATATCTGCTTATAAAACGTACGTGGGTCATATCCAATATGGTTTATTTACAGGGGAATTTACTTAAGAAGAAAGAAAATTACATTGGCAGTAATGATAAGCAGAAACTTTTCCCATTACCTAAAGTACAAGAATCCTAAATGAAGGAATATGGTAATTAGCATAATAATAATAAAAAAAAGCAAGAATAAAAAAAAAGTTACAATAATAATAAAAAGTAAATGCCTAAAGTACAAGATCTCTAAATGAAAAATAATGCACATAGTAAAAATAAAGTAAGAAAGAAAAATATTACATTGACAGTAATGATAATAAAGAACTTTGATAAGATCATTAACACAAGATTACTAATTGAACGAGCATTACAATGTCGTTTAAAGTATTGGGGGAAAAACATGAAGATTACACACTTTCTTTTACAAAAGAAAAATGAGAATAAAACAATTAAATGAATGTATTACATGAAACTTTCTTCAATTGGTATTTTACTTGTTTCAGTGGTTACAGAGAGTCAACCAATCCCAGAAGGAACAACTACGGCTAAGAAAGAGTATGGAGCTCCTACAACGAATTCATTGAGAGATGAGTCACAAGTCGTATCTTCTGGTGAGGAATTTTCACTTAATTGATATCTTAAACCAATCAATTCCAATTATTTTTTGATTATATTGTAATTATTTTATCAAAATTATAATAATTCTAAAATAAAGTTTTGCAAATTTTAGACCAAAGCGAATTCTTATTTATTTTTAAAACTTAAAAAAGTTTACATTTAGTTACGATGCATTAAATACCGTTTTATGTATATATAAAATTTCTAAAAATATTATATTACATTTTCTTTCGTTGACTTCAAGTAACTCTTTATTTCATTTATACATTTATAAAAAGAATGATGATTCAGCATTTTTAAAAACAAATTCATAATAGAAATTGCAATTATTAAAATTGAAAAGTTTCTTAATAAAATATTCTTTTGTTTATATAAATATATGATAATTTATTTTTCTTTACCTAATTGACCAGATTTAATTGATTTCAGTTTTTAACTATGGATTTAATCATTTCATTGATTTTTCTAATTTTTTTATATACTGAAGAAACGGATTATCATTTTAATAATTTTAAATTAAAAAAATCTAAGTCACATTACAAATGAATTATTTTGAAAAGTTAAGCTAAAACTGAATTTGTAGCTATTTTTGAAAATACAGAAAAGTTTTTTTGATTAGAATGACTACAAAACTTTTAGAAAATATTATAGACTGATATTCTTCATCAAAACATATGAAAAAAAAAAAAAAAAAAAAAAAAAAAAAAAAACGTGATATAAATCCGTTTTAAAAATCTGTGTAATGTGCTATAAATTTTTTTATCCTATTTTTATTTCTGCATTTTAGAAAAGCAGTTAGGTCCTGGAAAAGTGGAAAGTCGTCTAGAGGACGAATCGAATCAAAGAAGAACTATTAAAAAGCGCCCAAAGAGCACAAAAGACTCAAGTAAGCAAATATTAATGTCGAAATAAAATATATTTTAAATAATTTGCATATTTATTCGACTGAAAACATGATATTTATTATTGAGGAAAAAGAAATATATAAAATATTATTTAACGCATTTTGAATTCATATTTCAGCTGAAAAATTAAATTTGCCTAGTAAATAACTTTATACATTTCCATGACATATTGAAATACTCCTTCATTGAGTGCATATACACTTTCTCTTTCTAAAAGTAAAGTAAGCATAATGAATAATAAAAAAATGAAAGAATTCAAAATTACGACGAAGCTTGATATTATTTCAGATGTTTTAACTTAAATCATTACTAAGTCGTTTCACTGCATCCATATTCTATTGATTGTGATACAATTGTAATTGACAGTTCGAAATTAGTATAGCTATTTATTGTGCAAATACAAACTGTTTATTTCAATTTATCATCAAAAGAGAAAAATTATTTGTTATTAAGTTCAAATTCCATTATTCTGAATTCAAGATGTCAATGTCGTTGATAAATGGCATTGACATTTATGTTGGCACTTATGACATTGACTAATATTTGACAAAACTAAAGCAAAAGTACACAGTGAAAGGAATACAAGCTTATACATAAAAAAGTACATAAATTTAAATGCTTAACATTTTTGGAAACTAAATTTTTCAATAGATATTTTCTATTTCTTTCCTCAATTTATAGAATTCTTCTTATTTTAAAATCCTAGAATAAAACTCTGTAGTTAATAATGCATAGGAAAGTAATTTCATACATAAAATAAAACGGGAAATGCATGATAATAATAAGCGCATGTTGAATTTTTAAGTTTATTAGCAGCTGCAATATATGCAAAAAAGTAAGATCATGTTCTAAAATTTTATTTTTCGCAATATTTTATTCAAAAAAAATGACCTAACTAATAATATAAATTTCTTGATCTAAAATTTATTACAGAAACATTTAAAGTACTTTTCCTAATAATAAATAATTATTATGTTTTAATGTATGTTACATGTTCATAAGAATCCGAGACCGGAATTTTCACATTTATTATTCTTGAGTTTAATTTCATCAATTTCTCAAATTATAACAAAATTGTTACAAAAGAATTCGGATTTTACTTTATTATGTTTTCATGTATTATTTTTATTTACAGAGTTTATTACAGAGTACAGAGTAAATATTTTATTACAGAGTAAAACGTTTTTTGTTGTTATTATTATTATTAAAACAACCTCTAAGATAGTTTTGTAATGATTCTTTCACTTGAAAAAAATGATAATTTTTATAATAATTTTAATACAAATTAAAAATTAGTTTATTTTTTGCATACATCTTACCAAAACTATTATGTAGAATCACTGAACTTAAGAAACAATTTAATATACAAACAAATATCTTCTTCCCAAAAATTCTTTTTTTAAAAATAAATGTAGATCTTTAATTATTTTTCTCTAGTGTGATTAATCAGAATGTCATATGATATTGATTTTCATATTATAACCTTAAAACATACATAATATTTTCATTTTTTGAATACTACTAAATATTTACCTAAAATATACCATTCCGTTTAAATTATAAGAAAATGATTATTTAAGAAATTGTTATTATTATCCAGAAAAATTAAACTGAATTTTAATTATGGTTCAAAAGTAAAATATTAATTGAAAAATAGGAAATCATTAAATAAAAATATTTACTATTCCAATTTGTTGAAATTTTATGTAAAATTAATGTTTTTATGTCATTAAATGATAGGCTTGATCTTGATGGATAATATTTTAAAGCAAAACATGAACTTCATAATTCAAGACTGCTAAGCTTTCTAATTATAATTTCATCAATTTTAACATCAGAAAGCTAAGTTTCCCATTATGCAACTCAATAACAATTTCATCTCATTTGTGTGTTTAATCAGATGTATTTAATATACTTAGGTATGTAAATTCATTAAATAATTCGTTTTTATTAAAGAGACACAAAATATTTTAAATATTGAATGATCAAATAAATTTTTTAAGCTCATCTAAATGATATAAGCAATCTTCTATTCTCAAATATTAATACATTTTCAGTTTCTTTGGTGCGTTTTGAATTATAATTTTCCCTTTCAAAGGAATTAAAAGATCTCTTTTTAATGTGTTTCATTGTAATATTTTTTATTTTTAAAAATAATTCAGTTTTAATTCGGCAACTCAGAAATCTTGACGGCATCATAAATATATAGAATGCATATTAAGTAAATTATTAAAAACAATAATTATTTAATAAAATCTTTTTACTTTTATATTAAATCAATTCTTTAGATAGTAATATTTTGAAAAAAAGGTAAAAATAATTTTATTTGTTATTCATAAATCAGCAATAAATTAAAAAAAATCGCAAAAAAGGTTCAAGAGAGGAGTACTAGGGCATATATTCTTGCTTATAAAAGCAATTCAATTTTTGTTCGTTAACTCAGAAATCTTGTCGGTAGTCTAAAAATGTAGAATGCATATTTAGTAAATCATTAAAAACAATAATTATTTAATAAAAATCTTTTAGTTTTATATAAAAT
Organism: Argiope bruennichi; assembly: GCF_947563725.1. Lineage (NCBI taxonomy): Eukaryota > Metazoa > Arthropoda > Arachnida > Araneae > Araneidae > Argiope > Argiope bruennichi. The sequence goes on from NC_079151.1 coordinate 45,272,680, forward strand.
CAATTTTTTGTATAAAAATATTCGAAAAAAGGGCAAAAATAATTTTTTGTATTATTCAGAAGGCGATAATAAATAAAAAGAATCGCAGAAAAGGTTCAAGAGAGGAGAACTAGGACATGAACCTGAAAGTAAATAATTAATAAAAAGAAATCATACAATTTATTATAATCAAATATTAATTTTTCTTTCTTAAATATGAGAAATGAAGTTATATGATTGTATGTCATTAATATTGGAAAGTTATTATTGATTCATATTCGCCAAAATTTTTGAAGTATTCATCTTTTTGCAAAAGTGATAATCCCTATTTTGATGTTAATATACAATTAAATAATGCAAAGCTTCACGCCTATTTTTCTGTTCTCTCCTTTTTTTTAATTCAAATCATAATATAATTTAAGTCATTCTAACAATAAGTCATTGAAATTTTATATGTATGGTATTTAAAAATTTCGTTTATTTTAAATTTACTGAGGATTAACTACAGAAAGAATCAAATAAAATATTTTCATAACCTCATTGTATTAATGAATACGTTCAAAATTCCTAGAAAAAATAAAACTTTCTAAGAGAAATGAAAGACTTTATATGAAAATAGTATTTTAATTCTTTTCTAAGACTTGCTTCTTCTTTAAATTGTTTTCATTTTAATGTTCCTTATAGTACTTTACATTGATTCAAATTCTTATCTTAAGTCTTTTTTTATACCGAAAAAAGCGTTGTAAAAAATCAGAATGCATTTAAATGATGAAAAGATAATAAAAATTGAGATGAAAAGGAAATATCTATTTAAAGTTACCCAAATAAATAGTTCAGAAATAAAGAATAGAATAATTCAAAATTTTCTTTATCTGAATTTAAATAGATATACAAAATACTTTCGGCCATAATTTAAGTTTTACATTTTATCATTCTAATATGAAAATAAAATTCCCTAAATCTGTGACGGCTTTCTTTTACAGTATCACGGCTAATAAATATATCTTCTTCTGTATGTATTTATTTAAAAAAATAGAATAATCATTTTTTATTGAAGGAATTATAAATAAAAACATAAGTTATTTTTTAATTAATCGAATTTTTTTTTTTGAAAAACTTTCATTACTTTTTGTATATAATTTCTGATAATAATTTTTATCAATTTTGGGACAGTGTTTTAAACTTTAAAAAAATATTTCAGTCCTCCTATATAATATTTTGCATTTTAATTAATGGTGTTGATAAAAGTCTGTATATTATGATCATATACTATATTTAAAATTCAGTGTATCATCATTTTAATGTTAAATATTACTAAGAAGAAGTTGCATTTTTTATATAATTCAATTGTTTCATTTTATTCTTTCAGCTTCTGGATCCACCGAATTTTTCGTCATCCCCCATCTTACATTATTTGCCGCTGCGTCCTTTAATCTGTTCCGTAATAGCTTATTGAAGCTCTAAATTACTTGACAGCTCAACAATATCAGCATCTGCAAGTCGTCTTTAATTTTTATCAAAAAGAATCCTTAAAATATTCACGATACTTGTATACTTGTATTGAAAAGATTTGAAGGGAAAAAATGACACCAAGAAGGAAGAAAAAAGAATTGACAATAAACATTCTACAGGGTAGAATCTCCCACTTCAAAAAAAAAATCCCACATTTATTTCTTTTACTAAGACGCGAACTTTAAAACTTATTTCAATATCATTGCACATTAGAGACAGATGTTACAGTTAGATTTATATTTTAAACATGGATTTTCATTGTGCCACAAATACCATCCATTGAAATGTAATAAAATTCTTTCATTGTTAACATATGTCATGTTTGTTACTGTCGATTAAGATATTTGTATTAATATTTATGATTTATTTTCCGGATGGACATTTACTCATGATTTCCATCATCCTTGCTGTTAATGAATATAAATCATAATTTGGATCTATCTTTTGTATTTGTGCAATCGCAATACAAATCCAAGTTGTTTTAATTGTATTACGTGTAAATACGTGCCAAGAATACATGTAATATTGTATATGTGAATATTATTATTATTCAGATTACTGTCAAACAATTGTACAGTCTATTGTAAAATAAATGTTTCAGTCTCTGTTAATCTTTAGCTTAAATTTACCAATTTTTTTCTTTGTCTTCTTTGTCATTATTTTAGACTCTTTAAAGGTTTAACCAATTATATTTTTGTATGGTTAAGATTAATTTCCAAAATGCGATTATCATTTACCATTGCTTTTATAATAGAGGAAATTTATTTTATTTTTATAAATTATTACTTGAAAGTCGAAAGTCAAAATGAAATTTAACAAGTGTTTCAAATGCATAAAGATTTAATGTAATATGTAGAAATACTAAATTGTGAAAGCGGTGATTCAGGTTTTCATTTTTCATGAGTAAAATAAATTATTTCAAACATATTGACTTTAATAGGTTTATACTTTTCCTTTCATTTTTGAATTATGTAAAGCTTACATATATACTTTATTATTGTTCAATAATATTTAATATCTTAATTATAGTAAATATTTGATGCAAATTTCAAATAAAATATACAAATTATTCAGTCAAAAAATAGTTATTTGTGTTACATGCGAATGTTATATAACATCTCCATGGGTAATAACGAAAATTTGTAGGGAGACGGAGTTGATTAAAATGTTTTTTTATCTACTTAAGAAAACAAATAATAAAAAGTATGAATTAAAAATTACTTGAAGAAATTTAATTTGAGGATGCAAAGAGTATCAATGGTGAGGTCTCATGCTTCATGCTATACATCGAAGGAATAGAAGTTCAAGTCCCAAACACTTCAAAATACATCAAGATCAGTTATGTATGAGTGCTTGGTGCAAAGTAAATTATAACGAAGTTTTAAACTCCTCCTGTTCCCCAGGCTGAGAAATTAAAAAGTAGGATTTTGGCTCAGGAATTAGATGTTTATATGTCCTCTTTATCTGATCATGGTTAAAATTCCTTAGTGATGTCACAGTTCAGCATTTGTACTTTTAAAAGTCGCATTAAAATGATTAAACTAAATTAAACTGTCATTTTAAGAGATTAATAAAATATTTTTATCACAAATATCTATTCTAAAATATAATGCTTCTCTACAACATAAAATTATAATAATAGAATAATCGATTTCTATTGCATCCTGTTTTTCTTTTTAATCAACTTTTATAAATTTCTAATAACTGTTTTGATTTTAGAAATCTAATATTAAAAAAAATATCTGTTTCATTTCCTTGCCTGAAGAGTCACTATCTATTCCTTCTCTGTAATTTTTAATATAACATGATTTCCATTTTCAGTTCGGTACAACACAGCTCCCGTATTTAACCTTCCATCTCGTAACAAGCATTGCAAAATTCAACATATTTCGACCTATATATATATATTTATATTCTAAAAAGGAAAAAAAAAATAAATGCAAAAAGATCATGGAATAATGATGATATTTTAATAGTTGCTATATAATAGTTAAAACTTTTAGTGCAACAAAATTTTTTTCATGTATGGAATATCGTATTGAAATTCTTTTGAGAACATATATATATATATATATATATATATAATGCAGCAAAATTTTTGCTTTGAATTATCTAAGATCTTTCATGCGGTCAAGATAGTATATAAAATATTTTTCGAAATATTGTTTAAATATAGTATTCCATAAAAGATTTATTTTACTATAAATATTTGATTTTAATTATACATGCAAATATTAGCAATAGGTCAAAGAAAATAAATTATTTAAATTGACGAATGGAATGAATTCGAAATAGTTTTATTTCAGAGTTAAAAATATTTCTATCATAAAGATATCTTTTACATTCATTTCTTTAAAGATGAGTTACATCTTTTGTAATAATACTAATTTTATTCTTTTTTTTCTAAAGAAATCGAAATTAAAATAATTGTACAGGGGAAATTACTAATGCATAGATTTTATTGGGAAATAAATCATATAAATATAAAAATAACGAAGGCATTTCTGACTAAGATATTTGAACATGCGATTTCCAACTAAATATGTTACTCGAATGAATTATTTATTGCTATGTAAATATTAATACATATATAAATTTCAAGTTATATTTTTTATGCTGATTAAAACGAACGGTAGTCGTTTTTGTTTACACTTCGCTGGCTACAAATTATTGAATCATTCATTTCCAATGTCTTTCAAAGTTATCGCATGTTTTTGTTCAAATAAAAGCCAAAATATATTCAAAATCTGAACAATTTATATTAAGATCAAATGAATAGAATTTTTTAAACTTCTGTATTGTGAGACATAATCCAACACTCGAAATGGCGGTGGGGAAAATTCATTAAACAAATAAAAATAAGCTCATTCCTTTTAATAACTTCAAAACTAATGACATTGGGTTTTATTTTTAAGTAAGTAGAGAATAAAATAAATGCAAATGATGTATGTGGCTGTATTATATTTCAAGATGGATATGTTTTATAAAAAGTTTTACAGAAGATTTCATCAGATACTAATATTTATAAAATCCTTATCCAATTAATTAGCGTTTTAATTGAGTTGTTCTTAGATATCTGAAATTTAACTCAAGTATTAAACTGTGCAGTCAAAAATTAACTCAAATGATGTTTGAGACAAATTAAGAACTTTATTAATAAGGTACCAAAATATATTAACATTTTTTTATAAATATGAAGTGTTTTATATTTAATGTCATTTATATTCCTGTTGAATTAAATAAAATGATAACGTATTCAATAATATGAAAACTTTTCACTCCCCAGTTTTCAGTCCAAAAAAAATCATATGTTGTAATAGATAGAAAAGTGTTATATAAAAGTAATATAAAAAAATAAAAAATCAACATGTTTTTATTAAATAGAAACTGATATATTAAGCTCCTAAAGTAATTAATCAAATTCTTAGCTTATAAGTTGTTTTGTAAAATTTACTTAGACATTTTTCCTATCTTACTAACAATATTGAAAAAACAAACTATTTTTTTTAAATTTATTCAATAATGCTCAAAATTCATATAATTTTTTTTCTGGAAAATTTATGATGCCAACTCCTTTTGCCATTCAGACGATTTCTTTTAGTAGCTTAAAAATCCAATTATACATTATACAAATACGCAATCCAATTATACAAATACACAAAAACATTTAATCTAATGTTAAATTAGATTTAATCTATATTTTATTAAAATACTATTCACATGGTTTAAGAATTTTTTTTACAGCTAGTAAATCACCTTCCTAAATAGTATTTTTAATATATATTTAAAAGCTGAAAGTTGCTTTCTAACCATTTTAAATTCAGTTTTAATAATTAAGCTTTTTTCATTTGAATTTTTTTTTTTGCTATTTTATTTTATATGAATTATATCTTACATTCTAATAATTGAGTTTAAAAAAATGTCAATTTCTTAAGACTTTATGGTCAAGCTTATATTTTGTTCTGAATACTATCTGCAAGTCAAAAAATCTTTTTAGTCTTCTTTTTTCATTATACGATGAAGGCTTTCAATGGATAGCATCGGATAAATAAGACGAAGACAGAAACTGCCTTGTCTGATATATCCATACAAAAAAAGATTTAGAGAAAAGATGTTTTCTTTTCTTTACCTGCTTCAAAACTTTATAACATGTTGTTTTCTTTAAAGAAGATACTAGTGCCCGAGTTGAGGAATGGATTCGATTTTCAAGGATAAAATTATAATATATTAAGGTTATATTATTACAGATAGTCAGGTCATAACTAATTTTGAGGAAGGGAAATAATTTAGAAAATTAGAGAAAAACAAATATTGAAATAAAAAGTAGATATACTATCGTATGTGGCTGTTAGTTAGTTGGCAAAGCTCATGGTAGCATGTTTTTCATTAATATTTGCTATTTTTCATAAATGAATTTGAAACTTTGCAATTTTCAAAACTTTTTCACCCAAAATAAATTATATAAATCCTCAAAATTTTTCGACATTTTATAATGACTTATCGGAATTCTGCACGTCTTGAAATATTGTAAGAAGAAGCCTAATGTTTTAATAAAAGTTCTCAAAATATTTAATATTGCAATGATTAAATTTTAGCAAAAACAAAACAGAATAGAAAGCCATTTTTGCCTTAAAAGTTGTACAAAAGGTGCAAAACTTTTTGTCAAAAATATAACGCATTGTTTCAAACTTATTCAATCATTTTATATCGGCCAACCAAATTTTTTTATTGTAAAGCATATAAGTTTGCGCCACAGTTTTTCTACACAAGACTATTAGCTAAAAAAGGAAACTAATAATTCTTTGTGAAGTTCTTGAATTTATCTTTCGCTTCTATTTTCTCATATATTTGGAATATATTTTTGTGAAAATATGAATTTTTCTCAATGTGGAAATGTATAGGTTTATACATATTTTTTTTCTTTGATGATATTATTTTTTAGGCCCTTACTAGACTAGAAGTTTAGCTAACCTATTAATTTCTCTCCGAAGTTCTTCATACCTCATAAAATCTTAATTGTTCCAATAAATTTTCTCATAAAGTTCTGAATATTAAAAAATGGACTGAAATAATTATGGATGGAATGTAAAGTTTTTGATACATAGATATTATCATATATGGCAATTTGAATACAAACTACTATTTCTTTTATAAACAAAGTGCATTAACAAAGTTTTAATTTGGATTTCTATAAATATTTCAATTAATTGAGTACTAAAAAGCATAGCACGTCATTAGACCTGCAAACATATACAGACACAAATTCTCCTTTTAATAATAAGAAGAAATGGCATGTTTCGAAGAATAAAATGGACCATTAATAATTTGTAAATTTTGAGATTTCTTTCTTTATTCCCTTTTACACTTTTGTAGCAATAAAACAAACATTAACAGCATGATATTATAAGATGTTTTTATGTAATTTTTTTCATGTTTGTGAATTAGATTTTGAAATATTTTTTAATGTTGTGCACTTGTATATTTCGAAAGCAGTTTATTATTTTAATACTTTTTTTAGCATCTTAATGTCATCGTAATATTTAAATTAAATAAAATTGTTTCTACAAAAATAACATTATTTAACAGAATTTGAAAACAGATCAATAACATTTATGTAACATTAATACTAAATATACACCAGACCAGAAAACTAAACACCAGAAAAATAAAAATAAATTATATTTTTAACATTATTAGAAACTGTATTTAAAGTAATTTTATGACATTCATTTTAATCAATTTTACTATAAGTAATTATAAATTGCTACATCGTAGAAAGTTAATAAATTCAAAAACAAAAGGAAGCAATTTACAGATTCCGATATATTAAAACTGAAGCAATTCAAAGCTTAATAATATGGAGAAATCATTTCCTAAATATATATAAAATTTAAGTATTTACTTTTTTATCATGTTTAATACATAATAGTTCGAATTTTTTTTAATTTTTATACTTGATTAATTAGTTCCCTTTCGACTGATATGCAATCATTTTTTAAAACTTTCTAAAGGGCCATTAAAAAATACGTTTTGAAATTAGGTATTTCGTAAACTTCTAAATTATCTTCTTCTTTCTAAAAAATCATAAGCTTTTATAAAAATAAAACTAAAGCATAGAAATAGAACGAAAGTATAAAAATGAAACTAAGCTTTTATAGAAATAAAACTAAATCAAATTGCGTTTTTGTTTTGTCCGAGACCTTCACGTTTTCGTGATGAGTAAATTAAAATTTTATATTTTTCATAAATATAATACTGTTAATAAAAGACCACAGAAAATATTTTGTAGTATGGAATGGCTGTTATATAACCTATAATTGAGGTTCAAAGTTTCGATAAAGCCATAGAAATTGATCTTATATTTACACTGAACACTCATTTTAAAGCTTTATAAATAATAAATTTAATTTCAAAATTCTATAAAAACTTCAAACCTGCAAAGTGAGTTTTTTACAAGGTAAGAAGCTTACTGAAAGTTTGTATCTCTGAAAATAAATCATAACATTAAATATTTATGAACACATTAAATCTCCTAAATCTTGCTATTATCGAATCAATATAAATTATTGACATTTTTGTTTTGAACTATTTTCCAATAAAATTCATTTTTACAAATATGTATTCTTCAAGGTAATGTATATAAATTTTAAATAACCTCACTAGGAAAATATAAATCTTTAGAGGCATGATTCTATGGTTTTAGTATTTAAAATTCTGCAAGTTAAATTGCATACGTATTATTTTTTTCTTTACATTTTACGAAAATCTTTTAAATTTCCTCTCCATGGATATTCCGTTCTTGAATAATCTGAAGATATATATTTTTTTTTATTTAATTATTAAGCTCAAATACAAATATTATTCTTTATTTTTTTTGTTTGTTTCTATATAAATAAATTATCTTGTTTGTTTAATTTAGATTTTCTCGTTATTAATCTTTTATATTATTACCTTGGATATATTCCCTGATTTTTAGTGTGAAAAAAAAATCCATGCTATCAATCAAAGCATTCGTCCTGTTAAAAAAAATAGTAATAGTAGATAATAGTAAATAATAAAAATAAGATTTTTATTTTAATATTTTGTTGTTTATAAGGACATTTTTACTTTCTCTAATTTTGAGGAGAGGGTGTCTTCCTTTTTTTTCCCGTTGTTTATTTACTTTTTCAAATTAAAAAAAATATTTGTTAAATTTGTGAAATATCTTAACGCCATATCAATTATCTGAAACAAATTTAAAGAAAAAAAATCCTAAAGAATTTTATATATTTTAAAATTTATTGTTTTAAGATAATCCTAAATTTAGTAGAACAAATAAGTTAGGAAATAAATAAATTTAAAAAAATGTTTAAACGTAATGATATAAAAATAAATAACATTTCATTCATTCCCAGAATATATGTTTTCATATGATTTTAATTAAAATAATAGAATTGAATGTGCTATTTTTTAAACTGTCTGGTTTATTATTATGAGATTCTAAATATGTTAACCTCTCGCTATATTTAAGACTTTCTAATTCAATCTCTTTTACTGCCGATAACATATGTCCTCCATTTTTACGGAAAATTAATAGAATCAAAACTGTAATCAGACTATAGAGGATATGTGTTTACAAATTATAGTTAAAAATGGCATAAAATTTTTAAAAAGTATGACATAAAATTTAGAACATAAAAAGTATGACATGAAATTAAAATTTTCAATTTGGTTAGTGATTTATGCTATAATTTTTAAAGAAAGTTGACTTTTTATATTTTTGATAAGTAGAATAAAAGACGAACGATCATTTTCTCTTATACCTTAAATTCTCTATTTATTTTTATTCAAACCCGAAACCCTGTTTTTCAAATTAACGTTTCCCACTGATTGTAGGAAAGTTTAAATTCTGTACAATGTCGCCTTACGTATGACCAGTTTTTCAGACCTTATTAAATATAATTCATGGATTAAGTTTTTATTTCTTATTTTTCATTGAGTAACGAAAATTGAGTTTTTTTTCCGAGTTTTTCTTGGCTAAATGTTCTCTTTCTAACCTATCTTAGGGTTCCTGGGAATTGATTTTGCAATTTTTATTAACGTATATATTTTAATGCATAAATTGGGAACATTACATGTATCTGACATTACTATTCTATTTTTCTCTTGATTAGGGGAAAACTTCTAAATCTGACCTGTTATTAAAATCGAGACTGCAACTTTTGATATTCTGATTTCATATTCATGACATTTAGCAGTTGAATCGTAGATTTCAGTTCTACGAATGAATACTTAAAATACAAAAAATTATATTCCAGATGCTTAATTTTTCCAAACTTTTTTTCATATAGTTATATTTAGTAATAAAAGAGAGAAAAAAGAAAAATGAGTTTCTATTTCATTCATGAGAGATAAATATTTGTGAAAATTCTTACTTCATAATTTATTTGATATTTCATGAAATTTCAAACCAATAAATATATATACAAATGGAAGCATTAGAATGTTGAAAATTGAAGTAATATCCAGTTCAGTTTTCTATGCAAAAGTTGATATTCAACTGAAAGTCTTGATCTTATTGCTGAGAATATTTATTCTTCAAATTTTCAACATAAGTCCATTTGAAAGCAATCAAACCATCATCAAAGCAAAGTGAGTAAATAGTCTACAAATATTAATTGAATATATTTAAAAATTGCATAAAATGAGAAAAAATATCTACAGTTACAGTTCTGTAAATTGTAAATTTTTTTGCAAACTATTTTACTAAATATCAAAACATCAATCAGAAAATGATACATTCTACAGTGTCATCAACGTTGTAATAACTACTAGGTTTTCTTTAAAGGCCCTTATGATTTTCTCACATTTTAGGAAATTCAAAATGAATGGTTCACAGATGAGTAATATAAATGAATTGACCCTAGTAACTGTGACAGTGGAAAAATATATTATTTCACGGAGAAGTCCAATGTCGATCAATCTATTAGAAAAATAGACAAAAGGATAGGATATATATCTCAGCAATCTTTCAGTGACAATAAGATTGGATACCATCCATTTCTTATAAGTTTCACTGAAAAATTATTACTTTTATTTTTTTCTCCTATTTTCAAACTTTTCGAAGATAGCTTCAAATAAACCATTCGAAGAATATATTTTGTCCACTTCAAAAATAATTAAGGTCAGTAAGTATAAAGGGAAACGAATTTTGAAGGCGTCATTGTTTTTCAACTCAAAAAGATCTTACAAGATGGTGAACAAAGCTTCATTTTTAATTCATGTGTGACTGCATAATCACTTTCTGTAAAGAACATTAAACAGTGCTGTTTCTTTAAAGTTAATTTATTTATAAGTAGCTTCATTTTCAAGACTGTTCCTATTTAAAACGAATTGTTCCAAATTATCCCAGATTCATAAAATAATTTAAAGTCCTCTACGTCTTTAAATTAAAATAACAAACCGATTCAAAGAAAATATTTGAGATGGTGAAAAATAAACTACATTTTCAGTAAGTATTCTGAATTATTTTCCCAATTACTTCTTAATACTTTTTTTCAATAAAAAAAAGTTATTTTTACTTCATAGAGCAGGCGTTGGGAAGGTGAATGTCTTAAATAGTTGCTATGGTAACTAGTTAATGCCATCAATTAGCAGTAAGTTATAAGAATTTTATCTCTAATCTGGGTAAAATTGATTATTTATAAAAACAAAAACACATTAGAATGAGCAATTTTGTATTAGAAAGTAGAATTAATTTACTCTTGAAAAACAAGCTTAAATCTTCTATTCTCTCCTAAAGTTTTGACATTTACACTATCTCAAGAAATATGCTTCAACGATACCATTGCTTTTATATAACACTTCGAAGCCACAACTTGGCTATTAACCATCAAATCAAATTTGTCCTTTTCAAATATATCTCTAAGTTCTTCGTCATTAGCCATATTAACCCTCCAAGCGGCAAACCCGGAAAAAGGCGGAATCTTTTCTCCCTTCAAAACGGCGGACCCGTCTATAGACGGAAACAAAAACTCCCTTAAAACTGTCACTGCCCGTATTTTTACGGGTTCCAGTTTTTCCCTACCCCCAATCTCAAGCTGTGAGATAATGAGAAGAGAATGTGAGATAAGGAAAAGTGAATCGTTTTCAGTGGACGATATGATTGATGTCTTCCTGCTCGCGCCCTTTTAAGCATGTTAAAATCTCGCTTACGTTCTGAGGCGTTACTTTTGAGATTTTGATAATAATTACGTTTCCAAAATGAAATTTAAATAACGAGAATAAAATTGAACGTATGAAAATATATACCGGGAATGAATACATACATAAAAGTATTATTATTAATAATTTGAAACATATGATTTTAAAGCTTTCTATCATAAGAAAATAGTTAATGTAAAAAATAAATAAAAAATATAAAATTAAAATTTTACAAGTTTCTTTTTTATAGCGTGCTTTCATTTAAGGATTTTAGAATTGACATTGCTTATGCAACTTATTTTTGAAAATAAGACACTAAACTTATTTACAGAATTTACTTAACGAACGAAACTTTTTAACTTTTAATGAATTATTTTTTTATTATTCATTAATAAATATATTTCAAAACGGGGAGATATATAGAACCAATATATTAAAGTGCGATTTTTCGGAAAGATTAGTATTCGTTACATTAAATCCTTATTTTTATAATGTAATAAACTATATATGAAAATTGAATATTTGTTTCATTCTTTAAACCTTATAGAATTTCACACTCTTTGACGAATTCGAACAAAAATGTAAGCATTGTAGAGATATAAGTTTCATTGTTTTTATATTTTTCCTCTGGTTTTTAATAATATTTTCAAAGTAAATATAAGCGCAGTTTTTATAGGTTTATTTTTTGTATCGAAATATTAATCTTATTTCACTGTACAATCTTATATATACATCGCACGATTCTGTTTATATGAAACTGGTTTATATTGACATTTTTACTCTTAATGCTGAGTAATTTAATCCACGAATTTTAATCCACTTGAAAGTGAGTGAATGTGTGAGTTAAATGTGAGAATTAATAATTTTAAAATTGTTGCCATTATTTTAACTCCTTGATCTAATTTTATCTCATATGTTAGCATTTAAAAATTTTTTAATGCGTACAACTGGCATTTAGGCTATTTTCTTCTCCTGTTTGGTCAGTTCGAGTGCACTGGATGTGATTTTTAACAAACAAGACGGGATATGATCTTTGTTTTATTTTATTTTTGATCACGAGAGTAAAAAAAATTCGGAAATTCCCACTTCCATGTAATTTGAAATTCTTTATTCTTAATAACCTTTAGCCTCACATTTTCATTTTTTAAAAACAGAACTAGTTTGAACAAGGGTGTCAGACATGAAGGTCGCTTGCGAATATTTCTATTAAAGTAGCGAATATCTCTAATTATAATGAATATCAATGTTCGTATTGGCGATCTCCAGATCAAACTGTTTGACTTAGAGCGAACACACTTCGCCATTAAATAATTAGAAAACTGTAAATGTTCACCTCGAGATGAAATTTTCAAAATTTTTATTAAAACTTCTGTTAATTAAAAATTATTTAAAATTTTACCATTTATCAGCGATAAAATATGAAATTATTCTAATATAATTTATACAATGTGTCATTTATACATTTGAATGTATCAAAAAGAAAATTCATTCTTTGAGGTAAAATTAAGATCTTGAACTTTTAGTGTCTTATTTATTGAGCTGCTAATTATGGAGCATTCTCTTCAGCCACATGGTTTATTTGTATTTCAGTAAAGAAATTTTTACCCCTTTGCTTTTAGCTTAGATCTTTTTAACCTTTTAACTAAATCATCATCAATGGGTAAAACGCCGGAATGAAATATAAGGATAACAATGAAAACGTTTAGTTCCAATTCAAAAATAAAACATATTTTTAAAATATGCTAAAATATTTTTAATTTAATTAAAAGTGGGAAAATTACATGACACAAAATTTCGCATCATTGATAAAAAAAAATTTGAATTCACAATTAATGTACAAATTATTTTTCTACTGTGATATTTTCGAATGAACTTTAAAATTTTAATAATTTTTATTAACCCTTTAAAGGGCCTTTTTTTCCTAGTCATGTTGGAGTAAAATGTTTTTAAAATTAAGATTGGCCTAGGAAAAGTAATTCATTTAACTTATTAGATCGATTTAATCTGATTTATTAATTAATTTTTCCAATTAATAACTAAGAAATAAATCAAGACACTTCATTTTATTTGAGATAAACAATTGAAACCTTATTGAAAAATTCGTAAGAATTTATGCCAACTTACATAACTTTATTCAAAAATTGTTGAATTTGGTGATGAGCATACTTCTCTTGTCCCTTGAAAGGGTTAATTAAAATTTTAAAGAAATGATTCCCACTGCCCAAAGTATGTAGGTGCAGATTTTGGTAATTCTATTTCAAATTTTCTGGTCTGAAAAGTACCAATACAACCAGACAAATAATGACACACACACTCGTCCATCTTTATTATTAACTTAGACGAATGTTTGTGCGTGGCGTCTATTAGAGCTTCCATATATCTCTTATTTCAAGATGATTTGCTGAAGAAAACATTTAATTAAAAATTTTATATTGGCTAGTAACACATGTGCTGATCACCGAACGCAATAAATAATGTGAAAGTAATAAGTAAAAAAGATCAATGTAATTGTATTTGCAAAGCTTTTAAATTCAGATTTTTCTTTTTAATGATTCTTTTACCCCACGGTTTGTCGTTATCCGATTGCAAAATATTAAGAGCTTTGATTCTAACCCGAAAAACTTAAAACTGAGATTTTTCAAAAATTGTAATTTATTTTAAAACAGTACTTAATATTCTGTTGGAACTTGATTTGAAGGTATTCAAAAAATTCCAGTTGCAAATGGTTAATTATGAGTCTAAATAATCTGTATTATTTGAGTCATTTTTCCAGGCCAAATTTGTATCATGAATATTACAAAGAAATATTTTGACAATTATTTTTATTTGTTGCAGTCATAAGGCGCATCGACCAGTTATTTCAGCATTACTGAATAACTGGCCAATTAGCTTTGCCAATTAAATATTGTAAAGTATATTTAATTATAAAATTTTAATCATGCAGATAAATACTGAAAATCGATATATTTGAAAGTGAAACATCGCATGAAATTCCCTAATTACACAATTATTTTTTTGAATACTGAAGAAACAAAGTTATAACGTAGTGTTACTTATCGCAATTAAAGTTTTAAACACGCATTTTAAAATATTAAAATACATTGGCAATGCGCTGAAAAGGTTTTTTTTAAAAATTAAATCACTTGCACGTAATGTCGAGAAATAATTTCACAGTACTACGGAATAAAATAATTTGCGAAACATATTGCAATGAAAAAAATATTAGACGAGGACTTTCAATTTATAAAAACTAGACAAGTATCAAAATAAACATGATAATAACTTATTCCTAACATAAATTTTATATATTGTTTTATAAAATAATCGAAAAACCTCTAAAAAAACCAATCACATTTTCAATCGATGTTATTGTCAATCTCTTCCTAAGCACTGAAAGAAAAATGCTTTTAGAAATCGAAAGACTACGATAAGAAACACCTGCTACTCACAGCATGAAATTTGCTAATCACTTCCCACCTGCAGAGCTGAACTGACCGCAAAAGGGGAAAGCAATCTTTTTGACCAAACCGCGACATTTTTAAGGTTGAACCTGTTATTCTGGCGTGCCGCTTTCGGTAAGGATAGCAATCTGAAAGCCGCCGGCAGGAGGGTTAATACTTGAGATACGGAAATTACATCTGGAATCTTCAACGTTATGCATGAAAATGAAGTTATTCCCATATTTGTTGAAAATCAGCAATGGGGAAATACATATAAGTTATTTACTAAATGCTCATTTCAATAGTTCCACTTCCTGTTGATAAAAGTCAAAATCATGACCTTCAGTTTTTTCAAATTTTCTTTTCGATATGAAAGTTTCCTAATTCAAAATGTTTTAGATTATAACTAAAAATCAATGTTCACATTTTAAAAGCATTGCATAAATACACACATACACACACACGCGGATACACTCACATCTCTCTCTCTCCCTCTCTCTCTCTCTCTCTCTCTCTCTCTCTCTCTCTCTCTATATATATATATATATATATATATATATATATATATATATATATATATATATATATATTTCTAAATACTATTTGTTAACGACATTACATAAAATAATCCTGTAATTGTATATAAATAAATTTATTTCGTGTATCTCGGTAACTGCTTTTTTAACGATTTGGATTAAATTTTATATTTATATTAGGTTTTGCTTTTTTAAGTTTATCTCTATAGTTGTGTTTCCGGAAAAAAACACGATTTTTACACAAACACACACACAGACAAACATTTTTTATAACTATTAATTATTAACTATTAACTGCTGTCATGTGGACAATGTCATATAGCGCCATCTAGTAAATTTTTGTGTTACTTGCTTTGTTGCCATAGGATGATAACCTACTGGTACCTCTCAATTTTGTGAGATGGCGCTATATGACATTATGCAAATACGAACACGTTCAGATCACATCCAACAATACAATTATTGTGTTAACTAATCAACTTGTTGTACAAATAACGTTATAGTATAACAAATATTTTCTCCTATTTTCTTCTTAAAAAAACAGGAAAGCTTGGTCTCTACATACAGCCACATCCTCAATTGACATCATGAAAGATACCCATCTACATAAAAAGTGATCGAAAAAAGAATGAAGCACTTCGAATATTGTTGAGCTAAGGATAAATCTTTTCAAAAAAATGTTTATTGATAAATTAAATTGATTTTTACTATAATATAACCACAAACTTAACTGACATCTTTAGAGATACCCATAAAGAAGAAAGCTAATAACCATAATACAACAAAACTAACCAAACCTTCCTTTAACAGCTTGATTGACGTCCATCTACACGTAAATTGGCTCCACCAGAAAAGAAAAAAAAATATTTAAGCAGCATGACTCACTTATAAAACAGCGAGTTCGAAGCATTCTCACACCTTCCGTTACCTCCTTCAAAGGCGATAATTTCATCGTCATTTCGTAATCGACAAATCGGAAAAGCGCCACTTCGCGCAAAATTAAATTCAGAGTTCTCACCCTGTCCTATTTTTACCCCCCCCCCCTAAAATCCCCTTTCATCTTTCCACTCGAAATCACTAAACCTGAACTACTTCCCAGCGGAGTCTGAAAAATCCTCTCAGAATTAATGCCGGCTCTGAAAATCTCATATGTTTTTTTTTCTTTGATTTTCTTTCTTTCCATTGCCATCTACGTTCATACACAAGCTACCCACGTTAAAAATTCTCCCACTTCCACTCCCTGTTTACACCCTCCCCCCTGAAGGCCTTTTCATTCGATATAAAAGTCCCGATATAAACGCTCTATTCAGTGTTCTATTTGCATAGAAGGGGCATATGGGAAGTACCAAAGCTGCCAACACAAACTTTTCTCGCTTGCTTTTTTGCAATAATTGCTTTTTTTTTTCTTTCCATGGTTCTAGAGTTTTTTTCATTCTTTTCCCCTCTTCTAGGTTCAATCTAAGAATCCTCCACCCTCTACGTATTTCTGTTCCTTGTGAATGTTGAGAAGTATAACGGTATAGAGTGGCACTACTGGTTCTTTCAGTTCCAGTTCTAGATTCCATTGAGATTGCATCGAGCAGAAAAGCGTCGAGGCATGTGAAGTTGGCATTGTAGAAACATGCAAAATTATTTGGAGCTTTTTTTTTTATTGTTCAACAGTTCGGGAAAAGAAGAAAAGAATCTTTCTTTTATTGTTATTATGAATGAATCGAAATCCATGGAACTAAGTTCTTTCATGGAACGCTTCCATTCATAAATATTTCGTTTTCTGATTGCGAGAAATTTTGAATAGCTGTGGTGAACAATTATTCAAGGAGTCTTATGATAGTATTTGTAATATTTTGTTTTTCTCACAACAAATTAGATTCTATTGATGATATTTTCTATTTTGAGCTAATGTGTTTATATATAATGTGTTATATATTGAAGCATGCGTTTGGTGAGGTTGTTCTGAATTACTGGAAAATGTTATTTCTTATTTTCATGGAGAAATATAATTATGAGGCTTTTTGAAGTAATGCATTTAGAAATGGTTTCATTCAATAACTTGCTATTGCAATTGTATTTCAGTATATTGAAAGTTTAGTGATGTGTTCTCTCATAATTGTTAAAAACCATGTTAATAAGAGCAAGCAAAGAATAAAGCTTTTCTCTAAATCTTAAATTTTGTTGTTGTGTTTCCGATTTTAATTTTAAGTTTGTAAATTTGCAATACCAATTAGGAAAATTTGATAACGTTGAGATGAAGCTGGAATATTCAATTTTAATTTGTTAAATTGCGAATAAAAACAAATGATAAAGGTGCTGGTATCAGTTGTTTTCAAAGTGTCATTTAAATAGAAGAGAATTTTTTTAATAAATTTAAATCAAACAGGCTATTACATACAGAAGGCCTTAAAATTACTTCAAAATATATGAAAAATAAAAATAAAGGTAGTTATTCGCATTTATTAGAATTTGTAGCCAAAAAATCTATAAAGTTTCTTTAAAGATTATGATAATTCAGAGTTTACACACATTAACAAATTATTTCAGTATAATGAATAATTAGCTAATTTTTATAGTTGCTGATAATAAATTTATTTACTTTTTAATTAATGAAAAAACCAACTATTCAATTAATTATTATAAAGCCCTCATTGAAACCTTATATTTTACTATTTTTGAGTAAAAGTTGAAATACTTGTACCATAACAAATATTTTAAAAAATAATTTTAAATTATCTAGAATCAAATCTAGATAAGCTATATGCTTAAGACGTTCATTCACGTTAAGGGAAACCAGTATAAATTTTTTAAAGGAATATTTTATCTTTGAATAATCTTTAGTGGGGGAATAAGCAATTAAAATTGGTAAGCGAAGTCTTTTTTTTTTTTTTTTTTTGCATTCTCTTTTTCTCTTATTTTGAATATTTGAACTTTAGTTTGCTAAAAAAATAGTTTACTTGCACAATGAAAACATAGATTTTAATGACAGAAAATAAATTTTTCAATGAATTATCAAGAAAAACTCATTGAAAACCCACTTATACTTCGTACTATCAATACAAATAAATTAAATGGATTATTCTGTAGTTCGAATTTCTATAGAATATAAATGAAATCAGTCTTTTAGTTTTATTTGTATAGATATAATCAGAATAAATTCAATAAATGATAGTAGATCAAGCTCTCTTTAACGAACAGTAACATGTATTGAATATTTATATTTTTTGTTATGATTTCGGATGGACTTAGACGAATTTATAATAATTAGCCGAGTATTTATACTACATAGCCTGATAATGTGAAAAAAAGAGTACTTTCAATTTCTTGATAATATTCATGCAACTGAAAAAATATATTTAATATATTTCTGATAAGGATCACACAGTCAGTGTTGATAATAATCATCAAAGTTTGACATTTTTAATTAATAAATTTTGATAAGCATTGATATAAATATCCTTGACATGGGTCATCAAAGTTGCCTTACTTAGGATAATGATATATTTTGTTTGAGAAAATCTTCTTAGTTTCACTATGCTTAAATTTTTCCAAGCAAAATATAAAATTATGTTCGTTTATATGTCAACAAATTACATACCTATGGGACAACATATTTTGAAAAAGCATTTAAATTTATGAAATTGTGTTGAAACAGTATTTCTTCACCCGTGCATTAAATTCAGTGATTCATTTTATTACGAATACTTTAATATATATATATATATACAAAATTGTTTCTTGATGTAACAACCCTTTTTTGACACTATCTTTTGTTATGAAGGAATACCGTAATATTTCTATATTTGTATCCCGTTTCGTTGCGTATACTGTCATGGTCTTAGTTAGAAAATCATCAAAGAGGTTTCCGATAAATCGATATTGCTGATGTATCAGAAAGATCAAACTTAACTATAATTCAGTTATTCTAAAAATAAATTATCTTCTTTTTAATTTTATTTTCATAAAATTCAATAACAAATATAAACATTTCTTTTGCAACCAAAATATATGATTTAAGTTTTAATATATATATATATATATATATATATATATATATATATATATATATATATATATATATATATATATAAAATAAATTGTAAATCATGAAATTTACGTCTTACATGCAGCCATTTTATTTTGAGATGTATAAAAGTCATAATAATTTTGTGCATTTTTAAAATCTTCTTCTTCCTTAACGAAATGCGCATGCGAAACCGACATCTGGTCATTTCTCAGTGCTGTAATTATAATGCATCAATGTAGTTATCGTGCAATATTAATAAGTTCTACTTTCTCACTATATATACATTTAATTGAAACCTTTTTAGTGATAATTCAATTCCTTCATATCATCCTTTGCTTAAAGATTACTGACAACATTAAATTAAGGAATAAGGAAAGTGGGAAATAATTATAATAATGTCGCTGTTCTTGCAATATCAATGAGATATCAATTCCGTTATTCTTAACTATAAACGTAATACAGCTGTATATATCCTCTTTCAATGGAGGTTACTTTGAGGTTCTCAAAACTATAGATGATCTTAATAACCTTAACTCAAAGTAATAACTATAACTCTCAATAACATTCACTCTCTTCAAACTCAAAGGTTAAGAAAACTCCAGGAATCAAATCAAATAGCAAATTAGCAAATCGCATTGGTTTAAGTAGTTTTAATGCTTTTTTTTGTTTGGTTTTTTTTTACATTTTTATTTACATCCAAGAATGCGTAAAAGCTTTTTTTTTCTCTCTCTTATCCTCTTTATCTGTTCAGTAAAATTTCCTAAAATAACAAAGTGAATATTCAGAGAGGACACACCTCAAACAGAAAAAACAACACATGCATGCATAGAAAAAGAAAATATACTTCTTTGTGACAGACACAGCATTTTACAAATTTTCTATTTACAAATTTTCTCAGAATAAAACGACTTCAATTTCAAGACAAATTGAAAATTTCAAATATTTTAGAGAGAGTTATTATATAATTGAAATTTTAATTACTGCATTTAAACACTTCTTATAATAAAAGACAAAAGTACAGCAAAAGATAAAAAAAGAAATTAAAAATTAAGAATTCCTATAAATATATTTTAAAATAAAGTGGGACTTATTCCAATAATATAACCTGAAATGTAGTGATTAATTAAGTATAATTTGAATTTTCATCATTTGAAATTGCTTGTAGAATTTAGATTAAAGTTATTTTCATTTTATCATACTGATAAATAATCCTGAAAATAAGAAATCGTATTAGTAAATAATAATTTTTTTTTTCGTAAATCAGAATTCTTATCTTTAAAAATATATTTGCATTTGTTTAATTCTTTTTATTTAGTTCGTAGATCAACTCATGCTTTATTGAAAGTCAAATAATAATAATCATCATAAATAGCAACTAGAGTCCAAATTTTTTGATAAAATTTAAAAAAAAACCCAAAAAGTTTAGGAATGTTAAATGTAATAAAAATTAAGAGGCTAATAGAAAATTATAGAATTTTGCTTAAACGTACTATTTTTTTAAAAAAAAAACAATTTTGCGCTTTTAAAATTTGATTAAGATATAATTTTAAAAATTAAAGAAATTTAATTATTTTTAAAAATTAATTTTAGCTAATTTATTTAGTAACTTTGGTAATTAATAATTTAAGGAAACACTTTCTCGAGGTCACAAATATGTTTAAGTTCCTCTTTGAAATTTAAAAATCTGTAGTTTAAAAAAAAATCCCATCTCCGTCAATAAATTATCTTCCTGATTAACCGTCAAAATTAAATTCCAGAATTTCCATTAAAAGCAAACATATGGTGTCGGTATTTAATAGTGTTTTCTCTGCCATCACAAAGTAAATACGAGGAATTCGTCTGGTGTAATTTCAAATATTTAGTATTAGTGCCGTTTTGATAAGAGTTTCTTTTTACTCAAAAGATGGCAGCACAAGAGCAATTTCAAATTTATGTTTCGAAATTATCACGTGCTTTTATGCTCTTTGAAAGTTCTACTATATTTCTGCAACACGTTTATCATGCATTATTAAAAAAAAAAAGAAAAACGGATTAAGTAGGTTCTATTTTCAGAGCAAATTGCTTGTTAAAAAGATGCTACAACAATGGAATGTGTTTTTTTAATTCTTTTAAATGTCCATCAATGAATTCATCCTACTCATTAAAGGGTAGAAAAAATGATATCATCATGGTCAAAATAGGGGAATTCATCTTAATAAAAGATTGAAAATTCATTATTTTTTAACAATTCTAAATTCCATACAAATTTTAATTTAATTTCAGTAAAATGTTAACTTTTGCTCAGTAATTTCGACTCTACATTTTTTCTAAATGTATAATCCGTCTCGATATTTTTTTTTATCTCTGTAGATATTTTTTTAATTGCCATGACAAAGAAATCATTCTTTTTTATCATATTTTTTCATTTTATTTTTTCTGCTTTAATGGAACATGTTAATTGATGCCATCTTCCATTTGTTGTAATTTTTTTTTAATTTTCTTTATCTTAATATTTTTTATATAAAGCATCTTTTTATTTTCAAATTTCGTATGAACTTATACTTTGGATGTGGTTTATCCGTTTCAGAATGCCATAGCAAAGAATCACACGAAACTTCTAAAATTTTAAACTACGCTGTTTCTTGTACATATATAATTGATTATTAAATAAAAATTATAAATTGTCATTAACGGATTAAAATTCGGTAAGTATTGAATGTAAAATCAAGGAAAATGTTTCTCAATTGATTTCACAAGAATCGCTACACGATATATAATCTTTAATTTGTTTTATTAATTACTCTAAAAATTCATTTCTGAAACAAAATATGAAGCCAATGTAGAAAATCTTTGAAACATTGTATGGTAGTATCATAATTAGTATTAAATATAACGTCTTAAATAAGGAAGAATTTTATAAAACCATAAATATTACAAAATCCTTGTTTTATATTTCATTAAAAAAATACAAATTCAATTAAATGGAAAATTTTATTTCTTAAATAAAAAGAAAGAACACAGTAAGCGTTTAGTTCTATTAATATAAGAATTCCTGGTTGAGCAGAAAATGCGGAATAATTTTATCAATCAATTGTTTTTTTCTCTTTTGACCCTCTCTCTGTTTCTCAAAATATTTGATATATAAATTTATATCAATTCATAAAATTCAAATAAATTACATTAAATGATTCAACAATCGAGCAGAAAATAATTTCAATGTTATTTCTATGTAAATATCAGAATTTATAAGCACAAAGGAACTGTACAAACATCAAATACAAAAATTAATCAAAATCTACAAAATAAAAAAAGAGAGAGTTGCGAAAATATCATTGACGGAAATTCAACAAAAAAAATCAAAACGTTAAAAGTCTTTTTAACTCATATTCTGACTATTTCACACATTTTCGATTATTCGACATTTTTGACTTTTTCACATTTTTCATGCAATGACATTAAAAAAAAAAAACTCTTATTGCTTAGTAACAGTATATATAGCTGATATATATTCCGATTTGATACCACTTAACAGTCCCACCTAGAGGCAAAATTGAAAGGTTATTTTTTTCTTCTTAGAAACGATATGAGATACTACATAAAGGTAATAACAAACTTAATCGATTTAGTACAAAAAATTACTATTTTCAAGTTCATGCTATCCATCAAAAGTATAAAATTCACATTGGTTTGATATAAATTCCTAATCTGCAACGTCTCGATTAAACTGAACGACTCTCAGAAAGCCACGTTTGTAAATTTTAAACGAAACGGCTACTAGCCAATATGTAGCCAACTTTGTGAAACTTTATTTACTTTTATTATTTATGTGAAACTTTATTTATGCGAAACTTTATTTACTACACATTTCTTACTTTGCACTAAAAAGGCTAATAAGTATTGCAAATTAGTATAAGCATTACCATGCCATAAAGGAAAAGACATAAGGATTACATTGTCAAGTTTCCTAGCAAATGTTCCTTGGAAATCATTATATGACCAGATAGGTATGTTTTTGCAGTTTATTAAATATATGTACGAAATGTAGGAAATCAATTATTATGCGATAGAAAATTAATTCTGGTCATCATTTAAGACTTATTACAACAGTACATTATTACAGTACAATTAGCAACTGCTACTCAGACATACTTTTTCACTATGCTAAAAATCTAAATAATATTAATTGCAGGTAAGTGCTTCACTATTTAGCAGTAAGTAATAACAGTTTTTGAAAGTGCTTAAAATGGATATTTTGTGCCTTTAGAAGTAATCTATGCTTGATATCTTTTTCTGTTAAATATGTCCTTCTCGAATAACTTTTAAATTTCATATTTTCATAATAAGGAAACAAATTCCCAATTTTCATGCTAGTGGTAGTGAGCGTAAATCAGATCTTTAATAAGTATCCTATATTCTTTAACACCTATTGCTGCATATTTCATTAGTCTTTATATCATTTATTCTGGATATGAAGACATGGTGGCACAGATGTTGTCATAAACAAGGCTTTTGGTCGAAATTTTGTACTAGTCTTAATTTATTATCGTTAATACTTGAATTTTTTTAAAAAAATAAACATCCAGGTAACTGATAAAATTTTAAAAATATTTTTAATATGTAATTAAAATTTATCGGAATTCTTTGAAACTTAAATATGACCTTAGGAAGATCAATTTAATAAGTTGGTCCCACTAGGCAATTTCATTTATTTTACTGATATAATTTTTAAATTATGTGAGTATTTCAGAATGATTTTATGTAATGAAATTGTTTCATCTTAAGTACTATGATTAATTTATGAAAGCTTGAACACTCTTTGAAGTTACATTTGGAATTATCTGATTCTTTTTAAGGCCTGAAATCCAGTTCAATTGCAAATTACGGTTAATTCTTTTATGTAGATTATGGTAAGCACAATAAAATTGTTTTGCAAAAATAATTCTACATTCTATCAGTAATGTTTGATAGTAAATATAAATTACAACTGTAGTAGATGCTTGAGCAGTAGATTAAAATTAGTGTAATCTAAATCATTTGTGGCAAACATGTGACTAATAATTTTTACTTTCAATATAAATTATCCGATTTCAGATATTACTATAGTATTATTCTCTGTTATATTTAATCTGAAACTCTAAAATGTATCGACAGTTTAGCTTTTAAATGAATTCGTTTCCAGAATCTTCATAAAATTTTATCCATAACAATGGCAATGCAGATGCGAGTGGGTTGAAATAAAATAAGTAATAAGGCTGCATTATTATTGTTACAGAATAGATAAACTATGTAATACAATGCCATAATACAATAAAGTGTATACAATTTGTATTAAAATATCTTTTTTTAAATTTTGAATACAGATACATTAAAAAAAATACCTTTCAATTTGTTCAACTGATAGATGTAAGGGGAAAAAAACTAATTAAAAGGGGAATGTCATCTGTAATATTGACGCTCGTTATTTAAGTCAGCTTTCATTAAAATCTAAATCAACAGCTTATTGTAGATTGTGTCTATGTTATTTAAATTCAAAATAATAAAATTAACAAAAATACTTCAATTTAAGATTTGATTTCAGTGATGGCAATATTTCTAAAATTGAAACATATACTTTATTTGATATATATATAATATTCGGATCCTATTCTTACTCGCCTGCTTTCAAAAATATATTTTAGAGATATTTTAGAAAATTTTAGAATCAATCTTTCGTTAGCCACCTATATAACAATAATAATTATCTTAAATTAACTTAATAAATTATTTGTATATTTTTTCTTGTTTATTGTGGGCGAAAAATGAGAAAATTCTGCATTTAATAATCACGTTCTATGCTAGTCTTGATCTAGACTAGTCGCCTTTGATACCCAAATGATTCGTCGGGGTTATTGTTTATATTTTATTCATATTAAATTGTTTAGGAATGTCTTCAGGTCCATAATTCTTTCAAAGGTTTAGACATTAAACCTGTCTTATTTTAAATACATGTACTCTTTTTCATTTTGTATATAAGCCTTTTTCATGGTGGGGGAGCATCATTGAGCTCTTAAAAATGTAACTATACAGTTCACTCATTTTCTAAATTTCTCGATATAGTAATTTCAATTCTTTATTGAATTCATAAAAAAACATAATTATTTTTCATTAGTTTTCAACGATGGAAGAAAATTGCACTGCTAAATATTGCATAAAATAATGAAAAGTGTTCGAATTTGAGGGCAATAACGTAATGTATTGTTGGAATAAGACAATTTTTTTTAAACTGCCAAAATTTAAAAAACAAAACAAAAAACAAATAGACTTGTATTGCTATTAACTTAATGTCATTAAAAAATACATTACTTTTAAATCTTTAAAGAGTGTGACATTTATATTTCTGCAATGATGTTTTTATAAGTTATTGCAAAAAAGTGCCTAAATCCATATTAGTTTTTAATA
The DNA here is from genome assembly GCF_947563725.1 of Argiope bruennichi. Classification (NCBI taxonomy): domain Eukaryota; kingdom Metazoa; phylum Arthropoda; class Arachnida; order Araneae; family Araneidae; genus Argiope; species Argiope bruennichi. The sequence continues at coordinate 45,298,764 of NC_079151.1, forward strand.
AATTAAATCTCAAATTAAAATTTCAAAAAAATAACTCAGATGTATCCATTTCCACCCTTTAAGTCATACATGTAAAACTTATTAATTTTATTCCAAACAGTCTAACTTTTGATGAGCTAATGAACACACAAATATCCACACTCATATTTATTATTAGTAGAGAATTAATTATTTTATATAGAGAAAGCAATAAGAAAAAATGTTTAACATCGTGATATCACGACTGAAATATTGCTTCTTTTAGTGATAAACGTAATTCCTTCATATGCTTGAACCTTTAAGGCTATTAACGCCTATCCGGAATTTTCTATGTTCCGGTATAATGTCATGTTTCTGATTAGAAAAAGGCAGAACTTGCTTGGACATAAATATTGAACAACAAATTTTACCTACGAGCTCCACCTGAAAAGTTAAAGAATTTCCTACTTTTTGTCCGCAATTATGATACATGTTCTCTTTTCTTACTGTTAAGATGTAAAATGCCTCTCTCATCTCATCTCATCCCATCTTTTACTTTAATGGACAAAGATAATCTATTTAATCTAAAATTTATGCCTCTAAATTATGGATGAACGATCCTTACATGAAATCAACCCTTTGTTTGTTTCACTGATCAAAGTTGTTTCTGTAGAAAGGAGAAGATATTTATTTCTTGATTTACCTTTGCATCTTAAAATTCAAAATTTTACTTGATGAATTAAAAAATTATTTTAAATTCTCCTCAGGAATTTTATGCATTTTTTTTCTTTCTGATAAACTAAACTTTTCAATAATTTATTGATATCCGATTAAGCTTACCTCATTTTAATACTTTTTATTATATGCAGTTTAAGCAAACAATCGAAATATATTTTCAAAATGATCTTATCTTTTACAATCTCAATTTATTCTCATATTTTAGGATAATCTTCAATATCCTCAAAATATTAATATTTTTTTGACTCCAATCACGGGAAATGTCAAATTATTGAATTCTAACTCAATAAACATATTGACTGAAATGCCATATATTTACTGAGAAAATATAAAAATGCAAAAAAGTTTTAATGATAATGATTCAAAAAATACGTGCTCTGTTTTTATTTGTATTAAAAAGTAATTTTGCATTTAAATATAACTAATGATTGGTGTTTGTTCGATCAAATTCTTTCAGCACTTCTAAAGTAGAGAATAAAACATATTCTTAAGAATTTTTTTTTCCCCTTTCTTTTTTCTAATCTTGCTGAAAAAGAATATTTATTTAATTTCATATATGTTTGATTCCCCTATGTTAGAATCATTTTCAAGTAAACATTGATGGAAACATTGTAACATAAGAAACATTTATTTATAAAAAAAAATAATTCTCGATACTCAGCGACATGTATCACATTTGCTCTTACTTCATGTCCCTCAGTCTGCTTTGGTAACTTCCCCATTTTTTATTATCTTTTTATCACTCTTTTCACCAGTTTTGTAATTGCTTTCTTCCGATCGATATAAAGGGTAAGCTCCCCCATCTTCTCCCCTCCAAACGTTAATTTGAAACGCTCAGATAACCTTCTCCCTTTCTCCTTCTATAGCATGTGGTTCAAACGAGTTTATAAACCGGACAACACCCGTGTGCCATCAGCCGAGAAGAAAGGCACAAAAACTCATAGTAATAATAGAGAGAGATGATAGATATAGTTAAGAGAACCACACTGTGTCTCTTAGGAAAGTAAGTAAATTAAAGGAAAATAAAAGCATTCAACTCCGTAATCAAAAACTCGGTCAAGTATGAAAGTGTATTCCATGCATGGTTCTTTTTTTTTTTTTTTTTCTCCTTTTTTTGCCTTAACACTCTGGTTTTCACAATAGAATCTTTAGCTCTAAACAAAGCGAAAACTCATTTGGGTTCAAATTCCGTAATTAATATTTCAACAATAGGTAAACCTTAGATAGAAAAATGCCCAATTTCTTTTCTAGAAGAACTAGAATGAATAGATTTTTTTTTTCTAACTTGAAAGTATGTCATTTTCAATACATTTCTTCTGACACCAATCGTTCGCACTGTTTAAGATTCTTTATTTAACTGGAATAAACTAAACAGTAAAGAAAAAGGTATCTTTCGATATTGCATGAGCAGTTTGAAAAATGTATGAAAACAAGAAAATGCTTAATTTCTGCTTCATTATCAATATTTCTTTTAAAATGTAAAGGCTTCATTAATTATTGAATGAACTATTTCGACTTAAAATGACTTTCAGCCTAATAACGTGGCTTCTTCAGCTCGGTTTTCAGTCCTAAGTCATGGAAACGAGGCTTTAAGGTAGATTGAGAAAGATACATTTTTTTGATTCTTATGTATTTAGTTAAAAATGAAAAGTCAAACTATAGCGATTTAAACAAAATAAGAATCACACGTATCTTTCATTTTATCTTAAAAATTTTATCATAAATTAAAAGAAAAGGATATTTGTAAACTTAATGAATAATTTCTTCTTGATTTCATAATCATTCAATTGTAACACTTATTGAATAAATTTAAAAATAATTTAAATATTTATTATTAGACAATTAATGACAATTTTTAGAAGAATATTGCTATATAAGAATATTTTTGGATCAAAAAATTATTAAAAGGAAAATAATGCAAGATCTTATCAAATTGGAAGAAATAATTTGAAAAATATGCAAATGACAAAATAATATTTGTTCTCTTCCTACATTTTGTAGAAGAAAAAAAAATCCTCATTTATATGTGACTATCTAAAAACTTGTAGTACCTACTAGTTTGTAAAGCATATTTAAAATATATCTTTTTATAATCATTCCACAAATATAATATTTTATAAATATTTTCTGCTACTATCAAAAAATGTACACCTTTTCTTGTAATCAAATTTAAAAACGCTCATTTCAGTGAGTACAAAAAAATTTCTTGCTTTGCAAGCCATCAAATAAAAAAATATCAATAACAGATTTCACATCCAATTCTGATATATGGAGAAATGTTAGGTGGCTTAATTATACAGTTAATCCAGTGTGCATTTAGAGATCATGAAATTGAAACATTTCAACATATATTTTTGTGTAGATAAAACATACTAAAATTCAAAATATAGGAATGAAAATTTCTAAAAATATCTGAAACTGAAGTTTAAATTAATACATGACGATTTAAAACGTTTTAAATCGTTACTGTAAAATGTAAGGCAATGTGAAGATTTAAAAAAAAATGCTTTGCATAATTAATCCCATCACACTATCAAATTTTTTCCATAGGTTAAAACTAAAAAAAAAAAAAATGATTTATTAATTTCTTGGTAACTTTTATCATACAATGTATATTAGAAAATCCATTTTATATATCAGTTTCTTTCATAACTAATTTCAAGAAAAATATTAATTCCTTTCTTATTAATAGAACTGAATTTTTTATATTGTTTCTAAACGAACAATTTGTATTGTTTATATTGAAATCAGATTTTTACTTTTGGGAAGAACTCGAATCCCTCAATTTTCTTTTCATTTATTTAGCTAATAATTTAATAATTGCTAAAAGAAAATAAGAAATAATAATGAAAAATGATTTTACAAAAAATAAAATAAAATGGATATGCTTTTAAATGCCTATTAAAGAAATCCCATGAGCTGAACAAATTCAATATTTTTTTAAAACATTATATAGTTAAATAATATTACACCCTCATGCAGATCGAATAAAGTATAATCAGAGGAAACAAAAAAATAAAGTAAAAATAAAGACACCAACGGTTTTCAAAAAAAAAAGAAATTTATTAAATATACCTGACGTGCAGCACAATTTTAACTTTGTACATATTTGAACTAATAAAATCAACAGAATAATTATGAGCAAAAATAATATTACAACTATTTACATCATAATCGTGCATTTAATACTTATTTCAAATAAAATAAGTCAAATATATCTTAATAATCCTAAACACAATCTGAATTTTTAAAAAACTTAAAGAAAAAAATAAATTAATAAAAACGACAATATTTATGTATAATCAATTTTAAACATTCATTCTAAAAAGAACTAAGTATTTTTAATTTCCATCCATGAAAATACATTTTTTTTCTAAGCACAGAATGCAAACACATAAAATTATTCACTTTAACTTCTTTTACGTACTTAATAATCTCCGACTTTTTAAATCAGATTTAATATGATAAGAGTATATGCATTTATCATGACAATATGTTATATATATATATATATATATATATATATATATATATATATATATATATATATATATATATATATATATATATATATATATATATATATATATATATATATATATATATATATATATATACTATTTTGAACATAAAATTTTAATTAACACACTTTCAAATATATAATCAGATTATTTCATCAGTCACTAATAATATCACTAAATAATAAAAGCATATAAAGCGTTTTTTATATGGAAAGTTACCAGAATTATTAATTATGATACTTAAATGATTGAATGTTTTTATAAAAATGTTAAATACATTTTTACATATGCATTCAAATTGTGTAAATTAGATATAGAAATAAGGAATTAATAAATATGTTTTGCATTAACTTTACATGTCATTGTAATTGTATTGACACTAAATTTTTCGGTAAATCATGCTAACAAGCAAATACCATGGACAAAAAAATATTTTAATACATTAGATATTTAATTCAATATAATATAATATTTAATATTTTTAATCTAAAAATTATTTTATTATCATTTTTATTATTAAGAGATTACTTTTTTAAAGCTATTTTAAATTTTTTTACAATAACTGAAAAAGAATTTTACCGGAGTTTAGATTTAAATACATTACAAAAAAGAAAAATTCTAAAAATTCAATATTGGATTTCTTAAAAATTTACCTTTGATACATCTTAGAAATTCTGGATATTTAGAAACATTTTAGCCAATAATGTATAAACAAAGAGAAAAATAAAATAGATAATTAAAAGAATGACATCCTAATCATTCTTCGAGGCATTTGTTTAAGTTATTTATAACAATTATGTTGAGCAAACATCAAACAATGAAATAAGTAATCATTAGCAAGAATTCTTTACTAAAAGTAACTTTTTCTCACACGATTTTTGATGATTTCATGCAGTTTTCTCAATTATTTACTGAATGAATAATTAATAATTACACAATCACAAAAAATAACACAGAAATGAATCATTAATAATTATACAATAATGATACGAATATAGAAAATAACAAAATAAGATCATTATAAATAAAAAATAATTCTGAACTCAAAGCACCAAATCAAAATCAGTGAAAGCAATTTAGCATGCACATTTATACAGGTCCAAATTATCAAAGGATCTTAAACCAGGTACTAAATTGTAATCAAGAGGCGGCGTTATTTTCTATAGCCACCTATTCAAAAGTTGGCACACGCGTAGACAGTAACGCAATAGTTTATTTATTTTTATAGTATATGGATAAATATTTGCTGAGTTTATTTGTGTTCATGCGCAATAATTTACAGGTAGAAGAACGAGCTGAAACCATTGCGATGTACGAAATGCATAGAAAGTTATGTCAATTTGAAATAATATCAGATATTTGTAATGCTAATATACTTGAGTCCCTTAATGTTAAACATACTTTTTTATATTATTACAAATATTGAAAAATATGTGGAAATAATTGATACATACATGTAAAAAATTTAAGATAGATTGCAATTATTGAATATTATAATACTGATATTATCAAACTCGCATTTCTAGTGTATAAAATTATTTTACTTCAATATAAAGTATGATGTTAATTTAAATATCTAAATTAAAAATTTAAATGTCTTATGTTTAGCTGGCAAAACGATAAGTAAATTCTTAATTTAAAAATATTTTTGCAATAAAAAAGTATTTTATAATTTAAAAAAAAAACATAATCCTCCCAAAAATAATAATATATATCATGGAGATCTTGATACCATGTCTAATATAGAAAAATTAAAATTACCTTCTGTACATTATATTACCAATTTATTGACTGTGGTGAAGTTGTTGAAATAATATATTTCTAAAAATTATAATATACGAAAAATTATTAATACTCTTACATTTAAAGATTTATATTTCAATTTCATACATAATTTTTGGCAGTTAAAATGAAATTATTACATTTTGTAGAAATTCAGTTAATTTAACAAAAATAAAAAATTTCACAATTTGTTATGTTCCTTTATTTACACAAATAATTATATTAGTGTTTTAGTAACAATAATAACATTATTGTTTCAGTGTTTGAAAGTTTGAAACATTTTTCATTATTTAATATTCATTTAATAACTTCGATTTTTGAAAAAAAAATTACGTTTTACTAAATAAATACTTTTAGTATTTCTGTTAAAACTGACTGAATTGTTTTGCTAAGTTATTGAAGCAAAATTTCAGATGCCGGAATATAATTTTAAGTTTGTCATTATTTAAAAGATTTCTTGCAACAATATTATTTGCATTTCTTCTTCGATGCTAAAAACGAACCAAAATTCAATAAATTTGTTTTGTATTAATGTACGCTTTTCAAGAAGTATATGGATATCAGCTCGTTCTTTTTTACCACTGTTTAGGACAAATATTATTGGCTCGTATTGCTATCAACACTTCATTTGAAGAGTTTTTTTTCTGCAAGGGCAGATCTCTTCCATGGTTAAATACCCGCTCTTTCTACTCAGTCTTGTTCGCTGATGAAAGTCAACTGTACAGTAAGCATGCTGTTTGATCTTCTTTGAAAAGAGAAGCAAGAGTCTTTGTCTCTAACTGGATGCTTAGTCAAACAACAGAACAGCCAAGAGGAAAGCTAACTGAACATGGATTGAGAAGCTAATTTGGCACGATCCACTGGAATCTGAAACGAAAAAAAAAGTTTAGTTATTAAAAGATCTAAAAAAAAAGGTTCAGCACACTTCTTTATTAAAATTACTAATTGGAAAATAATTGCAAAGTTACAAAAAAGAAGTATAGAAACACTATATCACTTGAGTTAAATACTCCGATAGTAATTATTTTTTATTCATTGTTTTTTCTATTTTATGGGTAGGATGGGTAGGAAATGACTGAAAATTTGTAAGATAGCTGATGCAATATGCAAACATTCAAATTATACAATCCAAATTTCTTTCTGGATGTGGTATTCTTAGAATAATAATTGAATCATATAAAGTGGGATAATACTAAATAATAAGAACGATATCGCAATGACTTTATAAAAGAGAGTTACGTTTGAATTATGTATAAGTTTTTCCTCATATAGTGAAGAGTATGTAAGCTGGTACGTTATAAGAGCTTTATTACCACTTTCCAGCAGTGCTATATAAAAAAAGAGGATACGAGATATTTCACAGTGTCTTGAAATCATTCATAATCGTTTAGGTGCTTTTAAAAAATTTATGCGAATTAACACTACTTTCATAGAACAATACAGAGAAATGTATTCTTTTGTATGAAACCTTTAAATTAATAATCTCATATAATTTGCATCTTTTATTGTTTTGGTATTTTTTTGTAATCAGTATTGCTGAAAGTAATATATATATATTAATTTTATAAAATATCAGAGTTTTTATTTCATTCTCGTTAGCAATCTGTCATTCTGCTTAATTCTATATAATTAAAAAAAATCTTGGTAAGAATTTGGAGTTTTTTTTAAATACATCCTTGTTTAAGACGTGTTTTATAATATAGTCTTAAAACTTGCATACAATCTATAACATCTCTATTATGTAAGTAAAAACATTAGTAAAAAAAATTATGGAACCAGAAATTAGTTCCAGAATGTGAAACGATATTCTATGAATTTTAATTATATTTTCTTATTCCAGTATAGTTTCTGTTATTATCTCTTTTATTTCTATAAATTGAATTTCCTTCACTTTATTGCCATAAGAGATTAGAATGATAGATATACTTTAGCTAAAAATTTTGAAAATCTTTGGACTAGTAAATTATATTTATAATAATTTATTTCTGGAGAAACTGCTTAAGAAATGTCTCAGATAGTATACATTAACTATAATTTAATATTTAGAAACTTCTTAATGGGCTTTATGTGAATTTCACTTTAGTTAAGAGTATATTTGTTTAGTTCTTAATTATTAAGATCTGTTTCCTTTACAAAATTTCCTTTTACATCTTTTGTGCTTCAACAAATAATTCAACTATTAGTAAAACAATTGTTTCTGGATTCTAAAGACAAAAGTTTAACTTCCGTGAATTGTAAAATAGTAATTATAGTTTTGATTGTATCGCTGTAAAATGGCTTTTGATAATTCTTAAATGATTCTAGACAATAATGCATTTTAACAGAAATTTCTGTCCAATAAAAATAGTATTTAGTTCGCTTAATATTTCATAACTTGTATTTATCCCTGAAAAAAGTCATGGATGTATTAACATCTTCTTTCAATTAATAGAATCGCCAAATTTCAAATTTAATTAAAACTAATTATAAAAATAGTTTTTCATTGCAGGAAAAAAGAATAAAGGAACAAATTAATACGATAGAAAAATAAAAGAGAAAAATTAATATACGAAAATAAAATCCTAAGTGATGATTAGAGGGAGACATTTATCAATAGATTCATGATTCCACGAAAATTTAGACTGCAACATACTATATTCCAATCATGAATTGATAAAATTTTGAATTTTGCCTGCTTTATTATTGAAATCGATTTTTAAAATAGAGGGTTTTTTTAGAAATTAGATTTTAGAATGTAATTTTTCTTCTATAAGTGAAAAGCTTAGCTAAATTAATGTTCACTCCCTGGTTTGTAAGTGAAATTCTTTGTAAAATTAATTTTCCGTTAACTGGTATTAGCACCATTTTCTTAGATCTGTTTTTAGTTGGTTGTATTTTATTAAAATTTGAGAGTGTATTATAATTATATGTTTAAAGTTCTTCACCGTAGCTTTATTTATTCTTTAATATCAATATTCAGAAATTCCAAAATTCGAAATGTTCCGAAAATAAGCTGTAATGAAACAATCTTTATGCAGACTTGGTGTTAGGATTTATGATGAAAATGGAGTTTATTAGTTAAGGAGCAGAAAAGAAAAGCTTCTTTGTAACAAGCTACTACTACTACGGAAATAAACTAGAATATGTTGAATAAAAAGAATTTCACTGTATGGAATTAGAATGCATTTTAAAATACAAAAGCTCATGAAAGATTTACCATCATTTTTATGCATTTAAACAGAAGAAGTGAATATGAAATTACGTGACTCTGAAGAGCAAGAATATATTGTTTAAAAATAATAAAAAATACAATGCACTTAATACTTTTATTATTTTAAGAGTTAATAAAATAATTAAAATTTGTATTGAAGCACTCAATTTAGTAATGAATAATTTTGTTAGTGTTGTGGAATAAGATGGAATGTTGTGGAAAATGATTTCAGAAACAACAGAAGTTAAATAAAAAACTTATAGCCGCAGAAACTATTTTTGATTTACCAATATAGACATTTTAGATTTATTTGCGTCTAAAAATTTAGTTGTACATTTTAATAAAATCACCTACTTTTTTTATTTCTCGTATTCAAAAAATATAAAAACACACATTTTAGTTATTTTTTCTCTAATTAGCTGATTTGCTTTATAGGAGTAAAAATTAAACTCAATAAAAAATTATGGAAAGTTTATTCATTCTGACTTATTATTATTAAGTACAGAATGGTAATGATATTATTTTTCAACTTATAATATTTTTTAGTTTATATATATATATGTGTGTAATCAGATGAATGGCCGAAAAGAAGGAACTTTTGAAATTTTAAATTCTAATTATTTCACCATTGGAGACAATTTAAGTACAGGGAAAAAGCGGTATGAGATGCATAAATCTACATCGCGAAACAAGATCTAAAGAGAAGGACATTTTTCTCTTCAATGATATAACTATGGAATTTTAATAATGATTTCCGTGACGCATTCAATTTTAGGAAAGGGAATCTTTGGTATCTTAAAAGAAATGTTGTAAGTTTTAGAATTTTTTACCCCTTCTTTAGGAGCCTGAGAAAATGCTAAATTAACTAGTTTTGAGCGCATGTTAAAAATAATTAAATAAGAAGTGGGAATTGGATTAGAAAATGCGAAAACATTTTTCAATTAACTTAGCATGAGCTAATTTAGGATAAAAATTTGGAAATTAATTAGGATTTAAATTATATTTTAAGATATCATTACATATAGTAGCACATTGGTAAACAATTTATAATGCAATATAGTTACTATTGTTACCTGTTTGGCTTCCTTGCGTCGGATGTTGGTTCTGTTTTCGCTTGGGCTTGTCACTGTCAAGAATGTTACCATCCTTTGATGAGCTCAACTGTTTCTCTTCTTGCAAAATCAAACAAAAACACAAATAAAATATCATGTTTATGTTACTTGTATGCAAACATTAAAATTTTACTTAGCATAAAAATAACATAACATCAAATAACAATGCATTCAAAGATTTTTTGATTACAGACATGTTTATTGCACTATATAAAACTATATTGCAATATATAACTATTAGGAACTAGTTTAATATAATAGTATATTCCAGAAATTAAATAGTGCCATTACACAATGTATTATTAGTATCCAAGCATTTTCTGTTCAGTGTTCATTTTTACAGTCATGGCAACCAATTGAATGTATATTTAAAATTCAATTAAAAAAGAAAACTAAACAAACTTAAATAAAATAGATGCTATTATTGTTAAAGATATTTAGTTTATAGCTAACAAAATAACTCATAATAAAAAGGAATTGAACTCTCTCCCTCTCTTATGTCTGAATAAATACAAAGAAAATCATATTCGGAAAATGAAAAAGTAAATGGGAAAAATTAGATTTAAGAACTGAATTAAAGTTAAAGTTAATTAATCAGGTTTTTTAGTTCATTTTAAGAATTTAATTTCTTTTATTAGAAAATTCTTCGAAGATTTTGTGTCAAACACTTACGAATTGGAAAGTAACAATTATTAAATAACAATGATTAAATTTATCAAATATGTTGACATAAAATAACTTCCAATAAACTTTAAAAAATATTTTACGGTTTCGTTCTATCATCGCAAATCAATTCTAGAGAACGCTGGTTTCAAAAAATTTAATCAAACAAGGAAACAACCAAACTCAAAATGATGAATTAAAATTAATGAATTTGAATATTTTAATGATGTTTAAAAGTTAAATATTTATTCAATTCAATAATGATTATTATAAAAATTGAAATATAATATTGCCACAATTTAGGAGAACATTTTTTTTTTTTTTTTTTTTTTTTTTTTTTTGCTTTATCAAATACATTTAAAAATTGAAAAACTTTTTGAGGTAATAGCTTAAAAATCCAAAACGACATTTTGAATCTCAATTAAACTTAAGAAAGCAATTATAATAATTGATGTTAAACGCAAAACTATTCTATGTTTCTTTATTTCTTGAGAAAAGGTTTTGATTCTGAATCAATACAAAGAGAAAGATAATATTTTGTCCTTTCAAGATGCATAGAATTTCATTTTTAAATACTGATACATTCTGAATAGACTGAATAAAAATCATGAAATACGCAAAAATTTCATTAAGTCTACCTAGAATAGCAAATTTTTCTGAACAATTACTATTCCGACTAACAAGGAATTTTTGTGCCAAATTTCTTAATATAAAGACTGATATCGTGTGCTTCGAAGCTGTAATGAAATAAATGATAGACATAGAGTCTTACATCTTCAAGTATAGGAATCATTTCACAATTTTATTGAAAGTGATATTCCCATGATCTTATTCCTCCTTCTGACTTATTAAGAAGGAAAGACATAATATGAGAATCTCCTTATAATAAATTAATAAATTTCTTGATAATAATAATTTACTTATAAATTAATTCGAGGAGAAACAAGACTTGTAATATATGTTAATTTATTCATAATGTAAAACCAAAATCGCTTAAATGAGACGAAACCAGAAATTACCTTATCTTATAAGATGTTTAAAGAAAATTAAATATGAGAGTTTTATAGTACTAAAACCTTAAATAATATCGAAGACTAATTGTATTTCTATGCTCAGTCATCTCCTTAACAATAAACAATAAAGGAACTAAATTAAACAATAAATATATGAGAGAACAATTACTGCACATAGTAATAACTATAACACCACTATTTGACGTAAGAATATAGTGTTCGTCACTATATGACTCTAAGAATAATAAATATTAGCAAATAAAAAATATGCAAAATAATTATATTGGACCATATGGATACAATACATGCTACAAACACTTTAATTTTAAGCCTTTCTGTTTGTCATTATTTCATGTTTGTGAAGATGGAGATTTATAACCTGCAATTTATATTTTAAGTGTTTAAATGTTTCTACAATTATATATTCTCGATAATAGTACATTTTTTAAAATTTTTTTTCATCTTAATCTTTCATTTTCCTTAAATTTCAGTTTTTTTAGTTATCAATTAATGGATTAATTTCATTAATACTTGATTCTGTACATCTTATATTGTCTGATAGTCAATTTTACAAACAGTATATTCTTATAAATTTTAATTTTTAATAAAATTTTTTAATATATACTTAAATAAATAGCTCCTGAACTTAAGTAAAATAGAATAAAAGCATGATTTTTTGAGGATTAGTGTATGCATTTTGCTTGCACGAACGGAAAAGAATAAAGTCATTCAGTAGTAAGTTATTTGAAATTTATTATGTTATCCGGATTTCTCTGTAAGGAATTAATTTATAGATATTTAAGAATTTTCTATAATTGATAACTATCCGATATTGATTAATTCACAAAGCAGAATATTAAAAAATATAATTTACTGTTTGGACATTTTAAATGAGGCTGAAACTGAAAGATCGTAAATACGCATGGAATTAAAGAACTATTATGAGGAAGTACTTTTCATTATAAATATTAAAAAATTCTTTGGAGCCTGGAACTTATACATATTTTTACTACATCGGTGATAATGGTTCTTCTCTATCGACTCTACTTTTCAATATTAAAGTCAATAAATTATAAAATACTTTTACTTTAAAGAATAATTTTATTTGAAAGAGAAAAGAGAAAAATAGAATTATAAACTCATGAAAATGAAGAAAAAAAAGAGTGTAGGTTTTGTTCTCACAAAAAAATCATTTGATGGGGAAAAAAATTGGTGTTTTATCTTTAAGATCTTTTATCCTTGAGAAAATTAAGTTCAATGAATAGTAGGTAATTTATAGGAACATAAAAGTTGTTAGTTATCTCCTTAATCAATCTCGGAATCACAAGAGACATCTATCCCTCTTGTGTCTATAGCATTGTAAAGTCAAGAAATAGTACTGGATATGAAAATAATGATCAATCAGTGAGAATATGATTGTTGAAAGAAGAAAAGTATTTGAAACACCTTATTCGAACGAGATAGGAATAATCTTGCTTTCATTGCATATAAAGATAGGATCAATGAAACACCTTCGAGAAAGTTTCGGATCAGAACAAACCTTGCTCTGCATACGTAAGATAAAAAAAAAAGTACCTGACATTAATTGACAAAAATTTAACGAAAAATCAGACAGTTCTTCTTTCCATAGTGATTGAATGAAGATTCTGTGACGATTCCTTTATTCATAAATTAGACTCAGAGAAAACTGTGAAAGTTATTTGCCCCGTGGTTAGAAATATTCTTGGTAACCACATGGCTACACTGCGTGCTAATTCAGTTAGAAACAAGCTTAAGAATTTTTTTTAAAAAATACCCTAACTTTACAGTAATTTAGCTTTTCAAAAAAATGGCTGTGCTAATAAATATCAAGGTGAATTATTTCATTAAAATATGTAAATAATGGAAGATCAATACCAGAATGAGATATGCTTAGTCGAACAGTATATAAATGTACAAAGAGACTTAAACAAAGTACACTCAAGAATGTGATACAAATGAAGCTCACTAAGCGAAACAAAATAACTGACAATTTATTTTCATTTGATTCAATTTAACTAATTGAAGATTTAATTTCCCATTTAATTACAATTTTATATAATTTATTTAGGAAAATGCTTTTTAAATTCAACAACCACACCTGAAGTACTAAATTTAATATATTAACTTAAATACTGGTGATAATTATATGTATCAGGTAGCTATGGACTAAAATTAAAATCGTACTTGTTTTCAGGTCATGAAATAAACATAAAGACTTTTTTTAAAATATCAACTCCCAAATATGTATTGGCCTTTGTTGCCATACCAAATTTAAGACTCTCATCTATATTCATTTTATGGAATTCATTTATGTCTTGTATACGTTACCGGCAAAATATGAAATCTGGCATTGTATATAATTTCTAAAAATAGCCGTTGATTCGTTTCGAATATCCTATTTCAGAGTTTTTATTCTTGATGTAGAACAGTATATTGGCCGTTGTAATGAGTATAACAAAGGATTGTTTCTACCGTCAGGGAATTTCTAAAGGAATTTTAAAACAAGTATAAGCGAGATCGAAATCCACTTTATGCTCTAAGAAATTGCGTAGAATTACAGATTTTCCTACGACACAATTTTACTCCGGTCAGTTGCAAATGATTAGTCCAGTCGAAACGTCAAAAAAGTGTCAAAATATAAAATGTTTTTACTTTTAACGTGTAGTGAAATGTGATTCAAACTGTCATTAAAGTCTGCCATGGCGCAGCAAGTAGGTTTAATTTCTTATTTTTATATGAAAGTTTTGCTTTCTTTAATAAGAAAAGTATAAATTTTGTATTATATAGCTATAATTTTTTTTACATATTTTTAATAAATTATTTTTAATGGCACTCTCATTATTTTTTCAGAATAACACTTGTAGTTTTTAGGAATGCATGCCATTTATTTAATAGTCTATCATGATCTTTATTTATACTTTGATAAAAAGCATTTGTCATTCTATAGAATGCCTAGGTATTATATATAATGCCCAGGGAACGTTCTGTTCAATAATTATCATATTTAATACTTTGTCTAAAAACGTCCGGCATTATATGCAATGCCTAGGCATTCTATAGAATGCTTACGTTTCATACTTTGCCGGTCCTCGAAAGTTTTGAATACAAACATTATGTTTTTCAATCTAAAATCATTAATACAGCATTTTGTATTATGTTTAATGATATGAAAGATTCTTAATAACGTTAAATTTAATTTGATGACTAAATTATTTTAAGTTGGAAATTTTTTTTTCGTTTTCTGAGTTCATAATGCTACTAACCTGATGATAAGCTTTGAGACTCATCGCGAAGTGAATTCGGAGCAGGAATACCGTAGCCCTTTTTCATAGGAGAATCATTCTTTGACACGTCAGAGGAACCTAAAATATTTGTTTAAAACAAGTAGTAAGTTAACAGCAATATCAAAACATAAAAGTTGTGTTTCGCATTTATATAGCTCTTATTTGCACACATTCTTTAAAAAAAACAATGGAACTATTTTCTATGTGAAGTTTTGATAGCAAAAAATGGATTGAAGAGATATTAGAAAAAATATACAACTGAAAGTTAGAAATATGTTTCTTTCAGTTAAAAGGAAATTCACTGGAAATTATACCTGCGATTTTTCATGTATAAAATTTTTAATGAAAATTGTTTATCACATCTTTCACAAAGGCTTTATTTTGAAATGCCTTTTTTTTTTTTGCTATTCTAAGCAGTCTGGATCAGAAATACATTTTTTTATAGCTGAATCACGATACAGTGACAAAAATTCATTATTTGAATTTATCTACATAAATTTATTATTAACAGTGAAGAGAAAAAGCGTTGTACGTAAAGAGATAGTCTGAAAATACACATTTTTTATGCTAGATTGTAAAAATGGGAACTAAAAAATGTTATATTTCTACTATGGAAATAATTTTTTTAAAAAAGGAGCAAAGAAAATATTGCATCTAAACAGCATAATTTTTCTGTATGTGATATTTATACAAAAAGAATTGTAATTATTTCTTTTTATGAAAAGTGATTCTTAGGAATTTCAAGAAAAATTATATGGGAAAATGAAATTTATTAAACTTTGTTTTGACATTTGTCATTTTTTAATGTGGGAAGGAAAATTTCGTCATATTTTTTTAATATATCATAGTTAGAAATTGCTGTAAAAAATAAGCAGACTGTTTATTGTGTCAAAAAATGTATTAAAAAAGTAAATTTTGCAATATTTTGCATATAAATGTGTTCGCACCTCTAAATATATTTTCCTTAAATACAAATATTGAAATTTGGCCTTCTAAAAATATAATATATCAAGAAGAGCCATCTAATCGAAAAGAAAGTAGATATTGAAGATGTGCTTGGAAATTACAATTTGGGAAAAAATGAAGGGTAATTGAAAATTTTTGAACTCGGCTAATATTCTTTTTTGAATTACAGGTGCTTAATTCAGCACCTTTATCACTTAGCATTTGTGTACGGGGAATATGAATTCAGGGAAGTTGAATAGCATTTTTATTACATTTTAATTGGATAGTTGTAGATTATAGTATTTTTTATTCCAGATTGATTAAGTTCCCTTGTCAAAGGTTTCATTTTAATCAAGAGCACGTGAGATTTTCAAAGATGTCTGTTCATCGGAATGAAGAAGCTGAATGAACATATCAAAGAATCACTCTATATTAGTGTCTTAACTATTAGAAAGCCAGTTGTGAGAGGAACTAACAAATAAATGGCACAATCATCAGAACCTCAACATAGAGTCACAATACAAAGAGAAACGAATTGAAATACTGTCAACTCGGATACTATAGAATGGGTTTCGTCTTTATGATTAACGTAAATATTATCCTACACATAAATTTTTAGTATAACCATTTACTGCCAACCAAACTTTATTCTTGTGCCGAATGTTGTACGATTTTTCTCTTACCCATGTACTTTTTCACTTACCCTTGAAGTGATGCATAGAAAGATCAATTTGGAAACAAAGCTTATTGTGAATAAATGAATCTTGATGGTTTTCAAATGTATCCTGATGATCAACGCACGCGCGTCTGGGGACATACAGGTTACTGATCTGGTCGCAAATCACGTCACCCTATAAAAGGGTTTAAGAAAAATACCATTTTTCTCTGATAACTGGGCTCCTTTTTTAGTGTATGACAATCTTATGCCACATCAGTAAGTAAAGGAATTTTTACGTCTTCTAATGTCATTTCTTTTCCTCCATGGCGGCGCTGCATATAGAACATTTTGTTATAAATTATAATAAATCTTTCCGAATGGGTTCTTAGTTATTTCACGTATTCTCTTCCTCAAACATTCCATTTGAGACCTTATTGGGAGGAATCTGATTTTTCCCTGTTTATTTCAACATTAAAAGACAATTTGGGAAGAAATTCCTGTACTGAATACACAGGAACTTTATTATTCTATATCATACCATCTGGAAGTTTACATACAGATGATTACTAGACCAATGTTTCAACGATTCTCTTCCTATTGTTAAAAAGAAATCTGCAATAAATCATCCAATAGTTTTGAAATGATTGTCGTTTTCAGTGAAAGTAGCGTTCTTTATTCATTTTGTACATTATATCAATCTTTCCGGTGCGGTAAAGTTTATAGATTAGAATTTGTTTCAAATATGATTAGAGGTGCTGCTTTACACATGTTTAAATATAACTAAATATAGTAACAAAGTTTTAAGTTATATGTGTCTATTTTATGGCAATACAATTAATGCTGTAAAATTTAAATGGACGATACATTGACTTCATCTATATATTCGTAATGCTTGTTAGATACTGAATTAGCGTAAGCATTGTAACTTGATAATATAAAGGAAAGAAAATATTTTTTCGGTATATTTAAATTATAGTAAGTCAGAGCATGAGTTTAATTGAGAATACCATTATTTACACGGATAAAGCCTTTGACAATCCTTTTGTCCTCTACAACTGTAATATTCATTTAGAAGTATTTCGATAAATTTTTACATCAAAAATTCAGTTGGCCATGCAAAATCATGCTGGAGTTATTTCCAAACAAGAAGATACAAATTTTTACTCATAACCATTAACTGGCTGCTAGAAACCTTCTTATTCGACAATGAACCACGAATAAAAGTCCGATTTTTCACTTTTCAAATTACATAGGCACTTTGACATAAAATTCTACTTGTGTTCACTTTGGTTGATAACTCGGGTTTCACACCACGTTATTGTTAATGTGGAAACAAAGAATATCTTAGAGTTTTCATCGAAAAAAGGTGACAAAAAATAATGAATAATAAATATAATAATGAAGTTAGAAGTAAAATTACAATAAATTGAATAGCTACGAACATTACATCAAAGTATTATAAAACAAAAATTCATTTAAAATTCAATATATTCAATAAAAGCATTTTTCCATATATCTATAATTATATGAATATTTATTAAAAATTAGTGGAACTATTAATTAAATGAAAAAAATTAGCTTGAAAAGAATAAAAAATAATTGTAATTACAATTATTTTGCACATCTTAAACTTTATTATGTTTATTAATTCTAATGAATAATACAAAAATGCGCAAATGTAAAGCAAAATTTCTTTTGATATGTTTGAAAAAAAATTTACAGAATCGAAAGTATGAAATAAAACTTGTTTATCATGGAAAACCTTAATTTATAGCCAGTCTATAAAGATGTATTATTCTTTATTGGATATCTTTATTAGTCATTCATTTTTTTTTGTATTCAGTAAGTCCATAGTAAATAGTTTCCTGCGTTTTAATTTATTTCATTAAAGTAATATAAAGATGCTTGATAAAAGCAAAAGAAGAAGGGGAAAAAAACAATATGAATCTGATTGTTATTTTTTGTTAGATTCTGTAATTTTTAGAAGGAAAACTGAGATTTCAAATTTTATTGCTCTTTTGGCCCTTTGCTTATTTCAATTTTTTTCCTACAAATAAGTTTTCAAACCTCGAATTACTTTTATTCTTTATACAATTTCATCAAGATTTAGAACAACATTGGAATTCTTTATGTTGTTTTGTTCATAATATGTTTAATCATTCTCTCTAAAGAAAGCATATTTATCGAAAAAAGGTGAAACAACCTAGCAAGCTAAGTACCTACGATTTTTTTCACCTTCCGTGATTTTGTACTTTTGGAAACAGTGACCAGCAAATGAGTATTTCATGCAAACTTTACTTAACAATACAGGAAGATATTTGCAAACGAAAACAAAAAAATATAAAATCTACTTTCAAGTAATTTTATCACTGTATAATCAACCGTTTTCGAAGTAAGGAAGTTAAACTAGAACTTTGTCACTAAGTACGGCTTGAGTGATCTCACTATTTAGCTATATTTTATGCCAAAGCTTTCACTATACTCTTTTGAATATAATCTTCGGCATATTGAAATTGCGAGGGAATAGTGGACATCCTTGAATAAGATATTAAATAATCAAACATTTGTCTGACCATAATGACAGCAACAAAGTTTGGAAATAAGTTATTCTAAAGGTAAAATGTTCATATTATAATTTAAATGTATTTTATTATTATAGTTCTTCTATAGCTGCTGGTATGAAATAATGTTTTAACATACAACTAAATAAATTTAAAGTATTAAGACGCAAAAAAAAATCACGCAAATTTTTTTATAAAGCGTGTTTCTATAAAATTATTTAAACTAAAAAGAGCTAGCACACAAGATATTTTAATTTCAAAGTAACTGAAGAAATCTGTACATGAACATCACTTTACTTAAGCAATATTTGCAACGAGTTCCAGAAACTTCTGTTTTATAATTATAATAGATTGTTCAGAGAGCAATGTGTGTAAAGTGTCTTTCCATACCTTTATGTACTGGCACATAAAATTCTTGAGACTGTGTTGAATGCGGTATGCTTGTAGGAGGGCTGATTTCTGTAAAATATTAAAAAAAAGGATTCTAACTCAGAGATGAAATTAAAAAAAATTATAATGCGCAAAGAAGAACGTTGTTGTCAAGAATTATTTCTATTTCGTAAGTGAAAAGAATTTAATCTATCAAACAATACAAAAAATTATCTGTTTGGTTTTTAAAGCAAATTTTTGATTATAAAAGAAATTTCATGTATATTTGTGTATTTGTGTTAAGGATTTGGTGCAGTTATATAAAATGCAATTAAGAAATTTGGCACAAAAATGTGATGCATTATCTGTAATATACTCTTAATTGTATATTCAAAACCTAAAATCATTTTGCTGTTAAGCAAATACTAAACATTATTCAAAAATGTTTTCAAATACACGAGAAAAAATTTACTAAAATACTCTTAATTTTCCTTAAATTTCAGAAAGTTTACTTAGAAATGATGAAACTATAGAGCATTACTCTTGAAATGGGAATTTTTTTATTGTCTGCAACTCAGAAATGATAAATTCTTGTGAATTTCTGTCCTTATCAGTGCTTTAAATTAAACTGATTTCCCGTTAAACACTTTTATGGACAATATTTATAAACTTCATTTAAGTCAGTCTACTTTCTAGGTTGTCATTTCGGGCTACAAATAAAAAAAAACTGGTATTCCTTAAGAAATTCTACTGTTTTGTCACTGTAGTTGAGCTAATTAATGCTTTAGAGGGCCATTTTTTTCTAGTCTTATTATGTTAAAATATTTTTAGGCTTGAAATTAGAATAAGAAAAGGGATTCATTTAGCTCATTAGATAAATTTAATTTGATTAATTAATTAATTTGGTTAATTAATATTTAAGTAACAAATCAAGACACATCATTTTGTCTGAGATAAAGAACTGAAGCATCTCAGTTTCTGACTTACTAAAAAAATTTGTCCGAACTTATGCCACCCTACATAATTTCATACAAAGATTGATAAATTTGGTGGGAAGCATACTTCCCACGGCCTTAGAAAGGGTTAACTGATAAATTTAAAGACATGAAAATGCATGTCTTTAATGTAAAAACACATTTAATAATATATGCTCTCAATAAGCGAATAGTACTTTGAATATTATCTAAAAAATTTTATACGCCTAGCTAGCGTACACTTTAAATTACAAATGCAATAAAAAAGAAAGCAAAATATCACTGCCTTAAATAAAGAACAATTAATGCATAACAAAAGGATTCACCTATGAGTCTGACAAATCCCTCCTTGTCTCCAAGTGTATTCTTGGCAACGCACTTGTAGTGTCCGAAATCTTTTTCCTCCAGATTCTTGATTTTGAGTTGCATGTTGATTCTGTAGGAGTCTGCCTCCTCCGTTAATTCGTATTTCTGATTGTTGAGAAGAATGACTCCATCGTTGCGTATCCAGGAAGTGAGGGGACGTGGAGAAGCCTCCAGTCGGCAACCGAGAACAACATCACTGCCTAGAGCAGCTCCAACCATCTGGTTGAGAACTCGGATTTTTGGTTGAACTGGAAATTGAAATCTGAATTATACAAAAATGTTGAACGGTTGCACATTGAAGATTTATGTAACAAGATGGATGACATATTAGTTAATTATTCCATTTCGCAGGTACTTTGATTCGTAAGTACATGGATTTCACACCAATGTTTGAATAAATTAACGTGTAGAAGTTTCTGCAAATGAGGTAAATTCGCATGAAGAAGAATATACAAAAGGAAGATTCTGAGAAGCCTGTAATCCTTTAAGGGCAGTCAAAGTTGATACATGATAATGCTTTGGTTTTCATTGACTTTATATGTGATAGTATCAAAAGAGAAGATAAATCCGTATATATTGTGTATGATTCAACCATTTAGTTGAGAAATCGTATTTTTGGTTGAACTGGAAAATCTAGTTTGAATTAGTGAAAAATGGTGATTGATTACACAAAGAAGGTTTGTGTGACAAGAAAGATGATACATTAGTTGAATATTCCATTTCGAAAGTACTTGGATTCGCAAGTACATGAATTATTAGAAACTTTGCTCCAACGTTTGGAGTAAATCCACATGGAGAATATTCTATTTCAGCATATAATCCTTTAAGAAAGATATCACAATTGATGCATGGGAATGGTTTAATTTTAGCGGCTTTATTTGTGATAGTATCGAAAGAAATCATTCACATGTATTGATTAACATTTAGTATTTAAGACAACATGTTTCAAACACTGTAAATGCACACGAAAAAAATATACTCAAGTATATAATCCGTTAAGCAAGCTGCCAAAATTGATGCATGGAATATCTTGGTTTTTATTGATTTTATTTGTGATAATATCGAAAGTGAAGATTATCCATATATATTTTAATGCGTGGATAATCTTCTCTTAAAACGATGTTCCAATCATTATGACATTTAAGGACAGATCTATTCATTTCCAAGCTCTCAATTTTGAAATTCTTAAAGACTATAAGCATTTACAAGAGCAATTCAATCGTTCATCCCTCTATTATGATTAAAGAAATTTATTTATCTTCATTCATCAGGTGGTCATCCTACTTAATCAGAGATCAGCGCTCATTCCAAAAAT
This sequence comes from Argiope bruennichi, assembly GCF_947563725.1. Lineage (NCBI taxonomy): Eukaryota > Metazoa > Arthropoda > Arachnida > Araneae > Araneidae > Argiope > Argiope bruennichi. The sequence goes on from NC_079151.1 coordinate 45,321,234, forward strand.
GAAGCTCATTCTTCAGAGATATTATTCTTTTTACTCTTCGGATACAATAAGAAATTTATTTCTCCGAGAAAGCGTGGCACTTTCGATTCTCGTGTCGTAAACGCTACACCACAAAAACAATCACAACCTAATCCTGAATTACGATTTCATTTGTAGTTTAATCTCATTATAATATAAAAATATTTCGCACCTCTCATATGTATGGAAAATAATTATTGTCTTTGTATACATTTTAAAGTAATTAGAAATTTTTTTTTTAAAGAATTCAATATCCTTTGCTGAAAATCTCTAAATAGTCTCATTACTAATAAACAATCATGTAAAAAACGTTTACGTTTATGTAAAATAAATTATATGTAAAGAAAAAGAAACTGGTTTCATTAAGCACGAAAAAAAATGTTTAATTTGTTTCTAGTCATGTTTTACAATTTAACTAGTTCAACAATTTAAAGAAAATTTTTGATTTACACTTAAGCATTATACACCCAATATGATTTTAACTTTATTGTTTAGAGCAAAGTATTTATTTTCAGCTCTTTATAAAGCTGATTTTCCGTGGCGCAAATGTTCAAGATATTAATTCACCAGAGGCGGCAAGACAAATATATCAAAAGCTGAAAAATCTGCTTAAAATGTAAATCATGACTTGAAATGTCCAGTTAAAAATATCGCACTCATTAGTTTCTTGTAGCAAACTCAAATATCCATTTAACATTCGTGGTTTGGCGGAAAAAAATACTAAATGATTGCGAACTCTGGCGTGGAAACTAGTTTAAGAATGAAAAAAAAAATCATTTCCCAATGGGGAAGGCAATTTAATGTAATCGGAATCAAATTTCACTCTTTCGAAAGCCGAGGGGCCATTTATTTCAGTAAAGACACTATCACATTTCGAAAGGGTAATTCGAAACCGGCGCTCACAGAGTAATAATTACCCTCATTTGCCAAAACGCGACTTTACAAAAGAGTCTAGGAGTGGATGTAGGTTTTGGTCGATGCGAATAATCGCAGAAGTTTCGCTTATCCCGCGGGAGCCACAGGGAAAGCGAAAATAAAAGATTTTTAACCCACCATCCGTTGCCAACAAAGCCTGCTAAAAGTGATACAGGCTTTTATGCATTATTGCGCATTATAGCAATAACGGTTTAAGTCAACTACTGTAGAATATAAAAACATCCGAGTCTAATGCTGATTTATAACATAAATTTCAGTTCCTTCGTAATATAAATTAAAATATTTGTTACCAATGATTTCTTAACTTAAGGTTACATACATACTAGAAGATTTTTTTAAAAATATTAACTTTAAAAATTCAGTTTTTTTTTTACAGTAGTTCATTAATATATGTTTAAACTCATTTCAGTGAGAAAAAACCATATTATACTAATTATTAATTAAATAAATAATATTTAATGAACTAATTAGCATATTTTTTGAAACATGATGTATTAAATTCTAATTTGTACACACACGCAATTCTAGTTGGAAATTATGCCTAATATCAGTCTTCATGTTGTCCGCCTCAATCAAGTTATAAAAATATATAGCGTTTTTTTAACAATTTTTTCATCAATGATGAATAGAAGAAGCGAGATTTATTTCTGTAATTTTAAATTTACATAGCTATTAATTTTTTTCAATAAATATAACTTTGATTGAGGCACAAAACATCCACTGTTTCATACAGATTATTTTGATATATAAATAATTGTATTTGTCTAATTTCTTGTTGAGTTATGATTATTTGAATGAAGCAACATAGTGGAAAAATATCATTCTTCATAAAATGAGTTTAAAAAAACCGAAACTAGAGTTTTTAGTGAAAGCACCTCTAGAAAAATAATTATAACTCGAGAAATATTCCGAATATTGACAACATCTTGGCATCGTTTGAAAGCTAAAAGATCAGAGAACATTTTGAAGCAATAAAAATAATTCAATATTTTGAACGATTTTTGAAGTTTCAAATGTGTGCGTACACCTTAAGGTCGCATGGTAGGCAATAAATAAGCGTATTTCTGATGGATGACATATTGCGTATTTTTGAGTTTTTGAAAGAATATGTGTTTTTATGCAAATATCTCAAAGATATTAAACAAGTTTTGATTTTAATAAATAATATATATATATTATCTTGCTAATTACTGATAAGTAAAATTGAAATCTATAGTAGTACACTAATTATTTTTAAATACAGCATATTATGTAAAAGAAATATAAAATCAAATATTTAGTAATTCTGTCATAAGGAACCAATTCAAAAATAGATTTTAATTCATTGTTGTTTCTTATTATGAAGAAAAATTATTCTACTGGTGGAATTTTATAAATTAATTATTATATCATGAAGAATAATATTATACTGAACATAATATTACATTTGGTATGATTTTCAATGAAGCAGATACTTAATGAAAGTTACCGAGAGTAAGTCTGAAACTCATAAAATAGTTTATCATTTCATAATTATGTCACTATTCAGCCATTTAACTGGAACTAATGCTTTTCCGTCATTAATTAAACATTATTTGTCGTCATTAGCTAAATAGAATTAACCCTCATACCTAGATTCTTTTTCCTAAAATATTAACTGGTGAAATAGATAAGCATATAATATGTATTAGTTATAAGTGAAATTCACGGCTTTGTAGTAATTGAAACCGGTAAATCTTGAAAGAACATTCTATACTATAGAAAAATCACCAAAATTTGTTTTCATACTGCTTAGAAAAAAAATATTTAGCAACTTTGGAATGACATTTTATGGATATTTTATAGATTATATGAACGAAACAGAAGCAAAAGCCGTCATATAAAATGTAAAACTTCATTAATGTTTTACTTCCTAAATGAACAACTTTCCAAGGAGAAATATCTATTTTGCGTTGGTTTGAAATTAAATTAATCCGGTTCGATGTTCAATATTCACGAATTTATCACACGAATTTACTACATATTAACAATTTAAATCCATGAATATTTACTAAAAATTTAATTAATGAATAAACAAACTCCGGTATGGGATAACAAAAAAAACAATTCTTATAAAATAAATAAAAAAATAACAAATATTTAAGTGGTTTTAAATTTGATGTGCAGGTATTTGGGTTAAATTGTTTGAAAAATGAAAAATACTTAAAATATAATATAGGAATTTTCAAGTGAGTATCTTAATTATAAAACAGATTATCAACTTACTATAACAAAGATATGGATATACAAAATTTATACAAGTTTGTATATGAATGCAAGTATTTCAGTTTTTCGAAAAATAACTTTGACGATTTAAAAAGTATACAGTTTAAAAAAAATAAAACATGGTAAATCCATCACTCCCATTATTAGTAGTTCAGCAAGAAGAAGAAAAAAAATCCGATGTTTTATCCATACTTAGTGGATTGAACTCAAAATAATACTATAACTAAATATTACTATAATGAATAATAATTGAAGAAAAGTATTTTTAATTTCTTTTCATTACGTTGAATGAGAAAATTAATTAATAGAGAGACATAAAATATAGTTCATTTTGTAAGGCTTTATTAATCAATTGACTGTTATTCTTGTAAAGTAAAAGAAATCTGTTAATTAAATTCTTGTAATGCAACTTCATGACACTGTAAATTAAATACGTGTAACGGACGAATAAATGAATCTTAAACATCTAAGTTGTTGTCCGAGAGTAAAACTAATCTTTCATACTGAATAAAAATACGGGATATTATTTTTGTTCACATTCTAGATTTATGACATAATTAATAAAGTTGTTAAATAATGTATCAAATGCTTTTCACTTTATTTCTGTTCTCAAGAGATTATATTGCTTTTCTCAACCACTGAATCCAGACCTTTGTTGTTCGGCGTTAATACGGGGTTCTTACATGGGCTCTTATTTCATGATATGAATCCATTAATCAAGTAAGTTTAATCTACCATGACGGATGCACTCGAAAGCGAAAAATGTATAATAATAACTAACTGCAATACACAATTTGAAAAATTACAATTTATTGAATAACAGCTGTACTGAACAGTTACAAAGAATTTCGACTTCTGTTAAATCTCCAAAGTCCATTTGTATATTCTATAAGCATATATATATATATATATATATATATATATATATATATATATATATATATATATATATATATATATATATGTATATTTGTGTGTGTGTGTGTGTGTGTGTGTGTGTGTGTGTGTGTGTGTGTGTGTGTGTGTGTGTGTGTGTGTGTGTGTGTGTGTGTGTGTTAAAAAGTGTAATAATGTACGACTGAGAAAAATTGTGAAAAAAAAATATAATTTCTGAATTACAAATAGATAAAAATATTATTTTAAAAGAAAAATGCTGTTATAAAAATAATAAATAACTAATTAAAAAGAACTTTTTCTTTCAAGACAATGTTTAAATTTCAAAAACAGAATAATAATCTCAGCTATTTATACTTCTAATGGCTGAGCACACATATTTAGTTCAATGTGGCAAACAATTCCCTTTCCAAGTCTCCGCAGCTCTTGAATTATATTTAAATCATCGACATCTTGAATAAGCAATGAGGAGCAAAGACGCTATCTCTTAGCAAACAAAGCGAGCAAATTAAATAAACAAAAATCAAAAAGGCATTCGTTCTAGTGTCAACAGTTTTCCTGAAAGCACTTTTCCTGATTAGCGTGCCTGATGAATTTAACGAATTCGGATACTCCCTTTTCGAATTGCTATTAGAAGCAAGAAAGCAAACACCTTTCCATCGATTTGTTGCCCTATCTCCCTTTTCCAGATATACACAAATTGTGTATACTCATTAATCAAATATCCTCACAAACAGCTTCATTTCATTAGCTGACAGCACGGGTGTCAGAGCCCTGGATAGTTTTCTAACCACTGACAGCTTCCCCCATTTATTCTTTTGCTTAATTGCCGCTCTCTTGTTATGAAAAGTGGGAAAGCACTTTGATGGAAATGGTTCGCAAAGACCTTACGGGGCGAAGACTCTTTTATGGCAATTAACTCGTTTTGCTTAAGAGCGGATGACAGCGACGCAGTATTTAAATGCGACTTCTGACAAAACTGTTTCGTTTGCACCAAGTACTTTTTAATGCAATTATTTCGTACAGTATGGTTATTTAGTATTATTTATTAGGCCTCTTATAAAAGTTTTGCAGGAAACAATGTCACTCTCTTTTCTTGAATATAATTTTTGCTACTTAAAAATTGTCAAACTTGGAAGAAGTTAATAGTATAAGCTTAAAAGGTTGGTTTTTGGCCATCAGAATAATGATGAGGTTAGAAAATCTTCATACCTAAGTTCATAATATTTATTTAAATAGTTCACTAGTTCTATCAGTCAGACAATTTTACTTTTTGCAGCAAATAGTAATTCACTTTTTTTTTTCCAAGCATGTTTTACTGAGTAAATTTTTGATTTGGTTTGGTTTGGTTATATTAACGTCCCGTTTGAAGCAACACTAGGGCTATTTTGGGACGGACCTCGTAATTTTGAACCACGGTCAGATGACGAGGACGACACCTGAGCTGGCACCCCCCTCTCCACACCTCACCACACCAACGGGAGGACGTTTGGCATGACGGATTTAACGTGAACAGACCCCCTTACACGACGGTTCTTCGGTGGAATCGGGTCACGAACCTGAAACCCTCCAGTTCCGAAGCCGAGACCTTACCACCGGGCCACCGCGGCCCTGAGTAAATTTTTGAATAAGTGAATGAAAAATATTCACCCAAAAAAGTCCTTCCAATCTCAGAAATTTATTTATAGCCATGGAAGTACAAAGGTAAGAAGACATTAATGCATTATTGAATATCCCGATATTGTACAATTCATAGAAAATCGCATCTATTTTAAACGGTTAGTGAAATGTCGATTTTAAACATATGTGAACCAAAATTTTGTGTTTAATTTCTTTTTATTTGATATAAATAAATGAATGCCTACATTTGCAACAGTATAAAGTGTTTAGAACTTTCAGTAGATTCTATAAATGGATAAATAAAGCTAAGTTAGTTACTTTAATGTTATCAAATATTTTTATTTAATGTTATCAATTTTTTTTTAAATTTTTATTATACTGAAATGACATTTAATGATAAAATGCATTTTTAAGGAGTTGATGTGTATGTAAAAGAGGATCGGTTTAACTGGTATTTCTTATTATTTGAGAGTTCTCTGAAATCATTACTGTCGTCCAACTAGTCTATAGGTATTCCACCAATCGAAAACGGGAGAGACTTCGCAATGAAATCCGACTGGTGCGCATGCTAGTTTCGTTTAACGGTCGTTTAGGGCCTTTCAATATCTATAGAGTTAATGCACAATTATTTATTCTTTCAAAACTGAAATTGATTTTTATTTTTAATAAAAATATCTTTGGTTACTCTCCAAACACTGCACAATGAATCAACACATCACAAACACATTTAATCAGCTTATTCTGGAGACGAATTCCAAATTAGAAAAAATAGTGAGTTTTCTACCTCTGAAACGACATTGATTCATCATATTCTACCTATTTTCAAAAACAAATGAGGATATCACAAAACCTATGGATTTATATAGACTAAAATTAAAATTAATTTAGGGTCCCAACCACTGACTCAACACAAAAATTTTTCTAATCTTCTATAAAAAATTAGCATACTTATCTATAAAGCAGACAAAAATAAATATTATGCTTTTAAATACATTTTATAAAATTTGTAAAATGATTACGTTTCATAGTATGAAACAATTTTGCGTTTGGTTAATTTTTATTTAGTAACGAAAAAAATTCCAGATTGTAATCCATGTACTTCAGAGAATTGAACTTCTTAATTGAAAGTTTATGTTATGAAATCCACTCCAGTCTGCCCGAAACTTTAGAGAAGATTAACGCATAAAACACAAATGGTCATCGTTTGTGAAGTACGACTCATGAATACTTTAAATGATATGTTATGAAGAATGTTTATTTGTGAACAATTTTTTGTTACTTTCAAATCATTCTATTTCTTAAATAACCTTCTATTAAAGTATAGGCAGGATTTTACCTTTGGGCGAATATAATCGCCAAATGCAAATTTCTGAACTTGAATCTTTTTTTTCCTTCCTTTTTGGAAATCGAATGAAGTGCAGATTTTTTTTAAATTTTACTTTAACTATAATTGTATAAAAAATATCTAAATGCACTATTTCTTTATTACTGCCAAGATTAGACGTTAAAGTAGAACAGGAAATAATGTGGGAATATAAAAATAATTTTATCTTGGATTTCTTTTTCTTTTCCACTAGTTGTTAAATAAAAGTTTCTAGCCCAGAAGAAAAAGAAAAAGAATTCTTTTATTTTTCTGTCTTTCGAAAATAAGAGTATGAAGAAACAAAAATAAATATTCTTTATTTTATAATGAAAATAAATGAATAATACCTTATTTTTATATTTTCATTTCCAATTGTTTTTCTATCATAAAAAAAAGATATGCAAAGCTAAAAATTATTTAGAAGAATGTGTGATTCTTTTAGAATTTTTATTTCAATTATAAAATTCTTCGTCGTCTCGTACAAATCATTAACTTAAAATATACCTTTGTTCGTAATGATGCTTTACTATGATTCGCTTTGGGAAGAAGGTAAAAAAATAGTATTGATCGTTTCTAAATCTTCAAAGTTTTTATAAGTATTTTTTATTTCAATTAATTGCAATAAAATAGAAATATTTATACGGACATGATATTATTTTTAAAAGTACATAAGTACGTTGCATTAAAAAACCCCTCAAAACTTAGATAAAACCTCATTCCTTTCATTTTTATTTGATAATTCGAAATGAAATTTATCTTCTACGATAAAATTCTATTATGAATGAAAAAGAAATATTTCTAATTGTATTTCGTATTTCAGATTGCAATTAAATATATCCGTAATTTTCAGGATTAATTTAATTAATTGGAAATGCATATGGATAGCAGTATGGAAAAAGCATCGAAAAAAATCATTAACTACTCTTAGTACATTGAATAACTTATTAATTAAAGTTAATTGTCGAATCATATTTTTCTAATTTGTAACTTTTAAGATTTCCTTCGATGTATTGAAATATTCATTATCTTTTTGAATTTTGGGTTTTATTTTAAATTTATACATGCAGTTTGATAAAAAAAAAAGCCACAGGAGTTTTTTTAGTCAATAAAAGAAAATGTTAAGCTGATCAATGAGCGAATCAGAAAGTTAAACTAAATATGAGCTAAATATAAACTAAATATCAGATTATAATCTTTATAAAACTATTGTGGACCTCTAAATAAATTTGAGTTTTATTATATCATTTTGCCGTTGTTGCTATTTATATCTATTTTTTTCAATAGTTAAAAGGAAATCTTAATATTGACAATAAGTCCTAAGAAAAAAAATATGTTTATAATATTTAATTTTTATGGAATTTATATATGTTGATTTGATTATAATATAAATTCAAATACCGGGTGATATGAGACTAACTGAGATAAATTTGAAACACAATAAAAATTTCATAATTTTCCAGTGACATTGCTAAAGAGGAAAAAAATTTTAATTCTATCATCTGCAATAAAATAACGAAAAATATGCAATTTAGCCAGTACAAATTTATTAATAAAAGTGTAGCAATTGTATTATGCATTGTTCATTTATTCGAAAATGGAATTTCTTTTGGAATTTCAAAATTTGAAATTATAGAAAATTTTAAGAATAATGTCTGAATGAAAAAACAATACTTTAAAATGACTAAGATATTTCGTTGAGAAGTGGAACCCATATCATTGCATTTTATAGGCTGAATTTAGTAAGTTTGTTTTAAAGGCATCACATTTTGCATTAAAATGTGATTCTATGCCCTTTCCGTTACCATTTCGATTGATCCTTGAACAACAATTACAAAGACTATCGTGTAATAAATTTCAATAATAATAAACAGTTACTTATTTTTCGTTGTAAAATTTCAAATAATGAATCATTTCTTAAAATTTATTTAATATTAAATGTTTTTTAAATGTTTATGTCTTATTCCATTTTAAATGTTTGGCTGATAAACAGTCATGTACATTTTATAACAGTAATTCATTGTCGTTTTTCTAAAATAATATTAGGAGTCTAAATTTTAATTTTTATAATTTAAAAAAAATATTTCCCTTGGTTGCTCATTGATATTAACTGAAAATTCATGACATTTCTCCAAAAAGTACATAACCTTAAATAAATAATAAATTTTAAAGCTGCATGTAAAATTCTGAAAATTTCAGAATTTTAAGTTTTTATTTTTCTTAAATTTAACGCCAATTTAACTTATATGTGTTAAATATATCGCATTTTTTTAGCAATATGCCATAAATTGCTAAAAAAATGCGATATATTTATTATATTTTTATTACAATTTATAAAAATGTACATTGTAATGTGAAAGAATAGTTATTCACATGTTATTCGAATAATTTAATCATTTTAAATTTAATATAAAATCTAAACAGATGAAAAAACTTCGAAATCCCGATTTGGGATTGTTGTGAAGAAGTTAACTTCGTATTTTAACTCAACTAATAATAACAACATAAAATAGGCCACATAATCCTTAATAATTAGTTAACCGGATAGCACGTAGGAAGGTAACTCTACTTAAAGTAAATTTGTACCAAGATTCGTGAGAAATACATAATATGCTTTTGAATTAGTCTTTAATTTAGCTTGAATTAATATGGAAAAGATGCATCAGTATGAATAAAACTGAGTAAATTTACTCTTATAATATTCATAGTTCATAAAAATCTAACCTTAGGAATTGTTAATTAATAAATACTTTTAATTCCTTTTCTGATTTATTATTCTAATTTCGTAAATTTTTCTAATTTATATTACTACGGCAATTATGTTATTACTACATTTTTTTAAACGTTCTTTATATAAATTATTAGCAAATGTTTGAATATGAATAAAATATATTGGATGTGTATTTCATTAAATTTAAATTCAAGAAACAAAATGTATATTTTTAAAGCCAAATGTTGCGCGATCACCCTATTATGTTATTCCAGTTGAAATGAACAAAAACAGATAGTTTCTTGTATTATTGTTAGATGAAGTTAATCGATTTAAAAATATTACCAAAAAATAAGTTTTAACAAAATTACACTTTTTAACGCAATGTCTTTTTTACGAAACGACTTTTACATATCTTATTGAGAACGCAAATCACCGAAAATGATACGTCATATAATACTTAGAAAAACTCAAATTTTTGTTCTTATTCTTCTAATTAGTATTTATATAATCAACTTTTATAACCCTAATTAGGTCGTTAACTGATAATTACATAATTAAAGAACCCATCAATCTTTTTAACTGTCTGTTGCGAAGTTATGTTTTAAAGAAATTACACTTTTAAGATTCAGCAGTTTTCTTCTTTTTTATAATTTTTTTAAGAATAATTATATGTATTTTTAATGCTTTTCAGGCGATTTTGAAACCGATTTCAAATGATAATAACGTGAGTAAAATTTATTTTTTAAGGAAATTTTGAATTTCGAATTATAAATTATATTTTTATTTTTAGAAAACTGAGATCTATTCCATTAACTTTTTACTATGCCATTAAATGCAAATTGTTCCATAATATTTGAGTTCATTCTATCAGATATACTTGGGTTGTCCAATGTATTCAGAGAGATGTCACAAGTGATACTTATTTATAAACTTTCGATTAATTTATTAGCAAAAACAAGAACTTACAATTAACATGGAGTAATATCCTTTTACTAACAGAAGGAGGAATCCCATTCGATGCTATACACAAGTAAGCGCCCATATCTTCTCTTGTGACTTGAGTCATATTTAGGAATTCTCCTTCCATTCTAAGCACTATAAAAACAATCAATGCAAATTTTGTATATAAATGCACAATATTGAAACTAAATGTATACAAAATAGTTAAGAAGCACTCTTGAGATAACTGTAGAAACAGAAATGCTTTATTCGTCATTGTAACAAATTCCAATAATATACATTTCAAAACTAGGTAAAGAAATAAGAAAAAAAAATAAGCATATGAATAAAGGAAAAAGAAGTTATAATACTTATTCACATAATAGAAATTCACAATTCAATTAGAATATATTAAATTAATAAATTAATGACAAAATTTAGGATCTATAGCGCCAGCTAAAACCATGGTAAATACATTTAAGAATTGGAATTACTATAAAAGGATAGTTGTATTGTAATTGTATATCGGCTCGTTTGATAATAATGATAACATACAGACCATTTATTTCTCAGAGATTAGAAACTTGTACCTATGAGTTTTGGCTTTCATTTTCGTTTTGAGTATCACTCCCCCCCCCCCTTCTCTCTCTCCCCTGTAGAGCTCTCAAATGAAATTAAGAAATGTGTAAAACTAATGTAGAATAAATACCTTCTAAAATTTAAATTTTTGTCAAATTTTTATGCTTGTAATTTTGTATTTTTATGCTTGTTTGTAAAACTTTACCACTGAAATTACATTTTCAAATTTAAAGGAAATATTTTCAATTCCTATGAACATCAACTTTTTTATTTTTCCGCGTAATTCAGATAAAAAAAAGCAAGAGAAACGAAATAAATATGATTTTTTTTTATAGTTAAAGTTCTTTTGGTATTTATGTATGAATAACGAAACATTTAATTTGCAATTTTGATTCAAATGATCTGAAGATTCTGAAACATTCAGAAACAAAGGATATCAATGAATTAAAAAAAAGAAGAATTACTTCTTTTTGACTAGAAATTATTTGTAACGTTTGATTATTTATATACAGAGTAACGATACAGTAATAATGATATGTTCCAATAATGTTTTCATGGAATTTAATCATTTCGTTTCCATGTTTTGCCACATCATGAGTAATATATTTTTACTATAAAGAAGTCACAAAGAGATTATTTCAATTTACCAAAATGTTTTTATTACTCAAAATGGCCATCCATTTGAAGTTTTTGGTTGCTTTTATTCGGTTATTTTATATGAAGAAAACGATTAAAATAGCAAAATCTGGATTAAATTTCTGGGTTTCATGTATTTGAAGAGAGCTCTCGTTCAAGTGATAGAATTTCATTTCCACAGTATCTTTTATATATATATATATATATATATATATATATATATATGTGTGTGTGTGTGTGTGTGTGTGTGTGTGTGTGTGTGTGTGTGTGTGTGTGTGTGTGTGTGTGTGTGTGTGTGTGTGTGTGTGTGTGTGTGTGTGTGTGTGTGTGTGTGTGTGTGTGTGTGTGTGTGTGTGTGTGTGTGTGTGTGTGTGTGTGTGTGTGTGTGTGTGTGTGTGTGTGTGTGTGTGTGTCTAACCATAGTGGTATTTGATAGAGGTATCGCCTTTAATCTTTCTGATTAAAACAATGTCTAATTACACATCCTAATCACATTCTGCTCAAGCTTTTGAAAGATTTAAAAAAAATGTAAGAAAAAAGTCTTCAATTAGTTCCTTTAATATTAGTAAAAATCTTTGGGTAAAATGATCTTTTAAAGTATTATTTGATTAGCACCTGAACTTTTCTGAGCACCCATTGGTCCTAGATTTATTTCTTTTCCGTCCTCTCTCCTCCAAATAACCCTTGGCTGAGGATATCCAGCGGCCTTGCACCTCATGCTAACCTTTGATCTCTCGTCAACTGTGATGTCCGTACTAGTATCCTCCTCTACGATGGACGGTGGAACTGCAAAGAATGAACTAAATTTTATTTTCTTTGGTCTTTATAGTTTCAGAAACATGGTTCATAATATAGCATTTTAATATTCAATGGGATATAAAACAATGTTACACTTACAGAAATAAAGAACAAAAATAACCATCATTAATTCTTTAGTGCGCCTCCCCCTCAAGAAAATGAAAGTCGCGCAATATATATTACTTTTTTAATTATTTTTTATAGATGTTAGAAATAATGCCTGAAATTCATTATTGTTTTTTCCACATAAAACTTTCACATTTTACTAGCTGGTATTATATTTACAGTATGAACAAACGTTTATTCCGTATAGGAAATATAATTATTGCATTCTAAATTTGTAGCTACATGTGAATTATCGTTTCCATTCTTTTTATTATTTATGTCCCCTTTTTTTCTTTGAAATTATAAAAAAAAATGTGAATGTATTTTCTTTTCCTATACAAATAGTTCCATGATTACTCCGAGGGTTTTTAGTTGGTTCAAACATCCATTAACTTCGATGTTTTCCTCCCGAACGATTTGACCCGTGATGGTGTAAATGGCAAATCTGAGAATTTAAAAATATTAATTAATTTAGAAAACATAGAAAACTTGAGGGGACCAACAAAAGTGATTCAGGTTGCTTCTAAAATCTGTTAGTCTAATAATATAAAGAGAGTTTTACAAATACATTAATGAATGCCGAACTAATGCAAAATAAATGATTTCCGGCCTTAGTGACCAAAAATGACGATTGCCGAATATAAGGGACATTCCCCTAACGAAGTATTTCTGCACTGTTCGTGAGAACATACCCTGTGCTTCGGTTTGCAAAAAATAGAAGATTCTACGCAAGAAAAATCAGGAAACAGCTTTCTTGACTAGTCATTTTTTTATTTACATCGATATCTCTACATGGTTATTTTATAATGTTCTTTGCACTGCTGGAGATTATATAAAATCTTGGAGGGAAGAAACCGTGGAGTAAGTTCAAGTAAATTATCTCTGAAATGTTGATCGTAAAGCTACTTTTGTTGGAGTCAGTGAGATATTGTGCTGTATATTTATTCAGTTTATGATTTCCTCTTTTACCATGCGTTTGTGATTTCTAAAATTTCTGCCTTTGTGTAAACGTTGGCTTTGTTTTTCTGTTTGTTTCTTGTGTGTGCGTTTTTTTTTTGTTTTTTTTTTTGGAATAAAGCGTCGCTGTTATCGAGCTATTAGACATTTTACCATATACCTACCTGACGGATTTTCCGTAACAATAATCTAAACGATAGGGAAAAAAATTGTCTTGAATATAAAAGAGTAAATAATAAAAATTTTAATGAAAATATTAAATATCATTTACAATAGAAGAAAAACACAGTTATTGCATTCTCCCCAAATATGTAAGTCATTAAAATATATAAAAAATATATCTGTCAATATGTGAAGCAGCATGTGCATAGAGGTCTTTATACAAATGCATAAAATATGTATAAGTTTCGGGTCTACAATATATACATTACATAATACAATACATTTTTTTATTATAATATTTTTCAATGTACTAAATTTGTAAGTTCAGAAAAATTATAATTTTCTTTAGAACATTAAACAAAAGGGGAAAAAAATTTAAAAAAAACTTTTTTCCTGTAATGAAATTAAATATTAAAACTTTAAAAAAATGTGTGTTACCGGTAATATACAAAGCGCCGACATTTTATAGAATGACTATGCAAAAAATAAAATAAGAGATACATTTTATATTTCTTATTGCATACATCACATTCTTCAGAATGGCAAGTGTTGTATAGTTAAAGTATGAAAAAAATTGCATTAAGGCTATTATTTTAAAGACGTTCATTCTTCAAATAATAATAATAATAAAAAGAGTTATTTTTAAAAAGTGCTGAAAGAGTGCTATTAATTTTTTTTTAATTCAAAACATGTAAAAAAGTTGTGCAAAATTAAATTTATGAATTTTTACTAGTAAAAACTAAATAAAACAGACAAGAAAAGAAATAATTTTATATTTATTTGTAATTTTATTTCTTACTAGCCATCTTTGATGACCAGTCTGTTCCACGGGATTAATGGTCACTGAAATTTTCAATTAAATAGTTTATGTAACTTGGTATTAATGGTTTTCTTCGCATAATAATTTTAAGCATGTAATTTTGGAGTCATACAACTCATACGGTTACAGAAACCTTACACTATGCCTTTTATTTTTTATACTCTCCCTTAATTTTCTGTCATTTTACCTAATATTTAATCTCTATTTTGAAACGGAAGTGATTAAATTTCAATTAATACAGAAACATGTTAGTAGAAACGAAGTATGTTTTTTGGGGAATAGAATTTTTCCATATTAAAATATTTGTACCGCGGGATTTTTTTTTTTTTTTTGCAGTTTATGCATATTCCAAATTATTATTCTACTAAAAGTTTACGTTTTAGCATAAAAATGTAAAAAAGTTTTTATTTTAATTTAAAAAGTTTTTAAATGGCATAAATAATATAATTTTATTTTGTTTCGATTAGTAAATGTGCTTATGAAGAATTTAGGAAATTTAAATTTTCCTTCATTCAGTTCGATGAGTAAAATATGCTTCATACTACTAATTTTTAATAAAAAATGTCAATTTAGTGTTTTGCAATTAAATTTGATCGAATTATGTAGCTTTGATTATTATTACATTTGAACAATAAACAATTTCATTAATTTAAGCCACTCAATCTCTGATAAATTCTTAGTGCCCATAACTATATTTTCCTCGAAGCAGTCAATCGAGTGCTCTAAAATCACAAGTTTTTATAAAATAGTGATATTCAGATTTTTCATAGCTTAAATAACTTTTAATCACAAAAGAATGTGAATTTTAACTGCAATAAATTAAACTTTTTTTAAAAAAATGTTTCCAAGTTCAAATTCTTTCCTTTGAAAGTACTTAAATGGCAAGTTTTATATATCTTGGTTAAACGGTCTTACTTATAGAACTAACACACAAATATACACAAATTCATCTTTATCGTAAATTAGCATAAAAAGGAATACATGGTAATAGGAGATCTATTTCATAATTTGCCTTTTTTTTCATTTGAAATTCTATAGAATGCCTAGGAAATGTATTATATATTAAAGACTTTAAAAGAATTATTTATTTTTAAAGAAATTCGTTAAAATAGTATCTCTACACTTAACTGTGCGAAATGTCTTGCACCTATCAAGTTTATATAAAGTTCCTGAAAAATTGAAAAATGCTTAAGAATAGAAAATGTAGATTATAGGACTGTATTTCAGATGGATTCGTACACGGAATGTGATAGTATTCTCTAATCAACCGGTAAATAGCAGCCCATTTACCCAAATGAAATTCCATTGTCTTTAGTGCTACTCTTGGCACAATGCCCTTTAAACTATTACGTAATAATAGAGTAATTTTTTTTATTATTTCAGTTCACCCTAATAGACTAGTAAGACGGAAAGGTTTATTATTCAGTTTATTCATATTATCATAGATAGTATTCATATTCTCATAGATTCTTATTCATATTCTCATAGATTCTTATTCATTTTATTCATATTCTCATAGATTCTTATTCATTTTATTCATATTCTCATAGATATAATTTTATTCATATCCTCATAGATTCTTATTCATTTTATTCGTATTCTCATACGGATATTATTCATTTTATTCATATTCTCATAGATTCTTATTCATTTTATTCGTATTCTCATACGGATATTATTCATTTTATTCATATTCTCATAGATATAATTTTATTCATATCCTCATAGATTCTTATTCATTTTATTCGTATTCTCATACGGATATTATTCATTTTATTCATATTTTTATAGATAGAGTATATCTCTATAAGAAAGAAAATATCATTTGTATACAGTAAATATATCTCCATGAAAGAGGAAATATTTTCTCAATAGTATCTAATTTAAAGCCTCCTTTTTTGTATTCTTCAGCATATAGTTAGTCTTAAAATTTTCATGACTAAAGAGACGATTTCCTAATTATAAAAAATTTTCAAGTTCATTTTTCAGAAATATTAGATAGGAAACAATATTGATTTTCTGATGATTGTAACGGTCATTTATAATTTCTTTAAATCATATTGATGCCATTGAAAATAAATGCACTGGGTAAAATCAAATTTAAAATTCACTGCAGATCTTATATAAGGGGAAAAGCCTAGACTTTAGACTACAGAGAAGGACACGTGGAAATCAGCCTTTTAATATTCCTCATGGCATTTCATATTTCATATATGACTGTGATATCACTTGAACTTATTCTTTAAAGCTTACTCCATACTTGAATAAATAAACATATTTGACATCTCAGTCACTTAAAATAGTGAGTTTAATATCTTTTCATATTGACAACTTAAGAGCAGAAGTACATGTTTTTCGAATTCTTACAGCTTTTACATTTCTTATTTTACTTTTGATAAAGACATTTCAAATTTCGAAATAGTTTCTTTTAGTTAACACTTGAGTAAAAATTCATTCAAATGAAATAATTTCAATAATTAAATTTTACAAGGGTATACAAACCAGTCACATCTAGGTACCCCTTTTCACTAATCATAGGCTCTGTGTTAATCTGACACATGTAAAATCCCCTATCCGATACGTCCAGATTCTTGATATGAAGGAACCATTGTCGGTCACTGTTGCTGTTCGTTACTTTCAATCGGTTGTCTCGGGGAATAACATGAGTATGATAGCTCAACAATGTCTCTGTGTCCACTTTGATCCAAGCGACCTAGAAAAGGGCGGATGGCATAAATAAATCACTTGAATTATATATTAATATACTAATGCAAGTAATTACGAATATGAATTGAACAGTGTTACTGGATTGTATATATATATACAAACAAAATTATAAAAATAAAAAACAATACAAGTTGTATGTGCAAAGAGAAAAGTCTAAAACAAATGAAAAAAATAGTAAAGTTTTAAAAAAGTTTGTGACACCAATGTAAAGCTCACGAATAAAATGTTTGTGATGACAAAATGCAATAACGAATGTGTTCAAATCTACGATTCAAGGAACACTGCAAATAAATCATAAATCAATTGTAAAGGTGGAAATAAAATAAATGTAAAACATGATGTAAAGCAAAGAGATAGATGCATTAATTTCTCATTAGGGAATGAAATTATAGAGACCGTAAATAAAATTGCAGCATTTTATGCAAGAATATCGAACAGAATATGTAAAAATATATTTGTTTACCTGAAATACTTTTCGCAGACCAATGTAGGGAGATGGAATAAAAGGTGCAAATTAGAAAACCAAGGTAAATTAAATATGGAAAGTTGCAATATGTTTATAAATTTCATTTTGCTTGATATTTTGTTTTTTTTTTTCCTTCAAAATTATACATATTGCATTTTAGTTTCTCTCAAACAAGCACTTAAGGAATAATATACAGATAAAAAATCTGTATTAATATGTTGTTCGGTATATATTTGCTCCGAAAAAAAGGAAAAGAACCCAATCTTCTAAGACTAAAATTGATGATTTATAAATTATTGATAATCATTATTTAAAAATACTTTCAACATTTTGAGCAATAGCTTCATTGAAAATCTCAGAACATATAAATGGTATTTCTTAGAGGCATCCTTTAACTTATATAAAAAAATAATGAAAGTCTGTAATGAAGACATAAAATTCTATCTTGATACAAAGCATATGAATTAAGTTTATAATATTGAAAATGCAAGTATTACAGATCTATTTTATTGAAACTAATTAATAAAATCAGAGCAATGAATAAAATTTATATTTTGTAATTTTCTTGAAAGTATATTTACTGCTTCAAATAAAATAAAGAATAATTATATATTTCCCTTAAAATATTTTTCAAACTAATGCTAAAATTTATATATGCTAAACTTTAGAAGTTAAAAATTCTTTACAGGGCTGCTGTTAGAATGGACATTCCATATACGCATTTATGGAGAAAAGAAAAATGAATATTATTCGAAAAGCCAATCAAATATTTGGATTTAAAGTGCATTTTGCATAAGAATAAAACATCTCAAAGCAATTAATTTTCTTTATCATAAAGATATATTTCAATATATTTAACAAGTTACTAAAATACATTCTTTGATAAAATTTTAACATTTCTAAATTTCGTTTTTCCATTTTGTAAATATTGAAAATTGAAAATAGAAAGAAAAAAATTTTGTCTCGAGACATTCAAATGAAAATATATATGCATATAATGTTTCTTATATGTCAATGCTATATATCTAAATTAATTTCGATTCATTGCAATTTCCAATTTTTTTACTAATTTTTCAGCTATACGAATGTTGATGTTCAAAAAACAAGTAAAAGGGTTTGAGTTATGAATGTATTATAATTTTTATTTGAAATAACCTTAAATTATCAGTTAGTTTCAGAATACTATCTTACTTCTTAAGTTCTGTACTTTTATGATATATTAGCACTCTCAGAAAAACTATTTTATTTAGTATCCAAACTATCTTCATTATTCTATGCAAAAGGGTAAAAATATTTAAAATTTAAATCCATTTCACTACGCTATCGCAAATATAAATTTCTTTGCCAATTATAAAAAGGAATTACGACATATTTTGGTAATGATAAGGAAATTTCAAATGACAGAAATCAAACAATATTAGTTTCCTAAAAATAGCGAAGAAATTCGAAATCCACTCTGATGAATTTTCATATTAAAGAAATCAAAAATGTTATTAAAAATTGAATTAATAAGCTTTCTTGAACTCTTGAACGCGTTACTAAAGAAATTTTAATATGATTTTTTGTCTGAACATAAAATGACACACTACGAAATCATTTGTTATACAGTTTTTGAAAATAAATAAATAAACAGAAGAAAGAAACAAAATATTATTGAATAATCATTTTACGCATGGAGAAGTGTAAAATTATGCACTTTTTTATATAAAAGAAATTACAAAAATCCCTGCTTCTTTTGTTCCCAACCATTAAGATATAAAGAGCAAATAAAAGACAAAAATAATAAAGAACTGTTTTTATATCCCTAGTATCTCATTCCATCAGATAATGAAAACTGTTCAGCTTTAAAGATAATTCCCAATCCACTTACCTTTTTTTACAGCAATAAATAAATCAGATGAGCAAACATTCGATTAACTTTGTTTCAAAATTCGTAACCCAATCAAAGAAGTTTTTAATCTTTTATAGTTTTATATGAGCAAGTTTTTCTTAGACGTATTTTATTACTATTTCTTCTATTCATTTATATCGTAAATTTCTATTTACAGATTCTTTTATCTTTATTTCTCATTCTTCATTTTCACAGTTCATTAAACTCTTTCTCTGCTTTAGCGTATATCAAATTTCTATTTCTGTGTAACAAAACTATTTTGTTTCATAATATATTTCCATATTTAGATTCCTGTTATTAGAAAATAAAATATTACTTTATTTATTTTTTTATTTTTTTTTTAATTCTTAAATTTTTAGTTTACTGTATTAAAGAAACGTGAGTGCATAGAATTGGAAGAGCGTGATGACCTTCAGAATTTGAAGAAAGTTCTCAGGTTCAAGACCTATTAATTTTGAAATTCAGCGCAAAGAATATTTAAATTCTTGATTATTTATATTTATTATATTTATAATTCTTTATATTTGAATTCCTGATATCAGAAAATAAAGGATGGCTTAACTTTTATTTATTTAATTTCTATTTTTATTTTACTGTCTTATAGAAGCTTGAGTACATAGAATTGGAAGGGCATGATGACCTTCCAGTATAGTTTCTGAACCCGAAAAGTTGTCAGGTTCAAGACATATGACATTTGGATTTGAAAGCATAGAAATAAAAGTATTTTCTATATTTAGATTCCCGCTTTCAGAAAATAAAGGATTACTTAATTTTAAAACTTTTATGCATCTTCTATTTGTAGTTTACTGTCTTAAAGAAATTTGAGTACATAGAATTGAGCGGGCGTGATGACCTTCTGGTAGAGTTTTTGAATCTGAGGAAAGTTTTCAGGTTCAAGACTTATTACTTTTTGATTTGAGTTGGCAGAAATAAAAGTTGACCTACTAGAAAATAAAAACGATCTTGAAATAAAAAATAAAGTTATTCTTACTAAAAATGAGTGAATGTTTTGAGAGTGAGGTGCCAGAATTTTTAATATTCAAAATATCAAGAAAGTCCTTGAGTTTTTAAAAGCATTATTTTGAACTTATAAATCACTTATAAGTTCAAATAGATATCACTTATAAGTTCAATTATATCAAATAGATATATGACTAAGATTATGGCCTGTGATTGCAATTCTTTATCGAAGGATATGTGAATTATATTATTATTAAACATGAAGTCACTGGAATTTTGAATCTACATAGATCAAAATAATTTTTAACAAAATTAAAAGAAAAAAAAACTCCGCAATCATTTGTATCTAGCTAATTTTTTGCTTTCAGTCTATTGTAATGTAGCATGTTTTATAGGATTTATTTGTGAGTTATTAATGCAAGAGAAGATTTTAAGATCTCAAAAGTGTTATATGCCATGTTACTTCTTGTAATATTTTTCACTTCAATATTATTAAATGTTCTTCCTCGATTAAAGTTCTTCATTGTTTATGCAAAATACAAAGGCAAATAAAATGTTCATATTTTAGTTATTATAATATATATTTTATGATAAGTTAAAATTATAAATCTTAAAACTTTGAAATAAATTTTGAGTTTTTTTTTCCTATAGGGATTTTGGAACTGGTACACAATTGAATTGATTATCCGAAATGTAATAGTGAAGCCATTTACTGCTGGTTATTTTTCAAAGCAGTTTATACTTTTCAAACTTACGTGACTAACGCTTTCTGGAGCAACTTAATAACAATAAGTTCAAACATAAACAAAGCCTCAAAGTTTCTTCGAAAAACATTATAATCTACATGTAAAAGAATGTTCCTTTTTTACCTAAGTTTGGTTTCTGAAATTTCTCAATAAATCTGCGCTTTACAGACAATAGAAATTGATTGACATAGCTTCGCTGAAAAGAAATATATTACAATTTAAGTTGAAAGTAATATACTAAAAGATATTATATTGAATATAGGAAGCTGTTTACTAAAGTTCTTTCTGGTATTAAATCTTTTTTGAGGGACTGGGAATTGATTTTTATCATACAAGAGAATTCCAAAGTTATTATCAAAATAAATGTTTTGGAAAGTTGCAACTTTTTATTAAAAATCGATATTTTATTTATTTATTTAGCTTTCAGGTAGGAAAATTCTATATCTACTTTGAAATTAGCTCTCAAGGAAAAAGAGAGGTATAAAATGTTTCTTTCTATTATATCAAAAATTATTTTATCCTTGCGTTTTATTCGGTTTGTGTTTGGTACATAACTAATCACCTGACTCATGGCATTCGAAGTTTATTTTCCCAGTATTGTTTGAAAAATTGAATGAAAATTATTATTACGCATTAGTATTTACATTAAGTTGCCAGTGAAATTATTGTAAAGCGGTAATTGACATCAAAAAAGTTTAAAACAATATTATTTGTTAATTCTGCTTTTAGAAACACCGTTTGTGGCAACACTACTGAATAGCTTTCCTGTTTGTTTACTATTTTCGAGTAACTTAGTTTTTCCGTGACTTGGTAAGCAAACTTCTGAATGCTTAAGTAATGCACGTGTTAACCTTGCATTGTTTCTTAATAGGGCGTCCTGAGATATCAGATGAAGGAAAATTACGAGGAAAGAACAAGCGAGAATTTGACAAGATTAATAGAAAAGCTGATAGTGAATCTGTTATGCTGGCGGCAAAACAAGAAAAATTGAATCAATATTTAGATACTGAGATATCAGAAGGAATGTCCTCATTATAGAACTTTTAATTTTAGAGCACAAATACGTCTATCAGAAATGTATGCTCCCGTCATTTCCTTCAAATTTTTCTGGCTTTCCACCTGCAAAGCTGTGCTTAAAGCTAGATTGTATTGTGGCGTTGTTAAGAAATTTGTGCAATAGCGATAGGATTTGTAATAGTTCCCGCTTTTTGGTCAGAAAGATTGAGTGTCACATTTTCAGATTTGATAGGTCACAACAAAGGCACGATTGTTCATATAACACGTATTACTTCTGATTCAAACAATGATGCCCATGTGCCATTCATATTGAAAAGGCTGCAATTTCCAGTCAGACGAGTTTCTGCCATGACCATCAATAAATCACAAGGTCAAAGTTTTAACATAGTTGGTCTTATAATTAATGATAAAAGTACACTATTTTCACATGATCAAATTTTATATGTCATTGTCCAAAGCGAAATCTAGAGCTGGGATTAAAATAAAATTGGAAGTAGGCCGCATTATAAACATTGTTTTTAAAGATACTCCTAGTAAATATTAAGCTGCATGAATTACTATATTAATAAGTATATCATGATGGTTTTATAAAAGCATTTATTTAATTTTAAAAAAATGTTTTCATGTCATTTTTTAATTTATTTCCTTCCAAAAAAAGAAAAAAATTGATGAGATTTCGTCTGAATTTTAAATAATGCTGAAATATTTCTTTCTTTTTTTTAAAAATTCTGAACTAAAGTTTTTTTTCTCGTAGCATGTAAAAAAAAAAAACTTTCATTGATCTTTGTTGTCTGATGTGGGGGGGGGTCAATCCCAAAGGAAACTTAAAATATTCGAGGACAACTTTGGGGATGGCGAGAGAAAAGGAATTGGGAGTCAACCCCCTTTATCTTTATACAAATAAATAAGTCATTTTAACATTGTTTGCAAACTTTAGTAAAATACCGTAAAAAAGTCCTTAAAAATAAAATGATTTTTCTTTTAAAAGAAGTATTGTATAAAGAGTTTTTAAAAAAGTATCGCTGGAAATTTTAACCAATTATTTTGCTTGGTATTTGTAATTCTTCTCGATCGATTAGATTTCCGCTTAAAAAATGTATATAACGTTTCCAGAAAGAAATCCTCAGATTTCAGAATGGAATGACTTTTGATTTAAAGCTCGATAGTTTTCATTCGATTAAACTAATTGACGTTTAAAAGTTATTTATTTCATTTCCTAAGAACAATATATACCCCTTCTAATATTTAGAAAGAGATGGTTACAAATTATTCCATAGATATGGATCGTTTTATTATTTGTCCATATTCTGATGTATATAAAATGTTTTGAATCATAGTAGCAAAATTTATATTTAATAAAAAATGCTTTACATTTGCGAGAAAAATTATTGTTTTTATTTCATTCATAAACATAGATAAAGCAATCCTAAATGGTACTATTTAGGTACATAATTCAGTTGAAATGAAAATGAAAGGATGCTTAAAATATTTATAATATTAAAAGGATTAGAATTTTTTTACAGCTGAAGAAATTAAATCATCACATCAGACATTAGTGAAATATAATAAATTACATAAAAATTCATATTTATCTTAAATAATTTTAAGAATCATTTTCTTTCTGAATCAAATTTAACGCTTTATATCTATCTACATACAAAAATATCAAGTGCTTCTTACGTTAATAAATGTTCAACACATTGAATTTATTCCACTCAAAGAAATGTTTACTCCCCTGGAAGAAATCCTTTTATTCTTCTAAAAGATCTGACTTTTTCATTGAGATAACTTATTATTATAAAAATTTCCATTGATAAAATCAGAGCTTTAGAAACATTCATTCTTAGAAAACAGATATGTTCATGCTTTGAATACATAAAATAAACACATTTTTTATAAACATTTTCTTATAAACTCTCTAAGAGGCATTACAGAATATTTCAAATAATCTTTTCCTCTGAGTATCTTTCTCCCTTCTCTCATTTTTTTTCGTTCAAAATGATCCTCTCTTTTTCAAGTTAATCATCCGTGAGTTTTCCAATAATTTTTGCAGGACCCTTTCTCGTTAGCTTAACGCTTGTTCAATAGCATGAGAAAAATCTGTTCCAAAGAAAGTCAAATATAAAAACACTTTATCCGCTTACAAACTAAACTGAAGGAAAAGCGGAAAAAATCCTATTTCCCATTGAATGGTTTGAATTTTTAGACACTTCAGTTCTTTTAAAGAAAAGAGGGTGTTATATCCCTTCAATAATGTTATTCAATGTCTTCCTAATGATTACCAGGGCAGCAAATAGGCTTTGGAACTTTATGAATTTTGTTTACTTTTTACACTTGTATTTACTTTTTCTGTTGAATCTGAGACGTTTTCTTCGTTTTATTTTAGATGAATGCATCTAACGTGCATTTTTTCCCCTTTTCCTTACTAATTATTTTTGCTTATTAGCTTATTTTGAATATTGCAACTTTTTTCTTCTAATTTTTAGAAATAAATGAACATTTTGGAAATAAATGATTATATTTTAATTACAGTTAGGTTTTAAAGAAATTTTAATTTATAAGCAAAATAATATGCGAAAAAAGATTATTAAAAACTGATTATTTATATTTAAAATTAAGTATAATGTGATAGTTTGCAGCAGCTGAAAAATATCTAAGCCATTACATTAGATAGTTAATTAATATGAATTAATTAAAAAAACATAGTTAAAATTAAAGAAAAATTGACAGCAGTCTTAAGCAAATATATTTAAATTAAATAATATGATAATTATAAATAATATAATAAATTAAAACAAATATTTTTTGGATAAATTATATACACAACTGCTAAGAAATTATATTTTAAATGACATTGGCATAAAATTATTCTGTAGAAAGCTTGTAAATGAAATTGGTGTAACCACGCAGAATGGAAAAAAAAAACGATGCTAGAACAAGAAATGCCTGAAGAAAATTAGTTCTTTATAATTTTTTTTAATTCAGAAAAATTATAGATTACTATTGTATAGCTTGTTATCATCAATATTTCAATGTATGAAATTATTGACTTTATACCCTAATATTGAATAAATTTTATATTGATAAAAATATGAATGAAAATATATTTTGTTATATAATTAATATCACATATTAATCTGTATATTAGAATAAATACATTAAATTTGATAACTGACGTAAATATTATAATTAATAATCGGAACATAATTATGAAAATGAATCATTTCTTCAAACATTCAAAATATTTAAAATATATAATTAAAAACTATAATTACTCCCGCATTCAATTTTTTTTAAACATTTTCATTAATTGGTACATTCGATACTGTTTCAGATGAAAAAAAAATGTTTTATAACGATAAGTGACCTACCTAAATGAATTGTCATCAAATCTACGGGAATAAAATTTAAAATATGGAAGTGCTGTAAATTCATTAAAAATAATAGAAAAGGATCCAATGGTTGTAACATTTTTGATTCGATATCAAGTCATATTCAGATGTAATCATTAAAAATACGGAATTATTTTTGCAAAAAAAAATACAAGAAATTTATTCAAACAGAGTGCTAAAACGAATTTAAACGCATATTTATGCCAATCGGGATTTTACTTAAGCATTCTTTACCCAGTTAAATAAATCTGGATGTTATATGGGGGTATTATTGAGTAAATTTATTTGATTGACGATTTTTAGTAATATCCTTTTGCATGAATATTGAAATTTCAGCAAACCCAAATTAGCTTAATTATCTAAATAAATAATAAAAAAATGGAAGACAATGGTGCAAGGATTTATGCTAGTGCAGAAAAGAATCTTTATTATGCACATTCCTCAAAAATAAAAAAAGGACATCCCGAAGCCACATTTATTTGAAAATACATATTTTTGAAAGAAAACAAACAAACACTCAACACGCATACACCTCAATCCACTATCTGCAAATTCTTATCAAGTCTTTTAGCATTCGTCATTTTTGTTATTCCATTATGTTTTATTTCATATTACATAGTGGAATTAAATCGTTAAATACATTTTTTTTATTATTGAAAATTACATCAATTCTTTAAAAAAAATTATAGTTTCTTTAAAGATGGTATACTTCAGGATTCGAATAAGGAAATTCAACTGTTAAAATTAAATTTATTTCTACTGAAGAGAAAGTAACAGGGGCTAATTTTGTGATGCATTATGTTTCATGATATCATCATATTTAGCAGGGGAAAATTATTTTTACAATTTAAATCTTTGCGAAAACACAAATTATGAAATATTAAAAATATGAGTCAATAAGGAATTTACGTACTTTCTCTTCGCGGAATGAATATCCTTCTAAGGCAATAGTTGAATTATAAGAAATGAAGTAAAGCCTGGCAAACTACAAAAATTACTTTTTTTTATGAAACATTTTGATTCAATAAGGAAATATTTGTTTCTGTTTTCTGAATAAATACATAAAAAAAATAATTGAATTAGCAAGAAAATGAAAGTTCTTCTTTAAAATGTAAACAAAAACGGCGATGTTTTTTTAAACCATTCTATGCATTTTTATTTCAATTTTATTTTGATTACATTTAATGATATAATTTAAATTTCATTAAAAGGGATTTTAATACTTTCAATTTCGTATATGACAATATCCAAAGAATTTTTAAGCGGAATGATATGTTTACATTTTAAATTTTATAGAATTATACAGCAAACTCAAAAGTCTCGAACAGTTTCGAGATCGATACGTCTTTAACTCCATTAGCTTTCTCCAGAGTACATGACAAAAATCCAGTCTTCTTTCCTCGGAACTTTTTCTTCTTCTGTTTGGTTGGACATAAAATCGAATGTTAATTCACAACCGAACTTTCCCGATCTCTTAAAAAGCTGAGCGTCTCCGCAGTGATGGAGTAAGCCGTAAATAAGAGACAACGGCTCGAGTTCTTTCCGATCTTTTAGTGCTACCTTTAAAATAAAATAATAATAGTTGTAATAAAAAGCAAGACGGTTGAAAAGCACTCCATGGAATGAACGGACTGACAGTTAAAATGATGGGCAAAGGAGTACTCCGCGGAACTGTTCCAGACGTAATTTATCGAGTTCTGGAAAAGAAGCTCGCTCGGATAATGGCGGATTAGAAATGAAACAGATAACAATAAATTCCCAATAATAATAGCTGGAAAACCAATTCTTCAGCAGGCTACTCGTTGAAATCTCTTCGGTTAAAGACATGGAACGGAGGATTTGTATTGCAGTGGAAACCGGATTTATAAAAAGAACTAAATGCTTTAAACTCTCTGAACAGTTTTACGAAGAGTTGAAGTTCTTTACCATTCACTAATACCCATTAAGAAGTTGAAGAAAGTTTTAGTTTTGAATTTTAAGCTGACTTTTCATTTCTAAAATGTTGTGATTTTTTGCGATTTTTTTGAGATATAATAAGATCAGTTTCAAATAATTTAAGTTGTATAGGAAAGAATAAATCTAAGCTAAACAGTACAATCTATTAACTGCATCATATTCCTTAAAATATATTAACTAATTGTGTTAAGACAAATAATCCTAATCCGATTAGTACAATCTGTTAACTACATCATAGTTATAAATTTAGTTAACTATTTTTTTCTATTAAATAAAACATAACGGATATTTCATTTAAAGAATACACTCAAAAAATGGAATGCGGCTTCATAAATTGAAATTGCTGTAGACAAAATAAATAGATATACCACATTCATCTGTTCAATCACCATAGACTAATGTTTAAAAAAATTAGTGCGCCAATTTTGCATTATGGCATCATTAAATATTTCCACTTTTTATATAGACAGTCAGACAAGACTTGTTTGCGATCTGTCATTCTAACGTTAATAAGGATATAATTTTTATAGTATGGTCTGTTTCTAAGTATGGTCGGTACTGTGACAAACTTCTCCTACAACATAAATTTCCATTTAATACCTCTTTTTATTGAATTAAAACTTTTGAGAGAAGTTTATAAATATAATTTTTTTTCAAATATTCAGTACCAATGGAAACAGGGGCAACCTACTTTTCTATTATTGCAAAACATGTCATATGACACTCCGAACTGTTTTTTCACACCATAAATTATATACACAATCAGCAGTGGTCACAATGTTTTCAGAAACATATATAAAATGGAAATTATAAATTTACGTGTTCCATTTGCCTTATGGTAGAAATAAAGATTTCCACTTTATATATATATATATATATATATATATATATATATATATAATCAGACAAGACTCGCTGACAACCCGACGTGGTCTTCGGTTGACCGTCATATGGTCTTCTGTTTATTTTTCTACAAGTACTGTCACAAGTTTTCCTAATAAGCATAAATCTCCATTGAATACCTTTTCCATTGTATGAAACCCTCTAAAAGGTTGATTTTAAATAGATTTTTCCAATATTCAGTTCTTCTGGAAACAGGAGCAGTCGTACTTTTCTGTTGTTGCACACATGTCAGATGAGACTTCATATTTCTCTTTCATGTCACATATTATATAAATTATCAACACTGTTCACTGCGTTTTCAAAATCATAAATAAAATCTAAATAATTACTATAAATATATGTATTCTATTACTTAACATTCAATCATATTTTCGTTCATTTAGCCATTTTCTTTCAAATAAACTCTTATATTATGATTTTCAGGTTTACTCAGTCATTATGACATTATGACATTTTCATATTGCCATTATGACAGTCTTTACTCAGCTTTGTGTCAAATCTTTGCTCTTTTGCAGTTCATGATGGTTTTTATCACTTTCCTTTTTAGTATTTACTTGTAGTAAGATTTATCCCCATTTGGGCAGTTTTTTACTACCTTTGATCTTCCTTTCTTTCAGCATATGTCTGATTTGTTGTTTCCTTTTGGATGTTTTGGTTTGCATTCTTTTTGCAGGTGAAGATTTATCAAAAGATACAAATCCCTTTGACAAATCTCTCTTGATTCTTCTTGTGGGCGTAAAATTCAAGATTTTGCTTTCCCGAAATATGAAAGCTGAAGAAATAATGCCAGGAGATAAAGTAATGTCAGATGTCATTGTGCGAGTTTCCACAGTTTGATTTGATAGAAAGCATAAACAATATTTACAACTATCAAAACATGGCTAAAGATGCAAGTTGTAAAAAAGCATCAAAAGACAAAAAAAATTGGGTTTAAAAAAATTAAAAACTATGAATCGAAAAATTAAAAAGAAATGAATAGAAAACCTAATAAACTAAAATATTACACTTCCATGTGTCTTTTTTTTTTTGCAATGATAATTTTTGTTAAAATAAACACTTCGCATGTTTTAAGAAAAGCAAGTATGAACTACAAGAAGTGCAATAGGGAATAAATCTCAGAAATGTAGTTTAAAAAAGATGGTTCTGAAAATATGAAGAAAAATAATCTTTGAAACTGAAAAAATAGTCTCTCAACAATTTTATATCACCCTTACGATGTAAAGGATCTTCTTTATGTTATGACTGCATAAAAATTATAATTCTCCTTTGAGAGTGTATGTGAAAAGTTTCCGATGATAGATGCAAAGGCACTTTACATCTCTCATTTTTAACTTTTACCCTTTTAATATTAAATAATTAGAAATTTAAAATAATTTTACAGCATTCGCTATCTTTTTGTTGTTTCATTTTTTGCTCCAAAATTCCTAAAATTCGTGCAGTGGCAAACGGACTGGACAAAAGTAGCGTCAAATAAATTGACATGCACAAAATGTGCTTTTATATATATAGATACAATTTCTACAGGTAAAATGACTTTATATATTTTCAGTGTTGAAAATGTTTGGCATATTTTAGCATTCTATTTCATATGGCTTTATGTTTGTTTTATGTGATGTTTTTCTTTTTGCAATTAATTGTATGCATATATATAGAGAGAGATATATATATTAAAGCATAAAATTCAAAATAAAATCCTTTTACCTTTTTACATTATCTAAAATATTGCATTTACATAATTCTCTGAGTAACATCCGTTCATTTTTATACCATATCTTGTTAAATTAAAAAAAATATAAACTTTATATAAACAAGAAATTGCAATTTTATATTATCATTCATTTTTAAATGATTTTTTTTATTCCTTTATTTTAAATGAATAAAAAACTAATGTTAAATTATTTGGAAAATTATTTCAATTATTTTGACTTTTATTAAAAAGAATTCATTATTTTCTTAGCAGCATTTTTTTTTTCTAAAACTGTATGTTTAGTAAGTTTGGATGGAAACAAAAAAAAATTATCTTACTTTGTATGAATCTAAATTGTCAATTGTACATTGCAAAACAGCTTCTCTACCAACAGCAGCGGTTACATTGGGAATAGGTTCCGCAAAGGATGGTCGCTTTGGAGTCTGTGCAGATGTCGACGCTGAAAAAGACGAATATTATCATTTTTAGAGATATAAGACATTAATTATCAATATATATATAATATCATTAATTATCAATATATATATATAATATCATTAATTATCAATATATATATAATTAATTATCATATTATATATAATCAACATTAATTATCAAAGTGAAGCATCAAATATATTTTATCTAATTATCTAATTTCATAAATTATTTCATTTCATAATTTTATATATTTTATCTAATTTCATAAATTATTTTCATCAATCAATGATTCTTTTTCCTGTCTTCATATTATATATGAAAGCAAAATTGCCGAAGTGTAATTTGACATATAAATTTAGAGAAAGTTTATTAATCTGTACAAAAAAAATAACTTCATTTTTTTTTAGAAATTAAAAATAACTAACATCAATTGTAACTCCGCTATTTTTCTAATATTTACTGTAATTCTTAATAAATTTAAAAATTTGGAATACATTACATGTAATCCTTAAATTTCAAATTAAAGTGTTTGAAAATTGAAAATTCCTATCTTCCGTTTATTCTGTTCCTTTTGTTCATTATCGAAATGTTCCTTAAAAATAAAAAAACAATAAAAAATTAAAATTAAAACATTTGAAAATATATGCAATAAGGAGAGTAAATATATATATCATGTAAACATAAATAAAGACAAACAAGACAAAAATGCATACCCCACTGTGCTCAATGATATATAATCATTTTAGATTTATCATTTTTATAGAATACATATCAACAGGTAAATGCTATTTTCAAGAATTGAAAATGGGAAATATATTTGTATGATCTTATTACAAAAATATTTTTATAAGTTTATATTTTATTATACTACTTTGATGTATTCATAAAAAGGGATGTTCTGAGTAATAAAATTTACCTTATAGACGTGAATTTTCCTTTTCATTTGATGGTTCAATATATTAAGAAATAATGATATGGATGGAAAGTAAATTTACTCAAATATATTATCACTTTTACTGCTGGTATATAATTGTAACAGTCCTTTTCATTGTTATTATGGTTTTCTAAAAAGTTATCTATATATTATTTCTTTGCTCTTCGCATCTGTCTTCATTATGTATGATGTTCTATGAAATGTTTCCATTTCCGAATTCTCATATTCTTCTGAATAATCATCTTTTTTCTATATTTGAATAAATTAGTAAAATGATAAATAAATTAAAAGATGTTCCACAATCAATACTTTACACGTATCGGGGGAAAAACCAACTTTTAAATTTTAAGAGATTAAAATAAAGAGAAAGCATTACTGTAGGGGAAATTAATTTAACATCTGAGTAGATGAAACTTTACAATAATCAAAATGGAAATGTTCCCTATTTAACATTAAAAGATATGAATAGTAGACAACTTTTCTTTCTTATTCTTTTCAAAAATAGATAGTAGATGAAAGCCTTTGATCTAAAATAATCATCATTAAATATTATGATTCAAAAAATTATGAATTCAGAAAATATTGACCACTTTATGAAGCTCCTCCTCATCCTTCATTTATTATTTCAAAATAATTTTTTATTCTCACTTTAACCCCAACTTAGACGTTTTAGAACCTTTACCTCTCTTAGGAATAAAATTAGAATCTTTACACATAAAAAATGAAGCAGTGGAAAGAACAATCGAGATATACAAACATCCTGTAACAACAGATAATTTCTACGGAATTAAATAAATTATTCATAGTCATATTAAATTTGGTTGCAGCTGCAATCAGGTATTTTATCAGCTTCTTGTCTTAAATTATGAATAAAGATAAATGCATGGAACTAGATTTAAAAAAAAGAAAGGAAAACAAAATATTATGAACATTTAAAAAAACTATATAAAATTTGTTTAAAGTTTTACAGTCAAATTACAGCCACAAATATAAAATAAGAGGCCAAAATAAAGTTATAATGGCAATGTATTTTAAAGCTACTAGTTTCCACTATTTGCTTAAATATCTTTTTGAAAAATCCAATATAATTTCATAATAAAAAAAACAACATTTTGAAGTAATAAAATAATATTGCCTAGTTTACAACTTCATAACTATTATTTATCGTCTGTTCTTTCATGCATTGATGTTACGATAATCTTTTAAATTAGTTAAAAATTTATTACATAATCATGTGATGTATGTAATTAAAATCATCATTTGAGCATAACTATTTATTCCGATATGAATATCTTTGTTTGAAACAAGAAAAAAAAAAAACAATCAAGAATTAAACTCTTTGCTAGGAATAATTTGATTCGTGTACAGACATTGTAAGATGAATATTACTTAACTTCTCAAATTGCTTTCCTATTGTTCCTTGAAATCATAAAGATATGGACATTGAAACTCATTATAAATTATTGCATTTCATTCGTTTCGAAAATTAAAATTGTTTTGAATCATATTATTAATTACATGAATAAATTAAGTTCAATAAAATTTGCATGCAATAATTTTTTTTCTGTAGTAACTGTTAAAATCTGGTCAATTTAAAAATCTTTCATTAAAGCTTTAGCAAACTGCAACAGAGACGCATTAATTACTGTCTGATAATCAGCTAAAATTTCCTCTCAGAGAAAAGATATCGCTTAAGCCTTTCTGAAAGAAACACTTTAATTAATTAAAACTCAGAAGTTCTTTAAAACACATTGGCGCTTTCTCCCCAACAATAGGTCCGATCTACCCTGAAATAACAAGAGACAGAGCAGTTTAAAGCGACCGATTCCGCTGAAAGCAGTGACCCGAGAAACAGATTCTAGAATCACAATGGATTGGCGACGAGGATTAGATCGCCAAAATGAACAAGTTACAAAGATAAACTTCGGTAAGGATTTGCATGAATGCTACGAAAACAACCGGCAGCATCGCTTGAAAAGTGATGGGATTGAAAAGAGAAAGGCATTGTGTGGACAAGTGGGACAGAAGGGGAGATTTGAAGGATTGAAGTAATAAAATTGCAGTTGTACAATCATTAAAAAAACCAAGATAATGGTAATAGTTAGTAATTGGATTGGAGCTATTTTATGTAATAATATAAAGCATATAAATTTGGAAAATGAATTTTTAATCTTTGACTGGAAAGGTACGGTTTACAATCGCATTTTCTTTACACACAAGGTAAATCTGCTAATGAAAGTAATTAGTATTAAAATCAGCCAATATATTCTACAGATACTTTTCTTGATATATGAATATATTTTTGAAATATATTAGCAGTTAAAAAGTAATTGTGTTTGAACATGCAATTTCTTCCCAAATTGAAAAAAAAATAATATTTTTGAAAAAACATATTACTTTTTTACCTTTTAAACCACATTTATTTTTCCAATATACAAAAGTATATTGAAAACAATATGATGGAAAATCCAACAATTATATGAAAAATAAAAATAAAAAAAAATTAAAAATGGGTAAAGTCAAACTTTACCCATAGTCAATTTTTTTTCGGCATCATTTCTACACAGAAACTTGTGAACTTTCGTACAACAGTTTTCAAGAAAAATTTAAATATACAGGTTAGATTCTGGTATAAAAATCAGCCTGCAAATTCTGTAGATATTTTTCTTGGTGTATTAATATATTTTACATTTTTTTCAAAATACATTATCACTAGAAAAGTTAATTATATTTGAACAGAAATATCAGAATCACTCGAATGTGAACTTTCATTGAAAACAATCTTTTATACAATTATCCTCATCACTAAAATCATTTTCTGCTTCATTTAAAAGTATTTGGAATTTGCTTCATAAGAGGATCAGTAGGTTGAATGATATTTTGTAGACTAAGTTTTAGAGCCATCTGCTAAGACTTGTATAATACTGGCACACTAAAAAAAAGGTGCGGTCTCACAGAAGTCGCGCAAAGAAATAGGTGAAATATTTTTAAAAAGCGTGTGCTGAAACCGGTTGAAAAAATGCATGTGTAGTGAAGATCACGAAACAAGAAGCTACAGGGTCAATCCATTCGATTGAACTAAAAATATAATAGAGGTGACTGATAGTCCATCCTTATGGGTCTGAGATACCGCACCTTCCCAGTTAAGGGTTAATAACTCACAATTATGTACTTTTTTATTTTTTTCTCGATGTATAAATTCCTTGTGTGTCAAAAGCTATACCACAAGGCTTACAAACTTAAGTCACTACGCCAGTACACAATTGCTAGTGAAAGAAATTTCAAACATAAAGGACACAGGCAAAATGAAAAGAAAAAAATCTTGGACAAGAAAATATACAAATACAAAGATAAAACAAAATTGCTCATATACTAACGAAAAGCTACAGTAAATGATATAATACATTTGGTGAAGCATGATCAAATAAAAATGAAATATTCAGAATGCAAATACAAAGCATAAAAGTACATATACAAATATACGTAGGCAAACAAACATAAATAAATAAATAATAGGAGGAAAGTACTATTAATATATGTATAAAAAGAAATAAAAGATGATTTATTCTGTACAAAGGCAGATAAATGAGGAGGAAAAGTTATATTCTTCTTTAGAAGGCAATTCCTGAGTTTACGTATGATGGACTGGTAGTTGTAGTAACTATGTTTTCATTTGCTTTAGAGAATACGCAGAAAATTCCTTGAATTATGGAAATAAAAATGCAATATAAATTTAACAATTTAGCTAACAAACTGCCTGTTTATTAATATCGTCAGAATTCTGAATTATTAGCATTAATGCATAAAAATTAATAGTTTGTATTCCTGGAACATTTTCAAAGTTTGTTTGTCCAATACAGAACCAGAAAAATTAGAGATTTTTTAACATATAATTCAGCCGCAATTTTCTATTCACAACAAAAACGCCTCTCTGTTTTAACAATATTATTTATTGTATTATTCACTTAGTGCATGTTTGTTTTGTACTTTTATATAAAGCATTTTGAAAACACATCTCTAACTACTTATTCGTTGCATCATTTTTATTCGGAGTCTAAACTCTGCTCTGTTGCAATAGTGTTATTTGTTTTTTTGCAGTATTCAATTAGTGCATATTTATTTTGCATTTTTATATAAGTTTTGAAAATACATTTCTAACTACCCATTCGTTGCATCATTTTTATTCGGAGTCTAAACTCTGCTCTGTTGCAATAGTGTTATTTTATTTTTGCAGTATTCAATTAGTGCTTGTTTATTTTGCACTTTTATATAAAGCCTTTTGAAAATACATTTCTAACTACCCATTCGTTGCATCATTTTTATTCGGAGTCTAAACTCTGCTCTGTTGTAATAGTGTTATTTTTTTTGCAGTATTCAATTAGTGCATGTTTATTTTGCACTTTTATATAAAGCCTTTTGAAAATACATTTCTTATTACTCATTCGTTGCATGGTTTTTCTTCGGAGTCTAAATAATAATAACTAAAAATTCAAATTCGATTTGGTGATTTTTTTAGTGTCTTTGAATAATTAATATAATCACAACATCAACAAGTGAAATTGTGCTAAAAATAATTTTAGGCTGATAATTAATTCAACATCTCAACACATTCTGACAAGAAGAAAAATTATTTCCAGTCTGCCTTGCAAACTAGATTAATCTTCTGAACAATTTTTTTTCTATACTGAATAATTTTAACTAGATATACTCCCTTCTGTTTTCTTTACATATTCGGAAAAACATCGCTAATATAACAAAAAAGATTTAATACAACCAATATTCAGGCATTGTTTCGTTAATGACAAAAAATAATGCAAAAGATTAATATTTGAAAATGTATTAACAGAGTTTCGAAAGGCTAATAAAGAATAACAGATTGATTTATATTTTATTAAAAGGTGTTGTTGTTCTTTGATACTACCACAACAGAAAATTATTTACTGCAACAGAAAACCTCATAAATATTAATATCATAATCATTACGTGACTTTGCAACAGCTGTTGTAATATAATATTCGAATAATCTGAATACTTAATTTTTATTTTTTCTCTATTTGTCTCTCTCTCTCTATATATATATATATGCATATTTATTTAGATAATTTAGATATACAATGCACCAAAGATAATTACAAATTATTTCATTTATGTAATAAGACAATTATTATTTTCATTTTACTGTCAGCAATATTTAGTTCAGTTCATTTGATAATCGTAGTTTAATAATTTAACAGAAATTAGCATTATATCAACAATGTGCTTTAGCGAGAATAAAATTTAGAATCCCATTAGTTAGATTAATAATTTATACATAACTTCATAGTTGCAGGAATGTTAATTAAAATGTGAGTTGTTAAGAGCCCTCTCAAAAGCATGAAGATTATGGGTTAATTTCTATTTCCATAAGATGAATTGGAGGCAATATTTTTTTAAAGAAAGATTTTGTAAAGTTTCTTCTGCCAACAATTTTAATTATATTAGAATATTAGACATTTTATGACAAGTCGTAATAATAATTTTATATCACTGATGTATAACGGGAATATGACATATTTACTGTTCCAAAAGTTAAGATCGTCTTATAAGTTCCATATATCTGTGGAATAAAACACCAATTTTCATACATAAAGCTCAACTACCCATTTTGTTTATTTGAGCTTTATCTCTCAATTATAATATTTTATTCCTGTTGATTACAATGTACAGAACATTATTAGTCTGTTTTCACTTACAGATGTCCCTATTATCTCAAGATATTGTGCGATATTTCCACAATGTTATTGGACATTTTGTGGTAATAGGGAAAGTAATTACTTTTTTATATTTATTTGCATATTCTAGAATTATAATAAATGTATGCAATATTGAGTATGTGATGTGGCAAAAAGAGTATGAACTGAATTCCAATAAGTTATTTATAATCATTGCTATATTTCAAGGGCTTGAATTAATAATGAAATATTGCACCAAAAATATATATACACTACAATATTCACATTAACTCATTATGAAAGACAATTTTTTTTTAATTAGAATAATTTAAATTACTTTTTTAAAAAAAGAATTAAAAAAACAGGAGCGTATAATTCATTATTTTTTTATTTCAGTGAAAAAATTATGTTAGTCTTTTTTTCATGCAGGGTAGGGAAATTTGGCATCATTGGAGTTATCCATTTTTAACGATAAATCAATATAATCTTATGATCTCAAATATCATTTAAATATTCTTATTTGGCAACAAACTTTTGAAATATATATGGATGAATCATTGCAATTAAATATCCTGGATGAAATAAATGATTTTAAGCACGAATTTTTGCTTAAATCTTTTACCATATTTCATTTTCATACCAACAAATAATAATAATTATGTTTGCAGAAGATCGATAATTAGTTTCTAAAGTTTTGTGTAGAGGATTTAGAATTGATATATAGCCACGAGTGTTCTGCAATGATTTCTAATATATTTGATGAGTATATTGATTAATTTGTGTGTCATAAATCCAAACCTCATGAAAGGCCGTTTCCAATTCTGAAATGTAGTCTGATGATTGTAAAAGATCACAGAAACTAGGCATTTCACCAAGCAAATCCCACTTATGCTATCTAGGTATAATACGAGGAGAGTTAAAAAATTCTGCTGGAGCTGGATGACCTTCTATTTAGAAATCA
This sequence comes from Argiope bruennichi, assembly GCF_947563725.1. Classification (NCBI taxonomy): domain Eukaryota; kingdom Metazoa; phylum Arthropoda; class Arachnida; order Araneae; family Araneidae; genus Argiope; species Argiope bruennichi. Next base: position 45,359,804 of record NC_079151.1, read on the forward strand.
ACGACCACTGCTATGCAGATAAGTCGTAAATCATCTTTGAGGGATACGGATAGACAGCTGATAACATTTCGTGAAAACGAAATGAAAAAATTAAAAAAAAAAAAAAAACTTTTTTTGTGCATCTTTTGCCATTTAGCTTTACTTAGATCATCAGCAAGATGACTATAATCACAATAACTTACTTTAAATATTTTTTTTCTCTTTCTTTGTATTTCTGCTATGTAAAACAGATTTCATATTCTCGTTATATATTTTTACAACTCGAAATATATTTCCATATTCATGTTCCAAATTCACTGTAATTATGTGAATTACAATACCTACAAGTACTTATCCCTTGTCTTAAAATTCTTATTCGTGTGACAAGTATAAAACATGAACTTTAAATGTTTGAGAGAAATACCCTACAAAAGACACATTGTTAATGTCGAATATCGCTTTCGCTCAAAATCTATTACTGTGCTGTGAACTTATCTGGTATCGTTTAACATCAATAATATGCATTAATAATATATTGAAAACATTTTGCATACGCATAAGATCATACACTCGATATTTAACAAATAGAAAAACATTAAAATGCTCTTTTTTCTTTACAAATATAAATAAATCTGTAGCTCAAAATTAAAAAGAAATAAATCTCGTATCAATATGAATTCCTATATCATATTAAAAAGAAAGAGTTTAGCCGAGACGCTGAACTTACTTATTAATTTTCTTGTATCTTTTTAACAAAAAAATTATATGATATTTCGATTTGAAAAAATTCATTTTAGTAAAGCAGATACAGAAAATACATAATTATCTTCAGAACAGTACTTTTTGTATGATGAGTTTTAAGATTTTTGAGTAAGAAAAAGATTTACAGGAATAATGTGTGATACAAAATAATATTTGGAAAACAATATTCACATTGAAAATGGAATTGGTATTTTAATAAGTATGTCTGTACACCATTAATAGTTAAATGTTTCTGAATTCAGTATATACATAAATACAATTCAATTCATCTGCATATTGATTTCAAAAAATATAAGTTCAAGAATCATCTCCTGTAATTATATTCAATATCAAGTACACCTCAATATAAATAAATTATTTAGTCTCTTATTTTTAATATTTTTTCATAAAATAAGAAAAGTTAAACAGTTATAAATTTTCCTTAAAAATTCAAAACGAAAACTTTATGTTCAAGTCTTTTATCAATTTTTTTTCCTTCGTAAAATTGATAAGAGAAATAGACTGTGTTGAAATCCATTCAAAGATTTTTTTCTAAGACATCAGTATCATAGTTGTCAATTATTTTAAAAATATAACCTTCATTGCCCAAAGAGTAATCTAAATAATGTAATTATTTAAAATTCAAAGATTCTTTGATAAATTATTTTAGATAAATCACATTCTGCGACTTCACTATCTCTTTAGCGATAAATTATAATGCTAATGCTTATTTTGTAGTTATTTGGTCTCAAATTACAAATACTTATTGAAGATGGTAGTTTTAACTGCATCACTTAAATGATAGTGCTAGAATTTATTAGCAGTGTTAACTAGTTTATTTTATGTCCAAGAAAAACAAAGTAAGCGCTGTCCATTAAAGTAACTGTTGAATAGCTAATTGATTTTGATTGTGGAAACTTACGACTTGCCACATTATCAATAATTCCGGATCAATTGTCTTCTCAGCTTGATGGCTTAATTTTGCCGTCAATGATATATCTAATTACAAATAAAGGCAATGATTTAAAGAAAGATTTAAACATCAATGAATGAATTAAAAAAATTAAATATGTTAAACTGATATTATGTGTAAGAATTTAGTAAATAGTTTTATTGCAATAAAGAAAGTTAGAGCATTAATTCTAAATAAGTTAACGAGAGAGTACTTAAAAAATTTTAATTATTAATTTTGGAAATACTTAAATTAGCACTTGATTCTCCTTTAATAAGTAAGTATAAATCTTTATTTTAACATTGTATAAAGAATATAAATAAAATTTAACTCAATAAATGTTAAATATAAAATCTAGTAATATTTTTCCAATATCAATAATCACAGAATTTAATAGATATTTAATGGTTTTTATTAAAGATGTAATTTCTATCATATTATGATTCAATGGATTATATGTATAATATAATTCGATGTTGAACTTATCTTTTTTTGTATGCGCAATTTTTAAAAACATTTTTTTAAAATAAGAAATTTTTAATTTCTGATCTCTGGTTGATTTTATGATAATAAACTACTTTAGACAAAAATCTATTAAAATATTATTCATAGATCGTTTTCTAGGGTTTTCTTTTAAGAAGGAAATACAAAATAATACAGCTGCACTTCCAAAAGCAGTATCTTTCTAAAAATATAAAGTAAATAAAGCAAAAGATATCTGATAAACTTCGTGACATTTCAGAATAAATGGAGCGTAAACTAAAAAGGCAAAGAAATGCCAGAAAAATAAATTTTAATCGGATCCTTAGGTAAGTCAGCATTTTTATCATCGCAAAAAATATGTTACTAAAGGATTACTTCAATAATACTTTCTGAAAACAATCCAAGAACCATCAAAAAATATTATCTCTCTTCACTGGTACCCTCAATAAAAAAATGATTCTAATCCTATGTATTCATAGACTTCATGCAATTTTTTTTATCTTCCTTTCTTGCCTTATGAAATCTGTGATAGCGTTAAAAGATTTAATCGAAAGAAAAAAAAAAGATTTTTTTTTTTTCATCCTGATTTCGATTATTGATCGGTTTCTCTCCGAATCATTAGTCTGCAGGTAGAAATAAATTTAACATTTTTTTTCTTTTCTTTTTTTTTCGCACATTACTATACAAAGTATATTTTTCTTTATTAATGCACCAAATCCTTCAGAAAGCGTAAGAAAGATATTGCGATCGAAGAATCGGAATTTCACTTTTCTTTTCTTTTTTAAATCTTTTTTGGCGTTGTTAGTCTGGTGTTTTACTAGAAGAGTTTCCCTTCGAACCTTTGTTAGATTGCTTGTACATAAAACTGAAAACATCCACATGAATTGTTTATGCCACTTTATGAGATAATGGTTTGGATATTGATTTGAGAGAAATAAAGTTTTTTCACTTGGAGCCTATAATGTCTTAAAATATATCATCTGAATATATAGAGTGTTAAGTAATTCAAAATTTATCTAAAATTCAATTTATTTTGCATGGCGAATTCTGATTTACTTCTGCATTATAAAATAAATGCTATAAAATATTAATAAATAATGCTGACGGAGCAAAATATGCTCCTCAAAATTTATATTTTCATCCATCTATCCTTCATTTCATCATTTATTTAATCATTTTTCATAAGATTTCATTATTTATTTAATCATTCATCACAAGATTACATCATTTATTTAATCATTCATCACAAGATTCCATCATTTATTTAATTATTTAAAAACTTCATTTATTATCAAAACTTCAAACTAAATTTTTACTTTCATTTTTTGTCAGGAAAAAATATACCATCATTACAGACATGGATTTATCTTGCCACATTCAAAGATTCTCATATTATTGTAAAGGATTAATCTTTTGTAGTAATGAAATATTAAAATAGTTTTAAGAATAAAACTGATGCAGCCAAAAAAAATTATATAAATTTTAGTTGTGAAAATGAGATAAAATTAATTTGATAAATAAATATTGCTTAACAAATTTAGGTAATTTTCATTTTTGAGGTAAGAAGTTGAAGTTTCTGAGTTTTTGCTTCTTCAAAAAAATTTATTGGAACCACTTTTTTCGGTACAAATTCGTTTTATTGATAAAATAACACTTAGGGATCATAGAGCTTTTTAATATGTTTTGTGGTTTTTGAAGTTGTTAAAAGATAGCGGGTATACTGAAAATTAGCTTAATATGAAAGCTTAACTTTTCATGAAGAGTTTACTAACTAGGCTTTAAGATCAGTTATCAGAAGACTTAACTCATTTGCATCTAACTAGTTAGGAATTCACATAACTAGTTAACCACTATATTTTAAATGCTTGCATATTTCAAAGAAGTTAATGGACTTATAATCACAATACAACACAAAAAAAAGAAACGCATAAAAATATATATTATAAAAAATGTACATTTATTTTTAATGAACTTTCAAAACATGAAATGATTAAAAAGCCGATGATTGTATTTTACAAAAAGGTTCGGTTCGGGTATTTTTTTTTCTTTAAGAAAAATGTTTTAATATTTTTAATATTATTAGGTATTTTCAAGGTAAGGAATTGATTTTAGATGTTTTAGTTAATTATATAATATTTATGGAGAAAGATTTAAAATTTTTCACATAAAAGTTTCGTTTATTTAATGTTTCATTCCATATATGTAATAGAAAACATTTGGAAAATTTTAAAGGAAATAAAGTAAGGGTGGATTATACTAGAAACATTAAAAATTATAAATCTTTTGTCTAATGTTACGATTAAAAAGAAGATCGGATTAATAATGTTTATCCTGCAATGATGATTCTTGATAAATGAATTTCGATGTCAAGATAGAATATATATATATATATATATATATATATATATATATATATATATATATATATATATATGATTTTTTTTTTGCTCTCTTATATCTAGTTTTCTAGAATAAATATTTCATAAATATTTTGACAGAATTTTTCTTTTAAAAATAACTCCCTCAAATGCATTAGTATTCAGATTGTTCACCAATCATATAAATTGTAAAACAAAAATATTTCTTTCAAATTTGTCTTCCTTTTAAGATTTTAAAAATTATTAAAAAAGCTGAAGGAAATTTGTGATTATAAAATTCATATTCACATTTTTAATTAATTACGAAATAATTTTAATAGAATTATGAACTTATAATAGTAAAATCAAAAAAAAATAGTTTCAAACATACAAAAGAGAAATAAGATCAAGGATCAATTCCCAAACTACTCTTTCCATTATAATATTGTTTAGTTGGAAGAAATGAGAATCCTTTTGAGGATACAGATAAGAAATCATTCATTGTAATATTTTAATTTAGTGAATCTGTATCATAATTCAATGTATTATATCACTGAAATTGCTTGACAAATAATGATATTCATGATATTTGTTAAAAATAAACATTTATCAGATAATTAATTTTAATTTATATTTATGTTGGTCAAAAAATGTAATAAATAATTGTTAAAATAAAACAAGCAACACATAATGAGGTATGCGATTTCTGATAATTCTAAGTTTATTTTAAAATAAAGAACTAATATGGAACAAAAAAAGAAAATTAATTCAGTGAATTTGAGTCTACTTCGAAAAGTTACGTTGTTTTTTGAAATTTTAAACCTTTTAAATTCATATTCCATTTTTGGCCAATGTAAGCATAATATTATTTCCTGATTATTTCTAAATAATAAAATATTTTCTCATGTTAAAAATAATTTACAAGATAAGTTTTTAAATTCTGGTTGACAAATTTTTCAAAAATAATTATTATTTGGTGATTTCAAAAAATATGTTATTTTGGTTCATAGAAATATTCAAATTATTAATGAAGTTTTGCTTTATTTTTTCTGATTTCTTTTGCAACTAACATCGAAGCATAAATTAACTTTCCTTAAATTTAAATTGATAACAAAATATATTAAACTATTGTATAATGATTCGTTAAATAAATGTTTTCTAAAGTATTTCGATCAGTCCATCGGAATTTTAGTGTTTCCCTTCTGAATTGGGCTTTGAAATTTCAGTATTATGGTAGTGCCGAAACTCATAGAGACATTTTGATTTTTTTTTCTCATTATATCAAAATAAATAATTAAATGACAAAGAATAATAAAAAATTCCTCAGTTATAAAAGCTTTGATAAAAAATACAATTGAATATGTTTCTGATTTAAGACATTACCTGAAAGTTTTATTGAATACACTGTATATTTATACAAGTTATTTATAAATATTTTTTCAAAATGCAATAGATTTATACTATTAAATAATATTAAATTTTGTAATAATAAGCAAAACAATTTCCGAAACATTTATGTGAAAACTAAATGCAATATGCAAAGTATTTGTGCATATTGTCCTTTGCAAATATGTCTTTGTAGCTTTCCTAAGGGTTTCTGCTTCTCTCTCATTCAGCTCTTTATAAATCATGAACTCAATAAAGGCCTTGCAAAATAATATCATTTATAAAATATTCTTCGACAATCAACTGCTTTTTTTTTGCTATTTTCCTTAATTAAAGAAGTTTCAAATTGTTTGCATCTTAAAGGTTATCATTAAATTTTAAATAATTCAATGACAACGTATTATTATCAAAACGCGACTAATTCGTTTATCAACTTATGGAAATACATTTAATTATTTTCAGTCATTTTCTTTCATCATTATCCTATTATTAAAAACTTTTTGTGGAAATCGAAAGTAAAAAAATTGTCAAGTTTTTGGAAATTAAATGAATCTCTCTAAAACACGCTTTAAAATATTAGTAAGTGGATATTTAAAGAAAATTAAACGTTTTCCTTGTCATTTACAACTTAGCGACGCAAATTGCAACTGTTCTTTTACTAAGCAATGAAATTTATTTTCACACATTCTGCGAACTTAACTCCATTTATCGAATTCAGTATAATGACTGTACTTAAGTAATTAAAATTAATGTTTCTTTTTTCTCTCTCCCGTAATCATCGTTCTGCGCTAACGCAAGTGATTTTTCTTCTTAATTTGTCGATTACAAAGGTGCTATTTAAAGTGATGATGAAGTACCGATTTTTTTACGCGCGAACGAATTAAGTAATGTTAAATTTAATCAGATAAAATGACTATTTTTTAATGCTGTTCTTTTTGTAGTTCTCTGACTCGTGACCTTTTAGAAACATAAGGATCCTTATGTGATTCATTTTAACAAATTTTAATCCGAATCGTTTTGTTTGTTTGCTAAAGTATTAAAATGATGAATTTTTCTTTTGCTAAATTTTATCATTACGGTTTGATGAATAGAATAATTAAAATAGGTGAAAATAAAGTAATAGATTCTTCAAAATAATATTTAGAAAGTGAAAAATTAAAAATTATTAGATTATTGGGCATAAAATGTCACACTTGAGAAATTAATTAATAATGTCCTAATGGTAACTTGTGTCTAGTATCCAGAATAGATTCTATTAAGTGTAATATGTTTACTTTCATCCGAGCAAGTAACTTAGAAATTTTAGTTTAGAAGCAACTTGGACCGAATAAACTCTTCCAATGATTTTACTACATCTGTTCTTTTGGTGCACTGATCTGTGCAAAACTGATTCCAATAGTTAAAAAAACCAATAAATCAAAAGTTCTGGAAGTCATGAAGGTAAGGAAAACTCTCTTAAAACAAAGTTTATTCTTTTCAACAGTTTCTCTAGAAGCGTTTGTTCTAGCATTTTTTTTAACCATCGATATACATTCTCTTAAAAATTTACACGATACCCGCTTTTTTACTGAGTCATTTGAAAGGCTCCGTTATTATTCCTGGCTGCCTGCGCTGTCATTCATCTTGATCACAAAACTAAGAAGTTTATGCATGTGACTTATTCTCAAATTCAAATTGTAATATTAAAATTACCATTTTAAAGACCTTATTACACAGCGGATATACCCTGGACCGATTGAAAGTTTACTTTATGAAATTGGATTTCAATCATCCAAATGAAAGGGGGTATTTTCAACTCAGGCAAGGATTTAATACAGGAAAAGACAACAACTCCATGAATTATTGTATAAATAATTTATATGCCAGATATTATGTAATTCGAAAATAAATTATTATTGTTGTTTTATTGAGCCCTAGTCACTATAATAAAAATATATTATTTTTTACTATGATAATTCTCTCACGTATACTGTGACATGCAGAATACTCAGAAGGAATAAAGTAGCTATCCATAGTAAGTTAATTTATAAGCACAACATAGATTTCGTTAAAGGAATATTATATGTCACAAAAATATAACTAAAATATTATAAATAATATAACTGAAAATTATCTGTCAGATAGTACGTAATTCGAAATTAAATTATTATGGTTGCTTTATTGTGCTCCAGTTACTATAATAAAAATATATTGTTTTTTACTATGATAATTCTCTCACGTATATTGTGACATGCAGAATACTCAGAAGGAATAAAGTAGCTATCCACAGTAAGTTAATTTATAAGCACAGCACAGGTTTCGTTAAAGGAAAATTATATGTCACAAAAGTATAACTGATAATGTAATAAATAATGTAGCTGAAAATTATATTACTTAATATAATACAATAATATTTGGTAGTTGACTGCATTATCATATATATTAGGATTTAGTTCAACAAGTCAATAATTATACCATTTTTAGATACTTTACTTGAATAAAATCACTTATTTTCTCTTTGTAACATTAATCTACATATTGTCATCAAAATTATCTTTTTTTTTATTTTCAGCTGAAAAAATTGGAAAATCTAAAACTGCATTTTTAAAATTTGTTTCTAACTTTCATAATATACAAAAATATAAATTTCATACTAAAATATAAATTAATATTCATGAGAATATATTTAATCGAACTGGCAGGGTTAAGCAAATAAAAAAAAGCTGAATATTGGAAGAAAAAAAATTTTTAGCTTCACTTTTCTTTTAATCCAAATTCCTAGTAAACTAGGAAGTTGAATTATCAGAATATTGGCCGCATCAAATTTCCTGTAAATTATTTACTGATGATAAATTATTTTATAAACTTGATGCTTATTTCTTCACCAAATTGCTTTTAAATCTCAAATTGTGACAGACATTAAATTCGAGTTATTTTAATAACTTTATACTGGTTTTGTTTATTATGTGCATGAACCTTTCTAATTCAATCAAGATCCATAAAATTGAACAAACTTTTTAAGAAAATTCCAAGATAATTCATTCCAGATTTTATATTATAAAATTAATACAATTTCACTTTCTGATTTCTCATGTAATTAATACGTAGATAATGTGGAAGCAGATTCGTTCCTCCTTGGCTTTCAATAATGATGTTTTAGATTATCTGATGAAACAATGAAAAGATTTGTAATTATTATAATAACAAATTTTATTGCTGAAAATTTTGCAAACAATATTTAAAAAAACACCAAATGTATATAAAGTTACATTTTTGAAAGATAATTTCTTTAAAATACAGTAAAGATCAATTTTTTTGTTTTAATATTCGCTGGAATTGCAGAAATAGACGCCGAAATTGTGCTGTAATTAATTTAAATTCTATTTAAAATTTCAAAAAAATCTCCCCGAAGCACTCTCTTTAAAATTACATCTGTGCCAAATTAGGTCGATCTAATCTGTTGAGAGCAAACATATATATATTCTCATTTATTATTATCTTAACAGCGTATAATTGGTTCATTGAACAGTAATTATTTTCTTAATTAATGAAGTATTTGTTCACACATTATCACATAAGTGATCGATTCAAAAATGAAAAATGATTCAAACTTTAAACATTTTTTCTGTTTAAATGAATTTGTAAAACTTTTGAGATCAAATAAATGTCAGCAAAAAAATTTAATTTTGGAGCTGCAGTAATTATTTTTAAAAAAAGAAATTATAATTCCCTTACAAAAAACATATATTTTATGCTTTCGAAACAAAATTATGATTAAAAGTTAATTGAAACAAGGTGTTTTGAAGTAAAATATTACATACCCATAAAAATGCAAATCCTTATGTTCATGAGCACATTCATTTAAATTTTATGTTCACATTAAGCGAATGTGTCACCTGTTTGAAATAGTTAGAAAATAAATAATTTAGTGCCATATTGTTGAAAATATATTTTTAATATTAATTCTCTCTAAGTAAAAATAGAATATTAGCGTTAAATTATGGCAGTAAAAAATTCATATGCATAGACCAAAGATTACTAAAAATGAAGATTTCTTATATATTTTTAAGTTATACATTTATTTTGCTTTAATTTAAGAATAATAATTTTGATGCAACTTCGGGTGGATGGTGATTGCTCACTTCGATAATCTGATTAAAACTGTAATTCAAACAAAATAAAATTTACTTTTCAATGAGCATTTTCCACTTTCTCCTGAGTGTATAAAAATACTTGAGAAAATCTTATACCAAAAATGTTTGAAGGATTAATCATTCTTCGAATTTTACTCCATTTAATAATCTTTGTAAATTGCTATTTTTCTTAAAGGTGTAGAACATTTGTGATTTATCTCACAATTAAGAGCAACAATTTTCTAATTTTATAACGTAATGAAATTAATTTTAGTTAGCCAGTTAATGGCAGAATGTAGAAAATTAGAATGATTTTTTTTAATTATTGCCCAAAATTCGTTGATTTTCTTTTCATCAATTTAAGATGTAAATCTCCTGTTGAGAAGTAAATTTGAATTATACAGTATCTTCTCGTAATGAAAAATAATTGATGGTCTTTAATTGTATATAAATTTTTGAAAAGGTTTAAAATGCTAATAAAAAATGAGCTTTGAATTTCTAAATTGAATAAAGAAGATTTTTTTTTTCAATTTGGTAAATATCGGAATGTAATTATCAACCATCAAGCTATGCAAATTTAAAGAAAGATTTTTTGTTAAGATATAAAGCTATATTTTTTTTTTTTGTAGAAAGAGAAGGCTGAAAAATATACCTGGACATTTTTTTTAATATTTATGCAAGTATTTGCAACAAATTAATTCCCCTCCCCCGAGATATGTTCATTCTTAAAACCAGGCATTATAGAAAGAACTATAACTCTAAGGATCTATAAAGAGTTAAACATTAAGAACAGTCTACTTCTGTTAAATTGATTTTTATCTCGTGACTATGACAAGAAAAAAAATACATCGATATTCAAATTTTTAGCTGTTACTTGAACATATACTTATTTAATCAAAAATATAAACAATTCAGTCAGGCATTCCCATAATATCAAGACTGCTTCATTGCATTGATGCAAAAACAGCGCTTATAACTGTTTAAAGACTTACAAAAAGTTTTAAAATTTATATTACTTCACAATATCACCAAATTTCTCAATAATATGATTTCTATAGTATTTGAAACGTTTTTGCTTATAATGTTTAAATACATAGAGTTGCACGGAAAATTTGCAATATATTTGGAGAATAATATATATATTTTTTCTTTTTTCTTAAATATACCATAACGAATTTGTAATATTACTTCCCTACAAAACTAGTCTGAAAGTTTTACAGAAATAAGTTGAATGGATACTTGATCAGTAACACAAGTCCTTGGCGACAAACTTGGTAACAAATCTTGTAACTTTGGCGGTACAATTGAAGGTACTCAAGTATGTGCTGGAATCTTGGGGATATCTTTATTGACAGAAAACATTTGAATTATTCTGCAGAATTTGATACTTTGTCCTGAATCGATAGAGTTGAAGCTAATAGTTAACTAAATTATCTTTTTAGAGCGTAATCTCTATCGAGTGCTTCGTGATGTTCAGTTGTTCAACAACAATTTGCTATTTCTGTGAGTTGTATTGATTTTTGCAAATATTGTCTTTGTGCACATTTCAGTTGGACTTTATTTAACTACGGCTTCGGATTTTCATCAGTGATAAAACATCCTTGTTTGTTGTTGAGTTTGTTAAACTGTTCATCATACACAAAACACCCTCAAATCGGGGTAGAAAAAAAATGGCTCATATTTTGTGTGTGTGTATGTGATAAGCGTTCGCCAACCATCAAAAAAATTCTAGACTTAAGAATAAGAGAGATAACTTAACCTATTCCACATATTCTCTTACGGAAAAATTTCAAATCTATAAAGCATAATCCTATGTATAAACTCAAGTCAAATTCTCCCTGTGGTTTAAGAAGTAGATTTTTTTATGAAAGATTTAAATCAGAGTCTTTTCAATTTTTCTATGATTGGTAGAGTCAAAAAAACTGCCTGAGTGCTGATAGCACTTATCTCTTAGAGAAAGAACCGCCCGAAACCATCGAGTTTATAGAAATCGGATTTCGAAAGTCATCATTTTTTTCTTCTCCTCCCTCTTGGACTGTCTTTCAAAGTGCCCATTGGAAAGCAATTCGAGGAGTGCTCTAGTTGAAGAAGAAGAATAAAAATAGATGTCCGACACTTGTGTTTCTTGAGTGTTCCTCGGGAGAAAGTCTAGTGTCAAGAGAAGTGTTAAATTGGTAAGAAATAAAAAAAATGAATTGTAATAAAACACTGACAAGTCGAAGAATTTTTTAAGAATATGAACTTTCGGTCAAAGATTATATATATATATATATATATATATATATATATATATATATGTATATATATATATTTATATATATATATATATATATATATATATATATATATATATATATATATATATATATATATATATATATATATATATATATATTTATATATATATATATATATATATATATATATGTGTGTGTGTGTGTGTTCTCTAGAACGCATTGTATGGATACAAATGATATAAAATTTGAACTTTAAATATTATAAATAATGAACTTGACATTTATTCAGTAAAACAATTAGTACTAAAATTGACCAGCAGATGGGGCCCCAATTAGTGGTATTTAATTGCATATATTAAAAATGATAAACATCATTTGCGTTATAGCGCATGACTATTAGCATTATGCTTTGAATGAAAAGAACTCATATTCAGCACGAGCATTCGTTACTTCTCTAAGCATCAAGTTTATATTGCAAAAAAATAAAATAAAAAAAAAACTGCTCTATTGCTTGAATTATTTTATAGAACGAGTAGAATTCCACTGCAAGTATAGAAGAATTCCATTGTATGAAGTGAATTCCAAGAGACCCAATGTCTCCTTCTGCCTTGAACAAGATGATATAATAATTTGATACAACTGGGCAACTTTGTATTCTTCCATTAAGTGAACGAAATAAATATCATCTTCTAACTTCGAAAATGGGGTTACCATGGTCATTGAAGCTAGCAGTCAGTCATCGCAAGTCAGTTATTTCCCATCTATTGGATATGACATATTCCACTGCATGAAAAATCTTTCGGTGGATTTTGCATTTTCATTCCTATAAATTCAAGCCAAGCACCTATTACATGATGGGGAATTAAAAAAATTGTAAAATTTTTGCACTTCAATTCTTTGTTAGAATGGAGATTGGCATCACTTGGTAATGGAACATTCTTTGGCATTACGAAGCCAACTTTTGCCTGAAAGGGAAAATTTATTCCAACAATTGTCGAATTTCGACAGCGGTAAACTTTCACGCTATCCAGGAATAAACCTTGCATCTTGAAAAAATGACTGCATGTTGTGATTTTACGGCTATTATTACTTGATCGTACCTTTTTTTTTCGGAGAATAGCTGAAAACAGAAGCCAAACCTTTTCCGTCACAGTTAAACTCTACATTGATATGCTTAGGAATTTTATAATAAAGCAACTCCAACAGCGTTGATACCTTCAGAACGAGTGATCAGTCATTATTTTCCAGTAACATGACATCCTTCTTCGCCAGATATCATTTCCTACAACTTTTATTTGAGGGATTTCCTGAAGGACAATATCTACTGTCAAAATTCAGCATTTGTGCTTAATCTGAAGGAGAGCAATCGGCGCCATGTTCTTGATATTCCTGCGGACGTACTCCAGTCAACTGATGAAAGTATGGTTCTGTAGTTAAAGCCCATTGTTGAACATAAAGAGGGACATACTAAGCAGTTTTAATATTAGTTTTTTTATATTATTTAACATTTATAAAAGTATATAAATGTTTTATGTGTATTAATGTGCCATTTACTTGTGAAATTTGCATTAATGAATTTTGTTTAATAAATGTCAAGAGCATCATTGGGATAATCTATAGTTCAAATTTTATCTCAATTAGTACAAAATGAATTCTAGAACCTTCTGAAATGAAAATATTTCTTGCTAATCTTGTGTATTAAATCTATGTTATTTTAATAATCTCATTCCTGCTCTATGTGCTGTTACATAGGCTTTTCCAATTGGGTTCATTTTTCTCAAATTTCGTATATCTCCATCGAACAGACTGTCTTGAAACACGCCAGTATGCACAAATATTTTTTTATTATTGTTCATTAAGATATCTACGCACAATTATGAGTCAAAAATTCATATGAAAGAAAATGTTGCCATCTTTTGTTCGTTGAAATAACCCCGTAGCGTTCATTTTTTGATTTCGCGAAAGAGTCTTAGAGACGTTTCGTCCACATTTATCTATCCGTTACGGAAAAAACTAAAAAGATCCTTTATTTACAAATGAGGCTGCTAAAAGGCACATTTACTAGTTGGTTCTTGTATATTGATAGTTAGAGGTAAAGACCAATAATTGAATCCAGAAAACTTCATCCTCTTGTCTGTTGACTATGCAAGATTTATTCTACTAGATCATAGTCGCAGAACATCTATTAGTTCTTACTAACAGATCATCTTAAATATGTGTTTGTTTATGTTACCATTGGCATTCGGGAAATAGATAACTTAGAACGTATCGTTAAAAAATGAAATAAAATAAAATCGTAAATCAATTGACTCGGTATTTTAGCACTTAGAAATAAATGCTTTACATTTATTAAATTTCGAATTATTTTATTGATTTTTTCTCTTCAAGTTGATTTTATTTTAAATATCGATATTATAGAATTTAATATTCATTTATATGATTTTTTCATACAGTTTCCCTTGATGCATTTGAGCGAAATTTCGCAATGCATTCTTTGGCACCATGAAGGATAAAATGCTGCGCTATTAAAATCTTTCGACTTCCCTCTAAAGAGAATGCAAATGGAATAATCATATTTAACATTTTACTGTCTTAACATTGAAACATATCATCATGTAAAAAAAAAATATATCAATTTTTTCTTAATTAAAAAATGACTTTTTAATCGCATTAATTTCATTAACATGCAATTTCACATTGATTTTAATCAATTTTGCAAAGTTAATTTTGATTAAATTCCTTTTTTTTGTCGATGATCGTCATGCTTTTACCAATGTTAACTTTTTCAGGTATCTTCATCTTTGCTTTTAATACTTTACTGTCTAGAATTTGTAATTACATTAAGACACCTAAATGTGCTGTTACATTAAATATCAAATCTAGGAACTATAATTTAGACTAAAGAAATTACAAGCTGCCTCTTCATAGCAAAGACAACCTCTAAAAATAAAATGTGATATCTTAAATAAGTCAGTTTAATTCTAGAAACTCAATGATTTAATAACGATCAATAATATATTATTTGCTGCAAATCAATCTTTATAAACGAAATTTGAAATTAAAAATGATTCATTTAGTCGAAACCTTTAGATTAGAATTCAGTTCCGGTTGAAAATCTTTAAACTTCTTAAGGGATTTATAATAAAAATTCCACAATGTAAAAATAAATGTATTTTGCTTTTTTACCAATTTATAGAACAGATAAACCAAGAAAAAACGCAGTTACAGAGGCTAATATAAATATATATGTATATACATCTTCGGCTTGATTTCAAATCCAAAATAAAATTCAACACTGCTAATTGTTTAAATTGTCCACGTGAGCAATAATTAAGGCTTTTAAAATGACCATTAAGAACCTTAATTGTGTTTTCGAATGAATGCTGAAATATAACATTCGACTATATATAACATTCGTCTTAAATATAACATTCGACTTAACTAAGGTTTTAAAATAATATCTATCAATTTTACAAACAAATCACATTTTCATAAAAATGAGGGGTTAACAAAGTTTTCAAATAATGCCCATAATGTGTAATATAAAACCCAGTATAAGATAAAACGTAGGATGAACAAATGCATCTTTTGTCATGATTTTTAAGCGAAAAAACTAAGATTGTCAGACGTATTTCAAATTTAGAAAATATTGTAATTTAGAGTTAATGTGTTATCAAACTGATGAAGTGAATTTCTTTTATAACAAAAATATTTCTATGTGCTTATGAGTTATAATTAACGTATTACCTTTCTTTAACAATAAGTAAAACTTACACTTGAATTTTTATGAATAAAATTATATTTTCTTATTCATACATTTCAAATTTTTTCAATTAAATCGAGCACAAAAATAGTGATGTGAGTGGAAGACTAACTCGACATCAACTAAATATTTAACTGGCATTTGAGACTGGGGTATGTAATGCGAGCAAATAAACCGCTAACATGAAAACTATTCTCTGATGAGGCACACTTCGAGACAAAACCTATTTGTTCGACATCCTAGAAGTTATGTGAAATGTTGCAGTTAAAAAAAAAGCAGAAAGTCCCAAAACATCTTGGATGGACTTCAGAATACAAATGAGATTGTACTATGTCATGCACAGTTTGAGATATATTACATAAAATTGTGAAATAAAGATTTTTATTGGCAAAACACATTAATTTAAAATATAACCAATATATATATATATATATATATATATATATATATATATAGGATTTATGAATTTTTCTATCTTTATCCATCTGCTCAGAAAAAACAATTATAAATTTTCATAAAGTATCTGTAAATATGTGAAAATTTAATAAAGGATTAGCTTTTAATTGTTTGTTTTTAAGTATTCATTTTTATTCAATGTTTCCTTTCAAGTTAGATATTGTTTTAAAGCGAAATTAGCTATATTTTTATTGAAAAAATGAAAAAGAAACCTTCAAATTTGACACGTTTGCTAAAATAATTGCAATAATTTTAATTTAGGTCCAATGGGGCGACATTGATTACGGATGAAATTCATTGGCAGTATTAATTAAATATCAATTCAACTAATTAAAATAAACTTTTTTACAAAGAAATCATGAAATTTGATTTTTGAGGGATTATGAAAGTTTTTGCCTAAATGCATAAACCGTAAAACAAAATTTCATTAAATTTTCAGTCAGAAAATGCATTTGTAAAATACGATTTATTTTTTATGTTATTTTTATTTTTCTGAGTTCTTGGTTAACAAATTACTTCACTTAAGTAAGTAACAAATGAAGACTTGAAGTAAGTTCTTCAAATTACTGCACTTGGTTACTGATAAAAGCAATTTTTCACTTACAGAAAACTTTATTTTGCATGAAATATTTCAATTTAAGCAAATTTCTGGTAGGTTAATATATTTTAAGAAAAATGCATTTCAGTTGGAAATCTAAGGACTGAACAAAGCTATTGAACTCTAAAAAATTTCCGATATTCTGTTGAATTTATATCCAGTCGTTTCATTTCGAAGGATTTGTGCAGAAGAATAACTGGAAAATAAGTTCCATGATCCCGGCAAAATCAGAAAATTCCACTCACAGGCCAACTCTATTCAACAAGCATGTCGCTTTTTCTTGTTAAAAGCATAAATATTTTTTTCAATCCTGGAAAAACATGTTTGACAGCATCAAAAGAAAACATTCTGCCGGTCTAAGATACGGCAATTCGGCAACACATACGAATTTCAAGTCTCCGAATCACAAATACGTTATTGAGGAATAAAAGAACCGCAGAAAAAATTTACGAACTTGAGAAGGAGATATATTTAGCCCTACTTCTTTGTACTTGAAACTGCTTTTTCAATGGGATTTACTTTTATATTAAAATTAGCCATATAAAAGGTAGATCCAGTAATTAATGAATGCCAAAATCTTATTTCATGTAAGGTTATGTAAAAATCGGAAACAAAAGAAAAATTAGCTACATGAAATATAATACAAAATAAATTTTCTGCATTTTTTCACTTTTTTTATCTAAATACATTTAAAATATGCTTACCAGAATATTGGTATGACCCACGAAACAAAGCCTGCTTTCCATATTTATTTACAGTGAATAAATGCCACCAAATACATTTAAAATATTGTTGGCTTTTTATGACTTGTTGTTGTAACAATTATTGCGAAATCAAATAAAAAAAAATATATATAGTTGAACCGAAAATTGTATATTGTTTGTAGAACCAATATAGAAATATAATATACTGTAGTATATATAGAAATATGGTATTTGTTGTATCTTAAAAATTATTAGGTTTTTTTTGAAAAATGTTACATAGATAAGCCAAATTTACCCCTCACATTCATTGGAAAAAATTTTCTTATATGGAATTTGCCTTAGAACGCGTATGATGTGTAATAGTAATAGTGTATTCATGTAACAGAAGTCTAAATGATATAGTTTATTTTACTACGCTTTGTTGAAACGTATACAAGATAAGATAACCAGAATTACGCACTGAGGAGGAACAAAATGAAATCATTCGCTTTCTAAATAAAAAGACAGGGATGCAGTTATAGAGATTAATCCTAGGTTCTCACATTATGCGAAAGACAGCATGTTAACACGAAGATTTTTCCTTTCAAAGATGCATTGAATGAAGCTACTTTCTTTTACAACTGGAAAAGATCAGCTAAGCATGCAAAGCTATGTGTCATTGACTAATAGCAATGCAAGATAAATGAAATAAGGTAAGGAATTATGTCTTTATTCACTTTTCGCTTCGATAGTATGCAATCATCACAAAAAAAATAGGATAATTATTTTTTACTTTCTAGAAGGGAAAATGATAACTAAGGTAAGTATTCAATTAAGAAATACACCCTCATACTAATGCAAGCAAAAAGTTCCAAATCTTTAAATATATGGCGAATGTAAATAAATTTGATTTGCCTGGAAAGGTTTCTATGTGTTCAAAAGACACAGCGTATTCACAAAATATACAGTTTTTAACTAGTTTAAATAAGTACAGTTATTAAAGGCATTTAAAACATCCGGTTGGTGGGAAATACCATGGGATGGAAAAAGCACAAAGATTTTTCCTAGTGCCGAATAATTCTCAATACTTCTAATTCTGGTACATCAGAAATGGGCTTATTCTTCGGATTTTGCGCCATGTGATTTTATTTTAGGATAAAGAACTTTCTTAAAGGGGTTACATTATTCTATTTAGAATTGCATCGGCTAAGTACAGGTATCGGCTAAGTATCGGTTGAAAGATATGGCAAAAAAAAAAAAAAAACTTGCAATCTGCATATTCATTTTTGTATGAAAGAAGACAAAAGTATGTAGAGAGAACATGCTGAATATTTTTTAAAAAAAGCCTCACCTAAATATTTTCTATTTCTGTTTATTTTTTCAGAAAATCATTGGAAATTTTCAAACATAGTAGTATTATACATATATAGGTATTAAGGATGCTTTGGCATATTTTTAAATGAAAAATAATTAATGTCTTAAACACAGGTTTATGGGGATTTCAAAATAGCTGACTTTTGAATAAAATTATAATTTATTAAATGGGAGACGTTACATATTTTTCAAATCAATCTTTATGACTTTCTAAAGTGGTACAGTTGGCGAAAACGGCCGAAGAAGCTATTATTCTAAATGCATAAATTCTATAGCTTTACAATATGATCTTCAGAACAGAATTCTTTCCGTATTGCTCTGGTGCTAATACTTAATTTCTGGAACGTATAGTTTAATTTCAAAACCAAGATTTAACAAAAATAGTTTGTATGAATTCGTGCTTCTTAATAGGCTGCCCTTATATGTAGTGGGGAGGTTAAGCATTAACGTATTGTCTCACTTCTCCTTCTCTTCATCTAACTACCATTCAAAATTGAAAGATCTCTATCAGCAAAGCACTATTAATGCATCAAAGCAGAACATTCATTAACATATTAAAATGAATAGCAAAATCATAATGCTGGTCTGCTTAGTTAGTTTGTACTACTTCACTGGAAAGAAGTTCATAAATACATGTATATCAAAGTTATTGAATCAATTCAAGAATACAAATGCTTTCATCTGAAGAACCGACAGCATGTAATCTAAAATTATGATAGCTAAAAGGAAGGGTTGTACAGAATTATATATCTTTGAGAAAGAGTAATGGAATTTATTTATATATTGTTCTTAAGGTAGAAACAGAAATTTCTAAATAATACGTTTACAGAATCGCAATATAAAAGTTTATCACTCGTCATGGCGATTAATGTGTGACACTCTCAGTTTACCGTATACTATGTAGAACAGCACATTGCACAATATTTTACAATATTGCGAGATATTACATAATATTATTCGATATTCAACTGTATTTTGAAAAATTCAGAATGCTGTTTATTATCATAAATATTGCACAATATACAGGGTGTTTATAAAGTCCCGGACCCATTTTGATGTTTAATAACTCATAAAATAATAAAGATATAAACACACTTATGACATTTATTGATGGAATAACTCATATATTTTCCTTTTCAGGTTTGAATATTTTTACTTTTGTAAATATCGTCTGCGCGTGTGGTTAATTTCAGATAATTTCATTTTCCAGTCTAAATATCTGTACTTTTCTAAATATTGTCTGCTTATTAATTGCATTTTTCTCTCTTTTGTTTTTGGCAACTATTGCAATGTTATGTTTACTTTTGATGTGTTTGTTCTATGTAGTACTTTTGTATGTGATGTTTTATTCGAGCGGATATTAAGGAGAATGCATACACCACAAGAGAAAGCACAGATTTTATGGTGGTTCATAGAAATGAAATCGATAGTGCAAGCACAGAGAAATTTCAGAAGAATTTACCAAAAAGATCCTCCATCCAAAAACAGCACCTTGCGGTGGAAAAAGAATTTGCTAGAAATTGGAAGTATCGAAGATAAGAAACGTTCCAGACGTCCTTACACAAGTGATTTTGATGTTGAGCGTGTCAGAGAGACATTTTTACACAATCCTAGAATATCTGTGAGATCAGCGGCAACAGAATTGGATATGCCAATTTCGACGGTGTACAAGGTTATTAAGAAAAAATTAAGACTGCATGCATACAAAGTTCAAATTGTTCAAGTTTTGGAACCGAACGATAGACCTAGGAGGATGGCCTTTGCAACAGATATGCTAAGGAGGATAGAAGATGCTGCTGATTTTGCTTTCTGATTTTTCTTTGCTGATTTTCTGAAGAGCATAATGTTCTCCGATGAAGCATCCTTTCATGTTTCTGGCATTGTTAATCGCCATAAAGTGCTCAAATGGCTCTGTGGATGCCGACATGCTTGTCGCTACCTGGCGTGAAATTGACTATCGACTTGATATTCTCCGTGCGACGAAGGGGGCACACGTGGAAGTTCATTGACAAGGGTCATGAAACTTTTTGAGTCTATTTAACCATTTATGTTATTAATTTAAATCTATCTTTATTATTTTATGAGTTATTAAACATCAAAATGGGTCCGGGACTTTATAAACACCCTGTATGTGCATCACTAGGAATAAGCAGCAGAGTACTGCACACTTAATAATGCCGAGCTGCAAAATACAATGTGTGCCAATATTCAGTACTTCAAAGGCTTTCAGATGAGATCTCATTTGTAAAGAAAAAATGACATGTGAAGTATTGAACAATTTGTTTCGTTTGCAAACCACAAACCTTTTATTTTATGTCCTTATATTTCAAAACGGTCTTATTCGACGATCTTAAAATATAGACCATAATGTTGAAAAATTCCGGGATTTGTTCAAATAAATAAAACTCATTGTTTGAGATTTTATATAATTCGGTTTTTTATTCTTAATATTAATTTACAAGTTGGTCGAATTAAAGTTTTCCTTTCATTCGACGTTTATAGACACTTTTCTAATTTAGTTTCTTTTCTTGTGGACTTAAAATAGAAAAGAAATCAAAATATTTATAAGGAGAAGTCACTATGAATTTAAATAAATACGTTTCAATTGAAAATCACCATATCTTGGCGTACAATTTTGTATCAGTTTCTTTGCTTTACATGAAGAATAACTATTTTATTTAATGCTTAACTTTAAAAATATTCCGCCTGAAAGGTTTCTTAAAAGCAAATATTTGCTCTCTTCAGAATTCAAAAGGATATTCTCTTCTGAAAAACTGTCCACTCCTTTTATGTTTGCAAATATAAAACAGCTCTGCACTTAAAAGAAAATGGTTTCACAAAATCGGGTCCCAAAGAAAAATAAATAATCTCCGTTTACCTACTGACCAAAATCCATCTGATCCTTGGCATTGTAGAATTAAGACAAGATATAGCCAGTGACAAAAAATTATGCAGTATTCAAGGTCTGAAATATTTTTTAATATGCTTTTTCAAGAACATAAAAATAATTATTTTATTAAAATTTTTTTGCCTTCTTATTTTTAAGCTCATTCCAGTTTAGATACATCATAATAATAGAACGCCTTAATATTTAATTTAATAATAATTGAAAAATTTTCTATTTCAAATATTATAATGACAGTCCGTAATCTTAGATTATATGCAAACCTATAACTGCTTACTCTGATCGATCCGAAGACATACGGAAAAGTCTGAATGACCGCAGCAACAACACTGAAGGAACTGCGGTTGAGTTCTAAAGGCCATCACCGGCCACGATACAACCCTTCCCTTGGGAAGTATATCCGTCATCGATAGGAGGAAGCCAAACCCCACCTATTTCTGTACCCACCAGGGAGGTGAGATCCAACCATAATACTCTAAAAATCTCATCCTCAATTACGAAGTGCCCACATGGGATAGATTATATAAAAAAGAAGACTCTGCTTAACTGACGATTATTCAGCAGATGTATGTTCAGACATCCTTTCAGAGTTCTCAGGAACACTCTCCTGTTCCCCAAACTTATCTGAGCGAACGTCTATAATACACAAAGTACGAAGCATCTTATCACACTTCACTATCTTTGCTAAATATATCTTGCTATATAAATGACTACAAATCATTTATAATTAATACCAAAACATCAGTTCAATTTTGTTTTCATTAACATAATTTTATTTAAATATAGACTAGTAAATAATTTTACCTATAAATATAATACTATGGAAAATGCATGCCACATTAATAAGAAGAATGGAGTAAATAAATCAATAAATGAAACTTTGAAAAAAATTACGGAAAAGATCTTCAGAGTTAAAAAATATTGCAGAAAAGATCTTCAATAGATCTATTTAAAACGGATTGTTTGTGTAAATAAGTTGTATAATTACAATCAATGTGAAATTTTACAAAATTTTAAATTAGCTTAATTTATTTTTCTAGAAGAACACGCCTATGAAATATATAAAAAAATTAATTAATATAAAAGACACAAACATATATTTGTCGTTAGATATTTATGGACGAGATATCTTCTTCTTCAAAAAGTAAATAGATTATATTTGCCCCAACATTTTTTTTTTAAATTAAACAATGAAAAGGAAACAGAAAGTTGACTTTGTTATTATAAACCTTGTAGCATAGAGAGAAAGGGTTAAACCGGATTTCAATGACTTAAGGTGAACAAGTCTGCCCTTTCTGTAGAGCTGTTATGTTTCCTGCTTAAATTATGTGTCCTCATTATACCCTGAATAGAGCCTAGAGGGATCGATTGAGCTTCACCATCGATAAATAGAGGAGAGAATTCCGAGCTCTTCTTGAAACTTAAGCCCCTCGAAACTGATTTCCCAAAACAGCTTTTCATACCGAAGGAATCGTTCCTTTGGGTACTTTTGTCACAATTTGCGGGTCGTTCTTCCCGACGATTCTGGAGAAACAAATGGAATCGCAATAAAAATATGTCCCCGAAACCACGTTATTTTTAAAATGACGTTGGTTTTCTTTTTGTCAACGTATTTCAGAGTGACAAGTAAAAAAAAATCTTGGGATTTGTTTCAGTCGAGCAAATTTTTATGAATAGAAAATGTCAAGAACAAAGCTATATTTCTTAAGTTCAGGTCTCGGTAGATTTCACATGTTTATATGATTTGTGGCCATGTTCAAAATGACGTAAATCTCTGTTTTAAAACATCAAATGGAAATATTTTCACTTCCTGGATTTTCATTACTATTAAATATCCAATTCAATTATCAAAATAATTAAGATAAAATGAATTTAATATTTTTACCATATTATATAAACAGAATTTTATTAATTACATTATATCAAAAAAATAAATATTTGAGTTTCCATATTAAAACTTCATTCCAAATACTGGCTTGTAAGATCTGTCTAAATATTAGATTTAAATAATTAAAAAATGTAGCCTAGATAAAGGAATTTATAAATACGGAATTCCAATCTTCAAAAAGTATCACTGTGAGCAAATTCAAAGTTTAAAACAATTTAATTAAATATGATTCATATACATTTTAAATAATACTTAGCAAGAATCAACAATACAATACAATCTTAATTTAAAACGTATAATGCAAATATTTACAAAACGTTTGCATTAAATTTCATTTCTAATTCATTATTGTTAATCCAACTTTCATATTTAGGGCGCTTTTCACTGTTTAAATAACTTCTAACATGAATTATATATTGTTAGGTTTTGGTTTTTCATACTTTTATCTTAAAGAAAAATGAACATTATAAGAACTGAAAAGAAATGGAGACAAAATATGGATTAATCGGATTATATATCCTGGATGAAGAAACAATTGGCAGTTTTCGAAATAGTACTAAAGAACATGTATTCGTCAACCTCTGATTCACAATACGAAATTAAAACAAGCAAGCTTAAATAAAATTGTGGATGTATTATAATCTTTTATATTGACATTTTTTTTCGGATTTTGAATAATAAGCAATATCAAGGGAAATTGAAGAATGAACACAATCATATTGGTAATATTAATTCAGAATAATTTATGGGCAATGTTTTTCTTCATCTTCATTGTTTATAATTATATTACATATTGAGAATGTTTTATACTGTCAATTATTGTATGTAATTATTACATAACAAAACAATTCAATCATCACGAAAAAATTCGTAATTTTGATTCTTCACATACCATTGTTACTTGTAATTTTGCTTCGACCTTGCGCTCTGATGCCACAGTTTGAGTCTCTTTTCAAAGCATAGAAATTGCTTGCAAAGTATAATAGGACGAAATCTCATTCGCAGATACTCGATTTTTAGTTACATGAAGTATAAAACAGGCAAACATATAAAATAAAAATCTGTCGTTTTAGTATCTTTAAAATCTGATTTTAATAACATTTTTGTGTTTTATTTTCAGTGATTTAAGAAAATAACCCAATACGGAAAATACCGTGTAATAAATAATACTGTAAATAAAATGAGGAATTCAATAAAAAAGTTTTAAAATCAATGTAGATAAATAATTGTAGCATACACACAATAATATGTTAGAAATAAAAGTTGTTAAAAATCTAATTAATAACTAATAATCTGATGAATATGAACAACAGTTTATTCAATACAGTATTAATTACGGCAATTCCTATATTTGATTCAAAATAGTTTCTGCAAAATTTATGTGTATAAAAAATAACCAAAATAAATATTGTATTTTAGGATACAAAAAAAATGACGATGCAGAAAACTTTTATAATGTTTCTCGAATGATGGCCGAAAATATATGCTTACTAGAACATGCTCCATAATTTAATTACAATAACTGATCTCTGAAGAAATGTTCAATATTTCTAACCTAAAATAGTCTTTCGGAAATGCAAAATCAATTTCAGCGATATCATAAATTGCCGTGATACATACTTTTGAAAAATAAATTGTAGTTGATACTCGAATCATAATAGGATTGGAGATTAATTTTTTAATTAAATTGAAATTTTTAATTATTTATTAAAAGAAAATAACCACGATGTTAGTCATTATTTGAAGCCAGACAAGATATTTGCTAAATCAATCACAGTTAAATAATTTCCATTTGGTATTATTATATAGAAGTATATTAGAAGTATATTTGGTATTAGTATATTAGAAGTTTTTATTTAAAATATTACATTCATGTTAGAATCTTTTTAAAGATTTATACTTAAGTTCAGATATCTTCATTTCTGTTTCAAATTAAGAGTTTTTATCGCATGGGCTTCAACTAATAAACACATCATTTTCAATTATTTAAAAGCAAATTCGTAGATGAGGTTCAAATAATTCCATGAAATACCGGAGCTATTATTGTTTTCTTTTGTATATAATAAATTATTCAAAACAAAGGAATATTAGCTTATAGTGGTTTAAAAACTTCATATCAAATAAATAGGGATTCAAGTTTTCAAAAACTCTCAAAAAAGGATTTAATTTTACAAAAAAAAATTAAGGAATATAATAATATCATTTTATTTTTTTAGAAAAATTCTTACTGCCGCATTTAAGAGCAATGCCGAAATCCGTAGTACGTTTTACAAACAGTTACAGAATTTTTAAAAAAGAAAAGAAAAGCCATAAATAAATTCTAGAAATATTTTTTAAATTTAAACGCCTCTTTTGCAATTGATGATCTTCATTCTTTGATTTATTTTATTCTAGGAATCTCCACTTTCTCTCTTTCTCTCAAAAAGCACGTAACTAAGTACAGACCAAATGGAATACAGAAGGAAAAAAAAAAGAAAAACACCACGAAAATTTAATTTTCATGCAAAAAAAAGCTGTAGCATAGGTCGTAAAAACTAACCAGAGGTTGAACATGAAAGAAGAAGCAATTTATTATCGGGAGCAGCAATAAAAAGGAAAAAAATCCTAATAAAACATGAGGGCAGCAGAATAAGAAACGCATCATTAAATTTCCTCAGTGCCACAGATAAGGGAGGATACGGCTTTTAAAGAAGTCCGGGGTTTTCTTTCCGTTAAAAATCAAACTTCTTTTCAGGAAAGCGTGAGACTTTATCTAGAGTTATTGCCCCTCAGTTTCAAAATTATTGAATAAATGAGATTGTTTCGCAGTACTTCGTCAATGGAAAAGGAAACCCATGAATTACATTTATGGATATGACTTCTTTGGGAGTATGAAGAAAAGAGGGTCTTCAGGAAATGAAAAAGATTCACCTTTTCTTTCTCTTTTTTGCTAAGTATTCTAAAAATGTAGGATTGTGTTTTCATAGAGAAGGGCTTAAGATGTTTCCAAAGGATATGCTATGTATTGCTAACATTTTTTTATTATTATTTAGATTGTTATAAAGTATTGCTGAACCTTTTTGAATCCGATATGGACATTTTTGACCTCAAGTGAGCAAAACTGCTAGTGCATAATGTTTGAGAAAATGTATTGTTCATAAAAGAAAAATATTATTTAGAAATAAAACGCAATTAGTCTACAAAAAGTATATATATAAATGACCTTCTTTCATTTCTACAATTATAAGGTGTTTTTAAATTTGTGAAAAAAGATAGTCTTAAACTGGCTACTGCTATCTGCCGGATGGCACACGGAAAAATCTGAATGACCGTATCGCCGCAATAGCAACACTGGCAGAAACTGTGGTTGATTCCTAAGGACCGTCACGGTACAACTCTTGCCTAGGGAATTACGTCTTGTCATCGATGGAAGGAGCCAGACACCCACCTTTTTCTATACCTACTAGAGTGACCAGAACCAACCACCATGCTGTAAGCTTCACAATTTCATTTCTGTGGTACCCCCTCCCAGTGAGAGTGTATAGGAAGACAAGAAAATCCACACGTACTGTGTAGCATTAAATATTTAAGACAAAATGTTACGAGTCATAACATTTACGACGAAAAAAAAACAACATAAAGAATTCTTATCTGAACCTTTTTATTTATTTATAATATTTAATAAATACATTTTTTATATTTATATTATTATTACTTTATTTATTACATTTATTAAATGTTCATAAAGTTGTAGAGTGAAAAAGAAAATATAACTATATATTTCAGCCCTTTGTTCGAAATCAACTTTTCAGGCATCCTTAACAAATTTTGTGCTCATTTAAATTTCAGATCAAATAACTAATATTGCCTATGCATTTTTCCAATTGCATTTCTTCGTCCTAACTTTTATAATTTTTCATTTCTTTATCATGATCTGCGCAGTTTTCAGATTCTAATAATTATTCAGTTAAATTCCAGGTTGTTGCAGATTTTCAAACTAGCAAAATCAACTTACAAATATTTTTTGTATCTGAGTAAAATAAATGAGCAGAATCTAGATCTCAGTAAATATCTATAGGGTAATATAAATGCAATTAATATACAAAATCAATTAAGATTTAAATGCAAGGAAAAGAAAAAAGAAATCAAGTATTCAATTTCAGAGTTAATTTTTAATTAAGTATTCATGTTTAAATGAAAATTTAAATATTTAATATTGTAGTGATTATATAACCCTACTACCTTCTCTTTTGATACAACAGATGGCGCTATCAAATTAACATCAAAATAGTAAGTGTCGTGTATTTTCGTGTTCGTGTTTGTTTTGTATAGTGAATTGTAGTATTTAGAAAATAAATAAATAACTATTCCTGAAAGTCATCTATTATTTCCATCTATCTCATAACGAAGCTATACAGAGTCTAGTCCCTCTACAATATTTTTTTTATTTAAAAAAAAAAGGGAATTGTAGAACAAACTGATATCATGCCTTGTATTTTTATCTCGATTATGCTAGAAGGACATCGAAATAACAGTAAGCTGAATTAGTTTGCAACACATCTGAAAAATGCTATATGTTTTTGTAAATCAATTTTTTTATTATTGCAAATACGGAAGAGACACGTTTACTCAGGCAAGGACTAAAGCCCTAGGCAGCTGTTATTCAGCACATTTCCAATTTATTGCAGATCTCAAGAGCAACAAAATCACCTCACAAGTATTATTGCTCCCTGGGGTACTATATGCTGACCGTCGGACATCGATTCGATTTTGCTACAGGTTTCCGAATTTATCACACAGATATAGACGAATTGACTTTTTTTTTACCTCTGTGTATTTTGTAATGGAGTATATATTGCAGATATAAAAAAAATCAAGCCAGATAAGACTCAATTTCATAATTGTTTGAAAGACTTATTTTTTACTATCGAAACTCACTATAAAATTTTAAAAACTCAGGAAAAACGTTCAGGAAACTGACAAAGCTTTGAGGTAATATTTATTTGTCTTTCCTTTGAAAATAAGAATTAATTTTAAAACAGTAACTTAAAAAAATCAAATAATATGATAAAGATTTATAGATTTTCATATTCCAGTATTAAATACAATCTTTCAAGCAGTGGAAATTAAATTTAGGATTGTTACTCTACCAAAATTTCGTAAAAGGTTTAATGACTAACCATTTAAAGGACTGAATTTATTAATCCATTAAAGAATTTAGTCTTTTCATGTAGAAAAAAAATTATTAATGTTAAGTTTTGTTAACAGTTATTATTTTGGGTCAATATTTTCGGTTAATGTATGTGTAAAAATTTTAACGAAAACATATCGATATCAATAATAACAATGATAAATTTACGAATATATAATTAAAGATCATAACAAAAAAAGCCCTCATATATGATAGTTTTTCAAGAATTTATTCTAACATGTTGCTTATGTGTTTATCATTTATAGCGTTTTTTAATAGAAAATGTTAGTTTTTAAGTTCTACTTTACGTATCAAAATAACAGTGATAGAATAATTTTCATTGTTAACTTTATTTTAGTTTATTTGCTTATCTCGTCTTTTCTATACATGGATTTATTATTAACTGTAAGCATGAACAACTTCACATATATCGGTTATAATACAAATATTATACGTATGATACTAGAAGAGTGTATATACACACTGAAAGTTAAAATATGAATATTGAATTAAAGTGATATTGTTCTTATTTGATATGAATAACCACTGTTTTGTAACACGGTTTTGAAGCAAAGTGTAAGAACAAAACGTTGATGAATTTCGTGATCAAATGACTGTTATTTTAATACAGTCGATTCAACGATACCGACTAAGTCAACATTGATCACTTCATTAAATAACCTCAAAAGCTTTATTTTCTAAAGAAATGGCTAATATTTAAAGAAGAATCGAAAGTAGAGTAATTTTTGTAAATTTTGAAGTAATCACATAAAAATCAAACTACTTATTTATGGAAAAACATGCAGTGAAATCAGTGCTTAATTTGATTTAAACACTACCTTTCATATGTTGAATTATAATTAAATTCTACAAGGGAACAGTTTCCAAACAACACAAATTTATTTTGAGGTGTTTCCCTGTAATATAGAATTGTAGGATATAATAATATTATCTGACAGACACTCTAACATTTCAAATCTAACGAAAGAATGTTTTACCGACACATTAATTAAAGCTTGTTTCCTGCAAAAGAACTTTGACAAGATACACATGCGTGATTCTTCAATATATCAGGTTTCAAATTCGTTGTCTTCAGCACTCAAAGTTTCCTTACAAATACACTTACTCCAAGGCGTGCAGCAGTTATACAAATTATAAATGACATGAGAGACAGCAAAAATATCCTTATAATTTTCACTTAATTTCCATAATGAAGAACGCAGTTGCCAAATGGGAAACAATCCCGTATGTGTATTAAAATAGAGTATTTATAAGTATTCCTAAACCAAAATACCGAATTTCTTTTACACCAGAACAAGAAATTCCACACGAATTCATCCAACAAAACCTTAATTAGAGAAGATCCCAATTACAACTCAATTATCCAAAATTTTAGTTCTTCCCAATTACATATCTATGCCTAAATAATATATAATCTTCTAAACATTTGTTTAAAAATTTGATCGATGCTTTTATTATATATCAGATATGAGGGGAAAACATTTTTATTAGAATCCCTAATCATTTTTATCATGTATAAAAAGTTAATAGAGCAAACTTTCTCTCCTTATGCTCTAATGTGTTATTATCAAAAAGATTATTTTAAAATATAATAGGAAATCCAAGCTCCTTGGTCACAATCTTCAGATAAATAAACAAAAAAAAGCATGTTTCTAAACCATGGGTACGTTTTATTGACCTTAAACTTACGAGGAGCTGAATTTCATCTTATATACTCAAAGTGAAATTTCATAGCCACCATGTGGCTTACGAAAACACGACAAACATGGTTCATGAAATATGCAACGCTCTGTAGAAAGACAAAGAGAAAAATTGTTGTGGAAGCTGGGATTATTCTCTTTGAATATTTCTCAGTGAGACTCTAAGTTACTTTTCCCAGGATTCCAGATAATAGAATAATGTCAAATTAAGTTATAAAATCCTTCTAGAGGATTTTATGCCTGGTATATTATTAAATAAAAACTGTCGTCAAACTAAGTAAAACTAATTTTTGGAATGAAAAATGTTGGAAAAAAGGAAAACTATAAGCAGTTTTCAGCCACTGTAAAAATGGAAAATTTATTTAGAATGGTAGGTTTTTTTTAGATTTTAGTTGAGCTGATAGTGCGATAAAGTGATAATATTCATACAAAATCTAAATGAATGGAAGCTTATCTATATTATACAAAAAATTTCTCTGTGATAAAAATAGATCTTGAATTTTCAAATACATTTTTAATATAATTTTAACAAAATGTTTCAGCTGAAACGACTATTTAACTGTATAATTATTGAATTTAAAATTTTTAAATATCAAATACGTTTTAATCTGGAAATAAATGTCGTTATTTCTCATTATATAATAGAAACAGCTATAAATAACCTGATATTACTTTAAATGCTTTTGTAATCAATGTATATTTTTAAGGCAATGAAATTAAAAATCTTTTTATATCATCTTTTTCATTTCTTTTCTTATAAAATTAATTTAATTATTTGTTTTGGATTTAATTTGGTTGTTCTAGTATGGGTATTTATATTCCATAAAATAAGGAAATCTATTAAATATATGATTAAATATTCTATAAAATAATGCATATTAAATATTAAATAATGAATTCTAGATCTATTAAATAATGAAATCCAGATTATTTACATATCTCTATATATTTTTCATAGTTTTGGCATATCCTTATATAGTTTAATTGTTAAGTTTACTTCGATAAAACTAAAGAATACAATATGGATTTTTCATTAATTTTTGTTCATAACATGAAAACAAATAAGTTATCGTATTTGGAAAACCATTGACATTAAAATATAACAGCTTGGAGTTTTTAACCTATTCTTTAATTCAATCTATATGTATGTGACACTTAGTGTCTAATGATGGACGATTCTCTAATAAATGAAAGTTTATAGACTTTTCACCATCATGGGTGTATATTTTTTCAAGCAATTCAAATTTTATCCATGAAAAATATAATTTTTAAAATTTCGCTAAACATTTCTTTTTACTGACATTAGCGAAACGGATAAATATTTGCAAATCTAAATTGTTCAAGTGCAGTCAGATTTTAATAATAATAAATAATTTTAGTAACGGTGTTTATACGTAGAATTAGAAAACATAATTTTATATGCTTATAAATTAAAATTACTGACATATTTTCCTTTGCATATTTGAACTATACCTCTCCAGAAAATTTACGAAAGTCATTGAGGTTGCACCTTAATATCTTGAATCCACATTTTTTCCAAATGTACCTAAAATAATGTTGTTATTAACAGTGGGAAAAATATTATTCATTTAATCATTTTTAGGAAACTATAAGCTATAATAAACGAAGCTGAAAAAAACATCAGAATCCTCATGCATTAACATATGATTTTTTTTTTCTTTTTTCTTTCTTTCTTTTTTATTTTTTATGAAGGGACGAAAAGGAATTGTGACTGCGTTTACGAGAATAAATTCATATATAAAAAGTCCACGAAAACTCCTAATTAATTGTATTAACACCAATGATTTCTTAACTCAAGATGCAAAAAAAGGTCAATTATATTTTCCGACTGATGAAAAGAAAGAACACAAAATATCACTGATTAAAAATCATGGTTAATTACTCCATTGATTACACAATGCATTAAAGTCCTAATAAAATGGAAAACTTGGCAAAGTTCGCGAAAAAAATTCGAAACACTCCAAATGCCAAATTACGAAAAAAATAAATAATTCACCGACATATGCTTTAACTACAACTTTTATAGAGTCTGAATAAAAAAAAAAGTTATTTTTTTCTAAATTATAAAAAAAGAAATGAGATTCACATTCGTGGCTTTTTCATTTATTTGATTAAAAAAACAGACTTTAATTGGAAGGCCTTTTTGTTTTCTTTTCTTAGAAGAAAAATGCAATTTAAAAAATAAAACATTTGACAGCTATGTTAAACACACAATAAATATTTCTACTAAAAATAAAAGATAAATAGTTTTATCGTTAATGGCAAAGTTCTTTAATTATATACATTAAGAATACAACGCCTGGAGTAAATAAAAATAAATGGCTCCTACTTAAATTTAAGTAGAATTAAACATTTTTTTGATATTATTTTGCCTGTTTTTTGTTTAACTTTTTCAGTTCATAACAAACATATGAAGAAAAGAAATCATCAAGGTTCTTTTCTATTACTTTTTAAGTAATTCTTGAGGTTAGTGAATTTTTAATATCCGGAGCATTCAGTATAAAGTTCTTTTAAACAAAATTTCTGATTGTAGTTGTTATGTTTTAATGAACGGATATGTTTTCGTATTTAATAAATTCATTTTATGAAACTCATGAATGTTTTTTATATATAAAGAGGTTTTTTTAATACAATTTTTTTTTATTTTAGATTTCCATTACAAATGGCCATTAAAAAATTTCTAATAACTTTGAGTTATGATTCATAATGCCATGTTTCTAGATATTATAAATTACATTGGTAAGCAAGTAAAAAGTTCGGATTTTTTTTCCTATTCTAAAGGCATAAAAATTTTTCTATTGTATTTGTATAGCGATATAAAATATACTATTGCTTTAGCGTTGCCATAGCAGATAGACCTTTTATCTGACTTTTTTTTCAAATTCAAAACATTTCCAGTTGATTATATTAAATTATATATGTTAATCTGTTTCTAAAAAAAGAATGAATTTGAAATTTTGCTCATGAACATTTCTTAATATATTTTAAATAAACGGCGAAACAAAGGTGTCAATCCAGTAAAAGAACTTTTCAAACTCTGGGCTGGTTTCATCAAATATTTTTTATATAAAAGTTGATGAAAAAGATCATGATCTCAGATCTATCAATGATTACCTGCCCTCGAAATACTCTAGACTCGTGAAAAAATTCAAAAGCATTGTTTCATTATCCATTATATATGGTGAAAGATCTACGATAGAGTTCACCAGCCCGAACTTGTGGTTCGATTTTGATAGTTATTGTTTTACCTGAAAGCTCATAATTTCAAAATATGCAAGCAAGGGTCATCTTGCCACAGCTCTTTGTTTCTTAAAGAACTTTGATGAATGCTAATCCATTATATATTCTTTATGGGAGAAAAAATCTCAATTCGTTCCCCCATTTTCAATTACTGCGCTGATTTCGATTTTTTTTATTATTATTTAGATGATTAATTTCTAGATATACAAACACTGATCATCTTACCTCACCGCTATTTGTTTCAGAAAGAAATTTGAAAAACACTATTTCTTTGTCTATTCTTTATAAGAAAAATTTGTAATGCTTTCTCCCAGCTTCAAACACTGCACCGATTTCGATATTTTTAATTTTTTTTTATTTCATTTGAAAGTTAAAGACATCTAAATACTCAACAGTAATCGTCTGAATCCATACACTCTCATTTTCAAATAAACCACAAAAAAAAGCATTATTTTGTCGAGTAATGTTTCACTTTTAGTAGTCTTAAACTATAAGCGGAAAAATGGGTATATTAATAGGGTTGCACTTCACCGCACGAATTGTGGCAAATTCAAATCTAAATTCTGGGACAACCTTAACAAGGACTGATAATTACAAAGACCACGTATGTCTATTAAATTATTTATAAATAACAATTTTTCACTGATTTGACAAATTCTAGATTCTAAAAATTGTTCTCACGGATGATTAAAAAAATTGATGAATAGAAATCATTATTACGTTACTATTCATAGAAATGAAACAATGAGCACAAATTAAATACAATTTTACAATTTACAATGTCGTTACAATCGCATTCAATAGTATTGTACGCCTAGCTGATACTAATTCATTTCTTCTTTTAATATCGACTCTAGTAACTTTTCGAAGAAACCAATCATTGTAACATTAAAATAAAATAGTTCTTAAAATTCTATAAATCAAACAAATCAAATTCAACAAAATACATAGGTATTCCCCCAAAATATATGTTCGAAGAATTCCTAAAAAGAATTGCAACTCAATTTAAAAAAAATGACTTTTAAGAAAACGAAAGTTCCAGAAGTCAAGAGAAGCATGCAATATACTTTTATGGTTAAATTAAATAATTTTATTAAAGTAGTTTTCAGTAAGATTAAAACATTTTACTGAGTAAGGTATAAAATTGTCTTGGATATGAACAAATGTTTTTAATCAATTTTATCTTCCGCTGGTATTACCAAGATCTAAGCTTTCTAAGACAATGAACGACTTCGATTCTGTATGCATTTTACAACAATAAATTAAAATAGCTTGCTTTGAAGAATTTGTAGAATTTGATTATATATATATATATATATATATATATATATATTTCATTAAATGGCACTTCAGAGATATGGAGATATTTTTAAAAAAAGCAGTACTTCCTTTATGTTTAGGAATGTTTTTAACATGATTACTCTACTCCAAATCATATTAGGTAGAAATTGTTTTAAATAGTTTAATAATTCACGAAATACCTTTATTAATATTCTGATTTTAAATTTTAATTAGCAAATTTTAACGAGGTGATCACGGAATAAATGCTTATTTACAGTTATTGCTCTGTCAATGAAGTCATCTTGCGGCCCTTTTTTCATTCTTTTGACGCCATGCAATCTCACACATCCGCTATCTGCTAAAAATAAACTTACGGTTTCGATGTGCCTAGGGGATGATATAGAATAGCATCAAATTGTTAGTATATCATAAAACATTTGCAGCGAATCTAATAACCCTCGGCGGTCAGAGATCGAAATCACTGAGGGCAACCGAAAAAATATATATATATATATTTTTTTTTGCCATTCTTTTTATGAGAGAATTCTATGATGGGAGCAATTTAATAGATCAACACGCTTTTATTTATCAGAAAAATATTTTCTTTTTTGAGGAATTTTCAAATGATTCTTCGGTATTTCCGAGGTATTTCAAATTCTAGAGCGAAAAATGATCGTTACGTTGAAAACACATTATTGGTTATTTGGGCCTTTCAGATTTAGAAAAAAAAGTCAATGCATTTCAAGAGTCATGTCGAAGTATCAAGTACTAAAACATGTTACATTTTTGTTCCTAATTTTTATAAATATTTACATACTTCTTTCTGAAATATTTAAATACTTAT
This sequence comes from Argiope bruennichi, assembly GCF_947563725.1. Classification (NCBI taxonomy): domain Eukaryota; kingdom Metazoa; phylum Arthropoda; class Arachnida; order Araneae; family Araneidae; genus Argiope; species Argiope bruennichi. Next base: position 45,395,995 of record NC_079151.1, read on the forward strand.
CTTATTTTTCAGTTTAAAGTAATCTTAAGGAACATAAATTTACCAAACTATTTACTAAATATGTATACAATTTCCATCATATACTTAAGACTTCTAAGATTTCTATATTATCCTTAATACTATTATTCCATAAGCAAAAGAATGTAATAGATTTAAAATATATTTTTTATTGTAATTAAAAAAATATATTCCAAAAGTGGTATTGATATGAAATTGAAAAAAAGCCTTTCAATGTAAGTATAATGCATCTGAATTTTTATTACAAGACATTTTAAAATAATTTTAAACTTTCTGTGAAAATATAAAGAAAAAAAATTCTTTTGGAAAAAATTTTGCCACCCTTTTCCACCTAAAATATGACTTAATGAAAAGCTAAAATATGACTTAATTAAAAATTAATAATAATGTAACAAAGTATTTATGACTATCTAAAAATACATCTAATCATATTTATTGCATTCAAATTATAATAATCAAAAATTAAAATAAATTACTCAGTGCCCATCTAAAGGAATTTTTAGTTCAGATTTAAACATTACAACAAGCACCAAATAATGTTTTAAATGCATAAATTACAATTTCTTTTCACAATTATAACGTTAAACACTTGGTGAATAATTTTTATATTGCAAGTAGGAACTTAGAACGCATTTAAATATTTGTATCCTACAAATTTAATAATACCCAAAAATTTCTTGCAAAAAAAGAAATAAGAAATTTTCTTAATAAAATTCTTCAGAAAAAGTATTTTCGTTAGAGAGAAAGCAATATTGAATTGTGATTTTTTTTTATTTGGAATTTTCTTTTGTAAAATTAAATACCCTCCAAATCAATTTCTATTCTTTCCACCATAAGAATGCTTATTCAAAATTAATAATCTTAGAAATATTATAATCATATTTTAGTTTTTTTTTTTTAAATTCTGAAATAAAATTTTTCAAACGCACATTTTATTTATGAAATACTCTTATGCATGAATGAATGAAAAATTTAATTGCTTTATAAAATTTGTCAAATATAGAACAAATTTCCTGTAACCTATTGATCTATTCTTCCATGGTACACACCTATTGGAAATTTTCTCTGGATAAATTGTAGCCTTACGGCAAAAATAATAACAGTTGACTATACTGCCACTATTCCGATGACGGATCATACTTCCTGATGAAAGATTGATGCATGAGGCGCAACTGATTTTAATATCATGCAACTATTTTCATCGGGTACATCTTTTTGTGTGCCAAAAATAGCTCGAAAGCATCAGATGAATTTTGTGTGTGATCATTCGAACGCATTGGATATATTCTGTATGTTATATCTATTATTTCTCAATTTGCGTTCCCGTCTTTAAAATTTTCCCTTCATTTATAACACATTTTTCCTTTTTCGTTATATTTTCAGAGTATCTTTACTTTCATTTTCGTATTTTCAGAATATTCAAACCATTCTAGAACTTGATATTTTTACTTAAAACTTTCTTCTGACTTCCCTAAGTCGGAAAAACACACTTTTTATAAATATATTTGTAGATGAGTAACCATCATTCAAAATTACATCGAGTGGGATGCATACGAGTTGGAGCATGGACGTTATACTTTCTTCGATTCCTACCAAATTTTGAGGGAAATTAACTTAGAGAAAGTTTGTTTTTAACTCTGAGTACAAGTGAACACAAAAGTTATGTAATATATAAAGCTAGATAACAAAATGTAGAAGCGTATCAATCTTTAAATTAAAATCTTCGAGGTTATTAACGGTATATCAGTCTTTATATTTGCATAAATTTAAACGCGATATCAAAAACTCAATAACTTAAATACATTAAATTACTTATTCTATATTTTTTTTACTAAAATTTTACTCTCTTTCAAATTTTAGTATCAACTGTATGATAAAATAATGTCAAAAATTCGTATTCACTATTTTATAACAATATACAGATATGCACGAAGCGTATATTAACTGGAATATGAAAATAAAATCTGAGCTCTTAAGGTGATTACGCTTTGTCAAAAATACACAATTTTTATGTGGAAGGCAGGACGCATAACACCTTCATTTAGATTGTGCGTTACTTTTTTAGAGACCACGCCTTATTTGGGAGTGTGCGTTACTGTTTTGGAGAGACCAATCCTTTTAGTTACTTATGTAAATGGCATTTATGATTTACACTCCCGCACCACTCCCTTCTGCTTAATTTCTACTATTACAGACAGGAAGAAATGGTCTCTTTATATAGAATATTCTTGATTTTTTTTATTTATTTTCTTTAACAGAATCTTATTATTACATCGAAATCAATAACGTAATTAACTTGCTAAATTTAATAATTTATTTATAAAAATAGAAAAGGGAAGATCCAGCAACAAGAGGAACGAGAGAGCACTAAATAATTAGAGAGAATCACTTATTTGAAATTTTTGCTGGAGGGCAATTTGGATACAGAGAATATAAGGATGGGAAGCATCTGGTATGGTATATAGTTTTCTTTGCCTTAGTTGATACAGCAATGGTGTGGGGTCGGGACTTTAATGAAGGAACACACCTTTTATGTAAATGCACACCATGAGATGTAAAATGGTAGGTAATGGTCTTTATATCTCAATCTTAATTCCCATTAGTATTAGGATTGAGCCTTAATTCTCGTTAGTATTCAGTCTCAACCCTAGTTCCTGTTAGATTAGGACATCTTAGTGACAGTTTTTAAATTACTTTCCACTCTTCGTCAGGTCGGCGCCAACTTCGTCGTTCTTACATAAAATATAGAACTGACCTAAAACTTTCATATTCAAAAATTCACATTATAAAATAACATTTCAATATGAGAATTCTAAATTAAAATGTGGAATTTATCGAACGAAAGGATATAAGGACATCATTATTTATATTTATACAAATGAATTATTAAATTATTCCTCAGGATATTTTATTATCGCAAAAAGTGAATCACAAAACTCATTTGTTTAAATCATAGCTTCTTCAACTACCCCAACTTTTCATCCATTTTTTGAAGAGACATTTCTCTTTATTTCAATTTATAACTGTTAAATGGCAGTTGTTAGACAAAGCAAATATTGGTGATAAAAGAAAAGAAAATCAGAATTACATAAATTATTGGTAAATTTAAAGGATATATTTTTTAATTTTCTGAGAATATAAATAATAATAAAAAAAATATGTCACGGAAATTAGAAGATACGGGACAGGTTTTCAACTTTCTATAGTATTTCGTCGCGATCACACTTCATTTTAAGAGATATCATTCAAAATCTTAATTTAATTAATTACAGAAAAAGTTAATCTGTTTCGATGTATTAAATTGACTTCATTAAGCTTTCATCAACAACTGCCATTGCAGCTATGCCATTTAACTAAATTAAAGTTTTATTTTAAAAGGATGTTTTGTTTTGATTTCTTATTCATGTACGGTTAATTCCTTTATAAAGTGACTCGAAATTATTATATAGTAAATATATCTCTAGAATCTATATGTTATGCCACTTCTTATTAATATCAAATATGTACAGGTGTTTTTAAATATTAAAAGGAAGCAAAAACTTGATTCAGTAAAATAATTTGTGAAAATATTTTTTTTTATCATGATACATCATGCAAGAATCTAGAAGTTGCCCTGGTCTCTTATGCAAACGGAATATACCTCGGTCTTCAAAAGAGCAGTAAAAGCAAGAAAGAAATGAAATGAATGAAAATGACAGATAGATAGGAAAGAAAGAAAAAGGAGGGACAAAAAAAAAAAAAAAAGAAGAATGGCAGACCTGACTTGACATTGCCAGATTTATTTCTGTCCTCACGAACATTTCGAAATGCCCAAAGAAGACCCTCGAAAAGAAGGTGAAACTATCTCTCTCGCGAAGAAGATGGTTGTGTGTCATAAATCATATGCTAATAAGCTAATATCTTTTCCGAAGAGGAATCGTGACACAACGGAACATGGCTCAAGCCCGTTGCCATGGTGACGACGCCACATGTGCAAGTATGTGCCTTTAACCAAAAGGTTATTACAAAGCGACAGGTTTTACGCTGGTTTTCTTAATTAAATTTTCCCTACGGGGTTGTGAAAAATTTCCCATTTAAATGCCGAAGCCTCCGATATCATTGCAATTTCAGAGAGACAGTGGTTTGAAAGCATGAGTAACCACTGATATATTGCGCAATATGTTATTTGCTAATGGCATCGAGGAAAAAGTTTTCATAGGGGTTGTGACTCCACTCAAAACATTTGCTTAGAATTTAATTAAATATCAGCAGAGTTTCTGAACAATCATCATGATTTTCTAAACACTAAATTCTAATTGCTCCATAGCAATATCCTTTGATGTGACACAAATAATTTCGAGTTGTTCGAATTGGTTTGGAAGCGAAGACAGTCGTCTAGAACAGACGGTATCTTGCTAAAATTCACTCAGTTAGGTAGAAAATTGTATTTTTAATAATTAATAAAAAGTAACATAATACTTATTATTATTATACTGAAAACATATTGGAACGAGCGGGATCCAAGCATACTAATTCTATTTGAACAAAAGCAGAATATTCAATATTTTATATTAAATATTTAATGAAACAGATAACGGATTTTACAAACAGAAGATTTCTTAAAATTAGAAATACGATTTTTTATTAATATCATTTATAACGCAGAAAAAAAACTCTTACAAAGAATACTCATAGTGTTTAAAATATTCGTAGGGAAATGAAACCCTTTTGTGTCATATATTGTATAAAATATTAGAATTCAGATAATTTAATTATATTTAAATATGTAAAAATTGTTGAAACAATTTGCCTAATTATTTTATTTTTTGATTTTGCATAAAACCTTAAATTATAATCGCGAAAGAAGGAAAAGAACTAGCATTTTAGTAATTTATTTTAGTTTTCTTCATAAGATATTTTAATAATTACAGTGACAATTACAATTATTCATTTAATTATATTCTATGAAAAAAAGGGGGAAAGTTCCACTTATAAAACTGTGTTAAAGTCAATTCATACCAGCTAGCTATTTCCAAAACTTAATACTTACTTGAGGTTAAAATTTTCTCAGGTATCTTAAAATAACAAATTTATTTTAATTACACAATTTACTCATCTAAAAACATTTTAATAACAATGCAATTAAATATTCCATATGCTCTAAAGATTATGCTCTTTAAAAATAAATCCTTTAACATTCATTCTAAATAAATAAAATATTCAAAATACTTTAAAAGACATCCTTTGCGTAATTCTCACTTCAGAAATATTACTGAAATCAGAATATATTATTTTTTTTATTTTTATCTTTGCCAAATATATATTTTTGTTAAAAAAATAAATAAAATAAAATAAAATCGTTAACACAATCTTACACCATTTTTCACTGCAATGTTTTCAACTGCTCTTTTGAATCTCAAAATCAAAATTTGTCTAGGTCCAGCATTATTCGTATTCGAGCAGCCTCTTTTAATCATTTTCAAAAAATTTTAAAGCGATTCTATAAAATGGGCTCTACCATTTTTTCTAAAAGTTTTCTGAACAATTTTGCTTAACAAAAAAACTATTCAATCTTCAACTTTCTTCAAAAATTTTCGGCATTCGGATTTCTGTTTTGTATTCAAGAATCTAAGCAAGAATTTGCTAGAAAGAAAAAGAATGTGTCACAGTAAGCAAATGTCTGTACACATATTAATAATAATAATTTTCTCTGTCTGCATAACATTTTTATTTCTTTGGTTAAGGATTTGGTTAAAAGATTTTTCCTGTGTTTATATGTACGTATTGAAAACAAATATTTAAAAAAGTGTTTAATTTTTACAAATAAGTTGCAAGCTAATTTTTAAATTTAAAAATACAATATTATTTTCAAATTACTTTCCTTAATCTAATATAAGGAAAAAAAATAAATTTTATCATTAAATTTGTTATAGCATAGTTTTGAAGACCAGGTTTTTGATACAATGTGCTTGAAGGCCTTGAATTTAAAAAATAATATTTCATAATTTCTCTATATCTAAGTCTTTTAATAATGTGTTTTCTTATTTCTAATAAAAATAAATATATACATAGTTATACATTTTTTTTAAAGAAGAAATACTGCACAGAATCAATTTGAAACTTATCGTCATTTATAAAGCTTAGTGAATGAGTAAACTATTTCGCAAATAAATACAGTTACACCACCATTGCTTAATTTTGAAAGGAAAACACTCTAAAAAGAGCACAGCTTCTGAAACATAGTCTAAAACATAATTTAAATATTAAATAGTTATATTTTTTTCTTTTCAGACCAAATTCGACTTAGCAGAGTTTAAAATGTGCATAAATATATATTAAATTATCTAATGTCAGGCCATTCATGGTTACGATGTTGCGATTTACTTCCTATTTGATATTAAAATAATTGATGTCATATATATATAATGGATTTAATGACATAACTTTAGAATAAAATTTCATCACATAAAATAAGTAAATATTTTTGCAAATATTATGATCACTACAATAACATTGCTATTTACCACCAATCTATTTTCATATACGTGAAACTCGGAGTGGTATTAGAAAACTGAAACCATACATCTGATATTTGAAAACATTTATTTTGGTTGACAGATTAAGAACAATGCTTTGTTATCCGATTCGAACAGAAGCTTTACATAAGAAGCCATACAATGTTGTAGCACAGATAATCCTACAGTTTCCATACATGATTAAGCGATTTAAATGTTTCTTAAGAGATAGAATTACATACTTCATTTTGCCAGCAATGTATTTTGTTTTGTAATCTGTAATACTAGCATTGTTATTTTAGAATATTTACATGTATAGTGAAAAAATATTTAGGAACCAAAAAGCAGGCTAATTTCTACTTCGCCGGCTGGCTACATTCGGCTTGTTTTCAAAACATGCTGTTACTTTATTTTTGCTTTATTTCTTTGTTTTCTTATCACTTTTTCAATACAAAACCGTAACCAATAATTGTTAATCTTCAGAAATTTTTATAATTATTTTTCTAGTCATAGTGTGCTGTTCATCTTGAAGTAAATTTATATTTTTTCCTGGGATGAAATCAGTTTAAGAAGAAGAGTTCATAATATTTCTTTCAATATATAAAGAAGAGAACAACACGCGTATAAAACATTAAATATAAGAAATAATTCGGAGGATATCAATTACAATTGAATGTTAGGTAAGCCAGAAGATGTCCAAATAAATGTTAAAATAGACTTTCAATAAATAATGTAAAATTATTGCTTTGAAATTTTTTATGTTCATTTATTAAAAATCATTTTTTATAATTTACAATTTTTAAATACCAATTTCCGAAAATTAAATATTCTGAGATGATTTATTTTAATATGAGAGAGGTGCAAAGCAAACTTTAACATTTAAAAGTTTTATTATTTGTTCGTAGCATTGGTTTCATCCTTAATATTTTATATATCAATAAATTTTATCTTTTTTTTTGGGGGGGGGAGCTTTTGACTTTCTGTGCTGCTTTTTATATATCGATGCTATTTTGATATTTGTGCATTAAATTAATAAACTGTTAGAGCAACTTGGCCAGTATTGGACCGTGTGCCATAAAAAGACGCCGATTCAATCAGTCATTCAAAAGTAAAAATTTTATCCGTCTCTCCATACCTCCATTTTATTATCCAATTGAGCTTATTGAAAACTATTAGATATTATTTTAGAAAGTCAATGCATTTTCATAACCGAAATAGTTTATATAAATGAATATTTTTTAAATTTCAATGTCTAATGATTTTTATGTAATTGGAGAACTTTTAAATACATTTAATATAATGCGTTATAAGTATATATGCATGTCATATAATATGTCATTAAATATATTATTTGTATGCCATAGAATATGTATACTATATGATACTAATGTCCAAGCCTATGTTTTTATTGCATAATAAAATCTATATATTTTAATTCCAAACATTAAATACTAGTACAGATATATTTAAAGTGGAATTATCAAATTATCAAAAAAAAAAAACCTCTTGAAATGAATCTCTTAAATATTTAAAATTAATTTATTAATCATAAAATATCCGATTGTAATTAGTTGTGCAAATAAGGGCACATGGCAGTTCCAACATTAGTTTAAAATTTATCAATAAAGGATTATATTATCTTAAAAATGGAAAGTTAAGGACATGATAAAGAAATTTTTTAAACTGAATTTATTCAATAATCTTTCGAGAGAATGAAGAAGTCTGTGCTTATTTGTCAAGCATTATTATCTGCTGTGTTTATCCTTTTGTCATGTAGTTTTTGAGGAAATCTAATGTACCGTTGAATTTGATAATTCTTTTAAATTTCTTTAATTGCATATAATGAATTTTACCTATACTTTTATGAACTATATATGTATTACAGTAGATTTGTAAATTTAATTGTAGAAAAGTCAAGTCTGGTGGTTGTAGAACCGGAATGGTGTTATTCCTTCAAAATCCTACCCAACTGCATTATTCCACCTTATCATATTATGAGTTTTCGCCAATGATTTCATTTTTTTAAATTTTAGATTTTTAACTGATTTAAATTCATTACCAATCTATCGATTATTCCTTAAAATACTTTGGATATAATAAGATAATTTTCATCAATTTGAGTATTTAATTCGTAATTCCTCATTATTTATATGAATATTATAATTTCTTGACGTAAATTTATATAGCCTATCAAGTGATTCCACTAGAGTAGAATTATGTGAATTACAATATAAATCACAATTTATATTTTGAAAATATTACAAAAGTATATTTTCTTTGATAATACTTAAGAGAAAAATTAAAGAGCTAAACACATCAGTGAGGTAATGAGAATCGATTAAAAAATTATTTCTTTGTAAATAGACAAGTTAATTAAAAAAATGCTTGATAAGAATTTGAATTTTGTTATAATTAATGGCATTAACAGTACGGAAGTTAATGTTCATATGCAATAAATGAGCAAAAAATTATAAGCGTTCAATTATTTTTTTCGTTTCTTATTTTATATAAGAAACATAATTAGAGAAATGACGTTTTAATTAATCAGGAAATGATTGAATTTCAATATAAAAATAGAAAAACTATTAATGATGAATATACCTTTACATTGTTGCAATAGAATAAATTGAATTTTGGATAAATGTTGATAGGAAATTCAACATACAACAAGCAATACATTACCACTTCATTAAAATTTCAATTTCGAAAAAAAAAATCATTTCAAGCTCAATTTCAGAACTTCAATTTTAGCCTTGTACATTCAATTTTTAATTGGTTTGATTCCTTCAATGAAAATCTTTCTTAAATTTCCAATGGAGTCGTTGATGTTTTGATCAATAATAAAATAAAATTGAATTTCAATAAAAATAAAATGTTAAGATAAAAGCAGAAATTTTCACTCTTTATACACACTTGCCTTTTAACAATATACCTTTTCAGAAATAGGCGTCTTTGAAACAAGATATTCATTGATATTAAGATATTCTATGAAAAAAAATCCTCTTTCTAGACAGCATAAACGATTCCATCATTAAATTCATGACTGAAAAAGTTCAAAACACGGTAAATGTCATTCTGTCTTAAAATTTTCGTCATAGCGTAATACTAATGTTTCAGCCACCTTGCATTTCTTTGTCGCTACATTCGTGCTTCCAGGAACTAGTGAATCTCCAGATTCAAAGCATTTTACGCCTGATTACACATTTTCATTCATTGCTTTCAGTTTCTCTCACGTGATTGAAATTTCGCCTTTTTCTTAAATTGTATTCAAATCAGTCGTTTTTTTCTTTCTCCTATTTTAGAAGAGAAAGAAGATAAAGGAAATTGGCGAATGCGGAAGACGTTAGACAAAAAAAAGAAGAATGCTGACTTCTCCTTTAAATGAGAGAGATGATCTTTAATAGAAAATTCAGTTTGTGTCAAAGATCAGGAATAAGAAATTTTTATTGATTATTTTGAAGAGTATAAATATGTAAGCCTGATCTTTAATAGAAATCGTATCCTAAGTTTTATTTTTTTAAATCTTTGAAACCTTTTCCCTGCTTTTCTCTGTCTTGCCAGTTATTTTCAATTCCAAAGATGGGTTAATGTAATAGCTGCTGATGAAATCAATGGATAAATGCAATTATTTATTTTAAGAAATTAAGTGTTAGGGTCATAAAATAATCGTTTTGATGCTGCTAATATTAAAAAAGCTAATTCGAGAATTATGATAAAATATAGACATTTTTTTTCATTACGATGTTGTATTAAGCTCATTATATATATGTATATATGTATATATATATATATATATATATATATATATATATATATATATATATATATATATATATATATATATATATATATATATACAATATATATACAATAAAAGTATATATATATACAATTATATATATATACAATATATATATACAATAAAAGTATTTTTAATTTCTTTTCATGAATTTAAAATATAATTTTGGAAAATATAACAAATTCTCTTCGGAAACTGTATATTAAAAAAATAAAGATTTTAGCTAAAATATCACTGAAATAGGAGATCTGTTGTAAGCAATCTAAATAATAACGTGACCCGCTTAAATTCCATTTTAAAAATAAATTACTCTAAATTTTTAATGAAATAATTATACTGTATATTTCTGCAATCAAATATCTCACTAGAAAATAGTTAATTTTAAAAAGTAATTGTAACTTTCGGAATATCATACAGAAAGTAAAATCAATCAATATTTTGATTTCCAATACCAAATATATAAATACTAAATAATATCATTAATAATAGTATTAACTTTCTGATCTGTTGTGAGGCTAGGATCAAATCTGAATGTTCAATTCCAAAGCATCGTGAGTGACATCTAAAAGGATTATTTTCTCTCGTGAAGGAAAAAAAAATCACTATCCTCCTGATTCCGTAAGCCTCCAATTAACCGCCCCTTTGCTATTGTCCACGATCGGTCAGGTGTCCTAATATGGGGCGTATTATGAAGATCCCATACGGCTCATTGCCAGCGAGGGCTCAGAAAGTAGTGGGTTGTTATTTCATCCCTTTGATTCTTTTCCTTTCAGTTCATGCAGAATGATCTCTCCTATTGTCAGTTTTCCCACTCCGTTTCGTCTAGTAAACGAATGCGATCAATGCAGTGGTGGGTATTCAAGCTGAAATTCAACTTTAACTTGCGGATGTGCCTGTTTTATGTACATGTATAGTAATATCGGTTCCTAGAGGGTCAGATGAGAATTCGGATGCTTATATGCAACACTAACAACTGATAAGAAGCGCTTTTTCATATTTGAATTAGATACTTGAAATTTAGATGTCAAGCAGAGTAAATGGCAACGGCGGCTATAAAGCCATCAAATCATTGTGATACGTGTTGTATACAACGTTTTTTTTAATTGCAATATTATCTATCAATTTCTAAGTTTGGCCCCGAATTTGTTCAGAAAAAGTAAAACCAAACTTTTCTCGAGAATTTTCCTATTTATTCTCTATGCTGATTATATTTATGATTTGTTTTGGTTTGCTTATGCTTCATTGGTGTAAGAGCTATTTTGCTAGCATATAACGTTACTCTTGCATTTCCTTAAAACCCACTTGCGTCAGCAGTCAGAAGTAAAAAAGTTGACTCGATGACCAAAAAAATTATCAATGAAGGACGAAAAAAATCATAATTTGATACTGTTTGACGTCTGGAATGAAGGAAAACACACACATTGAGGACGAAAGGAAAAAATATGATATGAATGGAGGAATCGGAGAATTATGATTTTGACTGTATCAGAAAAAAATCGGAGACTATGACAATAAGGATATTAACTTATATGGAATCATCAAATAGCTAATGTTTTACAAGTATGCATAGCGGCGATTGATATTGTTTAAGTGTAAGACTGACGGTGATAAATTGGATGCAACATATTTAATGAGCATTAATTTTGCTAAATCAAAATTGTTTTGATGACGAATGAAATGTAATGGTAAGAAAAAAAATCAGTTCCTTCTTGTGATACAATTTTAAAAGAAAAATTAATTAAAAGTTGGAATGTTTTTTACCTGGAATTGGAAGTTGGATTAGATAATGTTTAATTAAAACATTCGACTAAAATAACGTTCAAATCATTGAATTGAATTATCAATTAGATTATTACTTATATTTTTAATTATGTTTCAATTGTTTTGGAATAAACATCCCAAATTTAAATCTCTATGTTCTGATGAAGAGGACAGCATCTGAATCAGTTTCTGTAAGTTTGGACAATCAATACTATTTCATAAGAAGGGCGATTAATATTATTTCTTTATAAACTATATATCCATACAATATATCCTTTAATGAATTTTTAATTTTTCTTACACCTATGGATCTCTGTTAGTATTTCACCACCAAGCTACCATGTCGAAAATATTATTAGAAACACTGCAGCTAGTATTTGCAATGAAAATTTATGAAAGAAACAGGACTAGTCTTGTTACCACTTTTCTTCTTATCTGCTTTCACAACATCTTTTTCTTATATTTATCTATAATACAATAACAGATGCTGAAAGTCATAAAAGTTCTTATATAGAATTCTCAAAAATAAATAAAATTGATACTTTTATAGCGATAAATCTTACTTACACAAAACATTCTAAATGCTTACGTATACCAAGATTATCTTTAAAAAAAGTTACACCAATGGATTTTTATTCTTAATAGTAGTTTCGATAAAACATATTAAAAGTAAATTTCTATATTTCACTCGACATAAGTACATAAATATAAATAAAAAAGATTTATCTCTAACTTGTGCCGATTATTACAATTGCCTAGAACGTTAAGTGGTGTAAAGTAATATGCTGAAATCAAACTCAGACTTACTTTGTTTTTAAAGCTCTTTTTCTTCCTGTAATCTAGTTTGCTTTATTCGATGAATCCTCAGACCTTTGACAACAAATTTATTTAGGCCGTCATAAAGAAAGTTTTTTATTAAAATTACTATGTTTCAATTTATATAATGGATTTCTTTTTTTCTAGATATTATTTCTAGGTTTAAATTATGAAAGTGCGTGATTTCAGGTAATTTTTTCGCTAGAGAATTTTTACGAAAATACAGTTGGTGATGAAATCTATTTTTATTTTTCTTCTTTAATAGTAAATTTATACATCACACAAGAGATAGAATAGAAAATTTAAGAAAGAGTATCAGCATAATAATTTGAGACTTCCAAAAACCATCTGTATTAAGAGGATGGAAGTTCTCAAGAGTTAATGCTCCAAAATATGTACCAGTAAATCCGCGGTAGAAAAAAAAATTATTCCGAAATTGAAATTATGATGTGAGAAAAGGAGCTAAAGTAATCAGTTAGATACGGGCATTTAGATCTAAAAACATTTCAACAATATTTGTACTTTCTGTCGGTGCGTCTCATAATAAAAACAGAAATATAAGTTTGTTGGAAAATTTAACCACAAATTTTTAAGTATTCCAGTAAAATTATTTAAGTTCCAATAGCTCAATTTCACATCCTCTGAATTAGTGTCTTTTAGATTAATTATATTTATGTCTTTATTAGAAGTAGCACGAGAACTATTTTCAGATAGATCTTCAAATTTTGAGCAGTAGTTAGATAACAACAAAGATATCTGAGCCAGAACCCCCATCTCTTCCACAAAGCTTACATCGGCAGATTCGTTGGATTAGTGTGTATTTAGTCCCTATGGATTTACAATACACCAGGCGAATTTGCAAGTTTATTCTTCGGTGGAATCGAGTTTCGAACCTTTTTTCCTGTCTCAGAGCTTCTCATCTTCTTACGCTACTTATGCTATTGTAAAATGAATTTTGTTAAGCATTCCCTGCGCTATGTTATTTAAATATCTTATCGCCAAATTCTGAAATTTGGCATTCTGTAGAACGTTTAGAACTTTCAGATGGAATCTGAAACGATTAAAATTTCACACATTTTCTTGAAATTTTTCTAACGAATGAGAAACTGACGAAATAAGAAACGTATATTCTGTTATATTTCATGTTACAAATAAATCTCCCTAGCACATGTTTTCTAGCTATCCTTTTTGTAAATTAAACCATCGATTTTTGGTAAAATGATTTTTTTTCTAAATAATATTCTTATTTTTATAAAATGACTTTCAAATAAAAGTATTTTCATTACATTATCACATATACCTTGAGAAATAGCATTTATTTATTCACAAAATTTATCTAAGTATTGTATAAAATGTCTATGGAAACCATATACCAGAACAGAACGCCGGCTTATACCCCCATATCAGAAACCATTCCGTCACTGAACTATTTGATGGACATGTTACGGGAATTTTATTAAATACCAAAATATTTACAGAAGATAAAACAGAAATAAATATGTACGTAATTTACAAAGATATAAGAAACGATAATAATATGAAACTGTTCACTATGGTTTTCTACTTTGAAATATTATAGAAATGTTATCTGAAGTAATAATAGACTGGAAGATATTTGGTGTAAAAAAATTTATGCATTCTGTGATTTTTGATATTGTTATCATAACATAGTAAATGAGGAGGCATATGAAAAAATCTAAAATAAAATAATTTGATTAATGGTTACAGAGAAAATAAATTTATGAATGCATATGAATGTGAAGAAACTGTGGTATTTCCCCCCCTTTGTCCTTGTATATATGACGACACTTGATGAAAGCTAGGGAGGCAAGAAAAGATCTCCATCTTTACTGATAAATTTAATTATCCAATAGAGAAACCATATAACATGTTCAAAAAATTATCATATTTCTCATTTTACCTAAAAACATATTGGTATTCCAAAGACTGTTCACGTTTCATAGTTTTCAAGCAACATATTTATTAGAATTATGAATGAGAGGTATTAATACCTGATATATCCTGTTAGGAGTTTATCAAAATAAATATACCCTCGAAGAAATAAGATGCAAATTATTTCTTTTTGAAATACGCAAAAAAAAGTATTTGAAAAGATATTTTAGATATAAAGGAAATCATTTCAATTTATCCTCACTATAAAAATAATTTATTATTTATAATAAACATTTTAATCATTCGGAACTTATTATTTACTTATTAACGTATGAGTAACCCAAGTTGTTATTGAATGATCGTGTTTGCACTTGCTAAACCTAAAATACTGTTTCAGCTAAATCTTTCTGAAATTGCATCTATTTCAAATGCTTTCATGCCCTCTTTTTTTCCTCTCTTCCTATTTAGACTGCATCTTTCACTGGTCATGATTCTAACAAAGAAATTTTTAAATGTAAATATTTCCATAGTGTTGATTCTAATAAAATATATTCATTACAGAATTCAAGATCTGCTTTCCTTTCCAGAAAATATACCACCGCATACGCATATTCTAAAAAAACATACTAATCCACAAATTAAACGGGCAAATTTAAAAGAATGTTATTCGCAAGTACTTTAATTTAATTTCTAGCAGGCAAAATAAAATTTACTGAATCCTCTTCTTGGTGACAAATGTATGAATCAAATAAATGGAAACTCCCCGAAAAGGTAGCAGAGGTATCAAAGGAAGCAAATATTCCTCACACATGTGAATTAGTGCTACTCTCTGAGCTTTGTTTGCACTTATTCTTACATGTTACTCCTCTCCAATCAAAAGAATCACGGTACTTGATAAGTTATGCCTCATTGATTGTCTTTCACGCTCAGAAATTCTTGCTCTTCATCCTCAGATTTAATTGTTCCCCAAGGTTTGCACCGCTTAGGTAAGAAGATAAGTTATGGCAAAAGTTTGAAACAAAAAAGATTTATTGTTGGTAAGAGGTAGCGGTTTTATTCATATTAAGAGCGACTGTGACCTAGCAGATAAAAATGGTTGGATAAATTTCTGCAAAGTTTTAATTGTTTTATTCTTTAGTTACTTTAAGGCAAAATAACTTAAATAATTTGATTTTGAATGAATTCTCTTAAGGAGGATTTATTAAGAATTTAATAAGAATTAAGGAGGATTGCTGCTAAATTGTAGCTGATTAAATTTGTGTTGCTTTAAGTCTTGAATTGTGAAATTTATTTAATTTTTCATTATGTTTGAGTTGAAAATTATACATAATCGCAGCTTTATCATATATTTTAATTAAAATTACTTACAAAAAAATCTCAAAATATTGAAAGCATTTTTTTCTGCTAGTCAATTGACAATTAAAGATGCATTAAATGTTCATTAAACCAAGTGTCAAACAATTTTAATTAATCTTTTGAAAATATTTCTATCATTCAACATGTTTACGTGATTGTTGTTCTAATCCCATTTGGTCTAAAAAAGAATTCACACTCCATTAAGCAAAGCCTCATGATAACAAAAAAGTGGAGAATCTTTAATCGATCGGAGATTTCTTACAACACTTAAAGATTAATTTGCTTCTAAATTTGAAATAAATAAACTTTCTGATGAAATTTTAGCGAAACCAGGATCACATTTTTATGTTCTAGGAAATTCTAATAGTTAATCTTAGCTAAAATTCTTCTTTAATCATAATTTCTGATTAATGCATGTAAGTTTAGTTTAGTTATACTAACGCCCCGTTTTAAAGCAACAATAAGGCTATTTTGGGACGGATCTCGTAATTTCGAATCACGGTCAGTTGACGAAAATGACACCTGAGCTGACACCCACCTCTAAAAGCTTCCACCCCGCACTATCTAGACGGCGTTTGGCCCCGATGGATTTAGCGTGCACCAGACCCTCTCATGGGACAGTTCATCGATAAAAACGGGTCCCGAACTTGAAACCGAGACCTTGCCACCTGCCCATCTAGCCCCCTTAAAGCAGGTAAGAGAAAATAATATGGTTAGAACTTATAACTTTCCTTATTCCCGCAATTCGCATTCCTGAATTTTGACAATACCTTAATAACCAGAAAGTTCATTGGTCGGATACAAAATTTTAAAACTTTTTTTATTGGGATAACGTCTAAATTTTGAGCGCATCATATTGTAAGTTAAAATTCTTCAGAAAATTAGAAACTACACACACACACACACACACACACACACACACACACACACACACACA
The DNA here is from genome assembly GCF_947563725.1 of Argiope bruennichi. NCBI lineage: Eukaryota > Metazoa > Arthropoda > Arachnida > Araneae > Araneidae > Argiope > Argiope bruennichi. The sequence continues at coordinate 45,413,069 of NC_079151.1, forward strand.
CACACACACACATATATATATATATATATATATATATATATATGAATGTGATAATACAGGAAATTATCTATATATAATTTATAGGCTTCTACGTTCTAAAATATTGATTTAATTATTAGATCTCTGGTTTCCTTTGACATTAGTTCCAATATAGTAAGCACATTAACATGTACAAAACCAAAGCACAGTGTCGGCAGACTCTTTTCTGAAATATATATATATATATATATATGTTTGAAATCCTCACACTTTTTTTTTCTATCATATTTTTGCCTTTGTAGTCGGTTAGGTGCGCTGAGATCGTCATTGCGTTTAAAAAATAATAATAGATAAGAATTAGATAATTTCTTTAATATCTTGAAGAAACCATTCAAAGCTATTCTATAATAATGAAAAAAAATCAAAAAAAGATTATGTAATAATAACAAAACATTGAAAAAATATTCCCTAATAGTAACAAAACGATCAAAAGTTATTCTATAATAATAAAGAAAATCAAAAAAATATTCTACACACACGTATGTATGAGTGCGTGCGTAATAGTGATAGAGAGTGATACTTTCTTATCGCTTCTTATTATTTTTGATTTCATGGATAAGATGGAATTTCAGCATTTTTTTCAAGATTTATTTGTCAAAGCTATGGCGAGAGCAGAGATTTGATTCATGTAATTGAGCAGAAAAGACGTGAAAGAGAGTTAAATTAAAGGAGTTCAATTTTGCGTTTAGAAGCGCAGATTTCATTTTTTTCATTCCGTGTCAAAATTAATAACCATTCGAATTCCTTGTCAAAATTAATTAATTAATAATGTGATAAATATATTCTTTGTGGCATTTTTTACTGCAAATATTAATAGATAATTTTGCCAAAGATTTTGAGATCCCATAAGTATATGTAATCCTCAGTTTGATAGCTTTTAATTGGTCTTTACCGATTCAATTGCGTATTAGACTCGAAGATTTTTAGTAATATATTATAATGGAACTGAGAGAAGAAATCATTTTTCCTTTGGTATACTGCCTCGTTCTTATCACATATGAGAAATTTGAAAAATAAAATGACGATTACCACATACAGATATTTCAATAAATTTGAAATATAATAAATAAACCAGAAAATGAAAGAGAATATTATAATTATTATAACACATTATTATAAATCAAGATGAATACAAAACTGTGCATTATATTTTATGCATATACAGTTTTTAATTTTATTGCTGCTTGTAATTGTCATTCTTAGTTTGCAAACTCTTATTTAATGTTTTCTCTCTTTTGTTAGACTCATACTTTATGCAGAAATGTGCACTAATTTTACCTCATTTTTTATCAGTATTCTTTTAGGATAATACATTGATGTCCAATCAGTGATTGCGCTTACCCTATTCTATTATCTGAAATGCAAGCTATATATGCATTCATAAATATGTAAGAATACTTTCATTTTAGGAAACATGCAGACATCATAGAAACATTAAAATATCCTGTCAATGCTCAATCCATGTCACAAGATAATTGCAACTCTAAAATTCTTTTAAAAGATACTAAAGTCCATTCAGATCCAGCAGTTTAAAAGTTCCCCGACACTATATTAATATCATCCAAAACGACAAAATTTTTCCTAAAACAAAGGAAGAAAAGAATTCTTTGGTAAGGAATTTCCTCTTTCAGGATTGTTTCGCATTTAATTAAATAATTTTCGCATTTCTGGAATATTTCCTCGCATCGTATTGTTGACTGATCCATTAAAAGTCACAGAGGCACAATCAATGAATGGATCCTAACAATGAAAATAATTTTCCGACAATCGAAGGGATGTAAAAAAATGACGCAAACCAACTCTTCACGGAACAATCAGTTGTTTTTCTTGGCCATCCATTAGTATGAGACTGCATTGTAGCTTGAATTAAGCTACGGGTAATTTGTACGGCCGACTAAATTCTTTGTTTAAGCTTCGTTGTGCCCCTTCCGGCTCATTTCTCTACAAATGTTCCTTTTCCAATTTGCCGCTTGTCTTTCATTTACAATTACGTTTTATTGGAGCGTGACTTTTATTTCTTAAGATCTTTTAAGCTTACGACTTTGAACTTCAAAAGTTTGCGTCTTCCCATTCTTAAAGATTACGGCGGGCACTGGCAAATCTTTCTTAAGCATTGGATGCGACACGTAGCCGGTAGAAGTTAAATGAATGCGTTCTTTATTGTTAAGGTTGATTGCAGGTCAGTGACATTCTTATTGGACCTCAAATCAAAATTAAAAACTTCGCCGAGATTTTTTTTCATTACTCTTTTCGACTTTCTATCCTTTTTCAATAAATAAAAAAGTAAATTGTGCAAACTAATAATAATTTGGGACTCTAGCTTTTTAAAACTTTTTTTTTATTAACTCGCTTTCTACTCTCTCTGTTTATCTATTTTTGTAATGGATTTTAAATTAACTTCTTGAACAGCTGGAGACTTAAACGTAATTCAGAACTAAATGGTAATACAATATTAACAGGCTTTCTTGGCTCTACTAATTTTTCTATTGGGTACAAATTTTGCAATAGATTAAAAGTTTTCACTGCATACATATAGCAACAGTATAGACAACGGTAAGTGAGTTTAAAATCGATTCCAAAATTTCGCTCCCATAAAACGGAAAAGTAAAAAATAACTATATTAATAAAATAAAAATAACTTACCACGTTTTTTTTAAAACGAATAAAAAAAATTATTCTAAATCTTAAATTTACAATCATATACATTTTAAACAATTTGTAAAGATGCAATAAATCTATAAATGGCTAGAGAATTTTTTATACTTTTTTTTCCGTTTTAAAGCAAGGCATACTATTTTTTTATGTAAATAAATATTTCATTAAATGATTTGAATGAAAAGAAAAAAAAACAGATTTGAAGAAAACTGAAGAACTGATCCGAACTGAAGTAAAAAATTAATACCACGTGAATTTGCCTCGTGGCTGAATCAACTCAATGCAATTCCGTCCTTTTGTTATTAAAGTTGCTTTCGGATGTGTGACATTTTCATTGACTCGCAAATCAAAATTAGATGTTTTTTCCAGGTTATGCATCTTTTTTTACTTGATATTCAGGTAAAATAATATATATATATATATATATATATATATATATATATATATATATATATATATATATATATTACATTCATTATTCGTATTAATACTTCAGGAAATATTTCATCATTTACGTATAAAGAAAGCCTGATAAATGAAAGTCAGGCAGCATTATAGTTATTAGTTCCACAATTAATGAAAGTAAATAATGATTGCATACATTATTCTTCAAACACTAGTATTATTTTAAAAACAAAATAATTTTCATAAAAATATTGTATATCATATAAAACTCTTAATAAAATAGTTTTGTTAAAATAATTATAGTTCCACTGTACAAAAGAATAGGAAATATTGTCTATACTATGTTACATTCGCACAAATAACTTATTTATGGCATCTACATTTCTAAAATATGCGTTTCTTGTTTATATTTTTTTTTCAAAAGAGCATTCTGCTAGTAAAAACGTACAGTAAAAAGACTTCATTATAGTAAACTAATTAGGTGATGGTGGAAGTATTTTTCATGTCATCATGAAAAAAAGATCAAGCACTAATTTTTACTGCTTTAAAAAACAAAACGCACTGAAATAAAGACATTAAATAAAATGTTTCGCCGGGCAAGAATTTTCTTATCGATAGATTTAAAACAAAGGCACGAAAATGAGTTAGTTAAATAATGGCAAAATCATTAATCTTTTCCGTCTGAGGCGACAGAGATTAGAATAGCTATTAGTAGAGATAACAAATGCTTCCTCCACGGCAGCGTAGAGTTAAATGCCGCAGAAGGACTCACCATTTCTTCTTTGCAGTCATTAGATAAAGAAACAGTTATTTAGTTCTCATTACACTGTACTGAGCAAAGGCAGAGGACTGATACAGTGTAAAGAGTTTATAAACTTCGCAAAAAAAATTGCAGTTAATGAACTGATAAAAAATGAGGAGTTAGTAAAAAGTTTATCATTATTTATATTAAAAATATGGTGGTTTAATCTCGAAGGAAAACTTAAAAATCATTACACCAGTTAGTGTAATTACGCATGAGGTTTAATGTATATTTATAGAAGAACTTTTATCACTATGTATCAAGAATAAATCAAATAATTATACATCAGTTAAATAAGGAAAAAAAATCCTAAAGTTTATATGTTTTTTTTTAATCTTGTAAACCGCGAGAGGTCTCTAATAACGGGAGTGGACTGGTAAAATCTCTTAATTTAAAACTGAATAAAAAATGCTCCATGAAAAGAAATTAAATTGCTATTTAAGGTAAGCAGTGTTTTTATATGTTTTATCTAATTCATGTAGGCAGCAAACTTTTTTTTCATCATCTTTAACTCATGATAACTTATTTTTATTATAAACTATTCGGTAGTTTATGCTTGACTTAAAAATATGTTTCAGAAAAATTGAAAACTTTATTTTTTTTTTAAATATGTAATAAATGTTGCAGGGTTAAAATAGTATTTAACTCTATTTATTTTATAAAAAAAATATTTCATTAAAAGTTAAACTATTATTTATTTGATGAGTTCTTTCAATTTAGTTGCAAAAGTTCTTTTCATGTTGAAAATATTTATACATTTTCCACCAAATTAGTTATTATAAGCATTTTTTTATTTTTTGTGAGTCATTGGGCATTTCTCTAGATTTACAAATTGTTAGTTTAATTTCTGACATATAGAATATAATATAGATAATTACTGTTAGAATGAGAAGAACTGCTCAATTTAGAAAATTATGAATCACTTCTTTTCCAACTCTGTAAATGTTCCAAATTAAGCAATAAGTCGCAATGTTATTTTTTGAGTAAATATTACATCTATAAATAAATGTAAATTAGTATTTAATTTAACAAAACATTTACTAAATAAAGTATTTATGAATATAATGCTAAATTATTTATGTATTTATATAATAAAAAATTAAGTTTTTTTTTTATTTATTTTTAAAAATTATTTCTAAACTTTAACCAGTTACATCAATCAAATCGAAATGAGTTCAACATTGCGTAACAAAGTGCTTAGAAATCTGAAATAAGTTTCAGGGAATATCAAAGAGGAGTATAAGGGAATTATTTGTTAAATATTATATTAAATAAAAATGAGTAATTTGATTAAAATCATACCATATCACCAAGCACAGAAGTCTATTGAAAAAACTTTTAGTTCAAACCAAATGGGTATAACATCGACAGTAAATAGTAACTATATATTCTATTAGATTTTTTTTTAACATTATATATAATTTTACATGAGATGAATGATAGAATAACAATGCCCTAATCCAACGGTTGATTTAGTGTGAAAAAAATGATTTATATCTTCTAGTATCAACAGTCTAACCGTATCAAGTGTCAACAATTAATTTACAAAACAGTTGAACCGCTTGGCCGCTGTATGGGTTACTACCGATGACTTAACTATGGAAATTGTTGACCATATCTTCTAAAATTGTTTTCTTCCAAAAAGTGTTTTTGCCCCAGCTGAATTCTCTAAAAAGTACTTTTCAATTATATCAATTTCATTTTTGTATATTTTTTCTGCCTTTAATAATGTAATTTAATTTAATACACAATCTGTAGCAATGTTTTAAAAGATATGAAGAAATTCGAACTCATCCAAAAAAATTCTAACTAAAACACAAAGAGTACTTTCGCTGATATTAAAATTAAGATTTTAAAAAAATGATTCCTTTGGACATTAACAGTGAAATAGAATTTACGCTTTCGCTTTTATTTCTTAGTATATTTGTCTTTTAATTATCACTTACATTATTTTCTAAATTATTACTTGAATTACTAAATTCACGGTTTTCAAGAATTCGAAATTTTAAGAATATGCATTCCACATACATTTATTAATAGTTCAAAAGGTCAATAATCTGGAAGAACTGATTAGTCTCCAAAGGGATTAGTATAGGAATAAGAACATAAGTGCCAAAGAAAGAAATACATGGAAGTATATTAAAAGAAATAGAAAAAAAATAATGCAAAAATTTCGAAATAATTTGGTTTCTGATTTTAAAAAATAATGAAATCAACAATTATGAATACACATTCACGCTCTGAAATATTATATAATGAGCTGAAATAAAAAAAAGACCAGTTGAATCTTAATTGTAGCTTTGCAAAGCCTGTTAGTAATATTTTCTGTACGTGGCAAATGAAATTTTCCTAAATTCTCGGGACGTTACTTCAGTTTTCTGTATTAAATCTGATTTCAAAGTTATTTTCCATAATTTTATATGCAAACAGTGCAATATTATTTTTTTCAATCTCTCTATTTATTTTCATATTATAACTACAAATTAGATAAACTTTTACATTTTCATTAGTAATAAATTATTTTAGATTAATTCTTTAATTAACTATTATTATTACTAATACCATAATTATTTAATTTACTATTTATTACCTAATAAAATTTAATTAATTACTTAAACAAAAACCTTCAGACAGTACAATTTTCTGGCGAAATAGAACATTTTCTACCATTTATTGAAATATTAACGAATGAAATGAAAAATTTCAGTCCTTTACAAATAGTAATCAAAATGAATTAATCATTAAATATTCACAAGATTATTGTGCAAGATATTTTTAATTCCTGATGCGAGCCTTCAGATATAATATAATCTGTCTAGGTAAGCACAGATCGACATGTAGTTGGTAATTCTAACCGATTTAAAGTTTTATATTTGAAGAGGTCTTCATCGGGTTCATTTAATTTCTAATAAATGCTCTTTTTTTCTTTTAAATGATATGCGAAACATTATCCATAAAACTAGTTCCATATAAAGAAGTAGTTTTGCAGAAAGTGGTAATTTTGATAAATGTAACAAAAGAAATGCTTATTTATTTCTTCAATATTATTTCAACAGCTTCGGCTTACATTATGTCTGAATGCCGAAAGGTTGCAAAGGTCATTCCATTTTTTTTCTGTAAATCTAATAGCTATTTTATTTTATTTCATTTAAATTTCTATGCTAATCTTGCGTTTCGCCGTATTACAAGGTGAAATCAAATATCATACCTTTCACCTCTTAACTTGAATACAAGGTCATTTGTAAATCTTTAAGGATATACTTTATCATTATTTAAAGTCTATATCATAAGTTTAAAACCACACTGCAAAGTTCCTATCATGCTATTATATTATTATGACATTTTTCATATTTCTTTTCCAAATTTTCTTTAGAAAAATTAACATAGAAAGAAAACTTTCTCAAAATTCGCGTCATAAAGAACTTCGAAAATTCCATGGTTAATCTTTTGTTTAAAAAAACTCAAAAAAAAAATCATCACATTATTTCTTAAATATTTTCTCAGTCAAAATTCAAATACTAAACGCCATAAAATGACTCAATCCAACGCTTTAAAAATTGGTAATTGCGGTTGTAATAGTGAAGATATTGAATTAAACTGAAATAAAACAAAGCAAACACATTTATTTCCAAGTATAAAAATTATGATTAAGGCTGGATTCTTTCCTTTTAATAATATTCTTTGCATTCATAAGAAAGCATTGCGGAAAAAAATAAATTACTTTATTCTCATGCATAAAAGTCAGAGCATTCAATTCATAAAACGTTTTCCACAACAATGGTATTTCTCCAGACTATCTTCAAATCAGCGAAGAAGGAGGAAAAAAACTATTTAAATACCGCCGTAATTGAATAATATTTACCCACTAAACTAAGGGTCGGGTTTTTTTCGCCAAGATTTTCATAAAGCTGTGTTTTCTGTTCGTTATAGCTCTGACAAAGAAAAATAAGAAATTTTAATTAGTTCGGAGATAATTTATTCATTGTTCCTGTAATAAATGCGCATTGTCCTAATTAAACATAATAAACGTTTTTTTTTCAATAATTTCCTTTTCGTAATAAAAAGTTGAAGCTGAAAAACTATTCTTTGTCTGAAACTTAACATAATGATAAAGTCCAACATATCTTAAAGTAAAGAACAAAATGATTTAAATGCGCTTATACTTTAAAGATATTTTTTCTTTGATATTTTGAAATGAATGAATGGAAAGAGGAATTAATTATATGTCTTCAATATTATGGTTGTCTGTTTAATTATCAGTACTATGAATCCAGTCTACAATTATGGTTTTATTTATATTCAAAAAAACACAATAAATAACAATGATTTTTGAATTCCTTTTAATCATTGCGAAATTTATAATAATATGTCAAAGGAACTTTTTTTAAAAAATAATTTTAGAGGATTTAAGTTGCTGCTTTTTTTATCAGACTGAATTTATGTTTTGAACTTAGAAAAAAATGCATGCTTTTATTAATTTCGAGTTTTGATTAGCGGTCAAATGTCTAGTATGCTTTTGTAAATCTCTTTATAGTTCATAAGTAAAAATAATGGCCTTCATTAATGAAGGTGAGTTTTGTGTAATCTTTTGAGATATTTATGCGCATTTCTTCCATCAACATATTTTTAAAATGAATTAATTTAACAGTGACATAAAATAAATGTAATATCGAAAGAGTTTATATAGATAGTACTTATTTTATAAGTCTATGACTTTGATATGTTTTATGAAAACCATTAATAAATTTTTAATGCAACTCCTCCTTGTATTCTTGTGAAAAGTGTAACATGATATGCTAAAAATTTTATTATCTTATGAATTGTTGTTTTGTTTCATAATATTACTTCAAATTTAAATTATTTATATTTCTTTGAACAAAATACATCAGATATGACATTTAGAACTTAATAAAGAAGCTTCTAGAAATACTTATGTTTATAGATGAATAATTTTTTTGAAATGCCAGGAAATATTTGATTCCCTAGATTATAGACTAGATTATAAAACTGTCAGTTGGATTATCCATTATCTCTACAAGATACCATTTATGTATGACAGACTAGCTTTTTATTTGTCTACACTTATCGAAAATTTTATAGATTTTAAGAGACTGTGATGACCTGATTGTAATATCCCGATCTCGGGAAAAAAAGAGTCTCTCATTTGAAACAGATACCAATGATCCATCATGTATGTAAACCTGATGAAAGCTAGATCTGAAATCGAGGGTCGTCTGCCCTACCGGCTTTTTGAAGAATTTCAAAGAAAGGGCGCTGATTTCAATGATACTCTTGTCACATGACCTTAGTTCAAACTAAGGTTCATTGAATGTTCTTCTCGATGCTGTAAATTGAGACACAAAATGGCACTAATTTTTAACGATACTAAAAGTTACTGATAACTGTTATTTTTCAACGGAATGTAAAATTCCGTTAAAGTTAGGAGTCTTTTAAAAGCTATACTATATTTCAAAAACAGCTAAATAATTAATTTGTTTAGCAATGAATTAACCAGTTTCAAATATTTCTTTACATCTTATAAAAATACTTTTAAATTATTTTCTGAAATGACTTTTAAAAACATTAAGTGATCAATGTAACAAAACTTTCAAAATATTTTATAGTGAAATTTGAATTTTGATTATTTTTAATATAATATAAATAATTTTGATAGTTATTTTCATATCTCAACGTAGTAAGCCAATAATTTTAAGGTTAAAAAAGAATGAAATTAATAATGCATGAATACAAATTAGAAATAGTTCTTATCTTTTGGAGCAAAATTGTTAGATATCTTAAGACTTTTATTGTCATTTTTAATTAATCTTAATGTGAAAATTTACTGATTTCTTAAAATTGCTAAATTGTAATAAAATATTGTATACAAATTACTTAAATAATAAAGTAATTTAATAATTATATTTTGATTATAATAGTTCTTCCATCATTCATGTTTTAACTTCTGTACTTTAAATATATAGGTAATATTTCTGTGAAACGCATTTGAAAATAATTACCTCAATTATTTTTACCCAATATCTTATTTTATAAATGTAATATTTCATTATTATAAAAGCCTAGCCATAAAAAAATAATGCTAAATTTTTTCCAATGTAAAATAAATAATATCTCACACATGAATCTTAAAAAAAAATGGGCATGATATTTACTTCTCCCACGATTATAAAACTAAATGTATTGGCTGATTAACAGATAAAAGAAAACTTTCCATTTTAATGAAGTAACTTTTAATGTTAAGAGAAAAATATATTTAGAGACGATATCATTTCAGAAAAAAAGTAATTATATCTACATAATAATTATAATATTAAAGAAAAAGTACAAAGGTCAATCTAGATATTTATATTATTTTGGAAAATAGTAGTTACATTTACTTAAATGATTTTATTAGCTGAGAAGAAAGTTTTGAATGCATTTAGATATTATTTTCCCATGCATATTAATAACTTGCTTTCAAACTGTATATTAATTTAACTTATTTAATAATGTTAATCTGAGATCCAAACTGACATTAATGTAATATAATCTGAAGCATGCAATAAAGTATTAATTGACAGTGTGCATGTTGCATATGCGACAACAATCTGCTATAAGCCTGTACCCGTCTGCTACAAGCTACATCGTTACGTATTGTAATTCCTTGAATATATTCGTTATTCGGATACTATAATGTATTTCATTTCAGCCGATTGCCAACAACATTTTTAACTATACTTTCAAAAGAATGATTTTTTTAATTCTTTGATTAGATTATCGTTATTGCCAAAATAATATTAATAATCATAATGCATATCATGGAAATAAAAAGTAATTTCATTTACCTTTTTTTAATTATTACTTATATGGTTTGCAGTGCGAATTGAAAAGAAAAAAAATCACTATGCTTTTTGTACACAATTACAAAATTTTTACTAATAATTGAAGGTAAAAAGTAATTCTGAATTTGCAATTTCTAAGAATTCTTGATATGAATGAATTCAATAAGTAGATCCCATAGTAAAATTAAGAAGATATATTACAATTTTTTTACGTAAATTTGAATCGGCATTGTTTATTACATTTTTTATCTGAATGCATTTTACATAAAATTTTTAATAATTCGAAACAGCAAGATAATTTTAATATTGCAAATAAATTATAGAACCAATAAAGAAAATATTCTGCTATTGTTGTATGAATTCATTCATGAAATATGATGGATATTCTTTATACTGAAGTAAAACCTTATGAAACGAAATATTTCTTTTTTATTTACTTCATTGATTCTTTAAATAACTGCATCTTGATGTAAAACCCTTGTTCTTTCCCCTCCAATTTGAAAACTCTCCATTTCTTTTTATAATGACAGTCTTCCTTGTCTACAAAATCAATCCAGATACAATTCTTTTTAAAAGAAATCATGTTCTTTTCGAATATTTCTTCCACAGGCTATAACACTATGTAATGGTGTGAGGATGAAAATACTTCCTATAAATTTTAAACTAAAGTTTTTCATTTTTGTTCACCTTTAACTCTCTAAACTAACTCCACGAAACAAGTCGTGTCCCTTTGACGACTCAGCACCAAACGAATCCCAATGTCTTTTGGAGAAACTGCAAAACTCACGAATCACGGACTTCGTGAAAAAAAGGGAGACCGAGGAGGAATAAAGGGGTCCGAGGGAGAAAAATACATAAAAGTCTTTGACAGTTACTCCGGGACATGACATGAAAAGAGCTCCTTTTTCGCTTTCTCAAAGGTTTATTCCAAGTCGGGCTCCAAGCAAGAAAAGACGTCATTCTCAATATCTGTCAGCCCCAAAGTAGTTTTCAGCTTTGTGCTGGAAACTCGCAAGATGAGCGATGCTTCAGTTCACGTACAAGATGTGGATTTGGCGATCTTCTTTTTCTACTTTTTTTTTTTTGCTTTCTTTCATTCATTTGTCATGCTTTTCATACTCGCGTGCATTCCTCAACTGTATGTCGATGCTCAGAAGTTCAGATGCGATGTCTATTGCATCAAAAAAATGCACGAAAAATAATGATGCCTCTTTCATGACTTGAATATCGAAGTAGACATCTAGATTTTTGATTGAAACATGATACATGCCTATTAAATGAGCAGTGATGATGATATATGATAGGATATCAATGAAGATATTTAGTTTCAGAGATGCTTGAATTATTAAACAATGCATAGTTTCATTTGCCAACAATTGTTGCCACTTTTTGTGCAAAATTCAAATGTTAGAGTGAAAAACACCTGAATTGTTTGTTTTTTGTTTGTTTGTTTCTTATGGCACTAAGCCTGAGAGGGACGTCTCTTATTTTTTTATAGCAGCGCCAACTAGGGTCAAGAGTACGACTTTGCCATTTCACGCATCATTCATTCGCTTGCACAACCCCTTTTTACAGGAGGGCACATTCACACATCTCACAGATAGAACAACAGAAGAACAACCATGCCCAAACCGGGACTCGAACCCGGGATCACGGGGAAGACGCGCTACCCCAATGCCAGGACGCCGGCGACACCTGAATTAAATGCCGCTATTTACTTTTCTCAGATGTGCGACATAATGGTATTAGATTTTTTTTTACTGAATATATTTTGCACTATCCCCTCCATTTATAAAACTATCTCAAGCTTTCTTTCATGTTTTCTTTTTGCTTTATCAAATAGGTGAGAGACGAATACAATCATAATGAAACAATACAAAAAATATTACATATTTTTATGATTCAGTTCAATAAATGTAGATCTAAGCATTGATTCAAAAACAGCATAATGCTAATCCCATTCACTAGTTTCTGGTATTTTTAAATTTGAACATTATAGAAGAATAGTAATTTTCAAACTTAGAAACGTTTAAATTTTTGGATAAGTGCTACCTCTTCTTTTCCGTCGTACTTTCTTATCTATTTTACTCTTAATATTGAAGCAGAGATATTTAGTGATAATAGACTGTGTTTTTGAGTTCCCTATAGAAATGTTAATGTCTTTGTAAATACCAAATGCATTACAGAATTTTAACATAAAATCTTCAACATATATGCTTTTATTTCACTAGTTGTAAATTGTCGTTTTCTCCAGTACTTTTTACTAAACATTGCAACAACATAAGAATAATAACCGTTATTTGACAATGTCATTAAGAATTTGTATAACTTTCCTGATATACAATTTATACTTATACAAATGCTTAAATAAGCATTAATCTTACTACCGAAAACAACCAGATTATCTAAACCTGCCAACGTACTTTATTCTTTTGCAAAAGGAAGAAACTCTTGTGTAGTACAAGAAGTTAAAGTATAGTTAAAATTTTCTAAATATTTCTTATCATATATTAATCCGTAATTTAATCAATTATTTTAAGATATCTCATTCTGTCAAAATGTATAAAATAAAAAGTATATTTTTAATATCAGAATATGAATCAATAAATTATTTTTAGATTTTTTTTCTTTGAATGTAAAAAGCAAAAACACAGCTTTATTTTGATAGCTAAAATTATATATTATTCGTCTACTTATAAAGGAAATAAATACATAATGTCAGATGTTAAAACAAAAATTCCTTTCATTATCTTTAATAAAAGAAATTTTTGTTATCTTTAAACTCCCTGGCACATTTTTAATCCCTGATTGAAAACTTAATGAGTGTGAAGCAATTTTTTTAAAAGATTTTACATTTTTAAAATTATTATAAATGTAAAATTATTAACATCATGTTCTATTCAATTAAAACCATGCATACCATTCTTTATAAATTTTGAAATCTTTTGAATTTTACAGATAACTTTAGATAGCATTTTTATAGCCTGAAGCAAAATAAATTTCCTTCATTCATGCAACAGCAACTATCTTTTTTTTTAGCATTTAGAAAGTCATTCCTTTGTATGCATACATCCAATGTCAATCTTTCTCAAAGCTTCTACATGCATGTAGAAGACACCGCTTAAAGTGAATTTATCGCTTTTTTATACGACGACACAAGTTTGACGATCAAAGAAAAGTTTCTTACATCCCTTTTATTTTTCCATCTTCCTCTTTCCTCCATTCTTCACTCGTTTCTCATCTGTATGTAAAGATAATCCTGCATTCGTTCTCTTTGAATGCATGTAAAATAACATTCGCTGGTTTTAAAAGGAAGGAAATGATCATTTTGAGGTTAAAGTTGAGGAATCAAACATCTTCGTGTATTACATGAAACCTGACTTCATGTATATTTATGGGGTTTCCATTTCTACTGAGCATTTGGTATGTATTGATGAGAATAAAGATTTTTGGATTTGAAAATTAGTATTTTTTGATAAATCTATTGCATTAAAAGCTGCTTGTAAGTAGGCGAATATGTATTAAAATATATTTCTGCTCATCTATTTCATGCGAGCTATCGAAGAATGTGGATAGAAAATTATGAACTTATTCTGAATTTCATATATTCTATAAAATACTGTATTTAATTCATTTCAATTTTCCTTTATTATTTAGCATTTTTTAAAAAAAATTTAGTTATAATTTTAAGGAATGTAGATTTTCAAAAGCCGAGTTTATAAAAAACTATAAGTAAATATATTTGAAATCTTATTTTTTTAAAAATTATTTTTAGAAGGAATACCAATTTAAATGAAAGAACACTTATTAGTTTGCTAATAAATACGAAAAGATCATTCTTTTCTTCATGAGACAAAATAATTTTTAATAAGTACATAGATATTTTTGTAATCTAATCGAGAATATAATGAATTTTATTCTCAATTTCTGAATATTTAATTTAATTCTCAGTTTTAAGCCTTAAAGAGAAAAAATGAAAAATACTTTTTTGAAATGCATATATGAATTTCTTCATTGGATAGCCGATCTTATGGTTATTTAGCTCACAATTTTAGGAAAATTTATAAAAATATTAAAGAGAAATTATTCCCTATTAATGTATTTATTAATTATTAAACTTATCTTTAAATTTAGTTTTTTTTAAGAAAGCATTAAATTAATATATATTTGTTCAGAAAATTTATTGGTTAATGAGTTATTTAAAATACTGTTAATAGTTAGAAAATCAGTATCAAGCTATTTAATAAAAAAGGATTACTGTAGACAAGTGACATGAATTGAAAACAATTATTAATGACTTAATTTTTTTTAATTCATTTCATCCTTAATTTATCAGACGAATACTAAGGAGAGATACTTCAACTCATTTTTTTAATTTTTTTCTTAAATTCATCAAAAGTTGCTTGAAAATGGCATATCTTATCTTCTAAAATTCACGAGTTACTTATTTCATTTACCATTACAAAATTTCGAAGATTTTACAACCATTTAGTTTATTTATTTTACAATTGTGCGTACTTGGTTAAAATGGACATCCTTAAAAATTTTATTTTTTCCAATGTCAACCTGGGAATAATATTTCAATTTCTTTTTTGTATTTTGGATATCCTAGCTATTACTTACAACATACATTGACTTATATGAGTTTAATTACAGTAAAGTCATACCAGAATAAATAGCATTGCAAGAATTAGAGAGACGAGGGTATTAAACGATTCTTTCCCTTCCAATCTTCATCAGAAGTTTAATAAGTATGGTACCCAGACAGGACATTACTTTTCTATCCCTTCTTAATATTTTATTTCAAAGAATTGTATAAACCTATTAGTAGTTTAGATCGATGGTTCCTTAAAAAACTATCTTCTGAGATATCCATAGCCTCCTTGCCCAACCCCACCGACCCCGCCAGTCACTGAGCCACTGACCAGAATATCATAAAAACTTAAATATAATTTATGTTAAAAGTATTAAAAAAATACTTTCCTAATTTTGAGGCATGTAAAGTTTTAAATTAATACTTTTTTTTTAATTTTATTTTAATTCAATATTATATTTGTAAATGGATGAAGACAATTCTCTGATTTATTTTTTTTAATTATTTTTATTTGATAGTTTACGAGCTCCATAGAGTGAATGCGATGAAACTAAATAAAACAGATAAGAATTACAACAAATTATCTTTAGCATGGAAACCTTCTGGAAAATGCATATTGACGGAAAATTAAAATATCTGAAAACAAAACTGGGTTTTAGCGAATACTTTTATTATGCCTCAATTAAGATTAAAAGTATTATAATTAGATATAATATCTGAACTCAATCTGATTTTTCTTTCTAATTTTTTCTTTTGGCTTTGGTTTGCAATGAATATTCAAAGATACATGAATTTTTCTTTTCTCCTTATATCTGTATGCAATGTAAAATATTTTCAATGTTTATGTAATTGTAAAAATGTAACTAACTTTTTTGTCTTTCATTGAAAAAATCTGGAGAAGAATTAACTTCAAATCCGAGTTTTATTAGTTACCTCTTGATTTGGCAAAAATATAATTAAAAAAAAAAAAAAACTTTTAAAAGTCCATTGCCAAACTCACGATCAGGAACTAGGCAAGACAATCTCACCACAGCAAGGCAACAGATCGAAAAAGATAATCAATTCATTCAAAGCTTACATTTCTTTATGAAATAGATTTTTACTGAATTTTAAATGAACATGCATTTACTATAATCACTTAATTTTTACAAGAAACTGTAGCTTTAAGTTGGACAGTTAAATTAACATAAATTAGATCCTGAAAAGAGTAAGATAGCCAGAGCCCTGTATGACTCATAAATTAATATTAATTAATATTGATGTTAAGTTGTTAGA
This sequence comes from Argiope bruennichi, assembly GCF_947563725.1. Taxonomy (NCBI): domain Eukaryota; kingdom Metazoa; phylum Arthropoda; class Arachnida; order Araneae; family Araneidae; genus Argiope; species Argiope bruennichi. Next base: position 45,429,678 of record NC_079151.1, read on the forward strand.
ATATATATATAGAGAGATAGATAGATAGATAGATAAAGAGGTAAAAATTGACATATATGTTTGAAATGACATGAGGTTTTATTCAACTCCAAAAAGTGCAAAAACGTGCCAACAGATAGTGCTGCGTTGTAAAACGTAATTGAACCCCGCATGAAATGAACTGTACTGAGAAAAAAATGATATGCACCAGAAATAGCGTCATGTTGATTTTATCTAAAAAAAAGTACTGTTAATAAAACTGTACTATCAGAATGGAGAATCAGCTACTGCAGCTGTACGCTCGTATCGCCACAAGAAGTGTATTCATACGGGAAAATGTTATGTGACTAAAATGCTAAGAAGAAAATTATTACTAAGTTCGAAGACGACTTTCCCGTAATGGACGACCAGATTCAAGTGCTAGTTCTGCTCGGACATAGGAGGAAGAAATAGGTGTTAGTGGCTTTGTCTACGCATGGTTAACTCAGTAATGTTCTGTCGGCCCTTTGCCTTTACGGGTATGGTAGCAAATCTCCCATTATAGGACCACCACCGTCTGTGAAACGTCTATCGGGTGCCTCCCACAAATTATCGGCAACATAAAAATACATCAAAGTATCTCGGAAAACCACAAGAGAAGGGAACGAGGGCAAAATGGGCCAATCCGCCAGAACGGGACTTAAAGCGTAACCTCTAAAGCTATTCAGATATTTTGAGATTTTGTCAAGCCCCGTTCCGGGTATGGTTTTAAATCTGCCAACTGATCCATTGCAGGACTACCCTCGCCTCTGGACGTTGGTCGGTAGCTTCTCGCAAATTGTCGGCAAGATGAACAGACATCAAAGAACCCCGGAAAACCATAAGAGAGGGGAAAGTGGGCAAAATATGCCTATCTGGAGATATACACGGGTTGTCGGAACGGGGCTTTAAAAAAAACATAATCTTTTTTCGGAATCAATATAGTGAAGATTATTGTTTTTTCTATCACATAAAAAGCAATCTATTGGCCATTTTTTGCACTTTTTTTGGTTTAAAAAACCATGTAATATGAAGTATGTATCTCATTGTTTACCTCTCTAAGTATAATATACATAAATGTAATGATTAAATTAATTTACGCTCTAAAATAATTTTATAAACGCTCTAAGTATGACTTTACAGGAATTTTAACTTCTAAGTTGCGCGGTCTTTACTTTTTCCCAGAATCAATACACTGTGTGTTAGAATACTATATCGCTATCTTTTTTACCTGGTTTCAGCCTCTCGTTTCTGTTTATTGCGCCATGCTCATCATGCTTTTTAAAATGAAATCTTCTAGAAAATTGTATTTGTATTTGTTTAAATAAAATAATAAACGAAATAAAAAAAAATATTTTATTTCATATCACATTTTGCGCCACGCTCATCATGCTTTTTAAAATGAAATCTTCTAGAAAATTGTATTTGTATTTGTTTAAATAAAATAATAAACGAAATAAAAAAAATATTTAATTTCATATCACATTTTTTGGAATAGAAATAGTTAATAATATAGCAGAATAAATTTAGAAACCTTAATGCAGATTTTTATTTTTTCAAAAATAGTATCGTTAAAAATTGATATGAAGTTTTCTTTTGGCTTACAAACTTTAACAAGAATTATAACCATAATACAATTCTAAATCATCACTTTAAACCAAGATTTCAAAAAGTAATATTTACGAAATATAACACAAAAAACACTAATAAAAGAAAAAAAGAGATTTATATACCTTAATGTTAAATAAAAAGCAAACAGCGGGGAAGAAGTTGCAACTCTCTGATAAAACGTTTTGCAAGAACAAAGGGCAGCTCACCCAAGAGAGCGAGAGCTCGGAGAAAAGCTGGGAGGCAGCAAATAACGATAAAAGGGACTATCATAGCACAGGGAAGAAAAATCAAGTTAAAAGCAAGTAAAATAAAAACAAAAAAAATATCCCACTAAGTTAAAGAAACCTGTGGCAAATACGAATTCCGATATCTCAGAAAGGAATGAAAAAGGGGTCAGGTCGAGAAAAGAAAAAGTATCATTTGTATATAGATAGTTTAAGTAAGAGTGGTGCAAAGATATCTATAATTCATATGGGTAATTCTGTGATATCCTATACTATGATTGCATGACTTTTAGTATGTTAAATAATTAATTTACCATTTTCTGCCCTAATTACCTACTTTATAAAAAAATTTGTTCAAATTTTAATCTACACATCAAGATAGATAGACACTATTCATTTCAATATCCTGCGATGGCCACTTTTCGACGATTCTATCTTACTAAGGGGTGAGAGGCGGAAGGATATGCGTATTTGCGGAATTAACTTTATTGCTAAATGTAAACATCTTTGTCTTTCTTCTTTCCTCTCACCCCTATTTTGTCGAATTAAACCCATCCTAACGCATGCGCAAAGGCGCGGTGGATTTTAGAATCCGTTGGCAAACAATAGATAGTAAGATTTAGCGGCACAAGAGCAATATTTAAATTTACTGCGCCAGTCATACGGTTAAAACATGTAAAAAAAATTATGTAAAATTTTGTAAAATTAGAAAAGGATTAATAAAATTGCAAAGCCAAGTCCCATAACATTGAAAACAAGGTTTCAAAAATGACAACAAATTGAAATGTTAAATAAAATGATGAAAACCAATTGCTTTAAAAAATTAAACACTTTTTTGTATTACACTTTGGAAGTTGCAAAATTCACGAAAAATCTGTCAAATAAATTAAAAACTGTAGATTTAATCACGATAATTAAAATGATGTAGATGCCAGGCAGAAATTTAAAAAAAAATTAACAAATCATAACTGAGATAAATGATGTACTTTATAAAAATGCGAAAAATGAAGTCCAGTTTCATTTTTGTAAGAAAATTAGAATCTACTGTCAGCATTGTTAAAAATTTACTAATTTTTGAAATTATTGTAAAATTCCGATTCATTCTGTGCATTAGAATATAAAGTGTAAGTATAAAGGTAAGGTAATAGCATGCGAATGCTCCATCTTTCAATCAAAATTACAGCTGTCCGACAAGAAGCCACAAATTTCCAATGCAAAAAGAAGCTATATTCTAGTGGCTTAATTTTTGCCATATTGCTGGAAATGTTTGCTTCATAAGGCATAAAATGTGATTCCTCATCCAACTGGTCTGCACTGAAAAAAGAACCATCAAACTTTTGTACGCTTGTACGACTATGATAGTTTCATAATATGTAATGCACCAATGTACTAATTTTGAAATTGATCTAATTACGTTTAATTTTCTTAATCATCTTTTACATTTGAATGTAAATGTGAAACATAACTGTGGAAGTAATTACCTGCAGATATTTAATGCTTCGTCTCTCACGCAGAAACATCAGGTGAGAAATCACACTTATTCATGGCAACAAGCTACATGGTTATGTTTCTACCATATCATAAGAAACCGTAAGTGAGTTTAAATGTTGCTTAATAAGGCGAAACTGTTATTGCATGTTTGACTATATTTGTATGATGTCCAAATTAAATTGCACAAAGCTAGACGCAGTAATCAAATCCTCTTCCCAACAATCAACATGATCAACAATTACTTTGCGCAGGGCCATAATGTATGTGATTTTGCGAGAAAGTTGGAAAGCTGGAAAATAATATCGCATCTCATTCTGGTTTCCAGAGATTCAACAGATTAAGTCTAGATTCGAAGACTTAATGGGGATAGTATAACGTTAATGGAAAAGCATTTAGGGTTTTCTTAACCGCTATGGATGTTGGTCTAATCGCCACTGTTTCTCTTGCCAATGTTGTAACAACTCTATATTTTAAATAGTTTACTATGAAAATAGTACTTCCGTGTAAAAAATAGATGCTTCTAATGAAGCCGTAATTGTGATATTTTTCACTGAAACCGTAATTATGATCTCTAAACTATTGCTTTTCACGTCATTCTTAAACAGATATAGTGTAATATCTCAATTCAAAATTTTATTCCTATCCCTCGAACGGCATGCTATCTAAAAGGATATATATCGACATTTTTTTAAAAATGAATTAACAAATTAAACTTCTTTTCGTCATTAAAAATGTTTAATCAGTTTTTATATGAATATACGAAATGTTACACATTTCTGCTAAAAATTATAGATTTTAACAAATACTTCATTCTTTTTGCATGCAAACTCTAATAGAAAAATAGATATAAAACCTAATTTTATCTTTTAACTTCCTTTTATTAGTGATTCTTAATAATTGGATTAATTTAAATACAAATTATTAATAAAAAATATACGTATCGATATTGTCCTGAAAGTATTTCTCGAAATAATATAATTCTTCTTTTAAAAATTTATAATAAGTTTGTGCATGAAAATAAGGAAATTATGACAGCTACGTTAAGTTTATAACAAAACATAATTGTCTGAAAATTAATGTCACATCTTGCTATTGTTTTTCTGCATTCTTTTAAATAATTTGTAGAGAAACAACGCATTTTATATACAAAGTAACAAGGGCCTTGTGCTTAACAAATTCAGATAACATATGGAAAATGCATACAGCATACATATATTATTCGAGAATTTGATTTTGAGCAACTTTATTATTTTGTAAAAGTATCCTTCTATAATAACCTTTAATCTCAAAAATCTTTAAATGATTTCTAAAATCATCATGTAAATCATACAAAAATATAATAATCTCACATAGGTCATACTAAGGTCAAACCATGTTCATACAAACTATAGAAATGGCGCTATACAGCGAAAAATCTTTTTCCGGCAATCTTAATCAAACCATTTATTTAGTATCGATCACTTGATCGATATATTGATTAATTATTAGAGGATCATCAAAATCATAGTTAGAGAGTTACCAAATGAACTTCGAAAATGATTTTGTCAGCAGATCATTAATTTTTCTCTTTTTATTTCTTGTAAGAGTGTTTGAAACTATATTGGCTTCTATCAATCTTCAAATAGGTATAACTTCTCACGACTGCAAATTTCAACAATTACTTTTCACATCTGTTTTAATATTGCTTTTAGTTTCGTTTAGTTATTATTAATAATTTATGCCATTTGGAGTATCTATAACTTTTAAATCTTTACCTATATATTCTTTGTCGTTTTATAATAAAGCTTTAGAATATTATTTATATTTAAAAATATATCACATTATACTTATAACATGATATATGAACTTTAATTTCTTCATTTCATTTTTTCCAATTTATTTCATTTATAGAGAATTGATTCATAAATATCGGAGAAGCTGTAAATTTTTAGGTGGTGCTATGGTTAACCTTACTTATATTTTCCTTTCGGCATGTCCGCGTATTCACATAATTAAAACATAATTTTTAATTAATTGTATTTTAAAAATTACTTTCGAAGGAAAAAAAAGAAATCTGAAATTGTTATCTGACGAAAATTGCATGCTTTATTGTGTTAAATACTTGGATGTTCATCATGAGGAAATAATCTGGTTATCCATAAATAATGATTATTCGTTAATAACCTGCAATTACAAAATGCCACATATAAAAAAGCTGTTAAATACGAAAATAATCTTATTATTTTAATTAATGTGATTATTAGGTAATACTGAAAATCCAAATAAAAATTCATATAAATAAAAATAATTGCTTATAAAACTATTTTTTTATTTACAGTAATTTAGGAAATAAAAAAAATCTAGTAAGATTTCGTATATTTAATAAAAATAAATATAATAATTTCAAGAATATAATTTTTATTAATTCATTCATTAAAAATTAAATTATTTAGGAAAGTATTTGTATCATTTTAATTAAAAATAATGTGTTTGTGATTATTTATTTTGCATGAAAAGATCATCAATATATTTGTATATATCCAAAAATAAGAAGCAAATACTTTAAGTACATTTTATACAATTAATATGCATTTCAAATTTTGTAAATAGAAGGCGGAAACCCTCTTTCGCCGTTCAAACGCAACTATTCAATATCTGCAAACAATGAAGAGTGGGAATTGTTCTATGCAATTAAGGTTCTTTCCGACATGTACTATCCATGTACATGTCGGAAAGAACCGACATGCAGTGACAATATTTAGTATCTTTTTGTATTTTTCTTTCGGTACTATGCTTACTGCCTTTATTTCAATAAATATTGTATTTTTGAATTTTTTTTATTGCTTATTTTATTTTATGAGAATATGAATTTTGATAATTTTAAAATGTTTTAAGTAAGCAACTACGTTCTGGAAGAATTAAAATAAAGTATAGTACATTTCTGAATTTTTTTGAGTAAAATAAATTAAATAAAATCGCTACGAAATAAAGATATATCAATTAAGGTCAAAAGTTTGTGAATTTTTTTAAAAATATAGAATTTTTGGCTAAAATATGAATAAATCAAAAACTTTTAATAAACAAATTTATCAAATGATTTACCGAAACTTTTCAGATGACTAAGGAAATATAACGCCTAGTACCTAAACTAAGAAGTTAACAGCATTTCTATCTAATCCTTTAATATTATGATTAGACTGATAATTAACATAATTTTTTCCATTATAAACATTAAAACTACTGCAAGATATTTTTTTATTGAACAGGTGTCTTGTTTCATAGTTAACAAACTTCAGAGCCCATTGGTAAAATATCATAGAAAATTCGAACAATAAACAGATTTTAGATTTTAATTTTTAAGGCTCTTCCTAAAAAAAATATTTTAACAAAATTTCGAATTTGAGTAAGCGACATTTAAAGATGTAAAATAGCATTGAAACAGAGGTTATCAAAAATAAAAATAAATATAGCATCCCAAAAAATAAAGGTAGAAATGAAATTCAACCAATTTTATAAATAAAACGTTTCGGATATTAAATAAATGAAATCAAAATGCAATCGAAATTTCTTCCAAAAGTCAATTCTACAAAGTAATCATCTGTCTTATTCTTGATTCAGGGATATTACTCATGAATATGTTTTCTCATTTATTATAATTCTAATAAAATCAATTCCATAACAATTCACAAAAAATAACTTTTAAATAAAGGTACAAAACACAATGAAATTTTAAAAAAAATCACCATTCCTTTTTCACGTGTCTAAAATCCTTCTTGAAGATGCAGTTCTAAATATCGAGCATTCGAAAATTGAATCTAAATTTTAATTTCAATGTCTTAAGGAAACATAAAGCATTACGCTAGTTAACAATACCAAGCAGTTAATATTTTCTCACATCCCCTATTCAAGTGACTTCGTGCTATAATTTTCCGTTACTTGCTTTCTTTAACAGATTTTCCATTACTTTCTTTCCGCAACTTGGTCTTTAAGTTTCTCGTGCCACTCTTCATCGAAGAGAGCTAGGATGAACTCCCTCTAACCGTAACAAGAATCCCCAGGCAATACACAAAGGATTTACCGAACTATTTGGGGGTGCAAAAAGCCCGCGGGTTGTTTATGTAAATTTCGCAATGTTGTTAGCTTAAGCTTGTCGACTGAGCGAATTGTATGTTTCCTCCTGAAAAAAGACCAGTGGAAGAAGCTATTGGAATATGGGGAACGTATACCATTTGCAAGAAGTAAAGATCGTTGGAAAGAGAATATGTAAAGGATTAATTAATTTAGAACTTTTATTTCCACTTTCTCCCTTTACTTCTGGGACGATAAGATATAACTGCACTGGAATGGAAGGATTTTTCTGATAATTTTGAGTAAGAATACAAAGTTAGCTTGCATTAACAAAGTTTTAGATAAACATTCTATCTCAATGTTTCACTTGCAACTTAGTTTACAATTACATTTCTATCACACAGTTACTTCTCTGACAAAAAAATGATTATATTATGTCAATAAAGATATTTTAGTGTGTTAGTAGGTTTATATGTTAATCCAGACACATTTGTATAAAATTTCTGAATAATATTTCACTATAGACAAATATTGACATTTAATAATTCCACATTGAGCATAAGAAAAATGTATTATGTAAGTTACAGGTGCAAATACATATAATACATCTTAAATATTCTACTTGCAATTCATAATTCATCAAAATAAAGCTGAATATATTTTTATAGTAAGGAAAGTAGTTAACGAAGTTAATTAATTCAGGGACAATAAAACCAAAGATAAACTTCTTCTCTAAATGGAAATACCTTGGTTTTATATAAACATTTTTAAACAAGCTAATGTAGGAAAAATGTGGAATTTCAGTTTGTGGTAAATGTGGCGATTCAGTGTTAGTAAGTTTATATATTACTTCAGATTTATTTACGTAAAATTTCTGAAAAATATTTTATTATAGTCAAATATTGTGATTTAATAATTTCACAATGAGCATAAGGAAAATTTATTATATAATTTACAGGATCTTAATCATTTTGCGTACAATTTTTAATTCATGTAAATAAAGCTGAATCTATTTTTATAGTAGGAATAGTACAAAATTATTTACTTCAGTGACAACAAAACCAAGATAAACTTCTCTAAATGAAAATATCTTGATTTAATATAAACATTATAATTTTCGTTTTCTCATATTCAGAATTTATTTATTTTGTATTACGTTATGACAGAAGCTACTCTGAATTGTCCATGATCAGAAAAAGGTGGAAGTTCGATTAAATTTTAAGTAGATCCAATACTTTTGTAATAGACAATAGTCTTTCAATCCAAAGAGTAAAAAAGTAGAAATAAAAAAAGTTAATATCTAGAAGAGTACACTGAAGCTAATGTTCAGGATAATAAAGCAAAATTCATTTATCATCAAACTTTAATTTACACATAAGCCTCGCTTTGTTGCTTAGTAGAAAAACCGATTTCATCACAAAGAATGTAAAAACGTGAAAAACGATGAAAAAAAACCCGCAAAAATCCGAAACAGTTTTCTAAAAAAATGCAAAGCAGTTTGCAAAGGGAATTAAATAAGCGAAACTAATATCACTTCATCATTTAGAAGAACTCATATTTCACAAGAAATTAATACATTTATTACATGAAGCAAAATTAGTTGTTTGAAACTTTTACATAAAGCAGTATAAAAATTAATAAACACGAACGCTGTACATATTTAAACAAAGATGATTTTATGAAGCTGTAAAGAATAAAGATGAGATGAATTGTTGATCATATCCCAAATATTGTTGATTAATTAGTTTGACAGTTATTCAGAGAATAATTTATTTTAATCAGATTTATATATGTTTCCTATATTATTTTGAATTATTCATATCAAAAATTTAGAAAAAAAGTGGATAATTTATTTTCATGATTATTTTATTTTAAATTAACTAAGACTCAGTACAATGACGTAAAATTTAAAGACGAATTATTATGTAGTTTTGTAGTTTATATCATGTCTTTTTCAACAAAAAAACATCTTCGATTTTATATTAAATATTGTTAAGTTTACTTTACAAAAATTATTATTATATTATCAATTTTGATTTACCTTGAACTGAGTTCTTAAACTTGATCTTATACTTCCGCAACAAAAGTAAACACATATACTATTGAAAAATGAAAATGATTCAATTCATTTTTTAAAAATCTTAAATATTTTAAAATTCAGAAGTATGTTGGCATAAATTATTACTTACAAAATTTTTTAAATAATAAATCTCTTCGATGGTTTGAGAAAATTATACTAGTAGTAGTTAAATTTTTAGAAAGCAAAGCATGATTCTTCAGTCTTTCAAACATGATGAACGATGTTAAAATTATATATCATTATTCTGGGTCAACAATGCATACTACTATAGATGTCAAAAAAGATAATATATTTGAAGTAATTATAGAGAATTCGATAGCTTAACAGCTGTGATAAAATAACAAAGCCATAATTGATGCTCTACAGAGCAGGAAATCAACGCGTAAGTAAGCAAAGAAAAGTAGGATGAAATTTTCTGAAGAAAAAAAAAAAGAAGAAGAAGAAGAAGAAAGTAAAGGCACAGAAATAAAGGAACCAAAAAAATAATTAATTGGACCAAAAATAAAGGAATTCGTTTTATCCTTCTACTTTCAAAAAGAAATCCTGAAAGAAATCAAAAGTTAGCAATTGCTTATACAGACAATTCTGTTTTTTCATTTTTTATTTAATTTTTTTGTAGAATTGTTGAAAATAAGATATTTTTATCTCTTCAATCATAAAAAATATCTTAATATTTTATTTCTTATTAATTTCAAGTTGCTTGTGCTTGATGGTCATTGTTTAAAAGACATTTTTTACTATTAAAAATTTTAAATAAAAAGGTTTTAACCTTTGGCCATTTTGATGATTTTCAGTATTTTGAATAAACTCTTTACCAGCAAATTAGGAAAAAAAAGCGAAAAGCATTATCTCTTGATTTTAAATTTATAAAAAATCAATCATATTAATTTGAATTAAGTACATAAATATAAGTAACCAAAAAAAGTTTTTAACGCCGAAGTAATTAACTTTGCTTTTAGCTTTCACTATCAGGCGAGTATAAAACTATTTTTTTATTAAAGATATTAAACTGATTTTTTTCTTTGCAGATGCAACAAAAAGACATCATCGTTTTTATATTTCACTGGTTATGTACAAATTTTTAAATAATGTGCGTTTCCTGCTTTGCTACAAAGTATAAGATTGTAACAAAGTTAATTATTTTATCACAAATTCCCTATTTCCCCAATTCCTGCACTAAATGAATATCTTTTTGACTATAGATTAATTACGATTTCATTCTGAATATATTAATTGAACCTTTTACATTTTTTATTGATATTTGTAATTTGGATCGTTATAAATATTACATCTGTTGTTAGCATCCGTTTTTCGCAGTCAATGCAAACACTATGACTATGAATAAATTATCGGCGATATTCAGCTAATACTTAAAACGTTTTTATTGTTTAAAATTTAATTTTAAGAAAAAATTAAAACATATTAGGTATTATAGCGAATCACCCAGCATTTATCCAAATGTTAATGGCTTAAGGATGTGAGAGTGCATTGCCAATCGTGTTTTTTTATCGTCTTGGCATAAGGGTAGCACGTCTTCCCCGTGATCTGGACATCCCAATTTCGAGTGTTGGTTCGGGCATGGTTATTCTCTATCCTGTGTTCTATCTGTGAGGTGTGTAAAAGAGCTCTCCTTTAAAAAGGGGTTGTGCAAGCGAGGGTGTAAATGTCATCTTCATATGAACTAAAAGTCAAACTTCTGCCCTCTTGAGCTCAGGGGTCTTTATCCTTAGAAGATACTGTACCCTCTTTCCATGGTAAAGCAGACACGACATCATTATCAGTAGAGTTTTGAAACCAAAGAGAATTTCTGTCTGAGTAAGTTAAACATTGCAAGTGTAGGCGAGCAAGCTTTGTGGGTATGTTGAACGTGCTGTAATATGCATAACGATGAAAAGTTCGATGGAAAAGTACACGTTTATCATTTTATAAATATGATAATCAATACTGAAGATATTTTATCCAATTTTATTAAGGTAATCAGTATAAAAAATAACACAATCTTATAAATATTTATGCGATGTTTTCAAGAGTCTAAATCTCATAAGATTTTCTTATGAATAACAAAAACGTTACTATCTAAAAAATGAGAGATGATTTCATTCTGACAGACTTTATATATAAAGAAATTATATACAATATGAGTCAATATTGTTTGCATTTGAAATTACAAATATGTTGACCTAAATAAAACAAGCTTTTTCAATTTTAAATAATATGCTAAGAATATAAATAAGCAATCGTGGTGTACTAGTTTTGTGGCAACGGATGGGTGGAAGGGGTAGAATAGTGTATGACAGTTTCTTGAGTGCTTTTTGGTATTTTCTAAGCTTTAAATAAAAAGTAGGTAAAACTGCATAAACGTGGCATATGGTTGAAAAATGAGATCACGATTACATTTTAAGATAATAAATAATTCCACCAAATAGTTTAAGCAAGTATATATTAACCTGATTATACAACTCAGATTATTTTATTTAAACACATGCATTCATATCATTTAAAATTTAAATCTTTTAAAGCCCCCTAATTAGTAGTAATTGATTTTATAGACCATAATTTATGTAAAGCAATGCCTATAAAATTATTCCTTTGTTAAATACATAATAATTTAGTAATTCATAAAGACAGTTAAAATAATTAATTAATTTAACTGTGCTCTAATTTCATGCCTGAACAATTCTTCAGTCACGGCCAGTTTACTAAGTATGCGAAATGGGTTACTGCCTCATTTCATCTAATAACTTTTAGAGGTCTTAATATTATGCTTTAATTTATTTTTAAAATCCGCATTATCGACTTTATTCAAATTAAGTTCATTTGCATTTATTTTAAAACATTATTCAATTCTAAATTCTAAAAAATTCTGGAAATCATGGTATTTGATGACTTTTAAAAGTTGCCTGATCCTATTATTGAATATTGCTCAAATTGTTATAAAGATATTTTTTTCTATTTTGTTTAAAATAATTTTTAATGCGCATTTTTTATATGTAGTAGATTGAGAATAATTTTTTGTAAAACGATTCGAAACTAAGCATTTTTCTATTTCAATTTATCAAGATGTACTACATTAAATTATTTATATGAAAAATAAATTTTCAATAAAAAATTAAATTTGAAATAATTTATTCCAGAAAAAAAGTCGCCAAGATTTACATTACCCAAAAATCCTGGGCATAGATACAGATGAGTATGAAACTAAAACAATATTTTATTAAACATATATTAGAAAAAATATTAAAAAAACATTACAGCAATATTCTAAAAGTGAAAGCTCTAATTGTTATTTCCCATTGAAAACAATATTCATTGTGTAGCGAATTCACATTAAACCGATTTATCATACCTTTTTTTTATGTTAAGTTTCTTATTTCAAAATATCTATATATTTTTTCGTTTCTTGCAATCATTCAAATAAAAGAGGAAAAAATCAGTTTTCTTAATATACAAGTAATCAATCAATTTCTCTATGATTATCTGTTATGTTATGACTTAATTTCATTTTATGGGGTTTCCTAGTGAGTTTGAAAAGCCTGTTGAATCTCTTGGTCTTTATTGCCAGTGCGCTCGAGAAGCCTGGTGTGTGCGTGTTAGATAGAATTCATGAATATCTCTATAAATGCTGCGAGAAGTGATTGACGTTAGCTCTATCGTGCCATTCGGCACTTCTTGAAGCCTGAAGTATCATCTAATAGACGCGCCTTTATGTCGGGACAGAATTATGAATTAGGTAAAGTAACTAACTAACTTAATGACCTCTGAAATTTCAATATAATCGTTGCGTTATTTTTAGAAAACATGATTTTAATATTTTCATTTAATTTACAAGGAAAGTGCTTTCAAATTATTTGTTACTTTAACATTAAAAAAACACCTCCAATTCTATTATTATATAGTATTTAGTTTGTGTTCTAAGATTTACCATATTGTTTAGAATTGATTCTATTTTTGAATTCTTTATATGCGAAATATTGAAATCAAGTCTTTTAAAAATTACATGTAATAGTAATTTTTTTATATCATTTAATTTGAGTTACATAGTTTATCTTCTCTTAATCTCAATGCGAAGCGTAGAACTTTGTGTAATTTTTTTTCTTTGACCCTTTGAAACCAAACAGATTATTTGAACAAAAATAACTTATCTGAACTGTCAAAAAGTTCACAAAGAATTTTTGGTGGAACCTTGTGTACTAGTCACTTTAATATCATTCTATGGAATACCTATTATATAAGCATGTAAAAGTGCTTCCATTTTTAAACACCAGCTAATGATAATAGAAATATTAAATTAACAAACTATTTTTAACCATCAACTAGTTCGCTGATAATATTTCTTGTGTCAATTTCAATTTAATCTCTTAAACTTAATCTGATGATTACGATTACATCATCAAATAACTAAAAAACCGTGTAAGTTTAGCTGTTGTCTATTTAGCTTTTCAATTACGTATTATATTTCTTGTGCTCATATGACTTTCAAATGGAGCAGAATTCCTCGACATCATTGCGTGTTTAAAAAGGTAATCTTGGTAATCTGTTTTAAACTACATTTTATCTTTTGGCTTTCATTATTTAAATTTAGCAAATAATTTTTAGAAATTTACAGAAAAAGAATTTGTATTTTAATACTTATGAAGAAAACGAAGTTGAATCTCATTTCAACATGAAATTTATCATTGAAAATTATGGAGAAAAAAACCCTGTTTTGAAAAATATCAAAAATTTGAGATAAAGGTAAAACGTTAAGTACATTATTATCAAAATGGTCTAAGAATCAATCAAAAATATTATTGCCTAAAGGCAATAATATTTTTGGAAGTCATAGAAAAAATTCCAAATTTCGCCTGATTTTTAATCAATTTTTGAAGCGTATTTGAAGTTCTCAATGTAAATCTGTGGCGGATTAGATAACTCTAAATCAAATGGTTTATCCTGTAAAACATAAACAGATTCACACAGAAAGCATTTGTGTATACATTTAGGTACACATTTATACACAAACGCTTTTATTATTAAGTAGCCGCCTTTGGCGACCAGCCGGTTCACCAATCTTAATGCACGTTAAAATTTTAATAATTAAATATTTGATGGAACTCCCATTTTAATTGCTTCTTCATTAAAATATTTTAAAACTTCAAATTTTAATATTCATATAATTCACTCATAATATTATAAAGGCCTTCAGCCATAACGTAATATGTACCTCTCTAATTTTCTGTTAGCTCCCGTATTATGCTTTAAATTAAAAGCTTTATGCTTTAAATTAAAGTGAAAATGATTAAACTGCAATAAATATAATATTTTTTTTTTCTTTTTTTTTACTGAAACGCAGCATTTTTTTAAAAATATGAGTACTGAAAACAGAGTCGCTGAGTATTTAAACCTTATGGGCACTAAAGAACATTTCTCTTAATTTATATAATACCTCAAGAAGTTTTCAACAATTTTTTTTCAGATTTATCATGAACAGATTGATTAATTAACAATGTTTAGTTTTAAATGCATCAAACACTAAAAAAATAATATAAGCCTTCAAAACCAAGTCTGTATCCGTTGTCAACAATCAGAACACAATGCGCATGTGTCAGTTTTTAATGCCAATTATGGTAACGCAAATGCGTGTTCTACGCCAGTTGGGGTAAAGCTATACAGATTAGAAATTTTTAATTTCCTTTATTGTGTTTTATTTTAATTCAAAAGTACTTCAGAATGAATCTGAAAGATCGATTAATTAACAATGTTTAACTTTAAATGCATCAAACCTTAAGGAAATAAACAGAATTCTTTGAAATAATCTGCCGAAAATTTCTTAAGCGTATCATCTTTTGCGTGGAAAAAATAACTGAAGCCTTACTCATTTGGCGGTGAGGAAATAAAAAAGATTTTTTTCGGCGGGAAAGTTAGTTTTTAATTAATAATTAATAAACCCCAACTCTGATTTTTTTTTTAAAAAATTCAAAAACATTCCTAGGGATATACCTAACAATTTCCCAAATTTTCACGGCGATTGGATGTATGGTTTTTGAATCTATCGAGTACAAATAGACGGACACACATTTATTTTTATATATATAGATAACGGTGATCAAATTTTGATTTAATCATTAAAGGATATAATTTTTATTCTAAACTAAGTCGTGAAGGACGAAGACTTATAATAGGCGATTGCAAGTATTTTAATCAGCGACATCTATTGGTATACATGCTAACTATTTATATAAACGATAAGGATTTTGGGTTTTATTAATTTACTATTACTTTATTGTTATCATTTTGAATTTTTTCCATTTAGTATTATTGATTTATTCAGTGTATAAATACCCCAATCATAGGACGCTATAAATTACACTTCCGACATTCATTTTTTTTTAATTTAAAGAAATTTGCTGCCGAAGCCAATTAGACACTTTTAGAAACTTATGTGATGCTGCTCTATCATATCCCAATTGTCGGTTTTGTTTTCAACGATTTAAGCGTGGTGCTTTCGATGTCAATAATAAAGAACGGCTTGGAGGACCAAACAAATTCGAAGACAATCAGTTGCAAGTCTTATTGGGCGAAAATGGGAAAAAAAAAGTTGTAGAAAATGTTGGAAAATATTTTGATTGATATATATTGTACGAATTTTTCTCCATAAATACATTTTTAAAAGTGAAAAAATGATCAAAATACATGCAAGCATCTAATAAAGTGGAATCTGTTATTGTACAGGTGCCCCTATAGACCATTTGTGAACCATCCCCAACCTTCCGTTCCGACGTTTCTTGGCCAGCACCACCACGGGAAACATTCGGCTTTCAGGGCACGTCTGGTGGTGTTCATGCTCCCGTGATCCGCAGTCACGATGCCGCCTTGGAAAGGGAGAAATACGGGAGCGTGCGTCAAAATCAATTATGGCCACCGTAAAAATCGGGTTTCTTTACAAAATCTCGGCCGGCCCCTTGCATTCCAACCATGCTCAGAATTAGTTTCTCCCAAACACATGAATGCAATAAAGTCTCCCCTCACCCCTTTTATTTTTGGGCTTCCTTCCCAAAAAGCGCGGTTGCCATTTCGGAGAAGAAGAATGGACCAGTCCCGCAGAGGGAAAAAGTTCTCCGCGCAAGATTGTCTTCTCCTGGCCGCTAATGAGTTCTCCTTTTACGAAAGAGGTTCAGTTTTCGCTGAATATCAATTATCGGAAGAGACACATCGAGGACGCACTATTTTATGGGAAGAGAGTTCCTTTTTTTTTTTTTTTGTATGTGTTTTCTTGCATTTTCTTGTTTAGTTCGATGCAGTTGCTGGATTTATTTGAATATAGTTTATGTGAGGCCAGGCAAGCGTGGAAATGAGTCTTACGGGAATTTAGAGAAAAGACAAATCGTTAAGAAAGTTGCAATTGTGCAATAAATATTAATGATAATAAAATTTCTTTTGCTTTTATTTTGCTTTATATTTAAGACGATACGAATGTATTTTAGAAGAAATTTTAGACCGATACATTCATTACTGTATAAATTATATGTAAAAGGCTTATAAATAATCACTTACTGAAATTTCATTTTTCGGTCTAAATATTCCAATTTTTGGTCTTAGCTATCTTTATTTTACTTTACATTAATTTCCAATAGAAGCTTTAGAACAAATGCATATAAATAATTTCTCAGTTCCACCGGCGACAACAGACCATCCTACGAATTCTATGCACTATAATTTTTTACAATTTCCTCACGAATTCATTTTTGATTATCTATAGAGATATTTTTCAAAAGTGAATTCATAGAATATTTAGAATAGAAATTCTTTCCAAAATATTGTTGTAAGCGTGATTAAACAACCGAAAATTATAATTCCAATAATCCAGTGTGGACAAATTTAAAAACAAACTATTTTGCGAATATTTTTAGTGAGGAGGAAATGTTGTAATCAGATTTTAGAATTACGCTGTGAATGTCAAGAAAAGTTATTCTTGAAGAAATGAAGCAGACTGAAAGACGGTTGTCTTTTCCGAATAAGAAAAAAATATATATATAAAAATGTGATGTTTCCACATAGTATTCTGCAAATTGTGTGATTCTAAAAAAATTCTAGATTCTAAAAATTTTTAAGATAAAAGGAACTTACCAAGAAAGAGATTTTCAAAGTTAGTGATTTTAATTAATTAAATTTATTTAATTAATTTGACTCCTATTTGGTACATATTATAGCACAAAAATATTTAACATCATTGTTTTATTTTTTAAAAAAAAAACATAATGTTCTGCATTAAAAGCTTCATATCTAAATATTTTTTTTTAACTTTAATGATATTTTTCATATTTTTTTAATAAACAGCCGAAGCAAGATATTTTCCCCTATTAATCCACCATTTAAATTCTCATTCCTCTGCTTGAATACGAATTTCTTTTCTAGTTTAAGTTTTAATTCAGAAGATCATTAAATTTGTACTTGATAAATATTTAAATAACAATACATGTGTGCATTCTTTTGTTTCAAATATAATGTAAGTATTTTATATTTTGTATTATTAAAAAGAAAAATATTTGAAAATAAATAATATCTACGTGGTCTTAAATTTCTTATGGAATAAAAGTTTGTGAAATCGTATTAATGATTCAGACTGGGGAGAAAGGTTCTTTCTTTCTAATCTTTATCTTTATAATATCCTTTATAATATCTTTATAATATAAAAATATCTTTCTAATTTTCCTTGTTAATAAACATATCTTAAATGGTGATTTACCTAGGATAAAACATGTTATGGCAAAATGACATACATATCCTCAGCTTGATAACCTTTTTTAGAAGCCATACTGTTATTGACTTTTGGAATTACTCGATCCCTGAATCGCATTCTGTTTTAATGCTTCACATCTTAGTATTAAAATGTATGATTATAAGCGTACATAATTATGGGTATCTGCAGTTTTACTACACGAACTCTGAAACCTGGGAATGATTGCATTTCCTTTAAATACCATGATGTGCTTTCTTTCTAGTAAAATCAATCATAACCTTATTATTTCAAGTAAAGTGATTTCATCTTTACCCTTTGGGCGTAAACACCATTTTTTTAAAACAAATGTGAAAAGTTATTATTGATAATCATTACTGATTTTTGAATTTGACTTTGTCCTCTGAATCTCATTCTACTCAGTAATTCAAATCTTAATGTTAAAATATATGATTTTAAGCTCATAGAATTATAACATTCTATCTTTTTACTTAATAAGGCCTTAATTAATACCTAACTCTTTAACACCATATCATATGTCTTTTTAAATAAATTCAGTTTCAACTCAAAATCAACAATACATGTTTAAACATTGAAGAGCTCTTCAAGCTTTTCCAATAAGTTATTTATATCATCCTTATCGGATAAAAAGCAAATTTCCTCTAAATCATTCCCATATTTTCATTCTGCAAATCCCTGAATTTTTGGATGGTAACAAGAAAACAATCATGAATGTGATTCAGGAAGTGAAAACTGTTCTTCCAAGGGGAGGGTTAAACCCTTCTTTAAAGTGAGAATCAATTTCAAATCAACCCTGCGGAGTTAAGCGGAACAAAATACACAGTGCCATCTTGATAAGTGGCTTTCATTTCGCTTCGCAACGGAACAATTCCGGATGCGATTGTTTCTTCTCCCTTCTTTTCTTCATAATACCCTTAAAGCTCTTGTGAAAAAAAAAAGAGGGAAACGAATTGGCGAAAAGAACTGCTAATTATCCAGCAAACAGCATTTCCAGGACGTACTGCTGCTTTCTTTTCTTTTTAATGCAGTGCTATCTGCAGAAAGGGTGAATGAAGCTCAGTGAAGATGGGAAAAAAAAGAAAGAAATTCTTATCATTAACGCTTCTGTTATAGAGCTTGTCTGAAAAGAATAAAAGAAAACAGTCTCGAAAATGAGTTGGAATTTGCGGAGAACAAAATGAGGAAAATCCTCCTGTGGTCTCGATAGTGATTTAAGTCAGAGATTCAATGGATTTTTCTGAACCATGTAGGCAGTGTAGTAAGGTCAAAAATATGTTGGTTCTTGTTGGCAAGGCTTATCTGAAAAGATGATAGAACTAACTTCTCAATTCTTAATTCATTTTCATTACTTACATCAGTGTTGATTAACTTATTGCTACAGATAACCCAAAATCTATTCAATCGGTATATGGTGAAAAGTCCGACAGGCTCAACTACGGATAAAGATGTTTTACTCTAATAAAATACAGCGGAATCGCATACAAGAATAGCATTAGCAACAAACATAGCTCATAAAGAAAAAATCGCTGTTAAACAATTGCAACAGCAGAGATACACAGATAGATTTCATTTAACTATTTGCTATATTCACCTGTAATCTAAATTTCATCAAAATTCTCGAACATTATGTATTTTTCACCCTTATCTCCACTTATATCTTTTTTTATCTTTTACACCGGTGTCCATTTAGCATCTATTAGAGTTATTTGTGGAACTCTCATTTTTTTCCCATCAAATAAACTTCGCAGGGAAGCAATATTACAAATTTGTAACAATTATTACTACTTGTGTACTTTTTTTTATAGAAACGTGGTTACCGAATGTTTATTTGAGATTTTATCTTAGGAAGATCAAAAGGGAAGACTAGATTCAACTATACATACCACGTATTTGAAATTAGTAGACATTAAATTCCTTGTCATAGATCAGATGTCTTGATATAATTAGTTGTGTTTTTTTTCCCCTTATTTCATGAAAACATATTCCTATAAATATTTCTAAGGTACCTTGTCAATTGAAGGAGTTAGCAAGAATATTTATTGAAAAAGAATTAAATCAATTGAAAAACAATTAACACAATATTAAATCACAATGCACGATATATAAAAATGTAGATTATATAACGCATAGTACACTTTTTGAGGATTAATGAGTGCATAGGATTTGATGTAAATTTTAGGTTGCTTGGAGATAAGACTTGTTTTGGTGTATTAATAAAATGTTGATAGTGGTTTGCTTGAGAGTGAAGAAATTATTCTAAGACACGATTTGGGAAAAGGAGCCCTTCGTTATTATTGGTTATCTTACAGGAATTGCATAAAGTTTCTTGTTTTGATAATGGGTAGTTCCGTTTTTATTATCATTAGACTGGCTGAAAATTTTAAAATATATTAAATGAGAATGAAAGTAATCATCGATGTATTATAAATAACAGAAGATTCTATATGAAATATTTCAGATTTATAAACAATTTATTCAATATCAATGAGCATTTTGCACAAATTCCAAACAAAATAGAGTCACTTGTATCAACTATTGTTGCTACTTTTTTTTCTGGAGAAGATTTCACTATCCCTATACAAAATAAATATTTAACAATTGTGTATTTTAAGAAAAAATGTTAAATATTTCTAGCATATTTTTAAGTCAATTAGTCTTCTTTTTCAATTTCTACCCTTCAAAGGTTTGAAAACATGACAACACTTTAACAAGAAAGGATTCCTTGTTTGGAGAGTTTACGAAATAGAATTAAAAATGTAATGCAGTGAAAGACATAATTCACATCAATTTTTACTGAAGATAATTTTTACTTCGTGTAAGCAAGTTTCCTACTTTATCAAACAGATCAGATATTAAATTTATAAATAGTACGTCTGAAATTGTAATGTTATCTCAGATAAACAATACTTTTTAATTAAAAATGGAACTTCGAAAGGAACATTCCTGTCAACCCAAAACGCTAATTGAATCGAAGTATTTCACTTCAAAAGTATCTGATTAATATTGCCAATGGTTTTTTTAAAGTGTCACATTGAAACGGTTTACAGTATTTTAAAATTACGTATTCTAGATTTCAATTGAGACTTTCAAAAGGTAAGAGATGGCCAAGAACGATGACAACGCACTGAGTCCCGTTCGTGGAATCGAAGGGGAGTATAGATGGTTCTGGCGCCATGATTAAAAACCCACAATGCTTTTTAGTCACCATTTTAAAACAAATACTAGAAACAACACGTTCCCTGCTTCTAGTACAATTTATTCTCAGTAATACTCTCTCTACTGGGCCCTCGTTTCTGATATATAGATATGCATGAATTAATTTTCCAAAGATTAAACACATATTTTATAATTAAATGCACATTTAAATATTATTTAAGCGACTTAAATGTGTGTTTGTTATATTCACCCATACAAGACAATTGATTGTTTTGAATATCTGTGAGGTTGAAGGTAAAAAAAGTTTTTATGTGAATCAGCATTCTCAAAAATGATTTATCACTTTAGATATTTTATATATAGAATCCAAATTAGACTAAAAAACTAAATTATGATATTAGCAAAGAATTTCACATAAAAAAATGAAATGAAACATGCCAGAAATCAAATAAGCAATTTGCAAATCAAGTTCAGTTTTACAGATATAGAAAGCAATATTTTTTATTATTGATATTTTTTGTAATTCAAACGTTAATTCTATAAAAAAAAAATATTTGATTATTTATTATTTCTAATCATTCCTTATCGAACAATATGACATCAGACTTTGTAATATAAATATCCGTGAAATTCAACAAGTTATTATTTTGTTGTGTGAAATTTGTTTCTAGGCAACAAAAATCAATTTTGCAAGAAGTTGTTCTTTTTTGGGGGATCTGTTCTATCCATAGAAGAGATTAAAATGCAAATATAATTATTATCTTTTGTTGTGTCATATTTCTGATCAGATTATTATTTCATTGACTAAAGAGTGTTTATCCTTTAATTCTTATTGAGTACTATAGATTTAAAGCCGGCAGTTATATAATTATTTAAATTTATATGAACTGTATGAAGCTATTTGCTGTAATATTCTCAGAAACTATTTTTACTGAACAACAAAGCTATCAACAGTTAAAAGAAGAACCAGATTGGTATTCTTAAACTCCATTAGCTAATAAATGATTTAATTAAATAATTTTATTATAATTAAAATTAAAAAGAGAAATAATAATTAAAATAGGAATAAATTTTTTTAGTAAAGAACTAATGTGTTATTTACATCAGCTAAAATTAACGAGCTCGGATTTTTTTTTTTTTTTTTTAAATGAACATAGTTAAGATAGAGGAAAATTTTTCTCATATTCTGTTCTCTACCAGATAATTTTCTGAAATAATTCTTCCTTTTATACTCCAAATTTGAATTCATAAAAAAAAAAATTATTTTATTTAAAAACGGAAATTAAAAAATTACATGATGTTAATTAATGAGCTAAATTATTTTTGTATCTAATTCATTAGTTTTTAGCAAAGAAGTAAATAAATGAAGAGTGTATCTAGTCTGATTATTTAGCGGTAGTATTGTGTTTCCTATAGGAGAAAAAAAATGATTTTAATAAAGCAAAATCTTTAATTAAAGATTATTTAATTTCCAAAAAAAAAGTGATTTACTCATCATTAAGAGGAAAAATTTCATCCTCACTAATTGTCAATTATATAAATTTAGAAGTATTTAAGGATATTTTATGGTTTTCTGCTAATAGTAAAGTAGAAAAGGTAAAGTTTCTAATAGTAATAAAGTAAAAAAAAAGGATAGATAAGAGCAACAACGCCTGTCCAAATGACAAGATTATTGAACCTAGAACTACATTACTTCATTTTATACAAATGAATTATTTAAACAAACATTGTACAGTTAACAAAATTTTTATCTCGAAGAAGTAAGTGTATTTTTTTATCTTTCTAGCTTTAAAAATGTAATTTTCTTTCCAGTAATTACTCATGGAAAATTAAATTCACGAAAAAAAAAATTTCTTGTTTTTAAAATTTAAGAAAACATTCTAAAATTAATCCAAATTTTAATGTTGTGCACTTTTCTAATAAATAAAAATAAAACGGTTCTAACGTTTTTTATTAACAGCTTTATTGAAAGAACATCATAATAGTAATTATGATTTGATTTCTAAATAATATATTTCATTGTTATAAAACTCAGATAATTCATATGAGTATTTACTTACAAAATTTTTCTCACATTATTAAAATAATTGCAGATGCATATAGATTTAATTATAATGACAATTCATTTCGAAGTTTTGTAGCTTATTTTATAATTATTGCAATGAAATTTTATAATATAATATTTTTATTATTATTATTATATATTGTAAAAATACTAAAATATATATGCATATTTTATTATTGAATGTTTTTTATAAATTCTGCATTCGCAATTACTGCTGTTCTTGTTGTGATATAATTTGATACATAAAAAATATTCAGACTCTTTCACTTTAAGTTCTTTCTGTTTTGTATTATAGCTGTCCAGCAATAATTGTATTTTGAAAGCAAAAACTTTTGTAGGGTGATCATTCTATTTATATTTCCTTTTATTCTTAGAAGTATGTTTCAATTCTATTAATAGACTCATTCATTAATGCATATTAAATTTTAAATATTCACTGAATTCTCCGACCCACAGAATTCTGAGGGCTTCTGTACTTTTAATGTATCAAGTAAAGAGATTATAAATTAAAAATCTAAGAGCTTCTACCAGAATTTGAATTTTTGAAGTACCCCGAAAGGAATTCAAAATGTACAAAATGTTTTGATTTAAGTAAAATACAAACAATATTTTGAAAGAGCAAATTGATTACTAAAAGTAACTAGTTTACATAAAGAAATTAATATTGACAAAAACTCGCTAAAAGAACAATTTTACAATATCTTAAATATTTTTTTGAAAAATGTATTAAAACAATTTAATTTTTTTTCAAAAATTATTATTATTTTTTAAATGAATTTTTTTATCTTTACATAAATAACAATAAATAACCATTTAGTCAATTTGGCGATGACAATTAATTAATAATTGTCATTGTCAGATTGACTAAATGGTTACTATCTGTTTACTTGAGAATCATCTTCATATAAAAGGAAACAATTAGCTAACTGTTATATCAGAAAATGTCGGATTTATAGATTTCAGCAACAAGGTGTTTAGAAAAGTCAGACAGATTTTTTTTTTCTCTAAATATGTTTTTTTTTTTTTTTTTTATAAACGCAAATAGTTTTTATAAATTGGCAATATTTTTTTTTGTTTTAACATATCGGTATTACAATATTTTTTTTAGCATTTATATTTTTCGTTCCCTAAAATCGTAAATTAAAAATAAAATACAGTTAAAATATATTTACTTTCCTAACACTTAAAAAGTTGACATACTCCTTTCACACAAATATGTAAATAATTATCAAAAATTGAATAATCATCAAATTTTAATCCGACTTTAATGTTTATTTTCATTTATTGCAAAAATATAAGATATATCTGCGTAGTTAAAATCATGTCATGTCAATTGAATAGGAAGAGGGAAAGTTCATGCTACATTTTTTGGCATGCAATATAAATTTACTTAAAAAAATAACTAATACAATTTAACATTGCTTTAAAAAAACGACAATGGATACTTATGTGATAAAAATATTTCAACAGCGCTATTTCAAGCTTCAGCTGTAAGACATGAAGAAACATGTTTTATGTAATCATTTAAGATTTTAGAACTCGTACCTCTCTATTAATTTTCTTTTGAGGTATTAATTTGGTGTATTATTTACAAACCTTTTATTTCTGGAAAGAACTTTATACTCATACTTTTAATTCATCCCTAGAAGCAGGAATTACATAACGAATAGCGTTTTGATTGCTCATAGACTATTACACTAACTCTCTGAAGTATTAATTGATTATAATTTGTCCAGACAATTCAATATTCATTCACCGATTATGTGTAAATAATAAACAGCTGGGGGGTAAAATAAATTTATTATTGAGCTAAAAACAGCTAGTTCAAGCTTCTTCATATAATGTAACAATTAAATTTCTGAAAAGAGCTTCTTTTAAAAAAACACTCACACAATCTTTTTTTTTTAATTTTTTGGAGATGCTTCTATAGCCAAAAACCTGTAAAAACAAATATCGCACAATCAATTGCAATCTGACCCCTCACAGATTTCCACGCACAATCAATGCGAGGTTTTCATTGATTATACCTTTTCCAAACTCAATTCAATACTCATCTACCCATCATGTGTAAATAATAATCAGCTGAAGAGCAAAAGAAATCTATTATTGAGGCAAGAACCAACTAGTTCATGCTTCTCCAAACAGTGGAAACATCTAAGTATATCTTATGGTGCTCTCTTGACCCTGGATATAATCAGTTCCTCAAGGAGGAAGAATGGCTTTTCTTCTTCTAATTGTTGCCCATGAAAACAGTAGGAGAGAATCAGAAGAAAATATAAAAGGAAACAAAAAATACCGAAGCACAATAGAAACTCTCTTAAGCGTTTCCCACTGACTCAAACCACTAGATCCTTACAGATAGCTTTGACGACAACCAAAATAAAAAAAAGGAAGCGCTGAATACTGAGACTCTGGCTATTTTCTCCCTTTTTGTAGCCGAGTACATTCTTTTTCATTCTCATCTTCTTTGTTTCTTTACTATCCTAAGTAAATGGCTATGATTTTGTTGTTTCGTTTTCCTGGAATTTTCTCTTTATTACAGCATTTTTTTTTTCTTCTTCTTTGTTCTTCTTCTTATATTATTTCCCTGCGTGTTTCATTGAAGGGGGCAAGAGGGTAGTGGGGCAACAATCGATGACTCTCTTCCCCATTCGCAAAACAATCTGGTAACGTAATGTATTTGTGATGACGAAAGACTGCTGCGGTTGGAGGCTCATTTCTTTAATGTAGCCAACACTGGCCCATACGGTGGAAAACAAGATCAAATGATGAAAACAACGGCTATTGCCGGATGGGGTCGTAATGGAAGACAAGGCAGCATGGAAAAAAAATCGAACACATTCCAGATCGTCTCCGTATTTGTCAAGTGCTCGAATTATTTTTTTTTCTGTTCCTTTTAATTCTTTCAAATGCTCCAGATGATTTTTTTTTCTTTCAAATGTATGATTTTTTTCTGTATCTGTAGAAATACTTTATTCGTTGGAATCTTGCATTAATGGTATGCGTTTGCTTTGGAGTGGATGCCATTTTAGTAAAAGAGAAATAAATTTTCTTAAGCATGTGCAGCAATCAAAGTTGAAGGATTTTTTTTTCTTCCAACGGAGGGAAATTTATATCGCAAGTAGGTAGAAAATAAATGTGAATGAATCGAAATGATAGTAACCATCTTTGTTTTCTGTTGCTTGATTGATTTCTGACGTCAGATCATTATAAAATAACAGATAACAAAGCGCTAGATATTCTTGATTCGTTACCCTTAATATATTTTTTTCTGTCAAGGACTCATAAAAATGATATTTACTTCATGTTCTTAACATTTTCCTTTTTTTTTTTTTTATATCCGCTATTGAGAATTCTTTAGGTTTTGTTATAAATATATTTTACGATATTTCATATTTCTTTATAAATCATGTTAAGAGGAATTTATGAAAAATTGAAGTAACGAAGTTTCCTATCATAAAATAAGGAACTTCGTTTCTTGAACTATGTTTTAGAAAGTGTTTTATTGTATGAAATTGAATTATAAGATTTTAGACAGTTTCATGGTTGATGTTTGAACATTTTTTTTATCATTTGAAAAAAATCTAAGAAAATTTATTTGTTATCATTTAGATTATATTTATCTGATTTGTTATCAAATATTATTTTTGGTACAAGCTTATTTTCAAATAAAAATTAATTAAAAAAAATTAATTTATTAGTGTAATTAACAAATAAAACAGTTAGTGACTGAAAATATTAAAAAAGATTAAAATATTATATAATATGTCTCGGAAAAATAAAACCAATTAATTAACAAATTTAATACAAATTTACAAAATATAATTTCAATATGCTTAAATGCACATTAAGATTTTAGTACAAAAATGCTATGTTTAAAAAAATGGGCACAAAAAGGCTTTAAAGAAATAATTTTATATATTAAATTTATTGATAAAGATAAGCGATAGCTAATTGAGATAATCGAATTTAAGATAACTAGTTTTTTTCCTTCTTTTATTATGCAAAGTAAATTTTCGTGCATGTTAGAGAAATCTTTATATATTTTTATTAAATTTAATATATAAAGAAACAATAATAAGCATAAAATATTTTTAAAAACTATTAAATATTACTTCTAATCAAAAACTAGAATGAAGTAACTTGTGATTTTAATTCAGCCTTAATTCGTGATTTCAAAATTTTAGGATATTCTATAAAATTTTTGAAACAACTTTAATTAGAAGCTAAACTATGCTCTTAGTTGATTCCTTCAGTTAATATAAGATTAAAAATAAAATAATGACAGATTCACAGGTTTTTTTAAAAAAATGAAAGAACCTCTTTGTAAATAAAAAGTTAAAAATTGAAATGTATTTCATTACGTAACCGCAACTTTCTTATTTAAATTTCTAATATTATAAATAACATAATAAAGAAAAATCAATTAATCCTATAGGCAACTACTTATCAAATATTTAAAAAAGTGAAATTGTTATTAATAACATCTTTTTTAAAAGCCATAGTTCAATTTTAATGCAGAAACTAAACCAGTAAAGTCGAAATTTAATAAGGACAGAAAGTCATTTATAACTTTAGTCCATTCAAAATCTATTATCCCCAACAAGTTGTAAGCATTAATCCTTGTAGTTAAACATCTTTATAAACATACTGCAGAATAATCCGTTACAGTCACATAATTCATTCAAAGATCTTACTTTTAATAGTCTTCTTGTATCAAGAAAAGACAGCATTACCTAAAAGGAAAGAAAAATGCAAATTAGTTAAAAATTTCATTAAAGTTTCTTTGTTTATCTTTAACAGTCTCGACACTTTAAAAAGAGTTAAATGCAGAACAAAAGACAAAGAAGAAACAAATTAGAACGAAAAATAACGCTTTAATTTCGTAGAAGAAGCTTAATTTTCTTCTCCTACATAATTTCTCACTCCTTTTTCATGCATATTTTAAATAGTTTAAGAATTTAAATTCAATCTTTCTAAAGATTTAAGGAGTGTTTTTAATTGAAAGAATTATATTATCACTTATTTATGAGTATAAAATGTGAATAATTATATTAAGGAAAATAATTATATTAAAATAGAATTATTTTTAACCTTCTACTAATCATTTCAACATAAATGGTTAATAAAAATTAACAAGTTAATTAATAAGCTTTTGTAGTAAGTAAACATGAAATTAAAAGGTATTATTGTAATTAGATTTGAGTATCAAAAATTTATTTTAATTGAATCTAAATAAGTATTCGTAAGTATTTCTTAGCAAGTAAAATATAAGGCTTAGCGTCCATTAGTTCCTTTTATAAAATATCATAAATATTTTTCTTTAGAATTTTCTACTTTTGATATGCAAGTTAAGCTATCAAGTTAAAATAATGAATTTTCGTTTTACGTGAATGAGATACATTTTCATAGAGCTTAAGCCAAAAATTGCATTTTTGTATGACTTAAATACTTTATTAAATAATGAATAAAAGATAATGTGGAAATGTATACAGTTTTTATATTCTCTTTAGTTAGTTTATATAATTTCAAATAGTTTATATAATTCCAAATAGTTTATATAATTTCAAAAGAAGGGTTTCCTTAAATTCTGCTGAGATGATATTCATTATAGGAACGTGCAGACACAAAAGGAAGGGAAATGAAAGCGCCCTTGTTTTACAATTTAAATATAATAAAACAGCACTTTAAAGTGAAGTTTTAATTAATGTAATTATACAATAATTATTTCCGGAACGCGAACAAATTCAAATTATTACATGAATACAGAAACCCGAATCATTTAAAAAAGAATTGTAATCAGCTTTACAATTTGTGTAAGCAATTATATTATCTTAAATCATTTAATCATTTTGATACTATTTCATGTAGGTCTTATCATCGAGACTAATAAATGCTAATAATAATTTATGATTTTAATAAATACTAATAACAATCTATGATGCTATTTAATGAGGGTTTTATTATCGAAACTGATGATAAATATTAATAAATATAATAAGCATCATGAAAAATATTAATAATAATCTGTTATTTTAATTAAAATGTCATTTCACTACATAATTAATAAAAATAAATATTATTATATGCTAATCATCTAAGATTAGATGGGGAATATCAATCAAATCTTAAACGATTATTATCATAAATTTTAACAAAAAGTTTGACAATAATTTAAAATTTTATTCATATTAGTACCTTCTAATATTTAATATATATGAATAAAATATAAGAAATAAATTCCTTCATAAGAAATACATGATTATGCAACTAACAGAATAAATGCCGAAATGTACGTTAAATTTAGTGAAAACTGCAAAGGAAGTTAATTTATAAAGAGAAACTAATTATCGAAGAATATTGAATTTGATGCTTCTGTTTCCGAGTTGTCACTAATTGGGCATTTTAAATAAAGTTGAATATACAAATAAATTCAAGCTCTAACGCATGAAAGAAGAAAGTATTTTTCAATCTCAGACCCGATAATAATGAGCATCCACTGCTTTAGAAAAAAAAAAAAAAAAAAAGAATGAAATACAAGTATTCCGAAAATGGCCAAATTTAATTATGACATAACTTTTAAGATTTTTGAGCTGAAAATTATTTGGATGCCAAATTATAATTAATTATTTACATACAACGCTTAATTTTTTTCCGCAAAATGCTATAAATATGGAATTGTGCATTATTCTTTGAGAACGGAGAATTCCCAATATAGGCACATTATATATCATGTTTCACTTGTCTATTTCACTATTTTACTTATATTTGAAACCGAAATCTTTTATCAATTTTTTTATATTTATTTGTTTGATTAATAAAGCATAAAACTAAAGGAATGTTCTTAGTAAAAAGGTTAATTAAATCTTCTCTGATAAAACTGATCCTGTCCTTGAAATCTGTTATTACTTCTGTCTCGCCTTTTGAATCGTGAAAGACATTCACTAAAACCTGCCATCAATATCTTATTCCACATTTGAGCTATATTTAGCTCTGAACTATAATATCTACCAATGGTCAAATGTTCCCTTCCTTATCAAATCCTCTATCCAGCGAGGAAGCATTAAGCAAACAGCAGCCGACACAGATGGACAAAAATCTAAAACTTTTTATGTGATTCGGAACGATAACTCTAAGGGTCACCATAATGTCCACCGGAGAAGCCGTTACTGCGGCCCCGGGCAGGATTACATGCCCTTTTAGTCATCGGTTTCGCTAACACGGAACACCCAACATCCCCTCTACTTTCTTTGCCCTTATCCGGTCCTTTTTTATCCTTCTTTTATTCTTAACCTCATAGCCATGGGCTGGTAGCCGGATAAGAGGGTAACCCGGGTAGGTTTGCCCCGACATAAGGGAGTGACAGCAAATCGATGGTCTTCTGTCTATACAACGAGAGATAGATCCGATGCCGTATTTGTTGTAGAAATAAAAGTGTTTGTGATGAAGATATATCTTATTAAAAGAAAGATTTTTGTGGGAGAAGTTTTTTTATGCGAAGTGAGCGGACAGGAGAGAAAAAGATAAGGTTATCGAGTTAGAGATTGTGATACGGGTCGGAAAAGATCAATAGAGAGCAGTATTAGTATTTAGTACTGGCACAGAATAAAGATATTTTCTTTTTATTGTTGGAGTATGGTAATAATTCTTTAATAAATTTCTGACACTTATCGTACAAGAATGATTGTAAAACTATGGTAAAATATCAAAATTATCAAGGTAAAAAACAGATAAATTAGTACTAGAAAATTATTTTATATTCAAGCCTAGTATTCAAGGACACTCTATGTTTATAAGAGAGGTGATGCTAGTAAAATAATAAACAGAATTCAATACATCCGAAAAATCAGTCATCAAATCTCTACTAAATAAAGGTATTGAAGTTTTTTCAAATGTATTTTCATTGAAGACAATAATAATTTCTTTTAGAAAAAAAATATTTTTTTTTTATTGACCTGAAATTTTCTGACATATCTCTGATAAAAGTGTTATCTGCTTCTTCATCCCCTCATAATACTGAAAACTTTGGACAAAACCGAGAACATAATGAGTGCTCAGATTTTCCTTTACATAGTCCCACACATTAGAGTCATAATAAATAAATATAATAAAGAATGCCAACATTTGTGTATTGTTATCGCAAATTCTTCTATATTCAATAGTTATGAAATAGCTTATTAACCTGCGATTTTTCGCGGATCTCACTGAGTAATTAATCGCTAGGGTTCAGTTAATGGATAAGTTCAAAAGATCGAACTTATATTTTGGGCGTTATTCTTTTCTTCATGATCAGTTGGACAAAAATTGGATACGAAAATGCAATTGTAATCAAAAGATTATATAGAAAGTTTCGTTTATATCAGTCATTCTGTTTTTGAGTTATCACGTTTAGATATATGTAAAAGTACAAATTCAAATGCGATTCTAATGTGTCTGATTCATATTATTCAAAATTTGAAAAGGGTCTAAATAATGAAGGGCTAAAACTGCTGGTCAAATTTCATTAACCTAAGTTGATGGTTGATGAGCTCTTTTTTTTTATTTTATCACGTTTACCTGCAGGAAAAAGTAAGTACAACAAGTGGATGTGGTTCTAAATTTCACAGAGATCTGCACTTCATATGCCAAATCTGTATACCAAATTTTATCCATCAAATTCTTTTCATTTTGTAGTTAACGTATTCATTTGAATTCGGATAGCCAGACAAAAAGTATTCATCAATGGATTTTTTATTCAAAATTTGATGGAAAACTTTAAAAAAAAAATGTAAAGACTATTTACCAAATTTCATTCGTCACCTCAAAACATTTTTGAATCATGGTATTCACAAACAGACAGACATAATCCCAAAATGTTTTTTGTCTCAGATAGCAGGACAAACAGAATTCATCTGAACTGATTTTTCATTCAAAATTTGATGAAAAATTTAAACGGTGTAAAAACCATATACAGAATTTTATTCGTCAGCTCAAAATGTTTTTCAATCATCGTGTTCACATAAAGACAAACAAACATAATTCCAAAATACAGCGGAATGAAATGTGGAGTTTGGTCAATATCTTAAGTTCAAATTTTTTTCATGGATTTTGTGGTGAAAAGCTTATAAGCTAGTTAACAGCTACGCTACACGAGCAACTGCTTTTGTATTGTGGTCATGTTACTGGGCTGCGAAGCACCAGGTTCTGTCCTCGCTCAATCCATAATTTAAGATTAAATATTTTGTATATTTTGTTCACAAGAAAGTAAAAAATATTTGTAATAATTTATCATATTAAATACCTAACAGTTAGCATTTAAGCAAAGGTACAAAAATTTGACATATGATTTAATCTGAATAATTATCAACTAATAAAGGTTATGATAATGCAGTTTCATAGTTTGCTTTGCATTAAAGCCATCAGATATCATTTCACTATGTTCATTCCTTGCTGTGCAGAAATATTGACAAGTTTAAAAGGTAATTTTGATTATGTTTGTTACGTTGATAAATATCGTATTGGAAATGCATAATTAGAACTTATAATAAGCAAATTATCTTCTGGACATACATTGCTTAAGCAATGTTAAAGTTGACTCAACTAAAAAGAAAAATTCAGTCTCTGATCCTGATATTTAGAAATCAATGAAAAAGCTTTCATAAATATTTTAATTTAGATTAATTTAGTGCACTATAGAGTTGTTCATTCTAAATTCATAATAAGGATTTTTAAAAAAAATTCTCTGTCAAAAAAATAGATCAGTTAATTTACAACTAATAAGTGGTCACAAATTCTAATATCATTTTCCTTAATTAATTATTCAATCAACTATGTTAACCTATAATCACTTATCGGTATCACAATTATTAATATTTTATAACATTCTACTGTATCAGATAAATGACAGATTTTATCAATTCTAGATTAGTTTTCCTATAGCTTTGGCAAAACTTGTTGATTATATGAAAAACGCATTGTTCAGCAGTCCATGTTTTACATTCACACATTTCTACAATTTTTATTGGAAATATTAAGAAAAATAGATTCACGTCTGAAAAATCTGGGAAAGTATCGATTTTTTGGGTGGTTTCTAAATTAGTTGATATCGAAAATGTGATTAGAAAATCGAATAAAACGATTTACTTCCCGGAATAATGCATTTTATTAAAAATTGATTCAGGAAATTGCTCTGAAAACTATTTCCATTTAAATTTAGTTTCTCTTTCAATATGTTGAAGTAAGCTTTACTATAAATAATTAAAAATCAGAGCACACAAAATAGTGATGTCATTTAAAAATTTAGAGGTGTGTTTTTTTTTCAGCTGAATTAAAATATATTGAATTAAGATATAGTTTTCAGCATTTATGTTTTGTATACTTCTTAATAATAAAAAAAAATGAGAAATTATTGTCATGTTTATTATATTAAATATTAACCCATTAACCGCTGGTGTTGTGTTGACCCAACGGTCAGTATAAATAAATATAAAAAATAACGATTAAACAAATTTTTGAATAAATTAAAGTTTTATGTTAAAGAATAGCACTACTAACAAATCAGAGAAAAAATTGACTTAAATAAATTATTTTACACCTAATAATCGATGTTTGACTTTAAGCATTTTTTTTTTGTTCAAATTTCCAAACTCATTTTTTCTTAGAAAAAATATAAATTAAAAACAAATTGGAGTCTGGCTATGAAATATATTAGCCAAGGTCACTCTTTGTCAGTACATTCCACAAAGTAGGTGTTTCTGTGGGGGATGAGGGGAAAGTAAAAACAGGTGTTGCAATTCGCGCAACGTCAGCGGAAAGGGGGGTAGACTGTTATCCTTCTTGAAAGATTTCATTTCAGTACTGTGAGTCTTATTGGTAGAAACTTTTTTATCCTCTGTGATTTAAAATGCGTAGAACAAGATATTTTACGTTAGAAGAAGCTTTGGAAAAATTTTCGAACGAAATTCCGATGACGAAGATGCAGATGAGACCGATATTGTTGTCATACCTCCAGAAATAGCAGATGCTAGTGATGAAGAAGAAGGTAATGAAAATATTTTAAATAACGATAATGAAATTTTAGCTAGAGATACTGCAGGGGAAGTTGAAGTTCATGTAAAGAAAAAGTTAGATCCTCCCAAAAGTTCTGCTAAAAAAAAAAAAAAAAAAACGGAAAAAGGAAGAATTACGATGGACAAGAAAGGAACCAATTGATTGGCCTCAACCAAAAAAAATGAAGAAAAAGCTTCAATTGATCGTATCAAACAAATCATAGAAGATAAAACTAGTGCAGATATTTTCAATCCTTTTTTTTTTTCAGTATGAAGAAAACAAAAAGATACTTATTGTTTGGTGGAACGACAACTCTGTTGTGACAATAGGGTCAACGTTTGGAAAAATTGAACCACTAAAAATTTTTTCTCGATACTCTAAAAATCAGAAGAAGAAAATATTAGTAGCCGAACCTCACTGCATTTAGCAATATAATCAGAAAATAGGTGGTGTAGATTTGTGTGATAATTTTGTTTCCAATTACAGAATTAGGGTCCGTGGCAAAAGATGGTGGTGGCCGATATTTTCAAATTTCATCTATGTTACACTAACAAATGCTTGGAGAATATCAAGATTTTCTGAAGAAGGAAGTAAAAAGTCACTGTTGGATTTTAGACGAAAGGTTGTGCTTCATCTGTTACAGACGCCCTTGGATAGTGAGATAAATAAGCAAAGATCAGCTACAGGACGTCCGAGCAAATTCAACCTTACAAAACCAATATCCGAAGGACATCTTATTGTTAAGTCTACAGACGGTAGAAGATTACGTTGCAAGTATTGCCACAGCCAAACTATTTATCGATGCAATGTTTGTGAAGCTGCTTTACACCACAATTGTAGTGAAGCATATCATACTTGAAATTTATATCACCTTATTCTTACATAATAAGCTTAATAACTACATTTATTTGTTAGTTTTTAATAAATTAAAATTTTCAAAGAAGTGTTTTGACTATTTTACTCCTTTTAATAAGCTCACAAAAATTTCTAGTTTCTAAAAGGTGAAGAAAGTGCGGCGTAGTGCTCGGTGATAACGATCAACATTCGTACTTCTTTTCCGCTGACGTTGCGCCAACGCAACACCCTATATTTTTAAAGTTAAGAGCAATTTCCTTATTTTTACATTAAATTACTATTATAAGTGGTCAAAATAATAACTTGTATTGTTTGCATCAAAAACAAATAATGATTTTGAGTTTTGGCGTTTAATGGGTTAAATTAGGTCATTTATTTTCAATTTTTACGGATTTTGTAATAAGGTCAATACCTTGAATGGCTTTCAATTGAAACAAGATTCATAAAACGATAACATAATGGTGAGCGTAAAAAAGGATATATATAAAAAAGGAATGTAAAAAAAAGGGTTTCTTTTTTTTTTTTTTTTTTTCTTCAGCTGAATTTAAACGAATTGAATTAAAATATAATTTTCAATATTTTAGTATGATTTCTTCATAATTAAAGTTCAGGAATTAGAGTTATGTGTATTATATTAAATATTAAAAGAGGCCATTTAAAAAAATGACAAAGTTTTTAATACCATAATCCTTTGGAAGTCTTTCAATTGAAACAAGATTCTTAAAACGATAACATAATAGCGAATGTAAAAAAAAGATAAATGTAAAAAAAATAGTTTTTCTTTTCCTTCAGCTGAATTCAAATGAATTGATTAAAATATGATTTTCAATATTTATATTTAGTATGATTTTTCATAATAAAAGTTCAGGGATTAGAGTTATGTTTATTATATTAAATATTAAAAAAACCATTTAAAGAAATTGACAAAGTTTGTAATACCGTAATCCTTTGGTAGTTTTTCAATTTAAACAAGATTCATAAAACTATAACATAATGTCGAATGTAAAAAATTATTAAATGAAAGCAAGATTAATACGATTTCAAAAAACAAACAAACATTACATTCAAAAGATTTGTGATGAAATCTTTATGTTCAAATCCTAAATAAATTAAAAAGAGTGAATTAGTGACGTTAAATTTTGAATTTTAAACATCGCAAAAAGATACTAATAATGAACAGTAAAAAAATGTAAGTAGTTATTATACATTAATGATAATGAAGTGTATTTTGTTTCCTTTCCAATATATCTGCCGCTTTTTAGAAATACAATTGTGCATAGTAAAAAATGATGCAGTTGTTTGCTTGTAAATAAAACCATCTTGCCTAATTATTCTTTAGAAATAAATTAACATACTACTTTTATCATAAATATACAATGTTTTCTCCAGTAATAAATTTTTCATAAGATAGAACACACTTCATATGGGAAAGTTAATGAAAAAAATATTTTTCTACAGTCATTGAAATTTAGTATTAATACATTTCTTTACATCACTAAGTAATTGCATTTGCTGTTTTTTCAGTAAAAAAGCACCACAAATTTTCATTACAGTTTTGTGTTATTTCCCCCCTTTAATAGCACTATTTCTCTAAAAATTGTCGCTTTGTTGCCACTTTTGTAATTCTTTTCCATTTTCTCTTAATGTTACATTACCGATATTTAAGCAATTTATATTTTGCATGTTGTGTTAAAAATGACATCCCCCCCCCAAAAAAATCATTCACTTCATATTACAATCACAGTTTATTAGAACAGTATAGGTAACCCGCACAAAAGGAACATCGCCACTAATTTCCCAAACTAACAGTTCTAACCTGACAAATATTATTACCCCGCGTTAAATAAATTATTCTCAGTTTTCACGTTCGCTGCAGGCCAGACTGATTTATTGTCCCCACTAAATAACAAAAACGGATCTTCAGTAAAAATAATAAGGAAAGATTTATGCGCTTTGCAGTCTCAAAGAGATTAATAGTCAAGCCGCCAAAACGAAGTCGAATCAACTCAAAGGCCGTTTGCTCTTGTTGTGTGTATCCCCTCAAAAGTTGTCGAGTACACCTCATGCGGTATAATTTACTCCTCCATAAATTAAGTCGCTATCTTCTACATTAATTGAAGGGGCGATTATGTTACGCGGCTTGTTGTACTCTTCCGCGCATTAATCACAGTTCAAGTGGTCTCGGTTGCTGCGCGGCAGAAAATAGTACGCGCTTTGACTGCCATCTCTCTCTCCACATGGACGCTTTTAATAAGCATGAATTATGAAAATCTTTTAGGCGTTTGTGTTTGTTTGAATAAAGGCCGGATTTGTTTTGATGACTTTAATATTAGTTTGCCCGGAATCATTATCATCCATCAGAATAGACGGGTTGATTTCGATTTCAAAATTTATTTTAAAAACTAGAATATTATAATTGAATGAAATTGATTCTAGACTAGAATTCTAGACTACTTACAACAAATATAATCATAATTATTTTTCAATACATTTTGAAATAATGTTTCAATTTTCCTTAAATGACGCCTTTTCTGCATTTTGAGGAATAAAACTTAATACATAGAATTAAAGAATTATATTCTTTTTTTTTATTTAATAGTATTTTCGTATTTCCCACTGCAAACATTTAATGAAAAATGAATTAAGAATTCAACCAGAAATTTGGTTATTATTTGTAGTGAAAAAATG
Source organism: Argiope bruennichi (assembly GCF_947563725.1). Taxonomy (NCBI): domain Eukaryota; kingdom Metazoa; phylum Arthropoda; class Arachnida; order Araneae; family Araneidae; genus Argiope; species Argiope bruennichi. Next base: position 45,467,657 of record NC_079151.1, read on the forward strand.
CACTATGATGAAACCAACAAGATTCTTAATTAAGTAAATATTCTGTTTGAAAAACAAGAACATTTAACTAGTAATAAGATAAAACAGGTAAAACATTAAAAATTAACTCAGAGTTTTATTTTTAACTAGAATTAAAAATTAACTAGAAAATTTCATTTTCCCCAAAATTCTGTCTTTAGTCCCATTATTTTAATTAATGGAAGAATGCAGACGTAATTTTATAGCTTTTCTAAAATGCTTCCGAAAATATCAGAATATATTTTTTTTCTAATTGAAATAAAACTGTCTGTCTTAATAAGATTTCATTTTATTCCTGTATATTTAATTCATACTTTTCATTTCTACCTACTCCTTATTTATTCATTTAAATAGAGAAATTTAATTTATGAAAGAATAGATTAATTTAGAGTATTATTAATTAAATAAATATAAAAAATTTTATAATTTTTCGTACAATTAACTGATCTCATTTTAATTTATTTTTACGCAAATTTTTAATATATAGTTATTTTATTCTCTAATCCCAAAACACTAATAAATAAATGTAAAGAATTATTGAGTGATTAGCATGATTCTTTTTTGTAACAGTTTCATGGTGGAAATAATAAAGAAGAAAATGTTCAATATTGCTATTCTTTAACATTATTGAATTTTTTAATGATATCTCAAAAAATCAACCATCTTTATTAAAGCATTACCAACGTTATACTGAAAGGTATAATCATTAATAAATAATATATGTTTTATTTCTTTTAATATAAAATTTTATAGCTTTAGAATATTTTTGTAACAACCAGGCAATTATAGAATTATTTAATAACAAATTATGTCATGATATCCTCACAAAAAAATTTGGATGAAAGTAAATTTGTTCAGAAACTCTCTAATCAATTTTTTCTGCAGATATTTTAAATGTTTTTAACGACTTAAGGACTTACTGGAAATATTATATTCTGCATTTTCGGTAGTGAATAAATTGTAGTGTGATTTTTAAAATAAAAATGAGCTACTATAGGAAGCAAATTATACTTTCAACAGAAGAAACCTGTATTGAAAAATACCTTATATATTTTGGGAAGCTTTAAATCATCAAGATCTCTTTTATAAATATCTTATTCTTCTGATGATGTTATTATCGTTAATATTTCTTCTTTCAAATAACTTAATTTGTTATAAATAAAATTGCATTAAGCAATAATTGACTGTCATAAATATTAAAGAAATGTAAAACAAAAAGTGTAAGTGAAATTTTTCATAGCTTTTTCAAATGAATGAAACATGAATTTATATCGTTTTCATAACAATTATTTAAAATTTTATTATTTAGATACATATTATGACTCCGAATGTGGACGCTCAAAAATTATATAAGAGATCATAAAATCCGTCATAGAGCCATCCATAGTAATATAATCAATATAAACAAAAACGGTTAAATAAAAAGTTAGAAGAAAATTCTTTAATGTTTCATTTTAAATGCTTAACCCCTTACCTACCGAGGACAACTTGCGAGATTCGGTCCCCAGTGCCACGTATAGTTGTATACGTATATAGTTGCGAGACGTAGTATATATATGCCAGGGGCAGTTAACATGTTGACTTAGGGAGACGTATATATACGCCCTCGGCCGGCAAGGGGTTTTAAAGCAATCACATTCTGAAGAGAGGTGAATTCCTCATGGGTTACAAAAACTGTGTAAATTGAAATCAGGCTTTTAAGATGTGCATGTAATTATCATTATTATATTTTTATACAAGAGTTTGATAGTAAAGATATCTTGCTTACAAAACACTGTCTTTAATGGTTATATCTGTATGAAAAATACTTGTGAACAAGAATAGAAATACAACGCTGCTTTCCAGAAGAATCCTTTAAAACAACATCTGTGTGCATAAAAATCACAAATATAATCATACTAAAGAAAGTTCATGGGCTGTATACAAAGTTCACACATATGTTCATACCATACATATAATGCGATTATTTAGTATTTAAAAGTAAAAATAAAAAAAAAGATTTAAAAAAAATTTGAAAAAAAAAATTGGTTAGCAATAATTTTTAGTTAATTTTCAACCTTTTTTTTTTTTTTCTTTTCTTATTTTTCTTCTTCTTTGACCTACCGGATGGTTCAAAATATTCCATAAAGGGAGTCGTAAAATTCATATCTCTTGAAAACATATCCTGAGTAGAAAATTCTGCTTTAAATTTTAAACTATTTGTAATTTACCTATACGTAATACAGTTAGAAATTTATGTATCAATATACTGACAAACTAGTTATTTCTGAATAGACTTAATGTCAGTATTTATTTGTAATACATTTTAAGATTTTTCGGATGATGTATTAAATCATGAACCAACCAATCATGTATTAAATCATATCAACCAACCAATTTCATCTAATGACTGTATTATTAAACTAAAACGGGAAATATTTGCGATAAGTAAGATTCTGGATTTCTTATCCAGGATAAGTTGTGAGCAACGAGAATAAATCCTGATATCCGAGGGGATTTTCTGGAATGCACCATTTCTTAAAATGATTGTTCCTGTTCTATGAGTCACGCGATACCAAAGTCTGCACTTCTAAAATTACTACGTGAGCTTGAATAGTTAAGAATGGATTCTTTGTATGTTATTTTCCTAAAATTCTGTTTTTTTCTGTTCTATAGGTAATGACCAAACCATTTTAACTTAGACGAAAGTAATCTTTGAAACTTCTCACAAACGATCAATGTTTCTTCAGAACGTTATTTTTTGTATCTTCTTTTCACAACAAAAAAAAATAATGATTCAGTGATTGTTAAAACAAATGTAAACTTCAGTTTTAAGTATTTTATCTGAAACTTTCTGGAGAATAAGATTATTTCTCGCTATCTTTCTAGGAAAGATTAAATCATATTTTATTACTTTAAATTACCTAAAAATTAAAGCTATTGTGTGAATTTATTCGACTATAAAAATGCACTAATTTGAAATTAAATTGTTACAAATTTAAGCTTTATATCCAAAATGTTAGAAGTTAAAGGAACTCTCATATTTAATATTTCCAAAATATTTTATAAATAATTTCTATGAAATAGATTTAATGAAATGGAACGGAAACGTAGATAATCAAACCATCTACATGATGTACTATTTTATTATTATTATTATTATTATTGAAAGTGTGCCTCAGAATAATAAGTATTTACACCGAATTTAACGTTATCCGATATTTTTTCTGAAATATTTGTTCAATATATCTTTGGAAATTATTGAATATATAATGCGATTTAAATATTTACAGCAGAAACATCTAATAAATAGTAAAGTGAATAATTACTGTTTTTCGGTATATTGTTTATCAAGGGGTATATTGTTTACTATTACTTTTATTATTTTTCTTATTGATTTATTACTTGAAATACAGAATGCAATCATATTTGAGTTTTAACTGTCCGGCATTAAGGGGGAGGGGGGGGGAACTCTTCTCAAAAAAAAAATATCCGTGATCTAATACAAGTGACAACATGCTAATTTTGAAATAAATACGGTTATAAAATTAAGACAAAAAATGAAATGCATTAACCTCAATTACTACTAAACCATTTATTGCCGAAATAAATAAATAAAAAAAAAAATAAGTAGCAAATATTCATTACAGTAAGTAACTCAAACCGTAAATGCAAGAAAAGAAATCATGTTGATTCAATGAGTAAAAAATTATTTTATTTTGATAATCGAAAAATAAATAATATGCGAAGAAAAGTTAAAAGATGATTTGAGTTTTGCATTCAGAACTGATTGTTTTTAAAATTTAGTATAAATTGCAGATTAAAAACTAAGATTTAATAAGACTAAATTTAACACTAATAAAACTAAGATTTAGATAAAGATTAATTTAATAATCTCATAACAAAACTACTCG